>NC_134123.1:39412050-40056782 GCF_040939455.1 Microcebus murinus
GGATCTGGCTGTGTCCACTCACCCACGGCAGGCGGTCAGGCAGGGCACAGTGCGGATCTGGCTGTGTCCACTCACCCACGGGAGACGGGCAGAGACGGTGCTGTGTGGATCTGGCTATGTCCAATGACCCACGGCAGACGGGCAGGCAGGGCGCAGTACAGAGCTGGCTGAGTCCACTCACCCACTGCAGGCGGTCAGGCAGGGTGCAGTGTGGATCTGGCTGTGTCCACTCACCCACGGGAGACGGGCAGGCAGGGCGCAGTGCGGATCTGGCTGTGTCCACTCGCCCACGGAAGACGGGCAGGCAGGGCGCAGTGCGGATCTGGCTGTGTCCACTCGCCCACGGGAGACGGGCAGGCAGGGCGCAGTGCGGATCCGGCTGTGTCCACTCACCCACGGGAGACGGGCAGGCAGGGCGCAGTGCGGATCTGGCTGTGTCCACTCACTGAAGGGAGACGGGCAGGCAAGGCGCAGTGCGGATCTGGCTGTGTCCACTCACCCACGGCAGACGGGCAGGCAGGGCGCAGTGCGGATCTGGCTGTGTCCACTCACCCACGGGAGACGGGCAGGCAAGGCGCAGTGCGGATCCGGCTGTGTCCACTCACCCACGGGAGATGGGCAGAGACGGTGCTGTGTGGATCTGGCTATGTCCACTCACCCACGGCAGACGGGAAGGCAGGGCGCAGTGTGGATCTGGCTGTGTCCTCTCACCCACGGCAGACGGTCAGGCAGGGCGCAGTGCGGATCTGGCTGTGTCCACTCACCCACGGCAGGCGGTCAGGCAGGGCGCAGTGCGGATCTGGCTGTGTCCACTCACCCACGGGAGGCGGTCAGGCAGGGCGCAGTGCGGATCTGGCCGTGTCCACACACCCACGGGAGACGGGCAGGCAGGGCGTGCAGATCTGGCTGTGTCCACTCACCCACGGGAGACGGGCAGGCAGGGCACAGTGCGGATCTGGCTGTGTTCACTCACCCTCGGGAGACGGGCAGGCAGGGCGCAGTGCGGATCTGGCTGTGCCCACTCGCCCACGGGAGATGGGCAGGCAGGGCGCAGTGCGGACCTGGCTGTGTCCACTCACCCACGGCAGGCGTCAGGCAGAGCGCAGTGCGGATCTGGCTGTGTCCACTCACCCACGGCAGACGGTCAGGCAGGGCGCAGTGCGGATCTGGATGTGTCCACTCACCCACGGCAGGCGGTCAGGCAGGGCGCAGTGCGGATCTGGCTGTGTCCACTCACCCACGGCAGGCGGTCAGGCAGGGCGTAGTGCGGATCTTGCTGTGTCCACTCACCCACGGCAGACGGGCAGGCAGGGCGCAGTGCGGATCCGGCTGTGTCCACTCACCCACGGGAGATGGGCAGAGACGGTGCTGTGTGGATCTGGCTATGTCCACTGACCCACGGCACACGGGCAGGCAGGGTGCAGTACGGATCTGGCTGTGTCCACTCACCCACGGAAGACGGGCAGGCAGGGCGCAGTGCGGATCTGGCTGTGTCCACTGACCCACGGCAGACGGGCAGGCAGGGCGCAGTACGGAGCTGGCTGAGTCCACTCACCCACGGCAGGCGGTCAGGCAGGTTGCAGTGTAAATCTGGCTGTGTCCACTCACCCACGGGAGACGGGCAGGCAGGGCGCAGTGCGGATCTGGCTGTGTCCACTCACCCTCGGGAGACGGCCAGGCAGGGCGCAGTGCGGATCTGGCTGTGTCCACTCGCCCACGGCGGACCGGCAGGCAGGGCGCAGTGCGGATCTGGCTGTGTCCACTCACTGACGGGAGACGAGCAGGCAAGGCGCAGTGCGGATCTGGCTGTGTCCACTCACCCACGGGAGACGGGCAGGCAGGGCGCAGTGCGGATCTGGCTGTGTCCACTCACCCACGGCAGGCGGTCAGGCAGGGCGCAGTGCGGATATGGCTGTGTCCACTCACCCACGGCAGGCGGTCAGGCAGGGCGCAGTGCGGATCTGGCTGTGTCCACTCACCCAGGGGAGACGGGAAGGCAGGGCGCAGTGCGGATCAGGCTGTGTCCACTCACCCACGGGAGACGGGTAGGCAAGGCGCAGTGCGGATCTAGCTGTGTCCACTCACCCACGGGAGACGGGCAGAGACGGTGCTGTGTGGATCTGGCTATGTCCAATGACCCACGGCAGACGGGCAGGCAGGGCGCAGTACGGATCTGGCTGTGTCCACTCACCCACGGCAGGCGGTCAGGCAGGGCGCAGTGCGGATCTGGCTGTGTGCACTCACCCACGGCAGGCGGTCAGGCAGGGCGCAGTACGGATCTGGCTGTGTCCACTCACCCACGGCAGACGGTCAGGCAGGGCGTAGTGCGGATCTGGCTGTGTCCACTCACCCACGGGAGATGGGCAGGCAGGGCGCAGTGCGGATCTGGCTGTGTCCACTCACCCACGGCAGACGGTCAGGCAGGGCGTAGTGCGGATCTGGCTGTGTCCACTCACCCACGGCAGACGGGCAGGCAGGGCGCAGTGCGGATCTGGCTGTGTCCACTCACCCACGGGAGACGGGCAGGCAGGGCACAGTGCGGATCCGGCTGTGTCCACTCACCCACAGGAGATGGGCAGAGACGGTGCTGTGTGGATCTGGCTATGTCCACTGACCCACGGCAGACGGGCAGGCAGGGCGCAGTACGGATCTGGCTGTGTCCACTCACCCACGGCAGGCGGTCAGGCAGGGCGCAGTGCGGATCTGGCTGTGTCCACTCACCCACGGCAGGCGGTCAGGCAGGGCGTAGTGCGGATCTGGCTGTGTCCACTCACCCACGGCAGACGGGCAGGCAGGGCGCAGTGCGGATCCGGCTGTGTCCACTCACCCACGGGAGATGGGCAGAGACGGTGCTGTGTGGATCTGGCTATGTCCTCTGACCCACGGAAGACGGGCAGGCAGGGTGCAGTATGGATCTGGCTGTGTCCACTCACCCACGGCAGGCGGTCAGGCAGGGCGCAGTGCGGATTTGGCTGTGTCCACTCACCCACGGGAGACGGGGAGTCAGGGCACAGTGCGGATCTGGCTGTGTCCACTCACCCACGGGAGACGGGCAGGCAGGGCTCAGTGCAGATCTGGCCGTGTCCACTCACCCACGGGAGACGGGCAGGCAGGGCGCAGTGCGATTTTGGCTGTGTCCACTCACCCACGGGAGACGGGCAGGCAGGGTGCAGTGCGTATCTGGCTGTGTCCACTCGCCCATGGGAGACGGGCAGGCATGGCGCAGTGTGGATCTGGCTGTGTACACTCACCCACGGGAGACGGGCAGGCAGGGCGCAGTGCGGATCTGGCTGTGTCCACTCACCCACGGGAGACGGGCAGGCAAGGCGCAGTGCGGATCCGGCTGTGTCCACTCACCCACGGGAGATGGGCAGAGACGGTGCTGTGTGGATCTGGCTATGTCCACTCACCCACGGCAGACGGGAAGGCAGGGCGCAGTGTGGATCTGGCTGTGTCCTCTCACCCACGGCAGACGGTCAGGCAGGGCGCAGTGCGGATCTGGCTGTAGCCACTCACCCACAGCAGACGGGCAGGCAGGGCGCAGTGCGGATATGGCTGTGTCCACTCGCCCACGGGAGACGGGCAGGCAGGGCGCAGTGCGGATCTGGCTGTGTCTACTCACCCACGGCAGGCGGTCAGGCAGGGCGCAGTGCGGATCTGGCTGTGTCCACTCACCCACGGCTGACGGTCAGGCAGGGCGCAGTGCGGATCTGGCTGTGTCCACTCACCCACGGCAGGCGGTCAGGCAGGGCGCAGTGTGGATCCGGCTGTGTCCACGCACCCACAGCAGGCGGTCAGCCAGAGCGCAGTGCGGATCTGGCTGTGTCCACTCACCCACGGCAGGTGGTCAGGCAGGGCGTAGTGCGGATCTGGCTGTGTCCACTCACCCACGGCAGACGGGCAGGCAGGGCGCAGTGTGGATCTGGCTGTGTCCACTCACCCACGGCAGATGGTCAGGCAGGGCGCAGTGCGGATCTGGCTGTGTCCACTCACCCACGGCAGACGGGTAGGCAGGGAGCAGTGCGGATCTGGCTGTGTCCACTCGCCCACGGGAGATGGGCAGGCAGGGCGCAGTGTGGATCTGGCTGTGTCCACTCACCCACGGCAGGCGTCAGGCAGTGCGCAGTGCGGATCTGGCTGTGTCCACTCACCCACGGCAGGCGGTCAGGCAGGGCCAGTACGGATATGGCTGTGTCCGCTCGCCCACGGGAGACGGGCAGGCAGGGCGCAGTGCGGATCTGTCTGTGTCCACTCACCCACGGGAGACGGGCAGGCATGGCGCAGTGCGGATCTGGCTGTGTCCACTCGCCCACGGCGGACGGGCAGGCAGGGCGCAGTGCGGATCTGGCTGTGTCCACTCACTGACGGGAGACGAGCAGGCAAGGCGCAGTGCGGATCTGGCTGTGTCCACTCACCCACGGGAGACGGGCAGGCAGGGCGCAGTGCGGATCTGGCTGTGTCCACTCACTGAAGGGAGACGGGCAGGCAAGGCGCAGTGCGGATCTGGCTGTGTCCACTGACCCACGGCAGACGGGCAGGCAGGGCGCAGTGCGGATCTGGCTGTGTCCACTCGCCCACGGGAGACAGGCAGGCAGGGCGCAGTGCGGATCTGGCTGTGTCCACTCACCCACGGCAGGCGGTCAGGCAGGGCGCAGTGCGGATATGGCTGTGTCCACTCACCCACGGCAGACGGTCAGGCAGGGCGCAGTGCGGATCTGGCTGTGTCCACTCACCCACGGGAGACGGGAAGGCAGGGCGCAGTGCGGATCTGGCTGTGTCCACTCACCCACGGGAGACGGGTAGGCAAGGCGCAGTGCGGATCTAGCTGTGTCCACTCACCCACGGGAGACGGGCAGAGACGGTGCTGTGTGGATCTGGCTATGTCCAATGACCCACGGCAGACGGGCAGGCAGGGCGCATTACGGAGCTGGCTGAGTCCACTCACCCACGGCAGGCGGTCAGGCAGGGTGCAGTGTGGATCTGGCTGTGTCCACTCACCCACGGGAGACGGGCAGGCAGGGCGCAGTGCGGATCTGGCTGTGTCCACTCACCCACGGCAGACGGTCAGGCAGGGCGTAGTGCGGATCTGGCTGTGTCCACTCACCCACGGGAGATGGGCAGGCAGGGCGCAGTGCGGATCTGGCTGTGTCCACTCACCCACGGCAGACGGTCAGGCAGGGCGTAGTGCGGATCTGGCTGTGTCCACTCACCCACGGCAGACGGGCAGGCAGGGCGCAGTGCGGATCTGGCTGTGTCCACTCACCCACGGGAGACGGGCAGGCAGGGCACAGTGCGGATCCGGCTGTGTCCACTCACCCACAGGAGATGGGCAGAGACGGTGCTGTGTGGATCTGGCTATGTCCACTGACCCACGGCAGACGGGCAGGCAGGGCGCAGTACGGATCTGGCTGTGTCCACTCACCCACGGCAGGCGGTCAGGCAGGGCGCAGTGCGGATCTGGCTGTGTCCACTCACCCACGGCAGGCGGTCAGGCAGGGCGTAGTGCGGATCTGGCTGTGTCCACTCACCCACGGCAGACGGGCAGGCAGGGCGCAGTGCGGATCCGGCTGTGTCCACTCACCCACGGGAGATGGGCAGAGACGGTGCTGTGTGGATCTGGCTATGTCCTCTGACCCACGGAAGACGGGCAGGCAGGGTGCAGTATGGATCTGGCTGTGTCCACTCACCCACGGCAGGCGGTCAGGCAGGGCGCAGTGCGGATCTGGCTGTGTCCACTCACCCACGGGAGACGGGCAGTCAGGGCACAGTGCGGATCTGGCTGTGTCCACTCACCCACGGGAGACGGGCAGGCAGGGCTCAGTGCAGATCTGGCCGTGTCCACTCACCCACGGGAGACGGGCAGGCAGGGCGAAGTGCGATTTTGGCTGTGTCCACTCACCCACGGGAGACGGGCAGGCAGGGTGCAGTGCGTATCTGGCTGTGTCCACTCGCCCATGGGAGACGGGCAGGCATGGCGCAGTGTGGATCTGGCTGTGTACACTCACCCACGGGAGACGGGCAGGCAGGGCGCAGTGCGGATCTGGCTGTGTCCACTCACCCACGGGAGACGGGCAGGCAAGGCGCAGTGCGGATCTGGCTGTGTCCACTCACCCACGGGAGATGGGCAGAAACGGTGCTGTGTGGATCTGGCTATGTCCACTGACCCACGGCAGGCGGTCAGGCATGGCGTAGTGCGGATCTGGCTGTGTCCACTCACCCACGGCAGACGGGAAGGCAGGGCGCAGTGTGGATCTGGCTGTCTCCTCTCACCCACGGCAGACGGTCAGGCAGGGCGCAGTGCGGATCTGGCTGTGTCCACTCACCCACAGCAGACGGGCAGGCAGGGCGCAGTGCGGATATGGCTGTGTCCACTCGCCCACGGGAGATGGGCAGGCACGGCGCAGTGCGGATCTGGCTGTGTCTACTCACACACGGCAGGCGGTCAGGCAGGGCGCAGTGCGGATCTGGCTGTGTCCACTCACCCACGGCTGACGGTCAGGCAGGGCGCAGTGCGGATATGGCTGTGTCCACTCACCCACGGCAGGCGGTCAGGCAGGGCGCAGTGTGGATCCGGCTGTGTCCACGCACCCACAGTAGGCGGTCAGCCAGGGTGCAGTGCGGATCTGGCTGTGTCCACTCACCCAAGGCAGGTGGTCAGGCAGGGCGTAGTGCGGATCTGGCTGTGTCCACTCACCCACGGCAGACGGGCAGGCAGGGCGCAGTGTGGATCTGGCTGTGTCCACTCACCCACGGCAGACGGTCAGGCAGGGCGCAGTGCGGATCTGGCTGTGTCCACTCACCCACGGCAGACGGGTAGGCAGGGCGCAGTGCGGATCTGGCTGTGTCCACTCGCCCACGGGAGATGGGCAGGCAGGGCGCAGTGTGGATCTGGCTGTGTCCACTCACCCACGGCAGGCGTCAGGCAGAGCGCAGTGCGGATCTGGCTGTGTCCACTCACCCACGGCAGACGGTCAGGCAGGGCGCAGTGCGGATCTGGCTGTGTCCACTCACCAACGGCAGGCGGTCAGGCAGGGCGCAGTGTGGATCTGGCTGTGTCCACGCACCCACAGCAGGCGGTCAGCCAGGGCGCAGTGCGGATCTGGCTGTGTCCACTGACCCACGGCAGACGGGCAGGCAGGGCGAAGTACGGATCTAGCTGTGTCCACTCACCCACGGCAGGCGGTCAGGAAGGGCGCAGTGCGGATCTGGCTGTGTCCACTCACCCACGGGAGACGGGCAGGCAAGGCGCAGTGCGGATCCGGCTGTGTCCACTCACCCACGGGAGATGGGCAGAAACGGTGCTGTGTGGATCTGGCTATGTCCACTGACCCACGGCAGGCGGTCAGGCATGGCGTAGTGCGGATCTGGCTGTGTCCACTCACCCACGGCAGACGGGAAGGCAGGGCGCAGTGTGGATCTGGCTGTCTCCTCTCACCCACGGCAGACGGTCAGGCAGGGCGCAGTGCGGATCTGGCTGTGTCCACTCACCCACAGCAGACGGGCAGGCAGGGCGCAGTGCGGATATGGCTGTGTCCACTCGCCCACGGGAGATGGGCAGGCAGGGCGCAGTGCGGATCTGGCTGTGTCTACTCACCCACGGCAGGCGGTCAGGCAGGGCGCAGTGCGGATCTGGCTGTGTCCACTCACCCACGGCTGACGGTCAGGCACGGCGCAGTGCGGATCTGGCTGTGTCCACTCACCCACGGCAGGCGGTCAGGCAGGGCGCAGTGTGGATCCGGCTGTGTCCACGCACCCACAGTAGGCGGTCAGCCAGGGTGCAGTGCGGATCTGGCTGTGTCCACTCACCCAAGGCAGGTGGTCAGGCAGGGCGTAGTGCGGATCTGGCTGTGTCCACTCACCCACGGCAGACGAGCAGGCAGGGCGCAGTGTGGATCTGGCTGTGTCCACTCACCCACGGCAGATGGTCAGGCAGGGCGCAGTGCGGATCTGGCTGTGTCCACTCACCCACGGCAGACGGGTAGGCAGGGCGCAGTGCGGATCTGGCTGTGTCCACTCGCCCACGGGAGATGGGCAGGCAGGGCGCAGTGTGGATCTGGCTGTGTCCACTCACCCACGGCAGGCGTCAGGCAGAGCGCAGTGCGGATCTGGCTGTGTCCACTCACCCACGGCAGACGGTCAGGCAGGGCGCAGTGCGGATCTGGCTGTGTCCACTCACCAACGGCAGGCGGTCAGGCAGGGCGCAGTGTGGATCTGGCTGTGTCCACGCACCCACAGCAGGCGGTCAGCCAGGGCGCAGTGCGGATCTGGCTGTGTCCACTGACCCACGGCAGACGGGCAGGCAGGGCGAAGTACGGATCTAGCTGTGTCCACTCACCCACGGCAGGCGGTCAGGAAGGGCGCAGTGCGGATCTGGCTGTGTCCACTCACCCACGGCAGGCGGTCAGGCAGGGCGTAGTGCGGATCTGGCTGTGTCCACTCACCCACGGCAGACGGGCAGGCAGTGCACAGTGTGGATCTGGCTGTGTCCACTCACCCACGGCAGACGGTTAGGCAGGGCGCAGTGCGGATCTGGCTGTGTCCACTCACCCACGGCAGACGGTCAGGCAGGGCGCAGTGCGGATCTGGCTGTGTCCTCTCGCCCACAGGAGACGGGCAGGCAGGGCGCAGTGCCGATCTGGCTGTGTCCACTCACCCACGGCAGGCGGTCAGGCAGGGCGCTGTGCGGATCTGGCTGTGTCCACTCACCCACGGCAGACGGTCAGGCAGGGCACAGTGCGGATCTGGCTGTGTCCACTCACCCACGGCAGGCGGTCAGGCAGGGCGCAGTGCGGATCTGGCTGTGTCCACGCACCCACAGCAGGCGGTCAACCAGGGCGCAGTGCGGATCTGGCTGTGTCCACTCACCCACGGCAGACGGTCAGGCAGGGCGCAGTATGGATCTGGCTGTGTCCACTCACCCACGGCAGACGGGCAGGCAGGGCGCAGTGCGGATCTGGCTGTGTCCACTCACCCACGGAAGACGGGCAGGGAGGGCGCAGTGCGGATTTGGCTGTGTCCACTCACCCACGGGAGACGGGTAGGCAAGGCGCAGTGTGGATCTGGCTGTGTCCACTCATCCACGGGAGACGGGTAGAGAGGGTGCCGTGTGGATCTGGCTACGTCCACTGACCCACGGCAGACGGGCAGGCAGGGCGCAGTGCGGATCTGGCTGTGTCCACTCACCCACGGCAGACGGGCAGGCTGAGGGCAGTGCGGATTTGGATGTGTCCACTCACCCACGGGAGACAGGCAGGCAAGGCGCAAAGTGGATCTGGCTGTGTCCACTCACCCACGGCAGGCGGTCAGGCAGGGCGCAGTGCGGATCTGGCTGTGTCCACTCACCCACGGGAGACGGGCAGTCAGGGCACAGTGCGGATCTGGCTGTGTCCACTCACCCACGGGAGACGGGCAGGCAGGGCTCAGTGCAGATCTGGCCGTGTCCACTCACCCACGGGAGACGGGCAGGCAGGGCGCAGTGCGATTTTGGCTGTGTCCACTCACCCACGGGAGACGGGCAGGCAGGGTGCAGTGCGTATCTGGCTGTGTCCACTCGCCCATGGGAGACGGGCAGGCATGGCGCAGTGTGGATCTGGCTGTGTACACTCACCCACGGGAGACGGGCAGGCAGGGCGCAGTGCGGATCTGGCTGTGTCCACTCACCCACGGGAGACGGGCAGGCAAGGCGCAGTGCGGATCCGGCTGTGTCCACTCACCCACGGGAGATGGGCAGAAACGGTGCTGTGTGGATCTGGCTATGTCCACTGACCCACGGCAGGCGGTCAGGCATGGCGTAGTGCGGATCTGGCTGTGTCCACTCACCCACGGCAGACGGGAAGGCAGGGCGCAGTGTGGATCTGGCTGTCTCCTCTCACCCACGGCAGACGGTCAGGCAGGGCGCAGTGCGGATCTGGCTGTGTCCACTCACCCACAGCAGACGGGCAGGCAGGGCGCAGTGCGGATATGGCTGTGTCCACTCGCCCACGGGAGATGGGCAGGCACGGCGCAGTGCGGATCTGGCTGTGTCTACTCACCCACGGCAGGCGGTCAGGCAGGGCGCAGTGCGGATCTGGCTGTGTCCACTCACCCACGGCTGACGGTCAGGCAGGGCGCAGTGCGGATCTGGCTGTGTCCACTCACCCACGGCAGGCGGTCAGGCAGGGCGCAGTGTGGATCCGGCTGTGTCCACGCACCCACAGTAGGCGGTCAGCCAGGGTGCAGTGCGGATCTGGCTGTGTCCACTCACCCAAGGCAGGTGGTCAGGCAGGGCGTAGTGCGGATCTGGCTGTGTCCACTCACCCACGGCAGACGGGCAGGCAGGGCGCAGTGTGGATCTGGCTGTGTCCACTCACCCACGGCAGACGGTCAGGCAGGGCGCAGTGCGGATCTGGCTGTGTCCACTCACCCACGGCAGACGGGTAGGCAGGGCGCAGTGCGGATCTGGCTGTGTCCACTCGCCCACGGGAGATGGGCAGGCAGGGCGCAGTGTGGATCTGGCTGTGTCCACTCACCCACAACAGGCGTCAGGCAGAGCGCAGTGCGGATCTGGCTGTGTCCACTCACCCACGGCAGACGGTCAGGCAGGGCGCAGTGCGGATCTGGCTGTGTCCACTCACCAACGGCAGGCGGTCAGGCAGGGCGCAGTGTGGATCTGGCTGTGTCCACGCACCCACAGCAGGCGGTCAGCCAGGGCGCAGTGCGGATCTGGCTGTGTCCACTGACCCACGGCAGACGGGCAGGCAGGGCGAAGTACGGATCTAGCTGTGTCCACTCACCCACGGCAGGCGGTCAGGAAGGGCGCAGTGCGGATCTGGCTGTGTCCACTCACCCACGGGAAACGGGCAGGCAAGGCGCAGTGCGGATCCGGCTGTGTCCACTCACCCACGGGAGATGGGCAGAAACGGTGCTGTGTGGATCTGGCTATGTCCACTGACCCACGGCAGGCGGTCAGGCATGGCGTAGTGCGGATCTGGCTGTGTCCACTCACCCACGGCAGACGGGAAGGCAGGGCGCAGTGTGGATCTGGCTGTCTCCTCTCACCCACGGCAGACGGTCAGGCAGGGCGCAGTGCGGATCTGGCTGTGTCCACTCACCCACAGCAGACGGGCAGGCAGGGCGCAGTGCGGATATGGCTGTGTCCACTCGCCCACGGGAGATGGGCAGGCAGGGCGCAGTGCGGATCTGGCTGTGTCTACTCACCCACGGCAGGCGGTCAGGCAGGGCGCAGTGCGGATCTGGCTGTGTCCACTCACCCACGGCTGACGGTCAGGCAGGGCGCAGTGCGGATCTGGCTGTGTCCACTCACCCACGGCAGGCGGTCAGGCAGGGCGCAGTGTGGATCCGGCTGTGTCCACGCACCCACAGTAGGCGGTCAGCCAGGGTGCAGTGCGGATCTGGCTGTGTCCACTCACCCAAGGCAGGTGGTCAGGCAGGGCGTAGTGCGGATCTGGCTGTGTCCACTCACCCACGGCAGACGGGCAGGCAGGGCGCAGTGTGGATCTGGCTGTGTCCACTCACCCACGGCAGACGGTCAGGCAGGGCGCAGTGCGGATCTGGCTGTGTCCACTCACCCACGGCAGACGGGTAGGCAGGGCGCAGTGCGGATCTGGCTGTGTCCACTCGCCCACGGGAGATGGGCAGGCAGGGCGCAGTGTGGATCTGGCTGTGTCCACTCACACACGGCAGGCGTCAGGCAGAGCGCAGTGCGGATCTGGCTGTGTCCACTCGCCCACGGGAGATGGGCAGGCAGGGCGCAGTGTGGATCTGGCTGTGTCCACTCACCCACGGCAGGCGTCAGGCAGAGCGCAGTGCGGATCTGGCTGTGTCCACTCACCCACGGCAGACGGTCAGGCAGGGCGCAGTGCGGATCTGGCTGTGTCCACTCACCAACGGCAGGCGGTCAGGCAGGTCGCAGTGTGGATCTGGCTGTGTCCACGCACCCACAGCAGGCGGTCAGCCAGGGCGCAGTGCGGATCTGGCTGTGTCCACTGACCCACGGCAGACGGGCAGGCAGGGCGAAGTACGGATCTAGCTGTGTCCACTCACCCACGGCAGGCGGTCAGGAAGGGCGCAGTGCGGATCTGGCTGTGTCCACTCACCCACGGCAGGCGGTCAGGCAGGGCGTAGTGCGGATCTGGCTGTGTCCACTCACCCACGGCAGACGGGCAGGCAGTGCACAGTGTGGATCTGGCTGTGTCCACTCACCCACGGCAGACGGTTAGGCAGGGCGCAGTGCGGATCTGGCTGTGTCCACTCACCCACGGCAGACGGTCAGGCAGGGCGCAGTGCGGATATGGCTGTGTCCTCTCGCCCACAGGAGACGGGCAGGCAGGGCGCAGTGCCGATCTGGCTGTGTCCACTCACACACGGCAGGCGGTCAGGCAGGGCGCAGTGCGGATCTGGCTGTGTCCACTCACCCACGGCAGACGGTCAGGCAGGGCACAGTGCGGATCTGGCTGTGTCCACTCACCCACGGCAGGCGGTCAGGCAGGGCGCAGTGCGGATCTGGCTGTGTCCACGCACCCACAGCAGGCGGTCAACCAGGGCGCAGTGCGGATCTGGCTGTGTCCACTCACCCACGGCAGACGGTCAGGCAGGGCGCAGTATGGATCTGGCTGTGTCCACTCACCCACGGCAGACGGGCAGGCAGGGCGCAGTGCGGATCTGGCTGTGTCCACTCACCCACGGAAGACGGGCAGGGAGGGCGCAGTGCGGATTTGGCTGTGTCCACTCACCCACGGGAGACGGGTAGGCAAGGCGCAGTGTGGATCTGGCTGTGTCCACTCATCCACGGGAGACGGGTAGAGAGGGTGCCGTGTGGATCTGGCTACGTCCACTGACCCACGGCAGACGGGCAGGCAGGGCGCAGTGCGGATCTGGCTGTGTCCACTCACCCACGGCAGACGGGCAGGCTGAGGGCAGTGCGGATTTGGATGTGTCCACTCACCCACGGGAGACAGGCAGGCAAGGCGCAAAGTGGATCTGGCTGTGTCAACTCACCCACGGGAGATGGGCAGAGAGGGTGCCGTGTGGATCTGGCTATGTCCATTGACCCACGGCAGACGGGCAAGCAGGGCACAGTGCGGATCTAGCTGTGTCCACTCACCCACGGCAGACGGTCAGGCAGGGCGCAGTGAGGATCTGGCTGTGTCCTCTCACCCACGAGAGACGGGCAGGCAGGGCGCAGTGCGGATCTGGCTGTGTCCACTCACCCACCGCAGACGGGCAGGCAGGGCGCACTGCGGATCTGGCTGTGTCCACTCACCCACGGGAGACGGGCAGAAAGGGTGCTGTGTGGATATTGCTAAGTCCACTGACCCACGGCAGACGGGCAGGCAGGGCGCATTATGGTTCTGGCTGTGTCCACTCACCCACGGCAGACGGTCAGGCAGGGCGCAGTGCGGATCTGGCTCTGTCCACTCACCCACGGGAGACGGGTAGGCAAGGCGCAGTGTGGATCTGGCTGTGTCCACTCACCCACTGGAGACGGGCGGAGAGGGTGCTGTGGGGATCTGGCTATGTCCACTGATCCACGGCAGACGGGCAGGCAGGGCGCAATGCGGATCTGGCTGTGTCCCCTCACTCACGACAGACGGTCAGGCAGGGCGCAATCTGGATCTGGCTGTGTGCAATCACACATGGGAGACGGGCAGGCAGGGCCCAGTGCGGATTTCGCTGTGTCTACTCACCCACTGGAGACGGGCAGGCAGTGCGCAGTGCGGATCTGGCTGTGTCCACTCACCCACGGGAGACGGGCAGGCAGGGCGCAGTGTGGATCTGGCTGTGTCCAATCACCCACGGCAGACGGGCAGGCAGGGCGCAGTGCGGATATGGCTGTGTCCACTCACCCACGGGAGACGGGAAGGTAAGGCGCAGTGTGGATCTGGCTGTGTCCACTCCCCCACGGCAGACTGGCAGGCAGGGCGCAGTGCGGATCTGGCTGTGTCCACTCACCCACGGGAGACGGGTATGCAAAGCGCAGTGTGGATCTGGCTGTGTCCACTCACCCACGGGAGACGGGCAGAGAGGGTGCTGTGTGGATCTGGCTATGTCCACTGACCCACAGGCAGACGGGCAGGCAGGGCGCAGTGCGGATCTGGCTGTGTCCACTCACCCACGGGAGATGGGCAGGCAAGACGCAGTGTGGATCTGGCTGTGTCCACTCTCCCACGGGAGACAGGCAGAGAGGGTGCTGTGTGGATCTGGCTATGTACACTGATCCATGGCAGACGTGCAGGCAGGGCGCAGTGCGGATCTGGTGTGTCCACTCACCAACGGGAGACGGGCAGAGAGGGTGCTGTGTGGATCTGGCTATGTACACTGACCCATGGCAGACGGGCAGGCAGGGCGCAGTGCGGATCTGGCTGTGTCCACTCACCCACGGGAGACGGGCAGGCAGGGCGCAGTGCGGAACTGGCTGTGTCCACTCTCCCACGGCAGACGGGCAGAGAGGGTGCTGTGTGGATCTGGCTATGTACACTGACCCATGGCAGACGTGCAGGCAGGGCGCAGTGCGGATCTGGCTGTGTCCACTCACCCACGGCAGACGGGAAGGCAGGGCGCAGTGTGTATCTGGCTGTCTCCTCTCACCCACGGCAGACGGTCAGGCAGGGCGCAGTGCGGATCTGGCTGTGTCCACTCACCCACAGCAGACGGGCAGACAGGGCGCAGTGCGGATATGGCTGTGTCCACTCGCCCACGGGAGATGGGCAGGCAGGGCGCAGTGCGGATCTGGCTGTGTCTACTCACCCACGGCAGGCGGTCAGGCAGGGCGCAGTGCGGATCTGGCTGTGTCAACTCACCCACGGCTGACGGTCAGGCAGGGCGCAGTGCGGATCTGGCTGTGTCCACTCACCCACGGCAGGCGGTCAGGCAGGGCGCAGTGTGGATCCGGCTGTGTCCACGCACCCACAGTAGGCGGTCAGGCAGGGCGTAGTGTGGATCTGGCTGTGTCCACTCACCCACGGCAGACGGGCAGGCAGGGCGCAGTGTGGATCTGGCTGTGTCCACTCACCCACGGCAGACGGTCAGGCAGGGCGCAGTGCGGATCTGGCTGTGTCCACTCACCCACGGCAGACGGGTAGGCAGGGCGCAGTGCGGATCTGGCTGTGTCCACTCGCCCACGGGAGATGGGCAGGCAGGGCGCAGTGTGGATCTGGCTGTGTCCACTCACCCACGGCAGGCGTCAGGCAGAGCGCAGTGCGGATCTGGCTGTGTCCACTCACCCACGGCAGACGGTCAGGCAGGGCGCAGTGCGGATCTGGCTGTGTCCACTCACCAACGGCAGGCGGTCAGGCAGGGCGCAGTGTGGATCTGGCTGTGTCCACGCACCCACAGCAGGCGGTCAGCCAGGGCGCAGTGCGGATCTGGCTGTGTCCACTGACCCACGGCAGACGGGCAGGCAGGGCGAAGTACGGATCTAGCTGTGTCCACTCACCCACGGCAGGCGGTCAGGAAGGGCGCAGTGCGGATCTGGCTGTGTCCACTCACCCACGGCAGGCGGTCAGGCAGGGCGTAGTGCGGATCTGGCTGTGTCCACTCACCCACGGCAGACGGGCAGGCAGTGCACAGTGTGGATCTGGCTGTGTCCACTCACCCACGGCAGACGGTCAGGCAGGGCGCAGTGCGGATCTGGCTGTGTCCACTCACCCACGGCAGACGGTCAGGCAGGGCGCAGTGCGGATCTGGCTGTGTCCTCTCGCCCACAGGAGACGGGCAGGCAGGGCGCAGTGCCGATCTGGCTGTGTCCACTCACCCACGGCAGGCGGTCAGGCAGGGCGCAGTGCGGATCTTGCTGTGTCCACTCACCCACGGCAGACGGTCAGGCAGGGCACAGTGCGGATCTGGCTGTGTCCACTCACCCACGGCAGGCGGTCAGGCAGGGCGCAGTGCGGATCTGGCTGTGTCCACGCACCCACAGCAGGCGGTCAACCAGGGCGCAGTGCGGATCTGGCTGTGTCCACTCACCCACGGCAGACGGTCAGGCAGGGCGCAGTATGGATCTGGCTGTGTCCACTCACCCACGGCAGACGGGCAGGCAGGGCGCAGTGCGGATCTGGCTGTGTCCACTCACCCACGGAAGACGGGCAGGGAGGGCGCAGTGCGGATTTGGCTGTGTCCACTCACCCACGGGAGACGGGTAGGCAAGGCGCAGTGTGGATCTGGCTGTGTCCACTCATCCACGGGAGACGGGTAGAGAGGGTGCCGTGTGGATCTGGCTACGTCCACTGACCCACGGCAGACGGGCAGGCAGGGCGCAGTGCGGATCTGGCTGTGTCCACTCACCCACGGCAGACGGGCAGGCTGAGGGCAGTGCGGATCTGGCTGTGTCCACTCACCCACGGGAGACAGGCAGGCAAGGCGCAAAGTGGATCTGGCTGTGTCAACTCACCCACGGGAGATGGGCAGAGAGGGTGCCGTGTGGATCTGGCTATGTCCATTGACCCACGCAGACGGGCAAGCAGGGCACAGTGCGGATCTAGCTGTGTCCACTCACCCACGGCAGACGGTCAGGCAGGGCGCAGTGAGGATCTGGCTGTGTCCTCTCACCCACGAGAGACGGGCAGGCAGGGCGCAGTGCGGATCTGGCTGTGTCCACTCACCCACCGCAGACGGGCAGGCAGGGCGCACTGCGGATCTGGCTGTGTCCACTCACCCACGGGAGACGGGCAGAAAGGGTGCTGTGTGGATATTGCTAAGTCCACTGACCCACGGCAGACGGGCAGGCAGGGCGCATTGTGGATCTGGCTGTGTCCACTCACCCACGGCAGACGGTCAGGCAGGGCGCAGTGCGGATCTGGCTCTGTCCACTCACCCACGGGAGACGGGTAGGCAAGGCGCAGTGTGGATCTGGCTGTGTCCACTCACCCACGGGAGACGGGCGGAGAGGGTGCTGTGGGGATCTGGCTATGTCCACTGATCCACGGCAGACGGGCAGGCAGGGCGCAATGCGGATCTGGCTGTGTCCCCTCACTCACGACAGATGGTCAGGCAGGGCGCAATCTGGATCTGGCTGTGTGCAATCACCCATGGGAGACGGGCAGGCAGGGCCCAGTGCGGATTTCGCTGTGTCTACTCACCCACTGGAGACGGGCAGGCAGTGCGCAGTGCGGATCTGGCTGTGTCCACTCACCCACGGGAGACGGGCAGGCAGGGCGCAGTGTGGATCTGGCTGTGTCCACTCACCCACGGCAGACGGGCAGGCAGGGCGCAGTGCGGATATGGCTGTGTCCACTCACCCACGGGAGACGGGAAGGTAAGGCGCAGTGTGGATCTGGCTGTGTCCACTCCCCCACGGCAGACTGGCAGGCAGGGCGCAGTGCGGATCTGGCTGTGTCCACTCACCCACGGGAGACGGGTATGCAAAGCGCAGTGTGGATCTGGCTGTGTCCACTCACCCACGGGAGACGGGCAGAGAGGGTGCTGTGTGGATCTGGCTATGTCCACTGACCCACAGGCAGACGGGCAGGCAGGGCGCAGTGCGGATCTGGCTGTGTCCACTCACCCACGGGAGACGGGCAGGCAAGACGCAGTGTGGATCTGGCTGTGTCCACTCTCCCACGGGAGACAGGCAGAGAGGGTGCTGTGTGGATCTGGCTATGTCCAATGACCCACGGCAGACGGGCAGGCAGGGCGCAGTACGGATCTGGCTGTGTCCACTCACCCACGGCAGGCGGTCAGGCAGGGCGCAGTGCGGATCTGGCTGTGTCCACTCACCCACGGCAGGCGGTCAGGCAGGGCGTAGTGCGGATCTGGCTGTGTCCACTCACCCACGGCAGACGGGCAGGCAGGGCGCAGTGCGGATCCGGCTGTGTCCACTCACCCACGGGAGATGGGCAGAGACGGTGCTGTGTGGATCTGGCTATGTCCTCTGACCCACGGAAGACGGGCAGGCAGGGTGCAGTATGGATCTGGCTGTGTCCACTCACCCACGGCAGGCGGTCAGGCAGGGCGCAGTGCGGATCTGGCTGTGTCCACTCACCCACGGGAGACGGGCAGTCAGGGCACAGTGCGGATCTGGCTGTGTCCACTCACCCACGGGAGACGGGCAGGCAGGGCGCAGTGCGGATCTGGCCGTGTCCACTCACTTACGGGAGACGGGCAGGCAGGGCGCAGTGCGATTTTGGCTGTGTCCACTCACCCACGGGAGACGGGCAGGCAGGGTGCAGTGCGTATCTGGCTGTGTCCACTCGCCCATGGGAGACGGGCAGGCATGGCGCAGTGTGGATCTGGCTGTGTACACTCACCCACGGGAGACGGGCAGGCAGGGCGCAGTGCGGATCTGGCTGTGTCCACTCACCCACGGGAGACGGGCAGGCAAGGCGCAGTGCGGATCCGGCTGTGTCCACTCACCCACGGGAGATGGGCAGAGACGGTGCTGTGTGGATCTGGCTATGTCCACTCACCCACGGCAGACGGGAAGGCAGGGCGCAGTGTGGATCTGGCTGTGTCCTCTCACCCACGGCAGACGGTCAGGCAGGGCGCAGTGCGGATCTGGCTGTAGCCACTCACCCACAGCAGACGGGCAGGCAGGGCGCAGTGCGGATATGGCTGTGTCCACTCGCCCACGGGAGACGGGCAGGCAGGGCGCAGTGCGGATCTGGCTGTGTCTACTCACCCACGGCAGGCGGTCAGGCAGGGCGCAGTGCGGATCTGGCTGTGTCCACTCACCCACGGCTGACGGTCAGGCAGGGCGCAGTGCGGATCTGGCTGTGTCCACTCACCCACGGCAGGCGGTCAGGCAGGGCGCAGTGTGGATCCGGCTGTGTCCACGCACCCACAGCAGGCGGTCAGCCAGAGCGCAGTGCGGATCTGGCTGTGTCCACTCACCCACGGCAGGTGGTCAGGCAGGGCGTAGTGCGGATCTGGCTGTGTCCACTCACCCACGGCAGACGGGCAGGCAGGGCGCAGTGTGGATCTGGCTGTGTCCACTCACCCACGGCAGATGGTCAGGCAGGGCGCAGTGCGGATCTGGCTGTGTCCACTCACCCACGGGAGACGGGTAGGCAAGGCGCAGTGCGGATCTTGCTGTGTCCACTCACCCACGGGAGACGGGCAGAGACGGTGCTGTGTGGATCTGGCTATGTCCAATGACCCACGGCAGACGGGCAGGCAGGGCGCATTACGGAGCTGGCTGAGTCCACTCACCCACGGCAGGCGGTCAGGCAGGGTGCAGTGTGGATCTGGCTGTGTCCACTCACCCACGGGAGACGGGCAGGCAGGGCGCAGTGCGGATCTGGCTGTGTCCACTCACCCACGGCAGACGGTCAGGCAGGGCGTAGTGCGGATCTGGCTGTGTCCACTCACCCACGGGAGATGGGCAGGCAGGGCGCAGTGCGGATCTGGCTGTGTCCACTCACCCACGGCAGACGGTCAGGCAGGGCGTAGTGCGGATCTGGCTGTGTCCACTCACCCACGGCAGACGGGCAGGCAGGGCGCAGTGCGGATCTGGCTGTGTCCACTCACCCACGGGAGACGGGCAGGCAGGGCACAGTGCGGATCCGGCTGTGTCCACTCACCCACAGGAGATGGGCAGAGACGGTGCTGTGTGGATCTGGCTATGTCCACTGACCCACGGCAGACGGGCAGGCAGGGCGCAGTACGGATCTGGCTGTGTCCACTCACCCACGGCAGGCGGTCAGGCAGGGCGCAGTGCGGATCTGGCTGTGTCCACTCACCCACGGCAGGCGGTCAGGCAGGGCGTAGTGCGGATCTGGCTGTGTCCACTCACCCACGGCAGACGGGCAGGCAGGGCGCAGTGCGGATCCGGCTGTGTCCACTCACCCACGGGAGATGGGCAGAGACGGTGCTGTGTGGATCTGGCTATGTCCTCTGACCCACGGAAGACGGGCAGGCAGGGTGCAGTATGGATCTGGCTGTGTCCACTCACCCACGGCAGGCGGTCAGGCAGGGCGCAGTGCGGATCTGGCTGTGTCCACTCACCCACGGGAGACGGGCAGTCAGGGCACAGTGCGGATCTGGCTGTGTCCACTCACCCACGGGAGACGGGCAGGCAGGGCTCAGTGCAGATCTGGCCGTGTCCACTCACCCACGGGAGACGGGCAGGCAGGGCGCAGTGCGATTTTGGCTGTGTCCACTCACCCACGGGAGACGGGCAGGCAGGGTGCAGTGCGTATCTGGCTGTGTCCACTCGCCCATGGGAGACGGGCAGGCATGGCGCAGTGTGGATCTGGCTGTGTACACTCACCCACGGGAGACGGGCAGGCAGGGCGCAGTGCGGATCTGGCTGTGTCCACTCACCCACGGGAGACGGGCAGGCAAGGCGCAGTGCGGATCCGGCTGTGTCCACTCACCCACGGGAGATGGGCAGAAACGGTGCTGTGTGGATCTGGCTATGTCCACTGACCCACGGCAGGCGGTCAGGCATGGCGTAGTGCGGATCTGGCTGTGTCCACTCACCCACGGCAGACGGGAAGGCAGGGCGCAGTGTGGATCTGGCTGTCTCCTCTCACCCACGGCAGACGGTCAGGCAGGGCGCAGTGCGGATCTGGCTGTGTCCACTCACCCACAGCAGACGGGCAGGCAGGGCGCAGTGCGGATATGGCTGTGTCCACTCGCCCACGGGAGATGGGCAGGCACGGCGCAGTGCGGATCTGGCTGTGTCTACTCACCCACGGCAGGCGGTCAGGCAGGGCACAGTGCGGATCTGGCTGTGTCCACTCACCCACGGCTGACGGTCAGGCAGGGCGCAGTGCGGATCTGGCTGTGTCCACTCACCCACGGCAGGCGGTCAGGCAGGGCGCAGTGTGGATCCGGCTGTGTCCACGCACACACAGTAGGCGGTCAGCCAGGGTGCAGTGCGGATCTGGCTGTGTCCACTCACCCAAGGCAGGTGGTCAGGCAGGGCGTAGTGCGGATCTGGCTGTGTCCACTCACCCACGGCAGACGGGCAGGCAGGGCGCAGTGTGGATCTGGCTGTGTCCACTCACCCACGGCAGACGGTCAGGCCGGGCGCAGTGCGGATCTGGCTGTGTCCACTCACCCACGGCAGACGGGTAGGCAGGGCGCAGTGCGGATCTGGCTGTGTCCACTCGCCCACGGGAGATGGGCAGGCAGGGCGCAGTGTGGATCTGGCTGTGTCCACTCACCCACGGCAGGCGTCAGGCAGAGCGCAGTGCGGATCTGGCTGTGTCCACTCACCCACGGCAGACGGTCAGGCAGGGCGCAGTGCGGATCTGGCTGTGTCCACTCACCAACGGCAGGCGGTCAGGCAGGGCGCAGTGTGGATCTGGCTGTGTCCACGCACCCACAGCAGGCGGTCAGCCAGGGCGCAGTGCGGATCTGGCTGTGTCCACTGACCCACGGCAGACGGGCAGGCAGGGCGAAGTACGGATCTAGCTGTGTCCACTCACCCACGGCAGGCGGTCAGGAAGGGCGCAGTGCGGATCTGGCTGTGTCCACTCACCCACGGGAGACGGGCAGGCAAGGCGCAGTGCGGATCCGGCTGTGTCCACTCACCCACGGGAGATGGGCAGAAACGGTGCTGTGTGGATCTGGCTATGTCCACTGACCCACGGCAGGCGGTCAGGCATGGCGTAGTGCGGATCTGGCTGTGTCCACTCACCCACGGCAGACGGGAAGGCAGGGCGCAGTGTGGATCTGGCTGTCTCCTCTCACCCACGGCAGACGGTCAGGCAGGGCGCAGTGCGGATCTGGCTGTGTCCACTCACCCACAGCAGACGGGCAGGCAGGGCGCAGTGCGGATATGGCTGTGTCCACTCGCCCACGGGAGATGGGCAGGCAGGGCGCAGTGCGGATCTGGCTGTGTCTACTCACCCACGGCAGGCGACCAGGCAGGGCGCAGTGCGGATCTGGCTGTGTCCACTCACCCACGGCTGACGGTCAGGCAGGGCGCAGTGCGGATCTGGCTGTGTCCACTCACCCACGGCAGGCGGTCAGGCAGGGCGCAGTGTGGATCCGGCTGTGTCCACGCACCCACAGTAGGCGGTCAGCCAGGGTGCAGTGCGGATCTGGCTGTGTCCACTCACCCAAGGCAGGTGGTCAGGCAGGGCGTAGTGCGGATCTGGCTGTGTCCACTCACCCACGGCAGACGGGCAGGCAGGGCGCAGTGTGGATCTGGCTGTGTCCACTCACCCACGGCAGACGGTCAGGCAGGGCGCAGTGCGGATCTGGCTGTGTCCACTCACCCACGGCAGACGGGTAGGCAGGGCGCAGTGCGGATCTGGCTGTGTCCACTCGCCCACGGGAGATGGGCAGGCAGGGCGCAGTGTGGATCTGGCTGTGTCCACTCACCCACGGCAGGCGTCAGGCAGAGCGCAGTGCGGATCTGGCTGTGTCCACTCACCCACGGCAGACGGTCAGGCAGGGCGCAGTGCGGATCTGGCTGTGTCCACTCACCAACGGCAGGTGGTCAGGCAGGGCGCAGTGTGGATCTGGCTGTGTCCACGCACCCACAGCAGGCGGTCAGCCAGGGCGCAGTGCGGATCTGGCTGTGTCCACTGACCCACGGCAGACGGGCAGGCAGGGCGAAGTACGGATCTAGCTGTGTCCACTCACCCACGGCAGGCGGTCAGGAAGGGCGCAGTGCGGATCTGGCTGTGTCCACTCACCCACGGCAGGCGGTCAGGCAGGGCGCAGTGCGGATCTGGCTGTGTCCACGCACCCACAGCAGGCGGTCAACCAGGGCGCAGTGCGGATCTGGCTGTGTCCACTCACCCACGGCAGACGGTCAGGCAGGGCGCAGTATGGATCTGGCTGTGTCCACTCACCCACGGCAGACGGGCAGGCAGGGCGCAGTGCGGATCTGGCTGTGTCCACTCACCCACGGAAGACGGGCAGGGAGGGCGCAGTGCGGATTTGGCTGTGTCCACTCACCCACGGGAGACGGGTAGGCAAGGCGCAGTGTGGATCTGGCTGTGTCCACTCATCCACGGGAGACGGGTAGAGAGGGTGCCGTGTGGATCTGGCTACGTCCACTGACCCACGGCAGACGGGCAGGCAGGGCGCAGTGCGGATCTGGCTGTGTCCACTCACCCACGGCAGACGGGCAGGCTGAGGGCAGTGCGGATTTGGCTGTGTCCACTCACCCACGGGAGACAGGCAGGCAAGGCGCAAAGTGGATCTGGCTGTGTCAACTCACCCACGGGAGATGGGCAGAGAGGGTGCCGTGTGGATCTGGCTATGTCCATTGACCCACGGCAGACGGGCAAGCAGGGCACAGTGCGGATCTAGCTGTGTCCACTCACCCACGGCAGACGGTCAGGCAGGGCGCAGTGAGGATCTGGCTGTGTCCTCTCACCCACGAGAGACGGGCAGGCAGGGCGCAGTGCGGATCTGGCTGTGTCCACTCACCCACCGCAGACGGGCAGGCAGGGCGCACTGCGGATCTGGCTGTGTCCACTCACCCACGGGAGACGGGCAGAAAGGGTGCTGTGTGGATATTGCTAAGTCCACTGACCCACGGCAGACGGGCAGGCAGGGCGCATTATGGATCTGGCTGTGTCCACTCACCCACGGCAGACGGTCAGGCAGGGCGCAGTGCGGATCTGGCTCTGTCCACTCACCCACGGGAGACGGGTAGGCAAGGCGCAGTGTGGATCTGGCTGTGTCCACTCACCCACTGGAGACGGGCGGAGAGGGTGCTGTGGGGATCTGGCTATGTCCACTGATCCACGGCAGACGGGCAGGCAGGGCGCAATGCGGATCTGGCTGTGTCCCCTCACTCACGACAGACGGTCAGGCAGGGCGCAATCTGGATCTGGCTGTGTGCAATCACACATGGGAGACGGGCAGGCAGGGCCCAGTGCGGATTTCGCTGTGTCTACTCACCCACTGGAGACGGGCAGGCAGTGCGCAGTGCGGATCTGGCTGTGTCCACTCACCCACGGGAGACGGGCAGGCAGGGCGCAGTGTGGATCTGGCTGTGTCCAATCACCCACGGCAGACGGGCAGGCAGGGCGCAGTGCGGATATGGCTGTGTCCACTCACCCACGGGAGACGGGAAGGTAAGGCGCAGTGTGGATCTGGCTGTGTCCACTCCCCCACGGCAGACTGGCAGGCAGGGCGCAGTGCGGATCTGGCTGTGTCCACTCACCCACGGGAGACGGGTATGCAAAGCGCAGTGTGGATCTGGCTGTGTCCACTCACCCACGGGAGACGGGCAGAGAGGGTGCTGTGTGGATCTGGCTATGTCCACTGACCCACAGGCAGACGGGCAGGCAGGGCGCAGTGCGGATCTGGCTGTGTCCACTCACCCACGGGAGATGGGCAGGCAAGACGCAGTGTGGATCTGGCTGTGTCCACTCTCCCACGGGAGACAGGCAGAGAGGGTGCTGTGTGGATCTGGCTATGTACACTGATCCATGGCAGACGTGCAGGCAGGGGGCAGTGCGGATCTGGTGTGTCCACTCACCAACGGGAGACGGGCAGAGAGGGTGCTGTGTGGATCTGGCTATGTACACTGACCCATTGCAGACGGGCAGGCAGGGCGCAGTGCGGATCTGGCTGTGTCCACTCACCCACGGGAGACGGGCAGGCAGGGCGCAGTGCGGAACTGGCTGTGTCCACTCTCCCACGGCAGACGGGCAGAGAGGGTGCTGTGTGGATCTGGCTATGTACACTGACCCATGGCAGACGTGCAGGCAGGGCGCAGTGCGGATCTGGCTGTGTCCACTCACCCACGGCAGACGGGAAGGCAGGGCGCAGTGTGGATCTGGCTGTCTCCTCTCACCCACGGCAGACGGTCAGGCAGGGCGCAGTGCGGATCTGGCTGTGTCCACTCACCCACAGCAGACGGGCAGGCAGGGCGCAGTGCGGATATGGCTGTGTCCACTCGCCCACGGGAGATGGGCAGGCAGGGCGCAGTGCGGATCTGGCTGTGTCTACTCACCCACGGCAGGCGGTCAGGCAGGGCGCAGTGCGGATCTGGCTGTGTCCACTCACCCACGGCTGACGGTCAGGCAGGGCGCAGTGCGGATCTGGCTGTGTCCACTCACCCACGGCAGGCGGTCAGGCAGGGCGCAGTGTGGATCCGGCTGTGTCCACGCACCCACAGTAGGCGGTCAGCCAGGGTGCAGTGCGGATCTGGCTGTGTCCACTCACCCAAGGCAGGTGGTCAGGCAGGGCGTAGTGTGGATCTGGCTGTGTCCACTCACCCACGGCAGACGGGCAGGCAGGGCGCAGTGTGGATCTGGCTGTGTCCACTCACCCACGGCAGACGGTCAGGCAGGGCGCAGTGCGGATCTGGCTGTGTCCACTCACCCACGGCAGACGGGTAGGCAGGGCGCAGTGCGGATCTGGCTGTGTCCACTCGCCCACGGGAGATGGGCAGGCAGGGCGCAGTGTGGATCTGGCTGTGTCCACTCACCCACGGCAGGCGTCAGGCAGAGCGCAGTGCGGATCTGGCTGTGTCCACTCACCCACGGCAGACGGTCAGGCAGGGCGCAGTGCGGATCTGGCTGTGTCCACTCACCAACGGCAGGCGGTCAGGCAGGGCGCAGTGTGGATCTGGCTGTGTCCACGCACCCACAGCAGGCGGTCAGCCAGGGCGCAGTGCGGATCTGGCTGTGTCCACTGACCCACGGCAGACGGGCAGGCAGGGCGAAGTACGGATCTAGCTGTGTCCACTCACCCACGGCAGGCGGTCAGGAAGGGCGCAGTGCGGATCTGGCTGTGTCCACTCACCCACGGCAGGCGGTCAGGCAGGGCGTAGTGCGGATCTGGCTGTGTCCACTCACCCACGGCAGACGGGCAGGCAGTGCACAGTGTGGATCTGGCTGTGTCCACTCACCCACGGCAGACGGTCAGGCAGGGCGCAGTGCGGATCTGGCTGTGTCCACTCACCCACGGCAGACGGTCAGGCAGGGCGCAGTGCGGATCTGGCTGTGTCCTCTCGCCCACAGGAGACGGGCAGGCAGGGCGCAGTGCCGATCTGGCTGTGTCCACTCACCCACGGCAGGCGGTCAGGCAGGGCGCAGTGCGGATCTGGCTGTGTCCACTCACCCACGGCAGACGGTCAGGCAGGGCGCAGTGCGGATCTGGCTGTGTCCACTCACCCACGGGAGACGGGTAGGCAAGGCGCAGTGTGGATCTGGCTGTGTCCACTCATCCACGGGAGACGGGTAGAGAGGGTGCCGTGTGGATCTGGCTACGTCCACTGACCCACGGCAGACGGGCAGGCAGGGCGCAGTGCGGATCTGGCTGTGTCCACTCACCCACGGCAGACGGGCAGGCTGAGGGCAGTGCGGATCTGGCTGTGTCCACTCACCCACGGGAGACAGGCAGGCAAGGCGCAAAGTGGATCTGGCTGTGTCAACTCACCCACGGGAGATGGGCAGAGACGGTGCCGTGTGGATCTGGCTATGTCCATTGACCCACGGCAGACGGGCAAGCAGGGCACAGTGCGGATCTAGCTGTGTCCACTCACCCACGGCAGACGGTCAGGCAGGGCGCAGTGAGGATCTGGCTGTGTTCTCTCACCCACGAGAGACGGGCAGGCAGGGCGCAGTGCGGATCTGGCTGTGTCCACTCACCCACCGCAGACGGGCAGGCAGGGCGCACTGCGGATCTGGCTGTGTCCACTCACCCACGGGAGACGGGCAGAAAGGGTGCTGTGTGGATATTGCTAAGTCCACTGACCCACGGCAGACGGGCAGGCAGGGCGCATTGTGGATCTGGCTCTGTCCACTCACCCACGGGAGACGGGTAGGCAAGGCGCAGTGTGGATCTGGCTGTGTCCACTCACCCACGGGAGACGGGCGGAGAGGGTGCTGTGGGGATCTGGCTATGTCCACTGATCCACGGCAGACGGGCAGGCAGGGCGCAATGCGGATCTGGCTGTGTCCCCTCACTCACGACAGACGGTCAGGCAGGGCGCAATCTGGATCTGGCTGTGTGCAATCACCCATGGGAGACGGGCAGGCAGGGCCCAGTGCGGATTTCGCTGTGTCTACTCACCCACTGGAGACGGGCAGGCAGTGCGCAGTGCGGATCTGGCTGTGTCCACTCACCCACGGGAGACGGGCAGGCAGGGCGCAGTGTGGATCTGGCTGTGTCCAATCACCCACGGCAGACGGGCAGGCAGGGCGCAGTGCGGATATGGCTGTGTCCACTCACCCACGGGAGACGGGAAGGTAAGGCGCAGTGTGGATCTGGCTGTGTCCACTCCCCCACGGCAGACTGGCAGGCAGGGCGCAGTGCGGATCTGGCTGTGTCCACTCACCCACGGGAGACGGGTATGCAAAGCGCAGTGTGGATCTGGCTGTGTCCACTCACCCACGGGAGACGGGCAGAGAGGGTGCTGTGTGGATCTGGCTATGTCCACTGACCCACAGGCAGACGGGCAGGCAGGGCGCAGTGCGGATCTGGCTGTGTCCACTCACCCACGGGAGACGGGCAGGCAAGACGCAGTGTGGATCTGGCTGTGTCCACTCTCCCACGGGAGACAGGCAGAGAGGGTGCTGTGTGGATCTGGCTATGTACACTGATCCATGGCAGACGTGCAGGCAGGGCGCAGTGCGGATCTGGTGTGTCCACTCACCAACGGGAGACGGGCAGAGAGGGTGCTGTGTGGATCTGGCTATGTACACTGACCCATGGCAGACGGGCAGGCAGTGCGCAGTGCGGATCTGGCTGTGTCCACTCACACACGGCAGACGGGAATGCAGGGCGCAGTGCGGATCTGGCTGTGTCCACTCACCCAGTGCAGTCGGGCAGGCAGGGCGCAGTGCCGATCTGGCTGTGTCCACTCACCCACGGGAGACGGGCAGAGAGGGTGCTGTGTGGATCTGGCTATGTACACTGACCCACGGCAGTCTTGCAGGCAGGGCGCAGTGCGGATCTGACTGTGTCCACTCACCCACGGCAGAAGGTCAGGCAGGGCGCAGTGCGGACCTGGCGGTGTCCACTCACCCACGGCAGACGGTCAGGCAGGGCGCAGTGCGGATCTGGCGGTGTCCACTCACCCACGGGAGATGGGCAGGCATGGCGCAGTGCGGATCTGGCTATGTCCACTCTCCCACGGGAGACGGGCAGGCAGGGCGCAGTGCGGATCTGGCTGTGTCCACTCACCCACCGCAGACGGGCAGGCAGGGCGCACTGCTTATCTGGCTATGTCCACTCACCCACGGGAGACGGGCAGAAAGGGTGCTTTGTGGATATTGCTAAGTCCACTGTCCCACGGCAGACGGGCAGGCAGGGCGCACTGTGGATCTGGCTGTGTCCCCTCACCCACGGCAGACGGTCAGGCAGGGCGCAGTGCGGATCTGGCTGTGTCCACTCACCCACGGGAGACGGGTAGGCAAGGCGCAGTGTGGATCTGGCTGTGTCCACTCACCCACGGGTGACGGGCAGAGAGGGTGCTGTGGGGATCTGGCTATGTCCACTGATCCACGGCAGACGGGCAGGCAGGGCGCAATGCGGATCTGGCTGTGTCCCCTCACTCACGACAGATGGTCAGGCAGGGCGCAATCTGGATCTGGCTGTGTGCACTCACCCATGGGAGACGGGCAGGCAGGGCCCAGTGCGGATTTCGCTGTGTCTACTCACCCACTGGAGACGGGCAGGCAGTGCGCAGTGCGGATCTGGCTGTGTCCACTCACCCACGGGAGACGGGCAGGCAGGGCGCAGTGTGGATCTGGCTGTGTCCAATCACCCACGGCAGACGGTCAGGCAGGGCGCAGTGCGGATCTGGCTGTGTCCACTCACCCACAGCAGACGGGCAGGCAGGGCGCAGTGCGGATATGGCTGTGTCCACTCGCCCACGGGAGATGGGCAGGCAGGGCGCAGTGCGGATCTGGCTGTGTCTACTCACCCACGGCAGGCGACCAGGCAGGGCGCAGTGCGGATCTGGCTGTGTCCACTCACCCACGGCTGACGGTCAGGCAGGGCGCAGTGCGGATCTGGCTGTGTCCACTCACCCACGGCAGGCGGTCAGGCAGGGCGCAGTGTGGATCCGGCTGTGTCCACGCACCCACAGTAGGCGGTCAGCCAGGGTGCAGTGCGGATCTGGCTGTGTCCACTCACCCAAGGCAGGTGGTCAGGCAGGGCGTAGTGCGGATCTGGCTGTGTCCACTCACCCACGGCAGACGGGCAGGCAGGGCGCAGTGTGGATCTGGCTGTGTCCACTCACCCACGGCAGACGGTCAGGCAGGGCGCAGTGCGGATCTGGCTGTGTCCACTCACCCACGGCAGACGGGTAGGCAGGGCGCAGTGCGGATCTGGCTGTGTCCACTCGCCCACGGGAGATGGGCAGGCAGGGCGCAGTGTGGATCTGGCTGTGTCCACTCACCCACGGCAGGCGTCAGGCAGAGCGCAGTGCGGATCTGGCTGTGTCCACTCACCCACGGCAGACGGTCAGGCAGGGCGCAGTGCGGATCTGGCTGTGTCCACTCACCAACGGCAGGTGGTCAGGCAGGGCGCAGTGTGGATCTGGCTGTGTCCACGCACCCACAGCAGGCGGTCAGCCAGGGCGCAGTGCGGATCTGGCTGTGTCCACTGACCCACGGCAGACGGGCAGGCAGGGCGAAGTACGGATCTAGCTGTGTCCACTCACCCATGGCAGGCGGTCAGGAAGGGCGCAGTGCGGATCTGGCTGTGTCCACTCACCCACGGCAGGCGGTCAGGCAGGGCGCAGTGCGGATCTGGCTGTGTCCACGCACCCACAGCAGGCGGTCAACCAGGGCGCAGTGCGGATCTGGCTGTGTCCACTCACCCACGGCAGACGGTCAGGCAGGGCGCAGTATGGATCTGGCTGTGTCCACTCACCCACGGCAGACGGGCAGGCAGGGCGCAGTGCGGATCTGGCTGTGTCCACTCACCCACGGAAGACGGGCAGGGAGGGCGCAGTGCGGATTTGGCTGTGTCCACTCACCCACGGGAGACGGGTAGGCAAGGCGCAGTGTGGATCTGGCTGTGTCCACTCATCCACGGGAGACGGGTAGAGAGGGTGCCGTGTGGATCTGGCTACGTCCACTGACCCACGGCAGACGGGCAGGCAGGGCGCAGTGCGGATCTGGCTGTGTCCACTCACCCACGGCAGACGGGCAGGCTGAGGGCAGTGCGGATTTGGCTGTGTCCACTCACCCACGGGAGACAGGCAGGCAAGGCGCAAAGTGGATCTGGCTGTGTCAACTCACCCACGGGAGATGGGCAGAGAGGGTGCCGTGTGGATCTGGCTATGTCCATTGACCCACGGCAGACGGGCAAGCAGGGCACAGTGCGGATCTAGCTGTGTCCACTCACCCACGGCAGACGGTCAGGCAGGGCGCAGTGAGGATCTGGCTGTGTCCTCTCACCCACGAGAGACGGGCAGGCAGGGCGCAGTGCGGATCTGGCTGTGTCCACTCACCCACCGCAGACGGGCAGGCAGGGCGCACTGCGGATCTGGCTGTGTCCACTCACCCACGGGAGACGGGCAGAAAGGGTGCTGTGTGGATATTGCTAAGTCCACTGACCCACGGCAGACGGGCAGGCAGGGCGCATTATGGATCTGGCTGTGTCCACTCACCCACGGCAGACGGTCAGGCAGGGCGCAGTGCGGATCTGGCTCTGTCCACTCACCCACGGGAGACGGGTAGGCAAGGCGCAGTGTGGATCTGGCTGTGTCCACTCACCCACTGGAGACGGGCGGAGAGGGTGCTGTGGGGATCTGGCTATGTCCACTGATCCACGGCAGACGGGCAGGCAGGGCGCAATGCGGATCTGGCTGTGTCCCCTCACTCACGACAGACGGTCAGGCAGGGCGCAATCTGGATCTGGCTGTGTGCAATCACACATGGGAGACGGGCAGGCAGGGCCCAGTGCGGATTTCGCTGTGTCTACTCACCCACTGGAGACGGGCAGGCAGTGCGCAGTGCGGATCTGGCTGTGTCCACTCACCCATGGGAGACGGGCAGGCAGGGCGCAGTGTGGATCTGGCTGTGTCCAATCACCCACGGCAGACGGGCAGGCAGGGCGCAGTGCGGATATGGCTGTGTCCACTCACCCACGGGAGACGGGAAGGTAAGGCGCAGTGTGGATCTGGCTGTGTCCACTCCCCCACGGCAGACTGGCAGGCAGGGCGCAGTGCGGATCTGGCTGTGTCCACTCACCCACGGGAGACGGGTATGCAAAGCGCAGTGTGGATCTGGCTGTGTCCACTCACCCACGGGAGACGGGCAGAGAGGGTGCTGTGTGGATCTGGCTATGTCCACTGACCCACAGGCAGACGGGCAGGCAGGGCGCAGTGCGGATCTGGCTGTGTCCACTCACCCACGGGAGATGGGCAGGCAAGACGCAGTGTGGATCTGGCTGTGTCCACTCTCCCACGGGAGACAGGCAGAGAGGGTGCTGTGTGGATCTGGCTATGTACACTGATCCATGGCAGACGTGCAGGCAGGGGGCAGTGCGGATCTGGTGTGTCCACTCACCAACGGGAGACGGGCAGAGAGGGTGCTGTGTGGATCTGGCTATGTACACTGACCCATGGCAGACGGGCAGGCAGGGCGCAGTGCGGATCTGGCTGTGTCCACTCACCCACGGGAGACGGGCAGGCAGGGCGCAGTGCGGAACTGGCTGTGTCCACTCTCCCACGGCAGACGGGCAGAGAGGGTGCTGTGTGGATCTGGCTATGTACACTGACCCATGGCAGACGTGCAGGCAGGGCGCAGTGCGGATCTGGCTGTGTCCACTCACCCACGGCAGACGGGAAGGCAGGGCGCAGTGTGGATCTGGCTGTCTCCTCTCACCCACGGCAGACGGTCAGGCAGGGCGCAGTGCGGATCTGGCTGTGTCCACTCACCCACAGCAGACGGGCAGGCAGGGCGCAGTGCGGATATGGCTGTGTCCACTCGCCCACGGGAGATGGGCAGGCAGGGCGCAGTGCGGATCTGGCTGTGTCTACTCACCCACGGCAGGCGGTCAGGCAGGGCGCAGTGCGGATCTGGCTGTGTCCACTCACCCACGGCTGACGGTCAGGCAGGGCGCAGTGCGGATCTGGCTGTGTCCACTCACCCACGGCAGGCGGTCAGGCAGGGCGCAGTGTGGATCCGGCTGTGTCCACGCACCCACAGTAGGCGGTCAGCCAGGGTGCAGTGCGGATCTGGCTGTGTCCACTCACCCAAGGCAGGTGGTCAGGCAGGGCGTAGTGTGGATCTGGCTGTGTCCACTCACCCACGGCAGACGGGCAGGCAGGGCGCAGTGTGGATCTGGCTGTGTCCACTCACCCACGGCAGACGGTCAGGCAGGGCGCAGTGCGGATCTGGCTGTGTCCACTCACCCACGGCAGACGGGTAGGCAGGGCGCAGTGCGGATCTGGCTGTGTCCACTCGCCCACGGGAGATGGGCAGGCAGGGCGCAGTGTGGATCTGGCTGTGTCCACTCACCCACGGCAGGCGTCAGGCAGAGCGCAGTGCGGATCTGGCTGTGTCCACTCACCCACGGCAGACGGTCAGGCAGGGCGCAGTGCGGATCTGGCTGTGTCCACTCACCAACGGCAGGCGGTCAGGCAGGGCGCAGTGTGGATCTGGCTGTGTCCACGCACCCACAGCAGGCGGTCAGCCAGGGCGCAGTGCGGATCTGGCTGTGTCCACTGACCCACGGCAGACGGGCAGGCAGGGCGAAGTACGGATCTAGCTGTGTCCACTCACCCACGGCAGGCGGTCAGGAAGGGCGCAGTGCGGATCTGGCTGTGTCCACTCACCCACGGCAGGCGGTCAGGCAGGGCGTAGTGCGGATCTGGCTGTGTCCACTCACCCACGGCAGACGGACAGGCAGTGCACAGTGTGGATCTGGCTGTGTCCACTCACCCACGGCAGACGGTCAGGCAGGGCGCAGTGCGGATCTGGCTGTGTCCACTCACCCACGGCAGACGGTCAGGCAGGGCGCAGTGCGGATCTGGCTGTGTCCTCTCGCCCACAGGAGACGGGCAGGCAGGGCGCAGTGCCGATCTGGCTGTGTCCACTCACCCACGGCAGGCGGTCAGGCAGGGCGCAGTGCGGATCTGGCTGTGTCCACTCACCCACGGCAGACGGTCAGGCAGGGCACAGTGCGGATCTGGCTGTGTCCACTCACCCACGGGAGACGGGTAGGCAAGGCGCAGTGTGGATCTGGCTGTGTCCACTCATCCACGGGAGACGGGTAGAGAGGGTGCCGTGTGGATCTGGCTACGTCCACTGACCCACGGCAGACGGGCAGGCAGGGCGCAGTGCGGATCTGGCTGTGTCCACTCACCCACGGCAGACGGGCAGGCTGAGGGCAGTGCGGATCTGGCTGTGTCCACTCACCCACGGGAGACAGGCAGGCAAGGCGCAAAGTGGATCTGGCTGTGTCAACTCACCCACGGGAGATGGGCAGAGACGGTGCCGTGTGGATCTGGCTATGTCCATTGACCCACGGCAGACGGGCAAGCAGGGCACAGTGCGGATCTAGCTGTGTCCACTCACCCACGGCAGACGGTCAGGCAGGGCGCAGTGAGGATCTGGCTGTGTTCTCTCACCCACGAGAGACGGGCAGGCAGGGCGCAGTGCGGATCTGGCTGTGTCCACTCACCCACCGCAGACGGGCAGGCAGGGCGCACTGCGGATCTGGCTGTGTCCACTCACCCACGGGAGACGGGCAGAAAGGGTGCTGTGTGGATATTGCTAAGTCCACTGACCCACGGCAGACGGGCAGGCAGGGCGCATTGTGGATCTGGCTCTGTCCACTCACCCACGGGAGACGGGTAGGCAAGGCGCAGTGTGGATCTGGCTGTGTCCACTCACCCACGGGAGACGGGCGGAGAGGGTGCTGTGGGGATCTGGCTATGTCCACTGATCCACGGCAGACGGGCAGGCAGGGCGCAATGCGGATCTGGCTGTGTCCCCTCACTCACGACAGACGGTCAGGCAGGGCGCAATCTGGATCTGGCTGTGTGCAATCACCCATGGGAGACGGGCAGGCAGGGCCCAGTGCGGATTTCGCTGTGTCTACTCACCCACTGGAGACGGGCAGGCAGTGCGCAGTGCGGATCTGGCTGTGTCCACTCACCCACGGGAGACGGGCAGGCAGGGCGCAGTGTGGATCTGGCTGTGTCCAATCACCCACGGCAGACGGGCAGGCAGGGCGCAGTGCGGATATGGCTGTGTCCACTCACCCACGGGAGACGGGAAGGTAAGGCGCAGTGTGGATCTGGCTGTGTCCACTCCCCCACGGCAGACTGGCAGGCAGGGCGCAGTGCGGATCTGGCTGTGTCCACTCACCCACGGGAGACGGGTATGCAAAGCGCAGTGTGGATCTGGCTGTGTCCACTCACCCACGGGAGACGGGCAGAGAGGGTGCTGTGTGGATCTGGCTATGTCCACTGACCCACAGGCAGACGGGCAGGCAGGGCGCAGTGCGGATCTGGCTGTGTCCACTCACCCACGGGAGACGGGCAGGCAAGACGCAGTGTGGATCTGGCTGTGTCCACTCTCCCACGGGAGACAGGCAGAGAGGGTGCTGTGTGGATCTGGCTATGTACACTGATCCATGGCAGACGTGCAGGCAGGGCGCAGTGCGGATCTGGTGTGTCCACTCACCAACGGGAGACGGGCAGAGAGGGTGCTGTGTGGATCTGGCTATGTACACTGACCCATGGCAGACGGGCAGGCAGTGCGCAGTGCGGATCTGGCTGTGTCCACTCACACACGGCAGACGGGAATGCAGGGCGCAGTGCGGATCTGGCTGTGTCCACTCACCCAGTGCAGTCGGGCAGGCAGGGCGCAGTGCCGATCTGGCTGTGTCCACTCACCCACGGGAGACGGGCAGAGAGGGTGCTGTGTGGATCTGGCTATGTACACTGACCCACGGCAGTCTTGCAGGCAGGGCGCAGTGCGGATCTGACTGTGTCCACTCACCCACGGCAGAAGGTCAGGCAGGGCGCAGTGCGGACCTGGCGGTGTCCACTCACCCACGGCAGACGGTCAGGCAGGGCGCAGTGCGGATCTGGCGGTGTCCACTCACCCACGGGAGATGGGCAGGCATGGCGCAGTGCGGATCTGGCTATGTCCACTCTCCCACGGGAGACGGGCAGGCAGGGCGCAGTGCGGATCTGGCTGTGTCCACTCACCCACCGCAGACGGGCAGGCAGGGCGCACTGCTTATCTGGCTATGTCCACTCACCCACGGGAGACGGGCAGAAAGGGTGCTTTGTGGATATTGCTAAGTCCACTGACCCACGGCAGACGGGCAGGCAGGGCGCACTGTGGATCTGGCTGTGTCCCCTCACCCACGGCAGACGGTCAGGCAGGGCGCAGTGCGGATCTGGCTGTGTCCACTCACCCACGGGAGACGGGTAGGCAAGGCGCAGTGTGGATCTGGCTGTGTCCACTCACCCACGGGTGACGGGCAGAGAGGGTGCTGTGGGGATCTGGCTATGTCCACTGATCCACGGCAGACGGGCAGGCAGGGCGCAATGCGGATCTGGCTGTGTCCCCTCACTCACGACAGATGGTCAGGCAGGGCGCAATCTGGATCTGGCTGTGTGCACTCACCCATGGGAGACGGGCAGGCAGGGCCCAGTGCGGATTTCGCTGTGTCTACTCACCCACTGGAGACGGGCAGGCAGTGCGCAGTGCGGATCTGGCTGTGTCCACTCACCCACGGGAGACGGGCAGGCAGGGCGCAGTGTGGATCTGGCTGTGTCCAATCACCCACGGCAGACGGGCAGGCAGGGCGCAGTGCGGATATGGCTGTGTCCACTCACCCACGGGAGACGGGAAGGTAAGGCGCACTGTGGATCTGGCTGTGTCCACTCCCCCACGGCAGACTGGCAGGCAGGGCGCAGTGCGGATCTGGCTGTCTCCACTCACCCACGGGAGACGGGTATGCAAAGCGCAGTGTGGATCTGGCTGTGTCGACTCACCCACGGGAGACGAACAGGCAGGGCGCAGTGCGGATCTGCTGTGTCCACTCACCCACGGGAGACGGGCAGAGAGGGTGCTGTGTGGATTTGGCTATGTACACTGACCCATGGCAGACGTGCAGGCAGGGCGCAGTGCGGATCTGGCTGTGTCCACTCACCCACGGGAGACGGGCAGGCAGGGCGCAGTGCGGAACTGGCTGTGTCCACTCTCCCACGGCAGACGGGCAGAGAGGGTGCTGTGTGGATCTGGCTATGTCCACTGACTCACGGCAGATGGGCAGGCAGGGTGCAGTGTGGATCTGGCTGTGTCCACTCACCCACGACAGACGGGCAGGCAGGGCGCAGTGCGGATCTGGCTGTGTCCACTCACACATGGGAGACGGGCAGGCTTGGCGCGGTGTGGATCTGGCTGTGTCCACACTCCCACGGGAGACGGGCAGGCAAGGCGCACTGTGGATCTGGCTGTGTCCACTCACCCACGGCAGAAGGGCAGGCAGGGCGCAGTGCGGATCTGGCTGTTTCCACTCACCCACGGGAGACGGGCAGAGAGGGTGCTGTGTGGATCTAGCTATGTCCACTGACCCACGGCACACGGGCAGGCAGGGCGCAGTGCGGATCTGGCTGTGTCCCCTCACCCACGGCAGACGGTCAGGCAGGGTGCAGTGCGGATCTCGCTGTGTCCACTCAGCCACGGCAGACGGTCAGGCAGGGCGCAGTGCCGATCTGGCTGTGTCCACTCACCCACGGCAGGCGGTCAGGCAGGGCGCAGTGCGGATCTGGCTGTGTCCATGCACCCACAGCAGGCGGTCAGCCAGGGCGCAGTGCGGAATCTGGCTGTGTCCACTCAGCCACGGCAGACGGTCAGGCAGGGCGCAGTATGTATCTGGCTGTGTCCACTCACCCACGGCAGACGGGCAGGCAGGGCGCAGTGCGGATCCGGCTGTGTCCACTCACCCACGGGAGATGGGCAGAGACGGTGCTGTGTGGATCTGGCTATGTCCACTGACCCACGGCAGACGGGAAGGCAGGGCGCAGTACGGATCTGGCTGTGTCCACTCACCCACGGCAGGCGGTCAGGCAGGGAGCAGTACGGATCTGGCTGTGTCCACTCACCCACGGCAGACAGGCAGGCAGGGCACAGTACGGATCTGGCTGTGTCCACTCACCGACGGCAGGCAGTCAGGCAGGGTGCAGTGCGGATCTGGCTGTGTCCACTCACCCACGGGAGACGGGCATGCAGGGCGCAGTGCGGATCCGGCTGTGTCCACTCACCCACGGCAGGCGGTCAGGCAGGGCCAGTACGGATATGGCTGTGTCCACTCGCCCACGGGAGACGGGCAGGCAGGGCGCAGTGCGGATCTGGCTGTGTCCACTCGCCCACGGCGGACGGGCAGGCAGGGCGCAGTGCGGATCTGGCTGTGTCCACTCACTGACGGGAGACGAGCAGGCAAGGCGGAGTGCGGATCTGGCTGTGTCCGCTCACCCACGGGAGACGGGCAGGCAGGGCGCAGTGCGGATCTGCCTGTGTCCACTCACTGACGGGAGACGGGCAGGCAAGGCGCAGTGCGGATCTGGCTGTGTCCACTCACCCACGGGAGACGGGCAGGCAGGGCGCAGTGCGGATCTGGCTGTGTCCACTCACCCACGGGAGACGGGCAGGCAGGGCGCAGTGCGGATCTGGCTGTGTCCCCTCACCCAGGGGAGACGGGCAGGTAAGGCGCAGTGTGGATCTGGCTGTGTCCACTCACCCACGGGAGACGGGCAGAGAGGGTGCTGTGTGGATATGGCTATGTCCACTAACCCACGGCAGACGGGCAGGCAGGGCGCAGTGCGGATCTGGCTGTGTCCACTCACCCACGGCAGACTGGCAGGCAGGGCGCAGTGTGGATCTGGCTGTGTCCACTCACTCACGGCAGGGGGTCAGGCAGGGCGCAGTGCGGATCTGGCTGTGTCCACTCGCCCACGGCAGACGGGCAGGCAGGGCGCAGTGCGGATCTGGCTGTGTCCACTCACCCACGGGAGACGGGCAGGCAGGGCACAGTGCGGATCTGGCTATGTCCACTCACCCACGGCAGGCGGTCAGGCAGGGCGCAGTGCGGATCTGGCTGTGTCCACGCACCCACAGCAGGCGGTCAGCCAGGGCGCAGTGCGGATATCGCTGTGTCCACTCACCCACGGCAGACGGTAAGGCAGGGCGCAGTACGGATCTGGCTGTGTCCACTCACCCACGGCAGGCGGTCAGGCAGGGCCAGTGCGGATATTGCTGTGTCCACTCACCCACGCAGACGGTCAGGCAGGGCGCAGTGCGGATGTGGCTGTGTCCACACACCCACGGGAGACGGGCAGGCAGGGCGCAGTGCGGATCTGGCTGTGTCCACTCTCCCACGGAGACGGGCAGGCAAGGCGCAGTGCGGATCTTGTGTGTGCACTCACCCACGGGAGACGGGCAGAGACGGTGCTGTGTGGATCTGGCTATGTCCACTGACCCACGGCAGACGGGCGGGCAGGGCGCAGTACGGATCTGGCTGTGTCCACTCACCCACGGCAGGCGGTCAGGCAGGGTGCAGTGCGGATCTGGCTGTGTCCCCTCACACACGGGAGACGGGCAGGCAGGGCGCAGTGCGGATCTGGCTGTGTCCACTCACCCACGGGAGACGGGCAGGCAGGGCGCAGTGCGGATCTGGCTGTGTCCACTCACCCACGGGAGACGGGCAGAGACGGGGCTGTGTGGATTTGGCTATGTCCACTGACCCACGGCAGACGGGCAGGCAGGGCGCAGTGCGGATCTGGCTGTGTCCACTCACCCACGGCAGGCGGTCAGGGAGGGCGCAGTGCGGATATGGCTGTGTCCACTCACCCACGGCAGACGGTCAGGCAGGGGGCAGTGAGGATCTGGCTGTGTCCACTCACCCACGGGAGACGGGCAGAGACGGTGCTGTGTGGATCTGGCTATGTCCACTGACCCACGGCAGGCGGTCAGGCAGGGCGCAGTGCGGATATGGCTGTGTCCACTCACCCACGGCAGACTGTCAGGCAGGGCGCAGTGTGGATCTGGCTGTGCCCACGCGCCCACGGGAGACGGGCAGGCAGGGTGCAGTGCGGATTTGGCTGTGTCCACTCACCAACGGCAGGCGGTCAGGCAGGGCACAGTGCGGATCTGGCTGTGTCCACTCACCCACGGCAGACGGTCAGGCAGGGCGCAGTGCGGATCTGGCTGTGTCCACTCACCCACGGCAGGCGGTCAGGCAGGGCACAGTGCGGATCTGGCTGTGTCCACTCACCCACGGGAGACGGGCAGAGACGGTGCTGTGTGGATCTGGCTATGTCCAATGACCCACGACAGACGGGCAGGCAGGGCGCAGTATAGAGCTGGCTGAGTCCACTCACCCACTGCAGGCGGTCAGGCAGGGTGCAGTGTGGATCTGGCTGTGTCCACTCACCCACGGGAGACGGGCAGGCAGGGCGCAGTGCGGATCTGGCTGTGTCCACTCGCCCACGGAAGACGGGCAGGCAGGGCGCAGTGCGGATCTGGCTGTGTCCACTCGCCCACGGGAGACGGGCAGGCAGGGCGCAGTGCGGATCCGGCTGTGTCCACTCACCCACGGGAGACGGGCAGGCAGGGCGCAGTGCGGATCTGGCTGTGTCCACTCACTGAAGGGAGACGGGCAGGCAAGGCGCAGTGCGGATCTGGCTGTGTCCACTCACCCACGGCAGACGGGCAGGCAGGGCGCAGTGCGGATCTGGCTGTGTCCACTCACCCACGGGAGACGGGCAGGCAAGGCGCAGTGCGGATCCGGCTGTGTCCACTCACCCACGGGAGATGGGCAGAGACGGTGCTGTGTGGATCTGGCTATGTCCACTCACCCACGGCAGACGGGAAGGCAGGGCGCAGTGTGGATCTGGCTGTGTCCTCTCACCCACGGCAGACGGTCAGGCATGGCGCAGTGCGGATCTGGCTGTGTCCACTCACCCACGGCAGGCGGTCAGGCAGGGCGCAGTGCGGATCTGGCTGTGTCCACTCACCCACGGGAGGCGGTCAGGCAGGGCGCAGTGCGGATCTGGCCGTGTCCACACACCCACGGGAGACGGGCAGGCAGGGCGTGCGGATCTGGCTGTGTCCACTCACCCACGGGAGACGGGCAGGCAGGGCACAGTGCGGATCTGGCTGTGTTCACTCACCCTCGGGAGACGGGCAGGCAGGGCGCAGTGCGGATCTGGCTGTGCCCACTCGCCCACGGGAGATGGGCAGGCAGGGCGCAGTGCGGACCTGGCTGTGTCCACTCACCCACGGCAGGCGTCAGGCAGAGCGCAGTGCGGATCTGGCTGTGTCCACTCACCCACGGCAGACGGTCAGGCAGGGCGCAGTGCGGATCTGGATGTGTCCACTCACCCACGGCAGGCGGTCAGGCAGGGCGCAGTGCGGATCTGGCTGTGTCCACTCACCCACGGCAGGCGGTCAGGCAGGGCGTAGTGCGGATCTTGCTGTGTCCACTCACCCACGGCAGACGGGCAGGCAGGGAGCAGTGCGGATCCGGCTGTGTCCACTCACCCACGGGAGATGGGCAGAGACGGTGCTGTGTGGATCTGGCTATGTCCACTGACCCACGGCACACGGGCAGGCAGGGTGCAGTACGGATCTGGCTGTGTCCACTCACCCACGGAAGACGGGCAGGCAGGGCGCAGTGCGGATCTGGCTGTGTCCACTGACCCACGGCAGACGGGCAGGCAGGGCGCAGTACGGAGCTGGCTGAGTCCACTCACCCACGGCAGGCGGTCAGGCAGGTTGCAGTGTAAATCTGGCTGTGTCCACTCACCCACGGGAGACGGGCAGGCAGGGCGCAGTGCGGATCTGGCTGTGTCCACTCACCCTCGGGAGACGGCCAGGCAGGGCGCAGTGCGGATCTGGCTGTGTCCACTCGCCCACGGCGGACGGGCAGGCAGGGCGCAGTGCGGATATGGCTGTGTCCACTCACTGACGGGAGACGAGCAGGCAAGGTGCAGTGCGGATCTGGCTGTGTCCACTCACCCACGGGAGACGGGCAGGCAGGGCGCAGTGCGGATCTGGCTGTGTCCACTCACCCACGGGAGACGGGCAGGCAGGGCGCAGTGCGGATCTGGCTGTGTCCACTCACCCACGGCAGGCGGTCAGGCAGGGCCAGTACGGATATGGCTCTGTCCGCTCGCCCACGGGAGACGGGCAGGCAGGGCGCAGTGCGGATCTGTCTGTGTCCACTCACCCACGGGAGACGGGCAGGCAGGGCGCAGTGCGGATCTGGCTGTGTCCACTCGCCCACGGCGGACGGGCAGGCAGGGCGCAGTGCGGATCTGGCTGTGTCCACTCACTGACGGGAGACGAGCAGGCAAGGCGCAGTGCGGATCTGGCTGTGTCCATTCACCCACGGGAGACGGGCAGGCAGGGTGCAGTGCGGATCTGGCTGTGTCCACTCACTGAAGGGAGACGGGCAGGCAAGGCGCAGTGCGGATCTGGCTGTGTCCACTCACCCACGGCAGACGGGCAGGCAGGGCGCAGTGCGGATCTGGCTGTGTCCACTCGCCCACGGGAGACAGGCAGGCAGGGCGCAGTGCGGATCTGGCTGTGTCCACTCACCCACGGCAGGCGGTCAGGCAGGGCGCAGTGCGGATATGGCTGTGTCCACTCACCCACGGCAGACGGTCAGGCAGGGCGCAGTGCGGATCTGGCTGTGTCCACTCACCCAGGGGAGACGGGAAGGCAGGGCGCAGTGCGGATCTGGCTGTGTCCACTCACCCACGGGAGACGGGTAGGCAAGGCGCAGTGCGGATCTAGCTGTGTCCACTCACCCACGGGAGACGGGCAGAGACGGTGCTGTGTGGATCTGGCTATGTCCAATGACCCACGGCAGACGGGCAGGCAGGGCGCAGTACGGAGCTGGCTGAGTCCACTCACCCACGGCAGGCGGTCAGGCAGGGTGCAGTGTGGATCTGGCTGTGTCCACTCACCCACGGGAGACGGGCAGGGAGGGCGCATTGCGGATCTGGCTGTGTCCACTCACCCACGGCAGACGGTCAGGCAGGGCGTAGTGCGGATCTGGCTGTGTCCACTCACCCACGGGAGTTGGGCAGGCAGGGCGCCGTGCGGATCTGGCTGTGTCCACTCACCCACGGCAGACGGTCAGGCAGGGCGTAGTGCGGATCTGGCTGTGTCCACTCACCCACGGCAGACGGGCAGGCAGGGCGCAGTGCGGATCTGGCTGTGTCCACTCACCCACGGGAGACGGGCAGGCAGGGCACAGTGCGGATCCGGCTGTGTCCACTCACCCACAGGATATGGGCAGAGACGGTGCTGTGTGGATCTGGCTATGTCCTCTGACCCACGGCAGACGGTCAGGCAGGGCGTAGTGCGGATCTGGCTGTGTCCACTCACCCACGGCAGACGGGCAGGCAGGGCGCAGTGCGGATCTGGCTGTGTCCACTCACCCACGGGAGACGGGCAGGCAGGGCGCAGTGCGGATCTGGCCGTGTCCACTCACTTACGGGAGACGGGCAGGCAGGGCGCAGTGCGATTTTGGCTGTGTCCACTCACCCACGGGAGACGGGCAGGCAGGGTGCAGTGCGTATCTGGCTGTGTCCACTCGCCCATGGGAGACGGGCAGGCATGGCGCAGTGTGGATCTGGCTGTGTACACTCACCCACGGGAGACGGGCAGGCAGGGCGCAGTGCGGATCTGGCTGTGTCCACTCACCCACGGGAGACGGGCAGGCAAGGCGCAGTGCGGATCCGGCTGTGTCCACTCACCCACGGGAGATGGGCAGAGACGGTGCTGTGTGGATCTGGCTATGTCCACTCACCCACGGCAGACGGGAAGGCAGGGCGCAGTGTGGATCTGGCTGTGTCCTCTCACCCACGGCAGACGGTCAGGCAGGGCGCAGTGCGGATCTGGCTGTAGCCACTCACCCACAGCAGACGGGCAGGCAGGGCGCAGTGCGGATATGGCTGTGTCCACTCGCCCACGGGAGACGGGCAGGCAGGGCGCAGTGCGGATCTGGCTGTGTCTACTCACCCACGGCAGGCGGTCAGGCAGGGCGCAGTGCGGATCTGGCTGTGTCCACTCACCCACGGCTGACGGTCAGGCAGGGCGCAGTGCGGATCTGGCTGTGTCCACTCACCCACGGCAGGCGGTCAGGCAGGGCTCAGTGTGGATCCGGCTGTGTCCACGCACCCACAGCAGGCGGTCAGCCAGAGCGCAGTGCGGATCTGGCTGTGTCCACTCACCCACGGCAGGTGGTCAGGCAGGGCGTAGTGCGGATCTGGCTGTGTCCACTCACCCACGGCAGACGGGCAGGCAGGGCGCAGTGTGGATCTGGCTGTGTCCACTCACCCACGGCAGATGGTCAGGCAGGGCGCAGTGCGGATCTGGCTGTGTCCACTCACCCACGGCAGACGGGTAGGCAGGGCGCAGTGCGGATCTGGCTGTGTCCACTCGCCCACGGGAGATGGGCAGGCAGGGCGCAGTGTGGATCTGGCTGTGTCCACTCACCCACGGCAGGCGTCAGGCAGTGCGCAGTGCGGATCTGGCTGTGTCCACTCACCCACGGCAGGCGGTCAGGCAGGGCCAGTACGGATATGGCTGTGTCCGCTCGCCCACGGGAGACGGGCAGGCAGGGCGCAGTGCGGATCTGTCTGTGTCCACTCACCCACGGGAGACGGGCAGGCATGGCGCAGTGCGGATCTGGCTGTGTCCACTCGCCCACGACGGACGGGCAGGCAGGGCGCAGTGCGGATCTGGCTGTGTCCACTCACTGACGGGAGACGAGCAGGCAAGGCGCAGTGCGGATCTGGCTGTGTCCACTCACCCACGGGAGACTGGCAGGCAGGGCGCAGTGCGGATCTGGCTGTGTCCACTCACTGAAGGGAGTCGGGCAGGCAAGGCGCAGTGCGGATCTGGCTGTGTCCACTGACCCACGGCAGACGGGCAGGCAGGGCGCAGTGCGGATCTGGCTGTGTCCACTCGCCCACGGGAGACAGGCAGGCAGGGCGCAGTGCGGATCTGGCTGTGTCCACTCACCCACGGCAGGCGGTCAGGCAGGGCGCAGTGCGGATATGGCTGTGTCCACTCACCCACGGCAGACGGTCAGGCAGGGCGCAGTGCGGATCTGGCTGTGTCCACTCACCCACGGGAGACGGGAAGGCAGGGCGCAGTGCGGATCTGGCTGTGTCCACTCACCCACGGGAGACGGGTAGGCAAGGCGCAGTGCGGATCTAGCTGTGTCCACTCACCCACGGGAGACGGGCAGAGACGGTGCTGTGTGGATCTGGCTATGTCCAATGACCCACGGCAGCCGGGCAGGCAGGGCGCATTACGGAGCTGGCTGAGTCCACTCACCCACGGCAGGCGGTCAGGCAGGGTGCAGTGTGGATCTGGCTGTGTCCACTCACCCACGGGAGACGGGCAGGCAGGGCGCAGTGCGGATCTGGCTGTGTCCACTCACCCACGGCAGACGGTCAGGCAGGGCGTAGTGCGGATCTGGCTGTGTCCACTCACCCACGGGAGATGGGCAGGCAGGGCGCAGTGCGGATCTGGCTGTGTCCACTCACCCACGGCAGACGGTCAGGCAGGGCGTAGTGCGGATCTGGCTGTGTCCACTCACCCACGGCAGACGGGCAGGCAGGGCGCAGTGCGGATCTGGCTGTGTCCACTCACCCACGGGAGACGGGCAGGCAGGGCACAGTGCGGATCCGGCTGTGTCCACTCACCCACAGGAGATGGGCAGAGACGGTGCTGTGTGGATCTGGCTATGTCCACTGACCCACGGCAGACGGGCAGGCAGGGCGCAGTACGGATCTGGCTGTGTCCACTCACCCACGGCAGGCGGTCAGGCAGGGCGCAGTGCGGATCTGGCTGTGTCCACTCACCCACGGCAGGCGGTCAGGCAGGGCGTAGTGCGGATCTGGCTGTGTCCACTCACCCACGGCAGACGGGCAGGCAGGGCGCAGTGCGGATCCGGCTGTGTCCACTCACCCACGGGAGATGGGCAGAGACGGTGCTGTGTGGATCTGGCTATGTCCTCTGACCCACGGAAGACGGGCAGGCAGGGTGCAGTATGGATCTGGCTGTGTCCACTCACCCACGGCAGGCGGTCAGGCAGGGCGCAGTGCGGATCTGGCTGTGTCCACTCACCCACGGGAGACGGGCAGTCAGGGCACAGTGCGGATCTGGCTGTGTCCACTCACCCACGGGAGACGGGCAGGCAGGGCTCAGTGCAGATCTGGCCGTGTCCACTCACCCACGGGAGACGGGCAGGCAGGGCGCAGTGCGATTTTGGCTGTGTCCACTCACCCACGGGAGACGGGCAGGCAGGGTGCAGTGCGTATCTGGCTGTGTCCACTCGCCCATGGGAGACGGGCAGGCATGGCGCAGTGTGGATCTGGCTGTGTACACTCACCCACGGGAGACGGGCAGGCAGGGCGCAGTGCGGATCTGGCTGTGTCCACTCACCCACGGGAGACGGGCAGGCAAGGCGCAGTGCGGATCCGGCTGTGTCCACTCACCCACGGGAGATGGGCAGAAACGGTGCTGTGTGGATCTGGCTATGTCCACTGACCCACGGCAGGCGGTCAGGCATGGCGTAGTGCGGATCTGGCTGTGTCCACTCACCCACGGCAGACGGGAAGGCAGGGCGCAGTGTCGATCTGGCTGTCTCCTCTCACCCACGGCAGACGGTCAGGCAGGGCGCAGTGCGGATCTGGCTGTGTCCACTCACCCACAGCAGACGGGCAGGCAGGGCGCAGTGCGGATATGGCTGTGTCCACTCGCCCACGGGAGATGGGCAGGCACGGCGCAGTGCGGATCTGGCTGTGTCTACTCACCCACGGCAGGCGGTCAGGCAGGGCGCAGTGCGAATCTGGCTGTGTCCACTCACCCACGGCTGACGGTCAGGCAGGGCGCAGTGCGGATCTGGCTGTGTCCACTCACCCACGGCAGGCGGTCAGGCAGGGCGCAGTGTGGATCCGGCTGTGTCCACGCACCCACAGTAGGCGGTCAGCCAGGGTGCAGTGCGGATCTGGCTGTGTCCACTCACCCAAGGCAGGTGGTCAGGCAGGGCGTAGTGCGGATCTGGCTGTGTCCACTCACCCACGGCAGACGGGCAGGCAGGGCGCAGTGTGGATCTGGCTGTGTCCACTCACCCACGGCAGACGGTCAGGCAGGGCGCAGTGCGGATCTGGCTGTGTCCACTCACCCACGGCAGACGGGTAGGCAGGGCGCAGTGCGGATCTGGCTGTGTCCACTCGCCCACGGGAGATGGGCAGGCAGGGCGCAGTGTGGATCTGGCTGTGTCCACTCACCCACGGCAGGCGTCAGGCAGAGCGCAGTGCGGATCTGGCTGTGTCCACTCACCCACGGCAGACGGTCAGGCAGGGCGCAGTGCGGATCTGGCTGTGTCCACTCACCAACGGCAGGCGGTCAGGCAGGGCGCAGTGTGGATCTGGCTGTGTCCACGCACCCACAGCAGGCGGTCAGCCAGGGCGCAGTGCGGATCTGGCTGTGTCCACTGACCCACGGCAGACGGGCAGGCAGGGCGAAGTACGGATCTAGCTGTGTCCACTCACCCACGGCAGGCGGTCAGGAAGGGCGCAGTGCGGATCTGGCTGTGTCCACTCACCCACGGGAGACGGGCAGGCAAGGCGCAGTGCGGATCCGGCTGTGTCCACTCACCCACGGGAGATGGGCAGAAACGGTGCTGTGTGGATCTGGCTATGTCCACTGACCCACGGCAGGCGGTCAGGCATGGCGTAGTGCGGATCTGGCTGTGTCCACTCACCCACGGCAGACGGGAAGGCAGGGCGCAGTGTGGATCTGGCTGTCTCCTCTCACCCACGGCAGACGGTCAGGCAGGGCGCAGTGCGGATCTGGCTGTGTCCACTCACCCACAGCAGACGGGCAGGCAGGGCGCAGTGCGGATATGGCTGTGTCCACTCGCCCACGGGAGATGGGCAGGCAGGGCGCAGTGCGGATCTGGCTGTGTCTACTCACCCACGGCAGGCGGTCAGGCAGGGCGCAGTGCGGATCTGGCTGTGTCCACTCACCCACGGCTGACGGTCAGGCAGGGCGCAGTGCGGATCTGGCTGTGTCCACTCACCCACGGCAGGCGGTCAGGCAGGGCGCAGTGTGGATCCGGCTGTGTCCACGCACCCACAGTAGGCGGTCAGCCAGGGTGCAGTGCGGATCTGGCTGTGTCCACTCACCCAAGGCAGGTGGTCAGGCAGGGCGTAGTGCGGATCTGGCTGTGTCCACTCACCCACGGCAGACGGGCAGGCAGGGCGCAGTGTGGATCTGGCTGTGTCCACTCACCCACGGCAGACGGTCAGGCAGGGCGCAGTGCGGATCTGGCTGTGTCCACTCACCCACGGCAGACGGGTAGGCAGGGCGCAGTGCGGATCTGGCTGTGTCCACTCGCCCACGGGAGATGGGCAGGCAGGGCGCAGTGTGGATCTGGCTGTGTCCACTCACCCACGGCAGGCGTCAGGCAGAGCGCAGTGCGGATCTGGCTGTGTCCACTCACCCACGGCAGACGGTCAGGCAGGGCGCAGTGCGGATCTGGCTGTGTCCACTCACCAACGGCAGGCGGTCAGGCAGGGCGCAGTGTGGATCTGGCTGTGTCCACGCACCCACAGCAGGCGGTCAGCCAGGGCGCAGTGCGGATCTGGCTGTGTCCACTGACCCACGGCAGACGGGCAGGCAGGGCGAAGTACGGATCTAGCTGTGTCCACTCACCCACGGCAGGCGGTCAGGAAGGGCGCAGTGCGGATCTGGCTGTGTCCACTCACCCACGGCAGGCGGTCAGGCAGGGCGTAGTGCGGATCTGGCTGTGTCCACTCACCCACGGCAGACGGGCAGGCAGTGCACAGTGTGGATCTGGCTGTGTCCACTCACCCACGGCAGACGGTTAGGCAGGGCGCAGTGCGGATCTGGCTGTGTCCACTCACCCACGGCAGACGGTCAGGCAGGGCGCAGTGCGGATCTGGCTGTGTCCTCTCGCCCACAGGAGACGGGCAGGCAGGGCGCAGTGCCGATCTGGCTGTGTCCACTCACCCACGGCAGGCGGTCAGGCAGGGCGCAGTGCGGATCTGGCTGTGTCCACTCACCCACGGCAGACGGTCAGGCAGGGCGCAGTGCGGATCTGGCTGTGTCCACGCACCCACAGCAGGCGGTCAACCAGGGCGCAGTGCGGATCTGGCTGTGTCCACTCACCCACGGCAGACGGTCAGGCAGGGCGCAGTATGGATCTAGCTGTGTCCACTCACCCACGGCAGACGGGCAGGCAGGGCGCAGTGCGGATCTGGCTGTGTCCACTCACCCACGGAAGACGGGCAGGGAGGGCGCAGTGCGGATGTGGCTGTGTCCACTCACCCACGGGAGACGGGTAGGCAAGGCGCAGTGTGGATCTGGCTGTGTCCACTCATCCACGGGAGACGGGTAGAGAGGGTGCCGTGTGGATCTGGCTACGTCCACTGACCCACGGCAGACGGGCAGGCAGGGCGCAGTGCGGATCTGGCTGTGTCCACTCACCCACGGCAGACGGGCAGGCTGAGGGCAGTGCGGATTTGGCTGTGTCCACTCACCCACGGGAGACAGGCAGGCAAGGCGCAAAGTGGATCTGGCTGTGTCAACTCACCCACGGGAGATGGGCAGAGAGGGTGCCGTGTGGATCTGGCTATGTCCATTGACCCACGGCAGACGGGCAAGCAGGGCACAGTGCGGATCTAGCTGTGTCCACTCACCCACGGCAGACGGTCAGGCAGGGCGCAGTGAGGATCTGGCTGTGTCCTCTCACCCACGAGAGACGGGCAGGCAGGGCGCAGTGCGGATCTGGCTGTGTCCACTCACCCACCGCAGACGGGCAGGCAGGGCGCACTGCGGATCTGGCTGTGTCCACTCACCCACGGGAGACGGGCAGAAAGGGTGCTGTGTGGATATTGCTAAGTCCACTGACCCACGGCAGACGGGCAGGCAGGGCGCATTGTGGATCTGGCTGTGTCCACTCACCCACGGCAGACGGTCAGGCAGGGCGCAGTGCGGATCTGGCTCTGTCCACTCACCCACGGGAGACGGGTAGGCAAGGCGCAGTGTGGATCTGGCTGTGTCCACTCACCCACTGGAGACGGGCGGAGAGGGTGCTGTGGGGATCTGGCTATGTCCACTGATCCACGGCAGACGGGCAGGCAGGGCGCAATGCGGATCTGGCTGTGTCCCCTCACTCACGACAGACGGTCAGGCAGGGCGCAATCTGGACCTGGCTGTGTGCAATCACACATGGGAGACGGGCAGGCAGGGCCCAGTGCGGATTTCGCTGTGTCTACTCACCCACTGGAGACGGGCAGGCAGTGCGCAGTGCGGATCTGGCTGTGTCCACTCACCCACGGGAGACGGGCAGGCAGGGCGCAGTGTGGATCTGGCTGTGTCCAATCACCCACGGCAGACGGGCAGGCAGGGCGCAGTGCGGATCTGGCTGTGTCCACTCACCCACGGCAGACGGGAAGGCAGGGCGCAGTGTGGATCTGGCTGTCTCCTCTCACCCACGGCAGACGGTCAGGCAGGGCGCAGTGCGGATCTGGCTGTGTCCACTCACCCACAGCAGACGGGCAGGCAGGGCGCAGTGCGGATATGGCTGTGTCCACTCGCCCACGGGAGATGGGCAGGCAGGGCGCAGTGCGGATCTGGCTGTGTCTACTCACCCACGGCAGGCGGTCAGGCAGGGCGCAGTGCGGATCTGGCTGTGTCCACTCACCCACGGCTGACGGTCAGGCAGGGCGCAGTGCGGATCTGGCTGTGTCCACTCACCCACGGCAGGCGGTCAGGCAGGGCGCAGTGTGGATCCGGCTGTGTCCACGCACCCACAGTAGGCGGTCAGCCAGGGTGCAGTGCGGATCTGGCTGTGTCCACTCACCCAAGGCAGGTGGTCAGGCAGGGCGTAGTGTGGATCTGGCTGTGTCCACTCACCCACGGCAGACGGGCAGGCAGGGCGCAGTGTGGATCTGGCTGTGTCCACTCACCCACGGCAGACGGTCAGGCAGGGCGCAGTGCGGATCTGGCTGTGTCCACTCACCCACGGCAGACGGGTAGGCAGGGCGCAGTGCGGATCTGGCTGTGTCCACTCGCCCACGGGAGATGGGCAGGCAGGGCGCAGTGTGGATCTGGCTGTGTCCACTCACCCACGGCAGGCGTCAGGCAGAGCGCAGTGCGGATCTGGCTGTGTCCACTCACCCACGGCAGACGGTCAGGCAGGGCGCAGTGCGGATCTGGCTGTGTCCACTCACCAACGGCAGGCGGTCAGGCAGGGCGCAGTGTGGATCTGGCTGTGTCCACGCACCCACAGCAGGCGGTCAGCGAGGGCGCAGTGCGGATCTGGCTGTGTCCACTGACCCACGGCAGACGGGCAGGCAGGGCGAAGTACGGATCTAGCTGTGTCCACTCACCCACGGCAGGCGGTCAGGAAGGGCGCAGTGCGGATCTGGCTGTGTCCACTCACCCACGGCAGGCGGTCAGGCAGGGCGTAGTGCGGATCTGGCTGTGTCCACTCACCCACGGCAGACGGGCAGGCAGTGCACAGTGTGGATCTGGCTGTGTCCACTCACCCACGGCAGACGGTCAGGCAGGGCGCAGTGCGGATCTGGCTGTGTCCACTCACCCACGGCAGACGGTCAGGCAGGGCGCAGTGCGGATCTGGCTGTGTCCTCTCGCCCACAGGAGACGGGCAGGCAGGGCGCAGTGCCGATCTGGCTGTGTCCACTCACCCACGGCAGGCGGTCAGGCAGGGCGCAGTGCGGATCTGGCTGTGTCCACTCACCCACGGCAGACGGTCAGGCAGGGCACAGTGCGGATCTGGCTGTGTCCACTCACCCACGGCAGGCGGTCAGGCAGGGCGCAGTGCGGATCTGGCTGTGTCCACGCACCCACAGCAGGCGGTCAACCAGGGCGCAGTGCGGATCTGGCTGTGTCCACTCACCCACGGCAGACGGTCAGGCAGGGCGCAGTATGGATCTGGCTGTGTCCACTCACCCACGGCAGACGGGCAGGCAGGGCGCAGTGCGGATCTGGCTGTGTCCACTCACCCACGGAAGACGGGCAGGGAGGGCGCAGTGCGGATTTGGCTGTGTCCACTCACCCACGGGAGACGGGTAGGCAAGGCGCAGTGTGGATCTGGCTGTGTCCACTCATCCACGGGAGACGGGTAGAGAGGGTGCCGTGTGGATCTGGCTACGTCCACTGACCCACGGCAGACGGGCAGGCAGGGCGCAGTGCGGATCTGGCTGTGTCCACTCACCCACGGCAGACGGGCAGGCTGAGGGCAGTGCGGATCTGGCTGTGTCCACTCACCCACGGGAGACAGGCAGGCAAGGCGCAAAGTGGATCTGGCTGTGTCAACTCACCCACGGGAGATGGGCAGAGAGGGTGCCGTGTGGATCTGGCTATGTCCATTGACCCACGGCAGACGGGCAAGCAGGGCACAGTGCGGATCTAGCTGTGTCCACTCACCCACGGCAGACGGTCAGGCAGGGCGCAGTGAGGATCTGGCTGTGTCCTCTCACCCACGAGAGACGGGCAGGCAGGGCGCAGTGCGGATCTGGATGTGTCCACTCACCCACCGCAGACGGGCAGGCAGGGCGCACTGCGGATCTGGCTGTGTCCACTCACCCACGGGAGACGGGCAGAAAGGGTGCTGTGTGGATATTGCTAAGTCCACTGACCCACGGCAGACGGGCAGGCAGGGCGCATTGTGGATCTGGCTGTGTCCACTCACCCACGGCAGACGGTCAGGCAGGGCGCAGTGCGGATCTGGCTCTGTCCACTCACCCACGGGAGACGGGTAGGCAAGGCGCAGTGTGGATCTGGCTGTGTCCACTCACCCACGGGAGACGGGCGGAGAGGGTGCTGTGGGGATCTGGCTATGTCCACTGATCCACGGCAGACGGGCAGGCAGGGCGCAATGCAGATCTGGCTGTGTCCCCTCACTCACGACAGACGGTCAGGCAGGGCGCAATCTGGATCTGGCTGTGTGCAATCACCCATGGGAGACGGGCAGGCAGGGCCCAGTGCGGATTTCGCTGTGTCTACTCACACACTGGAGACGGGCAGGCAGTGCGCAGTGCGGATCTGGCTGTGTCCACTCACCCACGGGAGACGGGCAGGCAGGGCGCAGTGTGGATCTGGCTGTGTCCAATCACCCACGGCAGACGGGCAGGCAGGGCGCAGTGCGGATATGGCTGTGTCCACTCACCCACGGGAGACGGGAAGGTAAGGCGCAGTGTGGATCTGGCTGTGTCCACTCCCCCACGGCAGACTGGCAGGCAGGGCGCAGTGCGGATCTGGCTGTGTCCACTCACCCACGGGAGACGGGTATGCAAAGCGCAGTGTGGATCTGGCTGTGTCCACTCACCCACGGGAGACGGGCAGAGAGGGTGCTGTGTGGATCTGGCTATGTCCACTGACCCACAGGCAGACGGGCAGGCAGGGCGCAGTGCGGATCTGGCTGTGTCCACTCACCCACGGGAGACGGGCAGGCAAGACGCAGTGTGGATCTGGCTGTGTCCACTCTCCCACGGGAGACAGGCAGAGAGGGTGCTGTGTGGATCTGGCTATGTACACTGATCCATGGCAGACGTGCAGGCAGGGCGCAGTGCGGATCTGGTGTGTCCACTCACCAACGGGAGACGGGCAGAGAGGGTGCTGTGTGGATCTGGCTATGTACACTGACCCATGGCAGACGGGCAGGCAGTGCGCAGTGCGGATCTGGCTGTGTCCACTCACACACGGCAGACGGGAAGGCAGGGCGCAGTGCGGATCTGGCTGTGTCCACTCACCCAGTGCAGTCGGGCAGGCAGGGCGCAGTGCCGATCTGGCTGTGTCCACTCACCCACGGGAGACGGGCAGAGAGGGTGCTGTGTGGATCTGGCTATGTACACTGACCCACGGCAGTCTTGCAGGCAGGGCGCAGTGCGGATCTGACTGTGTCCACTCACCCACGGCAGAAGGTCAGGCAGGGCGCAGTGCGGACCTGGCGGTGTCCACTCACCCACGGCAGACGGTCAGGCAGGGCGCAGTGCGGATCTGGCGGTGTCCACTCACCCACGGGAGATGGGCAGGCATGGCGCAGTGCGGATCTGGCTATGTCCACTCTCCCACGGGAGACGGGCAGGCAGGGCGCAGTGCGGATCTGGCTGTGTCCACTCACCCACCGCAGACGGGCAGGCAGGGCGCACTGCTTATCTGGCTGTGTCCACTCACCCACGGGAGACGGGCAGAAAGGGTGCTTTGTGGATATTGCTAAGTCCACTGACCCACGGCAGACGGGCAGGCAGGGCGCACTGTGGATCTGGCTGTGTCCCCTCACCCACGGCAGACGGTCAGGCAGGGCGCAGTGCGGATCTGGCTGTGTCCACTCACCCACGGGAGACGGGTAGGCAAGGCGCAGTGTGGATCTGGCTGTGTCCACTCACCCACGGGTGACGGGCAGAGAGGGTGCTGTGGGGATCTGGCTATGTCCACTGATCCACGGCAGACGGGCAGGCAGGGCGCAATGCGGATCTGGCTGTGTCCCCTCACTCACGACAGATGGTCAGGCAGGGCGCAATCTGGATCTGGCTGTGTGCACTCACCCATGGGAGACGGGCAGGCAGGGCCCAGTGCGGATTTCGCTGTGTCTACTCACCCACTGGAGACGGGCAGGCAGTGCGCAGTGCGGATCTGGCTGTGTCCACTCACCCACGGGAGACGGGCAGGCAGGGCGCAGTGTGGATCTGGCTGTGTCCAATCACCCACGGCAGACGGGCAGGCAGGGCGCAGTGCGGATATGGCTGTGTCCACTCACCCACGGGAGACGGGAAGGTAAGGCGCACTGTGGATCTGGCTGTGTCCACTCTCCCACGGCAGACTGGCAGGCAGGGCGCAGTGCGGATCTGGCTGTCTCCACTCACCCACGGGAGACGGGTATGCAAAGCGCAGTGTGGATCTGGCTGTGTCGACTCACCCACGGGAGACGAACAGGCAGGGCGCAGTGCGGATCTGCTGTGTCCACTCACCCACGGGAGACGGGCAGGCAGGGCGCAGTGCGGATCCGGCATGTACACTCACCCACGGGAGATGGGCAGAGACGGTGCTGTGTGGATCTGGCTATGTCCACTGACCCACGGCAGACGGGCAGGCAGGGCGCAGTACGGATCTGGCTGTGTACACTCACCCACGGCATACGGGCAGGCAGAGCGCAGTGCGGATCTGGCTGTGTCCACTCACACACGGCAGACGGTCAGGCAGGGCGCAGTGCGGATCTGGCTGTGTACACTCACCCACGGCAGACGGGCAGGCAGGGCGCAGTGCGGATCTGGCTGTGTCCACTCGCCCACGGGAGATGGGCAGGCACGGCGCAGTGCGGATCTGGCTGTGTCCACTCACACACGGGAGACGGGCAGGCAGGGCGCAGTGCTGATCTGGCTGTGTCCACTCACCCACGGGAGATGGGCAGGCAGGGCGCAGTGCGGATCTGGCTGTGCCCACTGACCCACGGCAGACGGGCAGGCAGGGCGCAGTGCGGATCTGGCTGTGTCCACTCACCCACGGGAGACGGGCAGGCAGGGCGCAGTGCTGATCTGGCTGTGTCCACTCACCCACGGGAGATGGGCAGGCAGGGCGCAGTGCGGATCTGGCTGTGTCCACTCACCCACGGCAGACGGTCAGGCAGGGCGTATTGCGGATCTGGCTGTGTCCACTCACCCACGGCAGACGGGCAGGCAGGGCGCAGTGCGGATCTGGCTGTGTCCACTCACCCACGGGAGACGGGCAGGCAGGGCGCAGTGCGGATCCGGCATGTCCACTCACCCACGGGAGATGGGCAGAGACGGTGCTGTGTGGATCTGGCTATGTCCACTGACCCACGGCAGACGGGCAGGCAGGGCGCAGTAAGGATCTGGCTGTGTCCACTCACCCACGGCATACGGGCAGGCAGAGCGCAGTGCGGATCTGGCTGTGTCCACTCACCCACGGCAGACGGTCAGGCAGGGCGCAGTGCGGATCTGGCTGTGTACACTCACCCACGGCAGACGGGCAGGCAGGGCGCAGTGCGGATCTGGCTGTGTCCACTCGACCACGGGAGATGGGTAGGCACGGCGCAGTGCGGATCTGGCTGTGTCCACTCACACACGGCAGGCTGTCAGGCAGGGCGCAGTGCGGATATGGCTGTGTCCACTCACCCACGGCAGACGGTCAGGCAGGGCGCCGTGCGGATCTGGCTGTGTCCACTCACCCACGGCAGGCGGTCAGGCAGGGTGCAGTGCGGATCTGGCTGTGTCCACGCACCCACAGCAGGCGGTCAGCCAGGGCGCAGTGCGGATCTGTCTGTGTCCACTCACCCACGGCAGGCGGTCAGGCAGGGCCAGTGCGGATATGGCTGTGTCCACTCACCCACGGCAGGCGGTCAGGCAGGGCGCAGTGCGGATCTGGCTGTGTCCACTCACCCACGGCAGACGGTCAGGCAGGGCGCCGTGCGGATCTGGCCGTGTCCACTCACCCACGGCAAGCGGTCAGGCAGGGCGCAGTGCGGATCTAGATGTGTCCACGCACCCACAGCAGGCGGTCAGCCAGGGCGCAGTGCGGATCTGTCTGTGTCCACTCACCCACGGCAGGCGGTCAGGCAGGGCCAGTGCGGATATGGCTGTGTCAACTCACCCACGGCAGGCGGTCAGGCAGGGCGCAGTGCGTATCTGGCTGTGTCCACTCACCCACGGCAGATGGTCAGGCAGGGCGCAGTGCGGATCTGGCTGTGTCCACTCACCCACAGCAGGCGGTCGGACAGGGCGCAGTGCGGATCTGGCTGTGTCCACGCACCAACGGCAGGCGGTCAGCCAGGGCGCAGTGCGGATCTGGCTGTGTCCACTGACCCACGGCAGACGGTCAGGCAGGGCGCAGTGCGGATCTGGCTGTGTCCACTCACCCACGGGAGACGGGCAGGCAGGGCTCAGTGCGGATCTGGCTGTGTCCACTCACCCACGGGAGATGGGCAGGCAGGGCGCAGTGCGGATCTGGCTGTGTCCACTCACCCACGGCAGACAGTCAGGCAGGGTGTAGTGCGGATCTGGCTGTGTCCACTCACCCACGGCAGACGGGCAGGCAGGGCGCAGTGCGGATCTGGCTGTGTCCACTCACCCACGGGAGACGGGCAGGCAGGGCGCAGTGCGGATCCGGCATGTCCACTCACCCACGGGAGATGGGCAGAGACGGTGCTGTGTGGATCTGGCTATGTCCACTGACCCACGGCAGACGGGCAGGCAGGGCGCAGTACGGATCTGGCTGTGTACACTCACCCACGGCATACGGGCAGGCAGAGCGCAGTGCGGATCTGGCTGTGTCCACTCACACACGGCAGACGGTCAGGCAGGGCGCAGTGCGGATCTGGCTGTGTACACTCACCCACGGCAGACGGGCAGGCAGGGCGCAGTGCGGATCTGGCTGTGTCCACTCGCCCACGGGAGATGGGCAGGCACGGCGCAGTGCGGATCTGGCTGTGTCCACTCACACACGGCAGGCTGTCAGGCAGGGCGCAGTGCGGATATGGCTGTGTCCACTCACCCACGGCAGACGGTCAGGCAGGGCGCCGTGCGGATTTGGCTGTGTCCACTCACCCACGGCAGGCGGTCAGGCAGGGCGCAGTGCGGATCTGGCTGTGTCCACGCACACACAGCAGGCGGTCAGCCAGGGCGCAGTGCGGATCTGTCTGTGTCCACTCACCCACGGCAGGCGGTCAGGCAGGGCCAGTGCGGATATGGCTGTGTCCACTCACCCACGGCAGGCGGTCAGGCAGGGCGCAGTGCGGATCTGGCTGTGTCGACTCACCCACGGCAGACGGTGAGGCAGGGCGCAGTGCGGATCTGGCTGTGTACACTCACCCACGGCAGGCGGTCAGACAGGGCGCAGTGCGGATCTGGCTGTGTCCACGCACCAACGGCAGGCGGTCAGCCAGGGCGCAGTGCGGATCTGGCTGTGTCCACTGACCCACGGCAGAAGGGCAGGCAGGGCGCAGTGCGGATCTGGCTGTGTCCACTCACCCACGGGAGACGGGCAGGCAGGGCGCAGTGCGGATCTGGCTGTGTCCACTTACCCACGGGAGATGGGCAGGCAGGGCGCAGTGCGGATCTGGCTGTGTCCACTCACCCACGGCAGACGGTCAGGCAGGGCGTAGTGCGGATCTGGCTGTGTCCACTCACCCACGGCAGACGGGCAGGCAGGGCGCAGTGCGGATCTGGCTGTGTCCACTCACCCACGGGAGACGGGCAGGCAGGGCGCAGTGCGGATCCGGCATGTCCACTCACCCACGGGAGATGGGCAGAGACGGTGCTGTGTGGATCTGGCTATGTCCACTGACCCACGGCAGACGGGCAGGCAGGGCGCAGTACGGATCTGGCTGTGTCCACTCACCCACGGCATACGGGCAGGCAGAGCGCAGTGCGGATCTGGCTGTGTCCACTCACCCACGGCAGACGGTCAGGCAGGGCGCAGTGCGGATCTGGCTGTGTACACTCACCCACGGCAGACGGGCAGGCAGGGCGCAGTGCGGATCTGGCTGTGTCCACTCGCCCACGGGAGATGGGCAGGCACGGCGCAGTGCGGATCTGGCTGTGTCCACTCACACACGGCAGGCTGTCAGGCAGGGCGCAGTGCGGATATGGCTGTGTCCACTCACCCACGGCAGACGGTCAGGCAGGGCGCCGTGCGGATCTGGCTGTGTCCACTCACCCACGGCAGGCGGTCAGGCAGGGCGCAGTGCGGATCTGTCTGTGTCCACTCACCCACGGCAGGCGGTCAGGCAGGGCCAGTGCGGATATGGCTGTGTCCACTCACCCACGGCAGGCGGTCAGGCAGGGCGCAGTGCGGATCTGGCTGTGTCCACTCACCCACGGCAGACGGTCAGGCAGGGCGCAGTGCGGATCTGGCTGTGTCCACCCACCCACGGCAGGCGGTCAGACAGGGCGCAGTGCGGATCTGGCTGTGTCCACGCACCAACGGCAGGCAACAGCCAGGGCGCAGTGCGGATCTGGCTGTGTCCACTGACCCACGGCAGACGGGCAGGCAGGGCGCAGTGCGGATCTGGCTGTGTCCACTCACCCACGGGAGACGGGCAAGCAGGGCGCAGTGCGGATCTGGCTGTGTCCACTCACCCACGGGAGATGGGCAGGCAGGGCGCAGTGCGTTTCTGGCTGTGTCCACTCACCCACGGCAGACGGTCAGGCAGGGCGTAGTGCGGATCTGGCTGTGTCCACTCACCCACGGCAGACGGGCAGGCAGGGCGCAGTGCGGATCTGGCTGTGTCCACTCACCCACGGGAGACGGGCAGGCAGGGCGCAGTGCGGATCCGGCATGTCCACTCACCCACGGGAGATGGGCATAGACGGTGCTGTGTGGATCTGGCTATGTCCACTGACCCACGGCAGACGGGCAGGCAGGGCGCAGTACGGATCTGGCTGTGTCCACTCACCCACGGCATACGGGCAGGCAGAGCGCAGTGCGGATCTGGCTGTGTCCACTCACCCACGGCAGACGGTCAGGCAGGGCGCAGTGCGGATCTGGCTGTGTACACTCACCCACGGCAGACGGGCAGGCAGGGCGCAGTGCGGATATGGCTGTGTCCACTCACCCACGGCAGACGGTCAGGCAGGGCGCCGTGCGGATCTGGCTGTGTCCACTCACCCACGGCAGGCGGTCAGGCAGGGCGCAGTGCGGATCTGTCTGTGTCCACTCACCCACGGCAGGCGGTCAGGCAGGGCCAGTGCGGATATGGCTGTGTCCACTCACCCACGGCAGGCGGTCAGGCAGGGCGCAGTGCGGATCTGGCTGTGTCCACTCACCCACAGCAGACGGTCAGGCAGGGCGCAGTGCGGATCTGGCTGTGTCCACCCACCCACGGCAGGCGGTCAGACAGGGCGCAGTGCGGATCTGGCTGTGTCCACGCACCAACGGCAGGCAACAGCCAGGGCGCAGTGCGGATCTGGCTGTGTCCACTGACCCACGGCAGACGGGCAGGCAGGGCGCAGTGCGGATCTGGCTGTGTCCACTCACCCACGGGAGACGGGCAGGCAGGGCGCAGTGCGGATCTGGCTGTGTCCACTCACCCACGGGAGATGGGCAGGCAGGGCGCAGTGCGTTTCTGGCTGTGTCCACTCACCCACGGCAGACGGTCAGGCAGGGCGTAGTGCGGATCTGGCTGTGTCCACTCACCCACGGCAGACGGGCAGGCAGGGCGCAGTGCGGATCTGGCTGTGTCCACTCACCCACGGGAGACGGGCAGGCAGGGCGCAGTGCGGATCCGGCATGTCCACTCACCCACGGGAGATGGGCATAGACGGTGCTGTGTGGATCTGGCTATGTCCACTGACCCACGGCAGACGGGCAGGCAGGGCGCAGTACGGATCTGGCTGTGTCCACTCACCCACGGCATACGGGCAGGCAGAGCGCAGTGCGGATCTGGCTGTGTCCACTCACCCACGGCAGACGGTCAGGCAGGGCGCAGTGCGGATCTGGCTGTGTACACTCACCCACGGCAGACGGGCAGGCAGGGCGCAGTGCGGATATGGCTGTGTCCACTCACCCACGGCAGACGGTCAGGCAGGGCGCCGTGCGGATCTGGCTGTGTCCACTCACCCACGGCAGGCGGTCAGGCAGGGCGCAGTGCGGATCTGGCTGTGTCCACGCACACACAGCAGGCGGTCACCCAGGGCGCAGTGCGGATCTGTCTGTGTCCACTCACCCACGGCAGGCTGTCAGGCAGGGCCAGTGCGGATATGGCTGTGTCCACTCACCCACGGCAGGCGGTCAGGCAGGGCGCAGTGCGGATCTGGCTGTGTCCACTCACCCACGGCAGACGGTCAGGCAGGGCGCAGTGCGGATCTGGCTGTGTCCACTCACCCACGGCAGGCGGTCACAGAGGGCGCAGTGCGGATCTGGCTGTGTCCACGCACCAACGGCAGGCGGTCAGCCAGGGCGCAGTGCGGATCTGGCTGTGTCCACTGACCCACGGCAGACGGGCAGGCAGGGCGCAGTGCGGATCTGGCTGTGTCCACTCACCCACGGGAGACGGGCAGGCAGGGCGCAGTGCGGATCTGGCTGTGTCCACTCACCCACGGGAGATGGGCAGGCAGGGCGCAGTGCGGATCTGGCTGTGTCCACTCACCCACGGCAGACGGTCAGGTAGGGCGTAGTGCGGATCTGGCTGTGTCCACTCACCCACGGCAGACGGGCAGGCAGGGCGCAGTGCGGATCTGGCTGTGTCCACTCACCCACGGGAGACGGGCAGGCAGGGCGCAGTGCGGATCCGGCATGTCCACTCACCGACGGGAGATGGGCAGAGACGGTGCTGTGTGGATCTGGCTATGTCCACTGACCCACGGCAGACGGGCAGGCAGGGCGCAGTACGGATCTGGCTGTGTCCACTCACCCACGGCAGACGGTCAGGCAGGGCGCAGTGCGGATCTGGCTGTGTACACTCACCCACCGCAGACAGGCAGGCAGGGCGCAGTGCGGATCTGGCTGTGTCCACTCGCCCACGGGATATGGGCAGGCACGGCGCAGTGCGGATCTGGCTGTGTCCACTCACACACGGCAGGCTGTCAGGCAGGGCGCAGTGCGGATATGGCTGTGTCCACTCACCCACGGCAGGCGGTCAGGCAGGGCCAGTGCGGATATGGCTGTGTCCACTCACCCACGGCAGGCGGTCAGGCAGCTCGCAGTGCGGATCTGTCTGTGTCCACGCACCCACGGCAGGCGGTCAGGCAGGGCCAGTGCGGATATGGCTGTGTCCACTCACCCACGGCAGGCGGTCAGGCAGGGCGCAGTGCGGATCTGGCTGTGTCCACTCACCCACGGGAGACGGGCAGGCAGGGCGCAGTGCGGATCTGGCTGTGTCCACTCACCCACGGGAGATGGGCAGGCAGGGCGCAGTGCGGATCTGGCTGTGTCCACTCACCCACGGCAGACGGTCAGGCAGGGCGTAGTGCGGATCTGGCTGTGTCCACTCACCCACGGCAGACGGGCAGGCAGGGCGCAGTGCGGATCTGGCTGTGTCCACTCACCCACGGGAAAAGGGCAGGCAGGGCGCAGTGCGGATCCGGCATGTCCACTCACCCACGGGAGATGGGCAGAGACGGTGCTGTGTGGATCTGGCTATGTCCACTGACCCACGGCAGACGGGCAGGCAGGGCGCAGTACGGATCTGGCTGTGTCCACTCACCCACGGCATACGGGCAGGCAGAGCGCAGTGCGGATCTGGCTGTGTCCACTCACCCACGGCAGACGGTCAGGCAGGACGCAGTGCGGATCTGGCTGTGTACACTCACCCACGGCAGACGGGCAGGCAGGGCGCAGTGCGGATCTGGCTGTGTCCACTCACCCACGGGAGACGGGCAGGCAGGGCGCAGTGCGGATCTGGCTGTGTCCACTAACCCACGGGAGACGGGCAGAGACGGTGCTGTGTGGATCTGGCTATGTCCACTGACCCACGGCAGACGGGCAGGCAGGGCGCAGTACGGATCTGGCTGTGTCCACTCACCCACGGCAGGCGGTCAGGCAGGGTGCAGTGCGGATCTGGCTGTGTCCACTCACCCACGGCAGGCGGTCAGGCAGGGCGCAGTGCGGATCTGGCTGTGTCCACTCACCCACGGCAGGCGGTAAGGCAGGTCGTAGTGCGGATCTGGCTGTGTCCACTCACCCACGGGAGACGGGCAGGCAGGGCGCAGTGTGGATCTGGCTGTGTCCACTCACCCACGGCAGACGGTCAGGCAGGGCGCAGTGCGGATGTGGCTGTGTCCACTCACCCACGGGAGACGGGCAGGCAGGGCGCAGTGCGGATCCGGCTGTGTCCACTCACCCACGGCAGATGGGCAGAGACGGTGCTGTGTGGATCTGGCTATGTCCACTCACCCACGGCAGGCGGTCAGGCAGGGCGTAGTGCAGATCTGGCTGTGTCCACTCACCCACGGCAGACGGGCAGGCAGGGCGCAGTGCGGATCTGGCTGTGTCCACTCACCCACGGCAGATGGTCAGGCAGGGTGCTGTGCGGATCTGGCTGTGTCCACTCACCTACGGCAGACGGGCAGGCAGGGCGCAGTGCGGATCTGGCTGTGTCCACTCGCCCACGGGAGACGGGCAGGCAGGGCGCAGTGCGGATCTGGCTGTGTCCAGTCGCCCACTGCAGGCGGTCAGGCAGGGCGCAGTGCGGATCTGGCTGTGTCCACTCACCAACGGCAGGCGGTCAGGCAGGTCCTAGTGCGGATCTGTCTGTGTCCACTCACCCACGGCAGACGGGCAGGCAGGGCACAGTGCGGATCTGGCTGTGTCCACTCACCCACGGCAGACGGTCAGGCAGGGCGCAGTGCGGATCTGGCTGTGTCCACTCGCCAACGGGATATGGGCAGGCACGGCGCAGTGCGGATCTGGCTGTGTCCACTCACACACGGCAGGCTGTCAGGCAGGGCGCAGTGCGGATATGGCTGTGTCCACTCACCCACGGCAGGCGGTCAGGCAGGGCCAGTGCGGATATGGCTGTGTCCACTCACCCACGGCAGGCGGTCAGGCAGCTCGCAGTGCGGATCTGTCTGTGTCCACGCACCCACGGCAGGCGGTCAGGCAGGGCCAGTGCGGATATGGCTGTGTCCACTCACCCACGGCAGGCGGTCAGGCAGGGCGCAGTGCGGATCTGGCTGTGTCCACTCACCCACGGGAGACGGGCAGGCAGGGCGCAGTGCGGATCTGGCTGTGTCCACTCACCCACGGGAGATGGGCAGGCAGGGCGCAGTGCGGATCTGGCTGTGTCCACTCACCCACGGCAGACGGTCAGGCAGGGCGTAGTGCGGATCTGGCTGTGTCCACTCACCCACGGCAGACGGGCAGGCAGGGCGCAGTGCGGATCTGGCTGTGTCCACTCACCCACGGGAAAAGGGCAGGCAGGGCGCAGTGCGGATCCGGCATGTCCACTCACCCACGGGAGATGGGCAGAGACGGTGCTGTGTGGATCTGGCTATGTCCACTGACACACGGCAGACGGGCAGGCAGGGCGCAGTACGGATCTGGCTGTGTCCACTCACCCACGGCATACGGGCAGGCAGAGCGCAGTGCGGATCTGGCTGTGTCCACTCACCCACGGCAGACGGTCAGGCAGGACGCAGTGCGGATCTGGCTGTGTACACTCACCCACGGCAGACGGGCAGGCAGGGCGCAGTGCGGATCTGGCTGTGTCCACTCACCCACGGGAGACGGGCAGGCAGGGCGCAGTGCGGATCTGGCTGTGTCCACTAACCCACGGGAGACGGGCAGAGACGGTGCTGTGTGGATCTGGCTATGTCCACTGACCCACGGCAGACGGGCAGGCAGGGCGCAGTACGGATCTGGCTGTGTCCACTCACCCACGGCAGGCGGTCAGGCAGGGTGCAGTGCGGATCTGGCTGTGTCCACTCACCCACGGCAGGCGGTCAGGCAGGGCGCAGTGCGGATCTGGCTGTGTCCACTCACCCACGGCAGGCGGTAAGGCAGGTCGTAGTGCGGATCTGGCTGTGTCCACTCACCCACGGGAGACGGGCAGGCAGGGCGCAGTGTGGATCTGGCTGTGTCCACTCACCCACGGCAGACGGTCAGGCAGGGCGCAGTGCGGATGTGGCTGTGTCCACTCACCCACGGGAGACGGGCAGGCAGGGCGCAGTGCGGATCCGGCTGTGTCCACTCACCCACGGCAGATGGGCAGAGACGGTGCTGTGTGGATCTGGCTATGTCCACTCACCCACGGCAGGCGGTCAGGCAGGGCGTAGTGCGGATCTGGCTGTGTCCACTCACCCACGGCAGACGGGCAGGCAGGGCGCAGTGCGGATCTGGCTGTGTCCACTCACCCACGGCAGATGGTCAGGCAGGGTGCTGTGCGGATCTGGCTGTGTCCACTCACCTACGGCAGACGGGCAGGCAGGGCGCAGTGCGGATCTGGCTGTGTCCACTCGCCCACGGGAGACGGGCAGGCAGGGCGCAGTGCGGATCTGGCTGTGTCCAGTCGCCCACTGCAGGCGGTCAGGCAGGGCGCAGTGCGGATCTGGCTGTGTCCACTCACCAACGGCAGGCGGTCAGGCAGGTCCTAGTGCGGATCTGTCTGTGTCCACTCACCCACGGCAGACGGGCAGGCAGGGCACAGTGCGGATCTGGCTGTGTCCACTCACCCACGGCAGACGGTCAGGCAGGGCGCAGTGCGGATCTGGCTGTGTCCACTCACCCACGGCAGACGGTCAGGCAGGGCGCAGTGCGGATCTGGCTGTGTCCACTCGCCCACGGGAGACGGGCAGGCAGGGCGCAGTGCGGATCTGGCTGTGTCCACTCACCCACGGCAGACGGTCAGGCAGGGCGCAGTGCGGATCTGGCTGTGTCCACTCACCCACGGCAGGCGGTAAGGCAGGGTGCAGTGCGGATCTGGCTGTGTCCACGCACCCACGGCAGGCGGTCAGCCAGGGCGCAGTGCGGATCTGGCTGTGTCCTCTCACCCACGGCAGACGGTCAGGCAGGGCGCAGTACGGATCTGGCTGTGTCCACTCACCCATGGGAGACGGGCAGGCAGGGCGCAGTGCGGATCTGGCTGTGTCCACTCACCCATGGCAGGCGGTCAGATAGGTCGTAGTGCGGATCTGGCTGTGTCCACTCACCCACGGCAGACGGGCAGGCAGGGCGCAGTGTGGATCTGGCTGTGTCCACTCACCCACGGCAGACGGTCAGGCAGTGCGCAGTGCGGATCTGGCTGTGTCCACTCACCCACGGCAGGCGGTCAGGCAGGGCGCAGTGCGGATCTGGCTCTGTCCACGCACCCACAGCAGGCGGTCAGGCAGGGCGCAGTGCGGATCTGACTGTGTCCTCTCACCCACGGCAGACGGTCAGGCAGGGCGCAGTACGGATCTGGCTGTGTCCACTCACCCACGGCAGACGGTCAGGCAGGGCGCAGTGCGGATCTGGCTGTGTCCACTCGCCCACGGGAGACAGGCATGCAAAACACAGTGTGGATCTGGCTGTGTCCACTCACCCACGGGAGACGGGCAGAGAGGGTGCTGTGTGGATCTGTCTATGTCCACTGACCCACGGCAGACGGGCAGGCAGGGCGCAGTGCAGATCTGGCTGTGTCCACTCACCCACGGCAGATGGTGTGGCAGGGCGCAGTGCGGATCTGGCTGTGTCCACTCACCCACGGTAGACGGGCAGAGAGGGTGCCGTGTGTATCTGGCTACGTCCAGTGACCCACGGCACACGGGCAGGCAGGGCGCAGTGCGGATCTGGCTGTGTCCACTCACCCACGGGAGACGGGCAGAGACGGTGCTGTGTGGATCTGGCTATGTCCACTGACCCACGGCAGATGGGCAGGCAGGGCGCAGTACGGATCTGGCTGTGTCCACTCACCCACGGCAGGCGGTCAGGCAGGGTGCAGTGCGGATCTGGCTGTGTCCACTCACCCACGGCAGGCGGTCAGCAGGGCGCAGTGCGGATATGGCTGTGTCCACGCACCCACGGCAGGCGGTCAGCCAGGGCGCAGTGCGGATCTGGCTGTGTCCACTAACCCATGGCAGACGGGCAGGCAGGGCGCAGTACGGATCTGGCTGTGTCCACTCACCCACGGCAGGTGGTCAGGCAGGGCGCAGTGCGGATCTGGCTGTGTCCACTCACCCACGGCAGGCGGTCAGGCAGGGCGTAGTGCGGATCTGGCTGTGTCCACTCGCCCACGGGAGACGGGCAGGCAGGGCGCAGTGCGGATCTGGCTGTGTCCACTCACACACGGTAGGAGGTCAGGCAGGGCGCAGTGCGGATCTGGCTGTGTCCACTCACCCACGGCAGACGGTCAGGCAATGCGCAGTGCGGATCTGGCTGTGTCCACTCACCCACGGCAGGCGGTCAGGCAGGGCGCAGTGCGGATCTGGCTGTGTCCACGCACCCACAGCAGGCGGTCAGGCAGGCCGCAGTGCGGATCTGGCTGTGTCCACGCACCCACAGCAGGCGGTCAGCCAGGGCGCAGTGCGGATCTGGCTGTGTCCACTGACCCACGGCAGACGGGCAGGCAGGGCGCAGTACGGATCTGGCTGTGTCCACGCACCCACAGCAGGCGGTCAGCCAGGGCGCAGTGCGGATCTGGCTGTGTGCACTGACCCACGGCAGACGGGCAGGCAGGGCGCAGTGCGGATCTGGCTGTGTCCACTCACCCACGGCAGGCGGTCAGGCAGGGCGCAGTGCGGATCTGGCTGTGTCCACTCACCCACGGCAGGCGGTCAGGCAGGGCGTAGTGCGGATCTGGCTGTGTCCACTCACCCACGGCAGGCGGTCAGGCAGGGCGCAGTGCGGATCTGGCTGTTTCCCTCACCCACGGCAGGCGGTAAGGCAGGTCGTAGTGCGGATCTGGCTGTTTCCACTTACCCACGGGAGACGGGCAGGCAGGGCGCAGTACGGATCTGGCTGTGTCCACTCACCCACGGCAGGCGGTCAGGCAGGGTGCAGTGCGGATCTGGCTGTGTCCACTCACCCACGGCAGGCGGTCAGGCAGGGCGCAGTGCGGATATGGCTGTGTCCACGCACCCACGGCAGGCGGTCAGGCAGGGCGCAGTGCGGATCTGGCTGTGTCCACTAACCCATGGCAGACGGGCAGGCAGGGCGCAGTACGGATCTGGCTGTGTCCACTCACCCACGGCAGGCGGTCAGGCAGGGCGCAATGCGGATCTGGCTGTGTCCACTCACACACGGCAGGCGGTCAGGCAGGGCGTAGTGCGGATCTGGCTGTGTCCACTCACCCACGGCAGACGGGCAGGCAGGGCGCAGTTTGGATCTGGCTGTGTCCACTCACCCACGGCAGGCGGTCAGGCAGGGCGCAGTGCGGATCTGGCTGTGTGCACTGAACCACGGCAGACGGGCAGGCATGGCGCAGTGCGGATCTGGCTGTGTCCACTCACCCACGGCAGGCGGTCAGGCAGGGCGCAGTGCGGATCTAGCTGTGTCCACTCACCCACGGCAGGCGGTCAGGCAGGACGTAGTGCGGATCTGGCTGTGTCCACTCACCCACGGCAGGCGGTCAGGCAGGGCGCAGTGCGGATCTGGCTGTTTCCCTCACCCACGGCAGGCGGTAAGGCAGGTCGTAGTGCGGATCTGGCTGTTTCCACTTACCCACGGGAGACGGGCAGGCAGGGCGCAGTGTGGATCTGCCTGTGTCCACTCACCCATGGCAGACGGTCAGGCAGGGCGCAGTGCGGATCTGGCTGTGTCCACTCACCCACGGGAGACGGGCAGGCAGGGCGCAGTGCGGATCCGGCTGTGTCCACTCACCCACGGGAGATGGGCAGAGACGGTGCTGTGTGGATCTGGCTATGTCCACTGACCCACGGCAGACGGGCAGGCAGGGCGCAGTACGGATCTGGCTGTGTCCACTCACCCACGGCAGACGGGCAGGCAGAGCGCAGTGCGGATCTGGCTGTGTCCACTCACCCACGGCAGACGGTCAGGCAGGGCGAAGTGCGGATCTGGCTGTGTCCACTCACCCACGGCAGACGGGCAGGCAGGGCGCAGTGCGGATCTGGCTGTGTCCACTCGCCCACGGGAATGGGCAGGCATGGCGCAGTGCGGATCTGGCTGTGTCCACTCACACACGGCAGGCTGTCAGGCAGGGCGCAGTGCGGATATGGCTGTGTCCACTCACCCACGGCAGACGGTCAGGCAGGGCGCCGTGCGGATCTGGCTGTGTCCACTCACCCACGGCAGGCGGTCAGGCAGGGCGCAGTGCGGATCTGGCTGTGTCCACGCACCCACAGCAGGCGGTCAGCCAGGGCGCAGTGCGGATCTGTCTGTGTCCACTCACCCACGGCAGGCGGTCAGCCAAGGCGCAGTGCGGATCTGGCTGTGTCCTCTAACACACGGCAGACGGTCAGGCAGGGCGCAGTACGGATCTGGCTGTGTCCACTCACCCACGGCAGACGGGCAGGCAGGGCGCAGTGTGGATCTGGCTGTGTCCAATCACCCACGGCAGACGGTCAGGCAGGGTGCTGTGCGGATCTGGCTGTGTCCACTCACCCACGGCAGACGGGCAGGCAGTGCGCAGTGCGGATCTGGCTGTGTCAACTCGCCCACGGGAGACGGGCAGGCAGGGCGCATTGCGGATCTGGCTGTGTCCACTCGCCCACGGCAGGCGGTCAGGCAGGGCGCAGTTCGGATCTGGCTGTGTCCACTCTCCCACGGCAGGCGGTCAGGCAGGTGGTAGTGCGGATCTGTCTGTGTCCACTCACCCACGGCAGACGGGCAGGCAGGGCGCAGTGCGGATCTGGCTGTGTCCACTCACCCACGGCAGACGGTCAGGCAGGGCGCAGTGCGGATCTGGCTGTGTCCACTCACCCACGGCAGACGGTCAGGCAGGGCGCAGTGCGGATCTGGCTGTGTCCACTCGCCCACGGGAGACGGGCAGGCAGGGCGCAGTGCGGATCTGGCTGTGTCCACTCACCCACGGCAGGCGGTCAGGCAGGGCGCAGTGCGGATCTGGCTGTGTCCACTCACCCACGGCAGACGGTCAGGCAGGGCACAGTGCGGATCTGGCTGTGTCCACTCACCCACGGCAGGCGGTCAGGCAGGGTGCAGTGCGGATCTGCCTGTGTCCACGCACACACAGCAGGCGGGCAGCCTTGGCGCAGTGCGGATCTGGCTGTGTCCTCTCACCCACGGCAGACGGTCAGGCAGGGCGCAGTACGGATCTGGCTGTGTCCACTCACCCACGGCAGACGGGCAGGCAGGGCGCAGTGCGGATCTGGCTGTGTCCACTCACCCACGGCAGATGGGCAGGCAGGGCGCAGTGCGGATTTGGCTGTGTCCACTCACCCATGGGAGACGGGCAGGCAGGGCGCAGTGCGGATCTGGCTGTGTCCACTCACCCACGGGAGACGGGCAGGCAGGGCGCAGTGCGGATCTGGCTGTGTCCACTCACCCACGGGAGACGGGCAGAGACGGTGCTGTGTGGATCTGGCTATGTCCACTGACCCACGGCAGACGGGCAGGCAGGGCGCAGTACGGATCTGGCTGTGTCCACTCACCCACGGCAGGCGGTCAGGCAGGGTGCAGTGCGGATCTGGCTGTGTCCACTCACCCACGGCAGGCGGTCAGGCAGGGCGCAGTGCGGATATGGCTGTGTCCACGCACCCACGGCAATCGGTCAGCCAGGGCGCAGTGCGGATCTGGCTGTGTCCACTAACACATGGCAGACGGGCAGGCAGGGCGCAGTACGGATCTGGCTGTGTCCACTCACCCACGGCAGGCGGTCAGGCAGGGCGCAGTGCGGATCTGGCTGTGTCCACTCACCCACGGCAGGCGGTCAGGCAGGGCGTAGTGCGGATCTGGCTGTGTCCACTCACCCACGGCAGACGGGCAGGCAGGGCGCAGTGCGGATCTGGCTGTGTCCACTCACCCACGGCAGACGGTCAGGCAGGGCGCAGTGTGGATCTGGCTGTGTCCACTCGCCCACGGCAGACGGTCAGGCAGGGCGCAGTACGGATCTGGCTGTGTCCACTCACCCACGGCAGACGGGCAGGCAGGGCGCAGTGCGGATCTGGCTGTGTCCACTCACCCACGGAAGACGGGCAGGGAGGGCGCAGTGCGGATTTGGCTGTGTCCACTCACCCACGGGAGACGGGTAGGCAAGGCGCAGTGTGGATCTGGCTGTGTCCACTCATCCACGGGAGACGGGTAGAGAGGGTGCCGTGTGGATCTGGCTACGTCCACTGACCCACGGCAGACGGGCAGGCAGGGCGCAGTGCGGATCTGGCTGTGTCCACTCACCCACGGCAGACGGGCAGGCTGAGGGCAGTGGGGATCTGGCTGTGTCCACTCACCCACGGGAGACAGGCAGGCAAGGCGCAAAGTGGATCTGGCTGTGTCAACTCACCCACGGGAGATGGGCAGAGAGGGTGCCGTGTGGATCTGGCTATGTCCATTGACCCACGGCAGACGGGCAAGCAGGGCACAGTGCGGATCTAGCTGTGTCCACTCACCCACGGCAGACGGTCAGGCAGGGCGCAGTGAGGATCTGGCTGTGTCCTCTCACCCACGAGAGACGGGCAGGCAGGGCGCAGTGCGGATCTGGCCGTGTCCACTCACCCACCGCAGACGGGCAGGCAGGGCGCACTGCGGATCTGGTGTGTCCACTCACCAACGGGAGACGTGCAGAGAGGGTGCTGTGTGGATCTGGCTATGTACACTGACCCATGGCAGACGGGCAGGCAGGGCGCAGTGCGGATCTGGCTGTGTCCACTCACCCACGGGAGACGTGCAGGCAGGGCGCAGTGCGGAACTGGCTGTGTCCACTCTCCCACGGCAGACGGTCAGGCAGGGCGCAGTGCGGATCTGGCTGTGTCCACTCACCCACGGCAGACGGGTAGGCAGGGCGCAGTGCGGATCTGGCTGTGTCCACTCGCCCACGGGAGATGGGCAGGCAGGGCGCAGTGTGGATCTGGCTGTGTCCACTCACCCACGGCAGGCGTCAGGCAGAGCGCAGTGCGGATCTGGCTGTGTCCACTCACCCACGGCAGACGGTCAGGCAGGGCGCAGTGCGGATCTGGCTGTGTCCACTCACCAACGGCAGGCGGTCAGGCAGGGCGCAGTGTGGATCTGGCTGTGTCCACGCACCCACAGCAGGCGGTCAGCCAGGGCGCAGTGCGGATCTGGCTGTGTCCACTGACCCACGGCAGACGGGCAGGCAGGGCGAAGTACGGATCTAGCTGTGTCCACTCACCCACGGCAGGCGGTCAGGAAGGGCGCAGTGCGGATCTGGCTGTGTCCACTCACCCACGGCAGGCGGTCAGGCAGGGCGTAGTGCGGATCTGGCTGTGTCCACTCACCCACGGCAGACGGGCAGGCAGTGCACAGTGTGGATCTGGCTGTGTCCACTCACCCACGGCAGACGGTCAGGCAGGGCGCAGTGCGGATCTGGCTGTGTCCACTCACCCACGGCAGACGGTCAGGCAGGGCGCAGTGCGGATCTGGCTGTGTCCTCTCGCCCACAGGAGACGGGCAGGCAGGGCGCAGTGCCGATCTGGCTGTGTCCACTCACCCACGGCAGGCGGTCATGCAGGGCGCAGTGCGGATCTGGCTGTGTCCACTCACCCACGGCAGACGGTCAGGCAGGGCACAGTGCGGATCTGGCTGTGTCCACGCACCCACAGCAGGCGGTCAATCAGGGCGCAGTGCGGATCTGGCTGTGTCCACTCACCCACGGCAGACGGTCAGGCAGGGCGCAGTACGGATCTGGCTGTGTCCACTCACCCACGGCAGACGGGCAGGCAGGGCGCAGTGCGGATCTGGCTGTGTCCACTCACCCACGGAAGACGGGCAGGGAGGGCGCAGTGCGGATTTGGCTGTGTCCACTCACCCACGGGAGACGGGTAGGCAAGGCGCAGTGTGGATCTGGCTGTGTCCACTCATCCACGGGAGACGGGTAGAGAGGGTGCCGTGTGGATCTGGCTACGTCCACTGACCCACGGCAGACGGGCAGGCAGGGCGCAGTGCGGATCTGGCTGTGTCCACTCACCCACGGCAGACGGGCAGGCTGAGGGCAGTGGGGATCTGGCTGTGTCCACTCACCCACGGGAGACAGGCAGGCAAGGCGCAAAGTGGATCTGGCTGTGTCAACTCACCCACGGGAGATGGGCAGAGAGGGTGCCGTGTGGATCTGGCTATGTCCATTGACCCACGGCAGACGGGCAAGCAGGGCACAGTGCGGATCTAGCTGTGTCCACTCACCCACGGCAGACGGTCAGGCAGGGCGCAGTGAGGATCTGGCTGTGTCCTCTCACCCACGAGAGACGGGCAGGCAGGGCGCAGTGCGGATCTGGCCGTGTCCACTCACCCACCGCAGACGGGCAGGCAGGGCGCACTGCGGATCTGGTGTGTCCACTCACCAACGGGAGACGTGCAGAGAGGGTGCTGTGTGGATCTGGCTATGTACACTGACCCATGGCAGACGGGCAGGCAGGGCGCAGTGCGGATCTGGCTGTGTCCACTCACCCACGGGAGACGTGCAGGCAGGGCGCAGTGCGGAACTGGCTGTGTCCACTCTCCCACGGCAGACGGTCAGGCAGGGCGCAGTGCGGATCTGGCTGTGTCCACTCACCCAGTGCAGTCGGGCAGGCAGGGCGCAGTGCCGATCTGGCTGTGTCCACTCACCCACCGGAGACGGGCAGAGAGTGTGCTGTGTGGATCTGGCTATGTACACTGACCCACGGCAGTCGGGCAGGCAGGGCGCAGTGCGGATCTGACTGTGTCCACTCACCCATGGCAGAAGGTCAGGCAGGGCGCAGTGCGGATCTGGCGGTGTCCACTCACCCACGGCAGACGGTCAGGCAGGGCGCAGTGCGGATCTGGCGGTGTCCACTCACCCACGGGAGATGGGCAGGCATGGCGCAGTGCGGATCTGGCTATGTCCACTCTCCCACGGGAGACGGGCAGGCAGGGCGCAGTGCGGATCTGGCTGTGTCCCCTCACCCACGGCAGACGGTCAGGCAGGGCGCAGTGCGGATCTGGCTGTGTCCACTCACCCACGGGAGACGGGTAGGCAAGGCGCAGTGTGGATCTGGCTGTGTCCACTCACCCACGGGTGACGGGCAGAGAGGGTGCTGTGGGGATCTGGCTATGTCCACTGATCCACGGCAGACGGGCAGGCAGGGCGCAATGCGGATCTGGCTGTGTCCCCTCACTCACAACAGACGGTCAGGCAGGGCGCAATCTGGATCTGGCTGTGTACACTCACCCATGGGAGACGGGCAGGCAGGGCCCAGTGCGGATTTCGCTGTGTCTACTCACCCACTGGAGACGGGCAGGCAGTGCGCAGTGCGGATCTGGCTGTGTCCACTCACCCACGGGCGACGGGCAGGCAGGGCGCAGTGTGGATCTGGCTGTGTCCAATCACCCACGGCAGACGGGCAGGCAGGGCGCAGTGCGGATATGGCTGTGTCCACTCCCCCACGGGAGACGGGAAGGTAAGGCGCACTGTGGATCTGGCTGTGTCCACTCCCCCACGGCAGACTGGCAGGCAGGGCGCAGTGCGGATCTGGCTGTGTCCACTCACCCACGGGAGACGGGTATGCAAAGCGCAGTGTGGATCTGGCTGTGTCGACTCACCCACGGGAGACGTACAGGCAGGGCGCAGTGCGGATCTGGTGTGTCCACTCACCCACGGGAGACGGGCAGAGAGGGTGCTGTGTGGATTTGGCTATGTACACTGACCCATGGCAGACGTGCAGGCAGGGCGCAGTGCGGATCTGGCTGTGTCCACACTCCCACGGGAGACGGGCAGGCAAGGCGCACTGTGGATCTGGCTGTGACCACTCACCCACGGCAGACGGGCAGGCAGGGCGCAGTGCGGATCTGGCTGTTTCCACTCACCCACGGGAGACGGGCAGAGAGGGTGCTGTGTGGATCTAGCTATGTCCACTGACCCACGGCACACGGGCAGGCAGGGCGCAGTGCGGATCTGGCTGTGTCCCCTCACCCACGGCAGACGGTCAGGCAGGGTGCAGTGCGGAATTGGCTGTGTCCACTCACCCACGGGGGACAAGTAGGCAAGGCACAGTGTGGATCTGGCTGTGTCCACTCACCCACGGGAGACGGGCAGAGAGGGTCCTGTGAGGATCTGGCTATGTCCACTGACCCACGGCAGACTGCAAGCAGGGCGCAGGCGGATCTGGCTGTGTCCACTCACCCACGGCAGATGGGCAGGCAGGGCGCAGTGCGGATCTGGCTGTGTCCACTCACCCACGAGAGATGGGCAAGCAAGGCGCAGTGTGGATCTGGCTGTGTCCACTCACCCACGGGAGACGGGCAGGCAGGGAGCAGTGCGGATCTGGCTGTGTCCACTCACCCACGGGAGACGGGCAGGCAGGGAGCAGTGCGGATCTGGCTGTGTCCACTCACCCACGGGAGACGGGCAGGCAGGGCGCAGTGCGGATCTGGCTGTGTCCAAACACCCACGGCAGACGGGCAGGCAGGGCGCAGTGCGGATCTGGCTGTGTCCACTCACCCACGGGAGACGGGCAGGCAGGGCGCAGTGTGGATCTGGCTGTGTCCAAACACCCACGGCAGACGGGCAGGCAGGGCGCAGTGCGGATCTGGCTGTGTCCACTCACCCACGGGAGACGGCCAGGCAGAGCGCTGTGCGGATCTGGCTGTGTCCACTCACCAACGGCAGACGGTCAGGAAGGGTGCAGTGCGGATCTGGCTGTGTCCACTCACCCACGGGAGACGGGTAAGCAAGGCGCAGTGTGGATCTGGCTGTGTCCACTCACCCACGGGAGACGGGCAGAGAGGGTGCTGTGTGGATCTGGATATGTCCACTGACCCAGGGCAGACGGGCAGGCAGGGCGCAGTGCGGATCTGGCTGTGTCCCCTCACCCACGGCAGACGGTCAGGCAGGGCGCAGTCTGGATCTGGCTGTGACCACTCACCCACGGGTGAGGGGCAGGCAGGGCGCAATGCGGATCTGGCTGTGTCCACTCACTCAACGGGAGACGGGCAGGCAGGGCGCAGTGCGGATCTGGCTGTGTCCACTCACCCACGGCAGACGGGCAGGCAGTGCGCAGTGCGGATCTGGCTATGTCCACTCACCCATGGGAGACGGGTTGGCAAGGTGCAGTGTGGATCTGGCTGTGTCCACTCACAACGGTAGACGGGCAGAGAGGGTGCCGTGTGGATCTGGCTTTGTCCACTGACACACGGCAAACGGGTAGGCCGGGCGCAGTGCGGATCTCGCGGTGTCCACTCACTTAAGGGAGACGGGCAGGCAGGGCGCAGTGCGGATCTGGCTGTGTCCACTCACCCACGGGAGACGGGCAGAGAGGGAGCTGTGTGGTCTTTCTATGTCCACTGACCGACGGCAGAAGGGCAGGCAGGGCGCAGTGCGGATCTCGCTGTGTCCCCTCACCGACGGCAGACGGTCAGGCAGGGCGCAGTGCGGATCTGGCTGTGTCCACTCACCCACGGGAGACGGGCAGGCAGGGCGCAGTGCGGATCTGGCTTTGTCCACTCACCCACGGCAGACGGGCAGTCAGGGCGCAGTGCGTATCTGGCTGTGTCCACTCACCCACGGGAGACGGTCAGACAAGGCGCAGTGTGGATCTGGCTGTGTCCACTCACCCACGGGAGACGGGCAAGCAGGTGCTGTGTGGATCTGGCTATGTACACTGACCCATGGCAGACGGGCAGGCAGGGCGGGGTGCGGATCCGGCTGTGTCCACTCACCCACCGGAGACGGGCAGTCAGGGTGCAGTGTGGATCTGGCTGTGTCCACTCACCCACGGCAGACGGGCAGGCAGGGCGCAGTGCGGATATGGCTGTGTTAACTCACCCACGGCAGACGGGCAGGCAGGGCGCAGTGCGGATCTGGCTGTGTCCACTCACCCACGGGAGACGGGTAGGCAAAGCGTAGTGTGGATCTGGCTGTGTTAACTCACCCACGGCAGACGGGCAGGCAGGGCGCAGTGCGGATCTGGCTGTGTCCACTCACCCACGGGAGACGGGCAGGCAAGGCGCAGTGTGGATCTGGCTGTGTCCACTCACCCACGGGAGACGGGCAGAGAAGGTGCTGTGTGGATCTGGCTTTGTCCACTGACCCACGGCAGAAGGGCAGGCAGGGTGCAGTGCGGATCTGGCTGTGTTCAGTCACCCACTGCAGACGGGCAGGCAGGGCGCAGTGCAGATCTGGCTGTCTCCACTCACCCACGGGAGACGGGCAGAGAGGGTGCTGTGTGGATCTAGCTATGTCCACTGACCCACGGCAGACGGGCAGGCAGGGCGCAGTGCGGATCTGGCTGTGTTAACTCACCCACGGCATACGGGCAGGCAGGGCGCAGTGCGGATCTGGCTATGTCCACTGACCCACAGGAGACGGGCAGAGAGGATGCTGTGTGGATCTGGCTATGTCCATTGACCCACGGCAGACGGGCAGGCAGGGCGCACTGTGGACCTGGCTGTGTCCACTCTCCCACGGCAGACGGGCAGGCAAGGCGCAGTGTGGATCTGGCTGTGTCCACTCACCCATGGGATACGGGCCTAGAGGGTGCTGTGTGGATCTGGCTATGTACACTTACCCACGGCAGACGGGCAGGCAGGGCGCAGTGCGGATCTGGCAGTGTCCACTCACCCACGGCAGACAGTCAGGCAGGTCGCAGTGCGGATATGGCGGTGTCCACTGACCCAAGGGAGACGGGCAGGCAGGGCGCAGTGCGGGTCTGGCTGTGTCCACACTCCCACGGGAGACGGGCAGGCAAGGCGCAGTGCGGAACTGGCTGTGTCCACTCACACACGGCAGACGGGCAGGCAGGGCGCAGTGCGGATCTGGCTGTGTCCACTCACCCACTGCAGACGGGCAGGCAGGGCGCAGTGCGGATCTGGCTGTGTCCACTCACTCACGGGAGACGGGCAGGCATGGCGCAGTGCGGATCTGGCTATGTCCACTCTACCACGGGAGACGGGCAGGCAGCGCGCAGTGCGGATCTGGCTGTGACCACTCACACACGGCAGACAGGCAGGCACGGCGCAGTGCGGATCTGGCTGTGTCCACTTACCCATGAGAGAGGGGCAGGCAAGGCGCAGTGTGGATCTGGCTGTGTCCACTCACCCACGGGAGACGGGCAGAGAGGGTGCTGTGTGGATCTGGCTATGTCCACTGACCCACGGCAGACGGGCAGGCAGGGCGCAGTGCGGATCTGGCTGTGTCCAATCACCCACGGCAGACGGGCAGGCAGGGCGCAGTGCGGATCTGGTTGTGTGCACTCACCCACGGGAGACGGGCAGGCAAGGCACTGTGTGGATTTGACTGTGTCCACTCACGCACGGGAGACGGGCAGAGAGGGTGTTGTGTGGATCTGGCAATATCCACTGACCCACGGCAGACGGGCAGGCAGGGCGCAGTGCGGATCTGGCTGTGTCCACTCACCCACGGCAGACGGTCCGGAAGGGCGCAATGCGGATCTGGCTGTGTCCAATCACCCACGGCAGATGGGCAGGCAGGGCGCAGTGCGGATCTGGCTGTGTCCACTCACCCACGGCAGACTGTCAGGCAGGGCGCAGTGCGGATCTGGCTGTGTCCACTCACCCACGGGAGACGTGTAGGCAAGGCGCAGTGTGGATCTGTCTGTTTCCACTCACCCACGGGAGACGGGCAGAGAGGGTGCTGTGTGGATCTGGCTATGTACACTGACCCACGGCAGATGGGCAGGCAGGGCGCAGTGCGGATCTGGCTCTGTCCACTCACCCATGGCAGATGGTCAGGAAGGGCGCAGTGCGGATCTGGCTATGTCCACTCACCCACGGGAGACGGGCAGGCAGGGCGCAGTTGGGATCTGGCTGTGTCTGCTCACCCACGGCAGACGGGCAGGCAGGGCGCTGTGCGGATCTGGCTGTGTCCACTCACCCACGGGAGTCGGGCAGGCAAGGCGCAGTGTGGATCTGGCTGTGTCCACTCACCCACGGGAGATGGGCAGAAAGGACGCTTTGTGGATTTGGTTATGTCCACCTACACACGGCAGACGGGCAGGCAGGGCGCAGTGCGGATCTGTCTGTGTCCAATCACACACGGCAGACGGGCAGGCAGGGCGCAGTGCGGATCTGGCTGTGTCCACTCACACACGGCAGACGGGCAAGCAGGGCGCAGTGCGGATCTGGCTGTGTCCACTCACCCACGGGAGACGGGCAGAAAGGGCGCTGTGTGGATCTGTCTATGTCCACTGACCTACGGCAGACGGGCAGGCAGGGCGCAGTGCGGATCTGGCTGTGTCCACTCACCCTGGGAGACGGGCAGGCAAGGCACAGTGCGGATCTGGCTGTGTCCACTCACCCACGGGCTACCGGTATGCAAGGCGCAGTGTGGATCTGGCTGTGTCCACTCACCCACGGGAGACGGGCAGAGAGGGTGCTTTGTGGATCTGGCTATGTCCACTCACACGCGGCAGACGGGCAGGAAGTGCGCAGTGCTGATCTGGCTGTGTCCACTCACCCACGGCATATGGGCAGGCAGGGAGCAGTGCGGATCTGGCTGTGTCCACTCACCCACGGGAGACGGGCAAGCAGGGCGCAGTGTGGATCTGGCTGTGTCCACTAACCCACGGGAGACGAGCTGGCACGGCGCAGTGCGGATCTGGCTGTGTCCACTCACCCACGGCAGACGGGCAGGCAAGGCGCAGTGCGGATCTGGCTGTGTCCACTCACCCATGGGAGACGGGCAGGCAAGGCGCAGTGTGGATCTGGCTGTGTCCACTCACCCACAGGTGATGGGCAGAGAGGTTGCTGTGTGGATCTGTCTATGTCCACTGACCCACGGCAGACGGGCAGGCAGGGCGCACTGCGGATCTGGCTGTGTCCAATCACCCACGGCAGACGGGCAGGAAGGGCGCAGTGCGGATACGGCTGTGTCCACTCACCCACGGGAGACTGGCAGGCAGGGCGCACTGTGGATCTGGCTGTGTCCACTCACCCACGGCAGACGGGCAGGCAGGGCGCAGTGCGGATCTGGCTGTGTCCACTCACCCACGGGAGACGGGTAGGCAAAGCGCAGTGTGGAAATGGCGGTGTCCTCTCACAAACGGGAGACGGGCAGAGAGGGTGCCGTGTGGAACTGGCTATGTCCACTGACCCACGGCAGATGGCCAGGCAGGGCGCAGTGGGGATCTGGCTGTGTCCCTTCACCCACGCCAGACGGTCAGGCAGGGCGCCGTGCGGATCTGGCTGTGTCCACTCACCCACGGGAGACGGGCAGAGAGGGCGCTGTGTGGATCTGGCTATGTCCACTCACCCACGGCAGACGGGCAGAAATGGCGCAGTGCGGATCTGGCTGTGTCCACTCACCCACGGCAGACTGGCAGGCAGGGCGCAGTGCGGATTTTGCTGTGGCACTCACCCACGGGAGACGGGCAGGCAAGGAGCACAGTGGATCTGGCTGTGTCCACTCACCCAAGGGAGATGGGCAGAGAGGGTGCCGTGTAAATCTGGCTATGTCCACTGACCCACGGCAGACGGGGAGGCAAGGCGCAGTGCGGATCTGGCTGTGTCCAATCACCCACGGCCGACGGGCAGGAAGGGCGCAGTGCGGATCTGGCTGTGTCCACTCACCCACGGGAGACGGCAGGCAAGTCGCAGTGTGGATCTGGCTGTGTCCACTCACCCACGGGAGACGGGCAGAGAGGGTGCTGTGTGGATCTGGCTATGTACACTGACCCACGGCAGATGGGCAGGCAGGGCGCAGTGCGGATCTGGCTCTGTCCACTCACCCATGGCAGATGGTCAGGAAGCGCTCAGTGCGGATCTGGCTATGTCCACTCACCCACGGGAGTCGGGCAGGCAAGGCGCAGTGTGGATCTGGGTGTGTCCACTCATTCACGGGAGATGGGCAGAAAGGGCGCTGTGTGGATTAGGCTATGTCCACCTACCCACGGCAGACGGGCAGGCAGGGCGCAGTGCGGATCTGTCTGTGTCCAATCACACACGGCAGACGGGCAGGCAGGGCGCAGTGCGGATCTGGCTGTGTCCACACACCCACGGCAGACGGTTAGGCAGTGCGCAGTACGGATCTGGCTGTGTCCAATCACCCACGGCAGACGGGCAGGCAGGGTGCAGTGTGGATCTGGGTGTGTCCACTAACCCAAGGGAGACGGGCAGAGAGGGTGCTGTGTGGATCTGGCTGTGTCCACTCACACACGGCAGACGGGCAAGCAGGGCGCAGTGCGGATCTCGCTGTGTCCACTCACCCAAGGGAGACGGGCAGGCAGGGTGCAGTGTGGATCTGGCTGTGTCCAATCACCCACGGGAGACGGGCAGAGAGGGTGCTGTGTGGATCTGGCTATGTACACTGACCCACGGCAGATGGGCAGGCAGGGCGCAGTGCGGATCTGGCTCTGTCCACTCACCCATGGCAGATGGTCAGGAAGGGCGCAGTGCGGATCTGGCTATGTCCACTCACCCACGGGAGACGGGCAGGCAGGGCGCAGTTGGGATCTGGCTGTGTCCACTCACCCACGGGAGACGGGCATGCAAGGCGCAGTGTGGATCTGGCTGTGTCCACTCACCCACGGGAGACGGGCAGAAAGGGCGCTGTGTGGATCTGTCTATGTACACTGACCTACGGCAGACGGGCAGGCAGGGCGCAGTGCGGATCTGGATGTGTCCACTCACCCACGGGAGACGGGCAGGCAAGGCACAGTGCGGATCTGGCTGTGTCCACTCACCCACGGGAGACGGGCAGAGAGGGTGCCATGTGGATCTGGCTATGTCCACTGACCCACGGCTGACGGGCAGGCAGGGCGCAGTGCGGATGTGGCTGTGTCCCCTCACCCACGGCAGACGGTCAGGCAGGGCGCAGTGCGTATCTGGCTGTGTCCACTCACCCACGGGCTACCGGTATGCAAGGCGCAGTGTGGATCTGGCTGTGTCCACTCACCCACGGGAGACGGGCAGAGAGGGTGCTGTGTGGATCTGGCTACGTCCACTCACACGCGGCAGACGGGCAGGAAGGGCGCAGTGCTGATCTGGCTGTGTCCACTCACCCACGGCATATGGGCAGGCAGGGAGCAGTGCGGATCTGGCTGTGTCCACTCACCCACGGGAGACGGGCAGGCAGGGCGCAGTGCGGATCTGGCTGTGTCCATTAACCCACAAGAGACGGGCAGGCACGGCGCAGTGCGGATCTGGCTGTGTCCACTCACCCACGGCAGACGGGCAGGCAAGGCGCAGTGCGGATCTGGCTGTGTCCACTCACCCATGGGAGACGGGCAGGCAAGGCGCAGTGTGGATCTGGCTGTGTCCACTCACCCACAGGTGATGGGCAGAGAGGTTGCTGTGTGGATCTGTCTATGTCCACTGACCCACGTCAGACGGGCAGGCAGGGCGCACTGCGGATCTGGCTGTGTCCAATCACCCACGGCAGACGGGCAGGAAGGGCGCAGTGCGGATACGGCTGTGTCCACTCACCCACGGGAGACTGGCAGGCAAGGCGCAGTGTGGATCTGGCTGTGTCCACTCACCCACGGCAGACGGGCAGGCAGGGCGCAGTGCGGATCTGGCTGTGTCCACTCACCCACGGGAGACGGGTAGGCAAAGCGCAGTGTGGAAATGGCGGTGTCCTCTCACAAACGGGAGCCGGGCAGAGAGGGTGCCGTGTGGAACTGGCTATGTCCACTGACCCACGGCAGACGGCCAGGCAGGGTGCAGTGGGGATCTGGCTGTGTCCCTTCACCCACGCCAGACGGTCAGGCAGGGCGCCGTGCTGATCTGGCTGTGTCCACTCACCCACGGGAGACGGGCAGAGAGGGCGCTGTGTGGATCTGGGTATGTCCACTCACCCACGGCAGACGGGCAGAAATGGCGCAGTGCGGATCTGGCTGTGTCCACTCACACACGGCAGACTGGCAGGCAGGGCGCAGTGCGGATCTTGCTGTGGCACTCACCCACGGGAGATGGGCAGAAAGGGCGCTGTGTGGATTAGGCTATGTCCACCTACCCACGGCAGACGGGCAGGCAGGGCGCAGTGCGGATCTGTCTGTGTCCAATCACACACGGCAGACGGGCAGGCAGGGCGCAGTGCGGATCTGGCTGTGTCCAGATACCCACGGCAGACGGTTAGGCAGGGCGCAGTGCGGATCTGGCTGTGTCCACTAACCCACGGGAGACGGGTAGGCAAGGCGCAGTGTGGATCTGGCTGTGTCCACTCACCCATGGGAGACAGGCAGAGACGGTACTGTGTGGATCTGGCTATGTCCACTGACCCACGGCGGACGGGCAGGCAGTGCGCAGTACGGATCTGGCTGTGTCCAATCACCCACGGCAGACGGGCAGGCAGGGCGCAGTGTGGATCTGGCTATGTCCAGTCACCCACGGGAGACGGTCAGAGATGGTGCTGTGTGGATCTGGCTATGTCCACTGACCCACGGCAGACGGGCAGGCAGGGCGCAGTGCGGATCAGGCTGTGTCCACTGACGCACGGCAGACGGGTAGGCAGGGCGTAGTGCGTATCTGGCTGTGTCCACTCACCCACGGGGACGGACAAGGGGGTGCTGTGTGGATCTGGCTATGTACACTGACCCACGGCAGACGGGCAGGCAGGGCGGTGTGCGGATCTGGCTGTGTCCACTCAACCACGGCAGACGGGCAGCAAAGCGCAGTGTGGATCTGGCTGTGTCCAATCACCCACGGCAGACGGGCAGGCAGGGCGCAGTGAGGATCTGGCTGTGTCCACTCACCCATGGAGACGGTCAGGCAGGGCGTAGTGTGGATCTGGCTGTGTCCACTCACCCACGGGAGACGGGTAGGCAAGGCGCAGTGTGGATCTGGCTGTGTCCACTCACACACGGGAGACGGGCAGAGAGGGTGCTGTGTGGATCTGGCTATGTCCACTGACCCATGGCAGACGGGCAGGCAGGGCGCAGTGCGGATCTGGCTGTGTCCACTCACCCACGGCAGACGGGCAGGCAGGGCGCATTGCGGATCTGGATGTGTCCACTCACCCACGGGAGACGGGCAGGCAAGGCACAGTGTGGATCTCGCTGTGTCCACTCACCCACGGGAGACGGGCAAGGGGGTGCTGTGTGTATCTGGCTATGTACACTGTCCCACGGCAGACGGGCAGGCAGGGCGGTGTGCGGATATGGCTGTGTCCACTCACCAAAGGCAGACGGTCAGGAAGGTCGCAGTGCGGAACTGGCTGTGTCCACTCACCCACGGCAGACGGGCAGGCAGGGCGCAGTGCGGATCTGGCTGTGTCCACTCACCCAAGGCAGTCGGGCAGGCAGGGCGCAGTGTGCATCTGGCTGTGTCCAGTCACCCACGGGAGACGGGCAGGCAAGGCGCAGTGTGGATCTGGCTGTGTCCACTCACCCACGGGAGACCGGCAGAAAGGGAGCTGTGTGGATCTGGCTATGTCCACTGACCCACGGCAGACGGGAAGGCAGGGCGCAGTGCGGATCTGGCTGTGTCCACTCACCCACGGCAGACGGTCAGGCAGGGCGCAGTGGGGATCTGGCTGTGTCCACTCACCCATGGGAGACAGGCAGGCAAAGCGCAGTGTGGACCTGGCTGTGTCCACTCACCCTCGGGACACGGGCAGAGAGGGTGCCGTGTGGATCTGGCTGTGTCCCCTCACCCACGGCAGACGGTCAGGCAGGGCGCAGTGCGGAATTCGCTGTGTCCACTCACCCACAAGAGACGGGTAGGCAAGGCGCTGTGTGGATCTGGCTGTGTCCACTAACCCATGGGAGACGGGCAGAGAGAGTCCTGTGTGGATCTGGCTATGTACACTGACCCACGGCAGACGGGCAGGCAGGGCGCAGTGCGGATCTGACTGTGTCCACTCACCCATGGCAGATGGTCAGGAAGGGCACAGTGCGGATCTGGCTGTGTCCACTCACCCACGGGAGACGGGCAGGCAGGGCGCAGAGCGGATGTGGCTGTGTCCACTCACTCACGGCAGACGGGTAGGCAGGGCGCAGTGCGGATCTGACTGTGTCCACTCACCCAGGGAGACGGGGAGGCAAGGCACAGTGTGGATATGGCTGTGTCCACTCACCCACGGAAGACGTGCAGAGACGGTGCTGTGTGGATCTGGCTATGTACACTGACCCATGGCACACAGGCAGGCAGGGCGCAGTGCGGATCTGGCTGTGTCCACTCACCCATGGGAGACGGGCATAGAGGGTGCTGTGTGTATCTGGCTATGTACACTGACCCACGGCAGACGGGCAGGAAGGGCGCAGTGCGGATCTGGCTTTGTCCACTCACCCACGGCAGACGGGCATGCAGGGCGCAGTGTGGAACTGGCTGTGTCCACTCACCCACGGGAGACGGGCAAGCAAGTCGCAGTGTGGATCTGGCTGTGTCCACTCCCCCACCGGAGATGGGCAGAGAGGGTGCTTTGTGGATCTTGCTCTGTACACTGACGCACGGCAGACGGGCATGCAGGGCGCAGTGCGGATCTGGCTGTGTCCACTCACCCACGGGAGACGGGTAGGCAATGCGCAGTGTGGATCTGGCTGTGTCCACTCACCCACGGGAGACGAGCAGAGAGGGTGCCGTGTCGATCTGGCTATGTCCACTGACCCACGGCAGACGGGCATGCAGGGCGCTGTGCGGATCTGGCTGTGTCCCCTCACCCACGGCAGACGGTAAGGCAGGGCGCAGTGCGGATCTGGCTGTGTCCTCTCACCCACGGGAGACGGGCAGAGAGGGTGCTGTGAGGATCTGGCTATGTCCACTGACCCACGGCAGACGGGCAGGAAGGGCGCAGTGCGGATCTGGCTATGTCCACTCACCCACGGCAGACGGGCAGGAAGGGCGCAGTGCGGATCTGGCTGTGTCCACTCACCCACGGGAGACGGGCAGGCAAGGTGCAGTGTGTATCTGGCAGTGTCCACTCACCCACGGGAGACGGGCAGAAAGGGCGCTGTGTGGATCTGGCTATGTACACTGACCCACGGCAGACGGGCAGGCAGGGCGCAGTGCGGATCTGGCTGTGTCCACTCACCCACGGGAGACCGGCAGGCAGGGCGCAGTGCGGATCTGGCTGTGTCCACTCACCCACGGCAGACGGGCAATCAGGGCGCAGTGCGGATCTGGCTGTGTCCACTCACCCATGGGAGACGGGCAGGCAAGGCGCAGTGTGGATCTGGCTGTGTCCACTCATCCACAAGAGAAGGGCAGAGAGGGTGCTGTGTGGATCTGGCTATGTCCACTGACCCACGGCAGACGGGCAGGCAGGGCGCAGTGCGGATCTGGCTGTGTAGAATCACCCACGGCAGACTGGCAGGCAGGGCGCTGTGCGGATATGGCTGTGTCCACTCACCCACGGGAGACGGGCAGGCAAGGTGCACTGTGGATCTGGCTGTGTCCACTCACCCACGGGAGACGGGCAGAGAGTGCTGTGTGGATCTGGCTATGTCCACTGACCCACGGCAGACGGGAAGGCAGGGCACCGTGCGGATCTGGCTGTGTCCACTCACCCACGGCAGACAGGCAGGCAGGGCGCAGTGCGGATCTGGCTGTGTCCACTCACCCACGGGAGACGGGCAGAGAGTGTACTTTGTGGATCTGGCTATGTTCACTGACCCACGGCAGACAGGCAGGCAGGGCACAGTGCGCACCTGGCTGTGTCCAATCACAAACGGGAGACGGGTAGGCAAGGCACACTGAGGATCTGGCTGTGTCCACTCACCCACGGGAGACGGGCAGAGAGTGTGCTGTGTGGATCTGGCTATGTCCACTGACCCACGGCCGACGGGCAGGCAGGGCGCAGTGCGGATCTGGCTGTGTCCATTCACCCACGGGAGACGGGTAGGCAAGGTGCAGTGTTGATCTGGCTGTGTCCACTCACCCACGGGAGACGGGCACAGAGGGCGCAGTGCAGATCTGTCTGTGTCCACTGACCCACGGCAGACGGGCAGGCAAGGCGCAGTGCGGATCTGGCTGTGTCCTATCACCCACGGCATACGGGCAGGCAGGGCGCAGTGCGGATCTGGCTGTGTCCACTCACCCACGGCAGACGGGCAGGCAGGGCGCAGTGCGGATCTGGCTGTGTCCACTCACCCACGGGAGACGGGCAGAGAGGGTGCTGTGTGGATCTGGCTATGTCCACTCACCCACGGCAGACGGGCAGAAATGGCGCAGTGCGGATCTGGCTGTGTCCACTCACTCACGGCAGACTAGCAGGCAGGGCGCAGTGTGGATCTTGCTGTGGCACTCACCCATGGGAGACGGGCAGGCAAGGCGCACTGTGGATCTGGCTGTGTCCACTCACCCACGGGAGACGGGCAGAGAGGGTGCCGTGTAAATCTGGATATGTCCACTGACCCACGGCAGACGGGCAGGCAAGGCGCAGTGCGGATCTGGCTGTGTCCAATCACCCACGGCAGACGGGCAGAAAGGGTGCAGTGCGGATCCGGCTGTGTCCACTCACCCACGGGAGACGGGCAGGCAGGTTGCAGTGTGGATCTGGCTGTGTCCACTCACCCACGGGAGACCGGCAGAGAGGGTGCTGTGTGGATCTGGCTATGTCCACTGACCGACGGCAGAAGGGCAGGCAGGGCGCAGTGCGGATATGGCTGTGTCCCCTCACCAACGGCACACGGTCAGGCAGGGCGCAGTGCGGATCTGGCTGTGTCCACTCACCCACGGGAGTCGGGCAGGCAGGGCGCAGTGCGGATCTGGCTGTGTGCACTCACCCAAGGCAGACGGGCAGGCAGGGCGCATTGCGGATCTGGATGTGTCCACTCACCCACGGGAGACGGGCAGGCAAGGCACAGTGTGGATCTCGCTGTGTCCACTCACCCACGGGAGAAGGGCAAGGGGGTGCTGTGTGTATCTGGCTATGTACACTGTCCCACGGCAGACGGGCAGGCAGGGCGGTGTGCGGATCTGGCTGTGTCCACTCACCAAAGGCAGACGGTCAGGAAGGGCGCAGTGCGGATCTGGCTGTGTCCACTCACCCACGGCATACGGGCAGGCAGGGCGCAGTGCGGATCTGGCTGTGTCCACTCACCCACGGCAGACAGGCAGGCAGGGCGCCGTGTGGATCTGGCTGTGTCCACTCACCCACGGGAGACGGGCAGGCAAGGCGCAGTGTGGATCTGGTTGTGTCCACTCACCCATGGGAGACGGGCAGAAAGGGCGCTGTGTGGATCTGGCTATGTCCACTGACACACGGCACACGGTCAGGCAGGGCGCAGTGCGGATCTGGCTGTGTCCACTCACCCAAGGGAGACGGGCACGCAAGGCGCAGTGTGGATTTGGCTGTGTCCACTCACCCACGGGAGATGGGCAGAGAGGGTGCTGTGTGGTCTGGCTATGTCCACTGACCGACGGCAGAAGGGCAGGCAGGGCGCAGTGCGGATCTGGCTGTGTCCACTCACCCACGGGAGACGGGCAGGCAAGACACAGTGTGGATCTCTCTGTGTCCACTCACCCACGGGAGACGGGCAAGGGGGTGCTGTGTGTATCTGGCTATGTACACTGTCCCACGGCAGACGGGAAGGCAGGGCGGTGTGCGGATCTGGCTGTGTCCACTCACCAAAGGCAGACGGTCAGGAAGGGCGCAGTGCGGATCTGGCTGTGTCCACTCACCCACGGCAGACTGGCAGGCAGAGCGCAGTGCGGATCGGGCTGTGACCACTCACCCACGGGAGATGGGCAGAGAGGGTGCTGTGTGGATCTGGCTATGTCCACTGACCCACGGCAGACGGGCAGGCAGGGCGCAGTGCGGAACTGGCTGTGTCCAATCACCCACGGCAGAAGGGCAGGCAGGGCGCAGTGTGGATCTGGCTATGTCCAGTCACCCACGGGAGACGGTCAGAGATGGTGCTGTGTGGATCTGGCTATGTCCACTGACCCATGGCAGACGGGCAGGCAGGGCGCAGTGCGGATCGGGCTGTGTCCACTGACCCACGGCAGACGGACAGGCAGGGCGCAGTGCGTATCTGGCTCTGTCCACTCACCCACGGGAGACGGGCAGGCAAGGCGCAGTGTGAATCTGGCTGTGTCCACTCACCCACGGGAGACGGGCAAGGGGGTGCTGTGTGGATCTGGCTATGTACACTGACCCACGGCAGACGGGCAGGCAGGGCGGTGTGCGGATCTGGCTGTGTCCACTCACCCACGGCAGACGGGCAGCAAAGCGCAGTGTGGACCTGGCTGTGTCCAATCACCCACGGCAGCGGGCAGGCAGGGCGCAGTGAGGATCTGGCTGTGTCCACTCACCCATGGAGACGGTCAGGCAGGGCGTAGTGTGGATCTGGCTGTGTCCACTCACCCACGGGAGACGGGTAGGCAAGGCGCAGTGTGGATCTGGCTGTGTCCACTCACCCACGGGAGACGGGCAGAGAGGGTGCTGTGTGGATCTGGCTATGTCCACTGACCGACGGCAGAAGGGCAGGCAGGGCGCAGTGCGGATATGGCTGTTTCCCCTCACCAACGGCACACGGTCAGGCAGGGCGCAGTGCGGATCTGGCTGTGTCCACTCACCCACGGGAGTCGGGCAGGCAGGGCGCAGTGCGGATCTGGCTGTGTGCACTCACCCAAGGCAGACGGGCAGGCAGGGCGCATTGCGGATCTGGATGTGTCCACTCACCCACGGGAGACGGGCAGGCAAGGCACAGTGTGGATCTCGCTGTGTCCACTCACCCACGGGAGAAGGGCAAGGGGGTGCTGTGTGTATCTGGCTATGTACACTGTCCCACGGCAGACGGGCAGGCAGGGCGGTGTGCGGATCTGGCTGTGTCCCCTCACCCACGGCAGACGGTCAGGCAGGACGCAGTGCGGATCTGGCTGTGTCCACTCACCCACGGCATACGGGCAGGCAGGGCGCAGTGCGGATCTGGCTGTGTCCACTCACCCACGGCAGACAGGCAGGCAGGGCGCCGTGTGGATCTGGCTGTGTCCTCTCACCCACGGGAGACGGGCAGGCAAGGCGCAGTGTGGATCTGGCTGTGTCCACTCACCCATGGGAGACGGGCAGAAAGGGCGCTGTGTGGATCTGGCTATGTCCACTGACACACGGCAGACTGGAAGGCAGGGCGCACTGCGGATCTGGCTGTGTCCACTCACCCAAGGGAGACAGGCAGGCAAGGCGCAGTGTGGATTTAGCTGTGTCCCCTCACCCACGGCAGACGGTCAGGCAGGGCGCAGTGCGGATCTGGCTGTGTCCACTCACCCACGGGAGACGGGTAGGCAAGGCGCAGTGTGGATCTGGCTGTGTCCACTCACCCACGGGTGACGGGCAGAGAGGGTGCTGTGGGGATCTGGCTATGTCCACTGATCCACGGCAGACGGGCAGGCAGGGCGCAATGCGGATCTGGCTGTGTCCCCTCACTCACGACAGACGGTCAGGCAGGGCGCAATCTGGATCTGGCTGTGTGCACTCACCCATGGGAGACGGGCAGGCAGGGCCCAGTGCGGATTTCGCTGTGTCTACTCACCCACTGGAGACGGGCAGGCAGTGCGCAGTGCGGATCTGGCTGTGTCCACTCACCCACGGGCGACGGGCAGGCAGGGCGCAGTGTGGATCTGGCTGTGTCCAATCACCCACGGCAGACGGGCAGGCAGGGCGCAGTGCGGATATGGCTGTGTCCACTCCCCCACGGGAGACGGGAAGGTAAGGCGCACTGTGGATCTGGCTGTGTCCACTCCCCCACGGCAGACTGGCAGGCAGGGCGCAGTGCGGATCTGGCTGTGTCCACTCACCCACGGGAGACGGGTATGCAAAGCGCAGTGTGGATCTGGCTGTGTCGACTCACCCACGGGAGACGTACAGGCAGGGCGCAGTGCGGATCTGGTGTGTCCACTCACCCACGGGAGACGGGCAGAGAGGGTGCTGTGTGGATTTGGCTATGTACACTGACCCATGGCAGACGTGCAGGCAGGGCGCAGTGCGGATCTGGCTGTGTCCACTCACCCACGGGAGACGGGCAGGCAGGGCGCAGTGCGGAACTGGCTGTGTCCACTCTCCCACGGCAGACGGGCAGAGAGGGTGCTGTGTGGATCTGGCTATGTCCACTGACTCACGGCAGATGGGCAGGCAGGGCGCAGTGTGGATCTGGCTGTGTCCACTCACCCACGTCAGACGGGCAGGCAGGGCGCAGTGCGGATCTGGCTGTGTCCACTCACACATGGGAGACGGGCAGGCTTGGCGCGGTGTGGATCTGGCTGTGTCCACACTCCCACGGGAGACGGGCAGGCAAGGCGCACTGTGGATCTGGCTGTGTCCACTCACCCACGGCAGACGGGCAGGCAGGGCGCAGTGCGGATCTGGCTGTTTCCACTCACCCACGGGAGACGGGCAGAGAGGGTGCTGTGTGGATCTAGCTATGTCCACTGACCCACGGCACACGGGCAGGCAGGGCGCAGTGCGGATCTGGCTGTGTCCCCTCACCCACGGCAGACGGTCAGGCAGGGTGCAGTGCGGAATTGGCTGTGTCCACTCACCCACGGGGGACAAGTAGGCAAGGCACAGTGTGGATCTGGCTGTGTCCACTCACCCACGGGAGACGGGCAGAGAGGGTCCTGTGAGGATCTGGCTATGTCCACTGACCCACGGCAGACTGCAAGCAGGGCGCAGGCGGATCTGGCTGTGTCCACTCACCCACGGCAGATGGGCAGGCAGAGCGCAGTGCGGATCTGGCTGTGTCCACTCACCCACGAGAGATGGGCAAGCAAGGCGCAGTGTGGATCTGGCTGTGTCCACTCACCCACGGGAGACGGGCAGGCAGGGAGCAGTGCGGATCTGGCTGTGTCCACTCACCCACGGGAGACGGGCAGGCAGGGAGCAGTGCGGATCTGGCTGTGTCCACTCACCCACGGGAGACGGGCAGGCAGGGCGCAGTGCGGATCTGGCTGTGTCCAAACACCCACGGCAGACGGGCAGGCAGGGCGCAGTGCGGATCTGGCTGTGTCCACTCACCCACGGGAGACGGGCAGGCAGGGCGCAGTGTGGATCTGGCTGTGTCCAAACACCCACGGCAGACGGGCAGGCAGGGCGCAGTGCGGATCTGGCTGTGTCCACTCACCCACGGGAGACGGCCAGGCAGAGCGCTGTGCGGATCTGGCTGTGTCCACTCACCAACGGCAGACGGTCAGGAAGGGTGCAGTGCGGATCTGGCTGTGTCCACTCACCCACGGGAGACGGGTAAGCAAGGCGCAGTGTGGATCTGGCTGTGTCCACTCACCCACGGGAGACGGGCAGAGAGGGTGCTGTGTGGATCTGGATATGTCCACTGACCCAGGGCAGACGGGCAGGCAGGGCGCAGTGCGGATCTGGCTGTGTCCCCTCACCCACGGCAGACGGTCAGGCAGGGCGCAGTCTGGATCTGGCTGTGACCACTCACCCACGGGTGAGGGGCAGGCAGGGCGCAGTGCGGATCTGGCTGTGTCCACTCACTCAACGGGAGACGGGCAGGCAGGGCGCAGTGCGGATCTGGCTGTGTCCACTCACCCACGGCAGACGGGCAGGCAGTGCGCAGTGCGGATCTGGCTATGTCCACTCACCCATGGGAGACGGGTTGGCAAGGTGCAGTGTGGATCTGGCTGTGTCCACTCACAACGGTAGACGGGCAGAGAGGGTGCCGTGTGGATCTGGCTTTGTCCACTGACACACGGCAAACGGGCAGGCCGGGCGCAGTGCGGATCTCGCGGTGTCCACTCACATAAGGGAGACGGGCAGGCAGGGCGCAGTGCGGATCTGGCTGTGTCCACTCACCCACGGGAGACGGGCAGAGAGGGAGCTGTGTGGTCTTTCTATGTCCACTGACCGACGGCAGAAGGGCAGGCAGGGCGCAGTGCGGATCTCGCTGTGTCCCCTCACCGACGGCAGACGGTCAGGCAGGGCGCAGTGCGGATCTGGCTGTGTCCACTCACCCACGGGAGACGGGCAGGCAGGGCGCAGTGCGGATCTGGCTTTGTCCACTCACCCACGGCAGACGGGCAGTCAGGGCGCAGTGCGTATCTGGCTGTGTCCACTCACCCACGGGAGACGGTCAGACAAGGCGCAGTGTGGATCTGGCTGTGTCCACTCACCCACGAAAGACGGGCAAGCAGGTGCTGTGTGGATCTGGCTATGTACACTGACCCATGGCAGACGGGCAGGCAGGGCGGGGTGCGGATCCGGCTGTGTCCACTCACCCACCGGAGACGGGCAGTCAGGGTGCAGTGTGGATCTGGCTGTGTCCACTCACCCACGGCAGACGGGCAGGCAGGGCGCAGTGCGGATATGGCTGTGTTAACTCACCCACGGCAGACGGGCAGGCAGGGCGCAGTGCGGATCTGGCTGTGTCCACTCACCCACGGGAGACGGGTAGGCAAAGCGTAGTGTGGATCTGGCTGTGTTAACTCACCCACGGCAGACGGGCAGGCAGGGCGCAGTGCGGATCTGGCTGTGTCCACTCACCCACGGGAGACGGGCAGGCAAGGCGCAGTGTGGATCTGGCTGTGTCCACTCACCCACGGGAGACGGGCAGAGAAGGTGCTGTGTGGATCTGGCTTTGTCCACTGACCCACGGCAGAAGGGCAGGCAGGGTGCAGTGCGGATCTGGCTGTGTTCAGTCACCCACTGCAGACGGGCAGGCAGGGCGCAGTGCAGATCTGGCTGTCTCCACTCACCCACGGGAGACGGGCAGAGAGGGTGCTGTGTGGATCTAGCTATGTCCACTGACCCACGGCAGACGGGCAGGCAGGGCGCAGTGCGGATCTGGCTGTGTTAACTCACCCACGGCATACGGGCAGGCAGGGCGCAGTGCGGATCTGGCTATGTCCACTGACCCACAGGAGACGGGCAGAGAGGATGCTGTGTGGATCTGGCTATGTCCATTGACCCACGGCAGACGGGCAGGCAGGGCGCACTGTGGACCTGGCTGTGTCCACTCTCCCACGGCAGACGGGCAGGCAAGGCGCAGTGTGGATCTGGCTGTGTCCACTCACCCATGGGATACGGGCCTAGAGGGTGCTGTGTGGATCTGGCTATGTACACTTACCCACGGCAGACGGGCAGGCAGGGCGCAGTGCGGATCTGGCAGTGTCCACTCACCCACGGCAGACAGTCAGGCAGGTCGCAGTGCGGATATGGCGGTGTCCACTGACCCAAGGGAGACGGGCAGGCAGGGCGCAGTGCGGGTCTGGCTGTGTCCACACTCCCACGGGAGACGGGCAGGCAAGGCGCAGTGCGGAACTGGCTGTGTCCACTCACACACGGCAGACGGGCAGGCAGGGCGCAGTGCGGATCTGGCTGTGTCCACTCACCCACTGCAGACGGGCAGGCAGGGCGCAGTGCGGATCTGGCTGTGTCCACTCACTCACGGGAGACGGGCAGGCATGGCGCAGTGCGGATCTGGCTATGTCCACTCTACCACGGGAGACGGGCAGGCAGCGCGCAGTGCGGATCTGGCTGTGACCACTCACACACGGCAGACAGGCAGGCACGGCGCAGTGCGGATCTGGCTGTGTCCACTTACCCATGAGAGAGGGGCAGGCAAGGCGCAGTGTGGATCTGGCTGTGTCCACTCACCCACGGGAGACGGGCAGAGAGGGTGCTGTGTGGATCTGGCTATGTCCACTGACCCACGGCAGACGGGCAGGCAGGGCGCAGTGCGGATCTGGCTGTGTCCAATCACCCACGGCAGACGGGCAGGCAGGGCGCAGTGCGGATCTGGTTGTGTGCACTCACCCACGGGAGACGGGCAGGCAAGGCACTGTGTGGATTTGACTGTGTCCACTCACGCACGGGAGACGGGCAGAGAGGGTGTTGTGTGGATCTGGCAATATCCACTGACCCACGGCAGACGGGCAGGCAGGGCGCAGTGCGGATCTGGCTGTGTCCACTCACCCACGGCAGACGGTCCGGAAGGGCGCAATGCGGATCTGGCTGTGTCCAATCACCCACGGCAGATGGGCAGGCAGGGCGCAGTGCGGATCTGGCTGTGTCCACTCACCCACGGCAGACTGTCAGGCAGGGCGCAGTGCGGATCTGGCTGTGTCCACTCACCCACGGGAGACGTGTAGGCAAGGCGCAGTGTGGATCTGTCTGTTTCCACTCACCCACGGGAGACGGGCAGAGAGGGTGCTGTGTGGATCTGGCTATGTACACTGACCCACGGCAGATGGGCAGGCAGGGCGCAGTGCGGATCTGGCTCTGTCCACTCACCCATGGCAGATGGTCAGGAAGGGCGCAGTGCGGATCTGGCTATGTCCACTCACCCACGGGAGACGGGCAGGCAGGGCGCAGTTGGGATCTGGCTGTGTCTGCTCACCCACGGCAGACGGGCAGGCAGGGCGCTGTGCGGATCTGGCTGTGTCCACTCACCCACGGGAGTCGGGCAGGCAAGGCGCAGTGTGGATCTGGCTGTGTCCACTCACCCACGGGAGATGGGCAGAAAGGACGCTGTGTGGATTTGGTTATGTCCACCTACACATGGCAGACGGGCAGGCAGGGCGCAGTGCGGATCTGTCTGTGTCCAATCACACACGGCAGACGGGCAGGCAGGGCGCAGTGCGGATCTGGCTGTGTCCACTCACACACGGCAGACGGGCAAGCAGGGCGCAGTGCGGATCTGGCTGTGTCCACTCACCCACGGGAGACGGGCAGAAAGGGCGCTGTGTGGATCTGTCTATGTCCACTGACCTACGGCAGACGGGCAGGCAGGGCGCAGTGCGGATCTGGCTGTGTCCACTCACCCTGGGAGACGGGCAGGCAAGGCACAGTGCGGATCTGGCTGTGTCCACTCACCCACGGGCTACCGGTATGCAAGGCGCAGTGTGGATCTGGCTGTGTCCACTCACCCACGGGAGACGGGCAGAGAGGGTGCTTTGTGGATCTGGCTATGTCCACTCACACGCGGCAGACGGGCAGGAAGTGCGCAGTGCTGATCTGGCTGTGTCCACTCACCCACGGCATATGGGCAGGCAGGGAGCAGTGCGGATCTGGCTGTGTCCACTCACCCACGGGAGACGGGCAAGCAGGGCGCAGTGTGGATCTGGCTGTGTCCACTAACCCACGGGAGACGAGCTGGCACGGCGCAGTGCGGATCTGGCTGTGTCCACTCACCCACGGCAGACGGGCAGGCAAGGCGCAGTGCGGATCTGGCTGTGTCCACTCACCCATGGGAGACGGGCAGGCAAGGCGCAGTGTGGATCTGGCTGTGTCCACTCTCCCACAGGTGATGGGCAGAGAGGTTGCTGTGTGGATCTGTCTATGTCCACTGACCCACGGCAGACGGGCAGGCAGGGCGCACTGCGGATCTGGCTGTGTCCAATCACCCACGGCAGACGGGCAGGAAGGGCGCAGTGCGGATACGGCTGTGTCCACTCACCCACGGGAGACTGGCAGGCAGGGCGCACTGTGGATCTGGCTGTGTCCACTCACCCACGGCAGACGGGCAGGCAGGGCGCAGTGCGGATCTGGCTGTGTCCACTCACCCACGGGAGACGGGTAGGCAAAGCGCAGTGTGGAAATGGCGGTGTCCTCTCACAAACGGGAGACGGGCAGAGAGGGTGCCGTGTGGAACTGGCTATGTCCACTGACCCACGGCAGATGGCCAGGCAGGGCGCAGTGGGGATCTGGCTGTGTCCCTTCACCCACGCCAGACGGTCAGGCAGGGCGCCGTGCGGATCTGGCTGTGTCCACTCACCCACGGGAGACGGGCAGAGAGGGCGCTGTGTGGATCTGGCTATGTCCACTCACCCACGGCAGACGGGCAGAAATGGCGCAGTGCGGATCTGGCTGTGTCCACTCACCCACGGCAGACTGGCAGGCAGGGCGCAGTGCGGATTTTGCTGTGGCACTCACCCACGGGAGACGGGCAGGCAAGGAGCACAGTGGATCTGGCTGTGTCCACTCACCCAAGGGAGATGGGCAGAGAGGGTGCCATGTAAATCTGGCTATGTCCACTGACCCACGGCAGACGGGGAGGCAAGGCGCAGTGCGGATCTGGCTGTGTCCAATCACCCACGGCCGACGGGCAGGAAGGGCGCAGTGCGGATCTGGCTGTGTCCACTCACCCACGGGAGACGGCAGGCAAGTCGCAGTGTGGATCTGGCTGTGTCCACTCACCCACGGGAGACGGGCAGAGAGGGTGCTGTGTGGATCTGGCTATGTACACTGACCCACGGCAGATGGGCAGGCAGGGCGCAGTGCGGATCTGGCTCTGTCCACTCACCCATGGCAGATGGTCAGGAAGCGCTCAGTGCGGATCTGGCTATGTCCACTCACCCACGGGAGTCGGGCAGGCAAGGCGCAGTGTGGATCTGGGTGTGTCCACTCATTCACGGGAGATGGGCAGAAAGGGCGCTGTGTGGATTAGGCTATGTCCACCTACCCACGGCAGACGGGCAGGCAGGGCGCAGTGCGGATCTGTCTGTGTCCAATCACACACGGCAGACGGGCAGGCAGGGCGCAGTGCGGATCTGGCTGTGTCCACACACCCACGGCAGACGGTTAGGCAGTGCGCAGTACGGATCTGGCTGTGTCCAATCACCCACGGCAGACGGGCAGGCAGGGTGCAGTGTGGATCTGGGTGTGTCCACTAACCCAAGGGAGACGGGCAGAGAGGGTGCTGTGTGGATCTGGCTGTGTCCACTCACACACGGCAGACGGGCAAGCAGGGCGCAGTGCGGATCTCGCTGTGTCCACTCACCCAAGGGAGACGGGCAGGCAGGGTGCAGTGTGGATCTGGCTGTGTCCAATCACCCACGGGAGACGGGCAGAGAGGGTGCTGTGTGGATCTGGCTATGTACACTGACCCACGGCAGATGGGCAGGCAGGGCGCAGTGCGGATCTGGCTCTGTCCACTCACCCATGGCAGATGGTCAGGAAGGGCGCAGTGCGGATCTGGCTATGTCCACTCACCCACGGGAGACGGGCAGGCAGGGCGCAGTTGGGATCTGGCTGTGTCCACTCACCCACGGGAGACGGGCATGCAAGGCGCAGTGTGGATCTGGCTGTGTCCACTCACCCACGGGAGACGGGCAGAAAGGGCGCTGTGTGGATCTGTCTATGTACACTGACCTACGGCAGACGGGCAGGCAGGGCGCAGTGCGGATCTGGATGTGTCCACTCACCCACGGGAGACGGGCAGGCAAGGCACAGTGCGGATCTGGCTGTGTCCACTCACCCACGGGAGACGGGCAGAGAGGGTGCCATGTGGATCTGGCTATGTCCACTGACCCACGGCTGACGGGCAGGCAGGGCGCAGTGCGGATGTGGCTGTGTCCCCTCACCCACGGCAGACGGTCAGGCAGGGCGCAGTGCGTATCTGGCTGTGTCCACTCACCCACGGGCTACCGGTATGCAAGGCGCAGTGTGGATCTGGCTGTGTCCACTCACCCACGGGAGACGGGCAGAGAGGGTGCTGTGTGGATCTGGCTACGTCCACTCACACGCGGCAGACGGGCAGGAAGGGCGCAGTGCTGATCTGGCTGTGTCCACTCACCCACGGCATATGGGCAGGCAGGGAGCAGTGCGGATCTGGCTGTGTCCACTCACCCACGGGAGACGGGCAGGCAGGGCGCAGTGCGGATCTGGCTGTGTCCATTAACCCACAGGAGACGGGCAGGCACGGCGCAGTGCGGATCTGGCTGTGTCCACTCACCCACGGCAGACGGGCAGGCAAGGCGCAGTGCGGATCTGGCTGTGTCCACTCACCCATGGGAGACGGGCAGGCAAGGCGCAGTGTGGATCTGGCTGTGTCCACTCACCCACAGGTGATGGGCAGAGAGGTTGCTGTGTGGATCTGTCTATGTCCACTGACCCACGTCAGACGGGCAGGCAGGGCGCACTGCGGATCTGGCTGTGTCCAATCACCCACGGCAGACGGGCAGGAAGGGCGCAGTGCGGATACGGCTGTGTCCACTCACCCACGGGAGACTGGCAGGCAAGGCGCAGTGTGGATCTGGCTGTGTCCACTCACCCACGGCAGACGGGCAGGCAGGGCGCAGTGCGGATCTGGCTGTGTCCACTCACCCACGGGAGACGGGTAGGCAAAGCGCAGTGTGGAAATGGCGGTGTCCTCTCACAAACGGGAGCCGGGCAGAGAGGGTGCCGTGTGGAACTGGCTATGTCCACTGACCCACGGCAGACGGCCAGGCAGGGTGCAGTGGGGATCTGGCTGTGTCCCTTCACCCACGCCAGACGGTCAGGCAGGGCGCCGTGCTGATCTGGCTGTGTCCACTCACCCACGGGAGACGGGCAGAGAGGGCGCTGTGTGGATCTGGGTATGTCCACTCACCCACGGCAGACGGGCAGAAATGGCGCAGTGCGGATCTGGCTGTGTCCACTCACACACGGCAGACTGGCAGGCAGGGCGCAGTGCGGATCTTGCTGTGGCACTCACCCACGGGAGATGGGCAGAAAGGGCGCTGTGTGGATTAGGCTATGTCCACCTACCCACGGCAGACGGGCAGGCAGGGCGCAGTGCGGATCTGTCTGTGTCCAATCACACACGGCAGACGGGCAGGCAGGGCGCAGTGCGGATCTGGCTGTGTCCAGATACCCACGGCAGACGGTTAGGCAGGGCGCAGTGCGGATCTGGCTGTGTCCACTAACCCACGGGAGACGGGTAGGCAAGGCGCAGTGTGGATCTGGCTGTGTCCACTCACCCATGGGAGACAGGCAGAGACGGTACTGTGTGGATCTGGCTATGTCCACTGACCCACGGCGGACGGGCAGGCAGTGCGCAGTACGGATCTGGCTGTGTCCAATCACCCACGGCAGACGGGCAGGCAGGGCGCAGTGTGGATCTGGCTATGTCCAGTCACCCACGGGAGACGGTCAGAGATGGTGCTGTGTGGATCTGGCTATGTCCACTGACCCACGGCAGACGGGCAGGCAGGGCGCAGTGCGGATCAGGCTGTGTCCACTGACGCACGGCAGACGGGTAGGCAGGGCGTAGTGCGTATCTGGCTGTGTCCACTCACCCACGGGGACGGACAAGGGGGTGCTGTGTGGATCTGGCTATGTACACTGACCCACGGCAGACGGGCAGGCAGGGCGGTGTGCGGATCTGGCTGTGTCCACTCAACCACGGCAGACGGGCAGCAAAGCGCAGTGTGGATCTGGCTGTGTCCAATCACCCACGGCAGACGGGCAGGCAGGGCGCAGTGAGGATCTGGCTGTGTCCACTCACCCATGGAGACGGTCAGGCAGGGCGTAGTGTGGATCTGGCTGTGTCCACTCACCCACGGGAGACGGGTAGGCAAGGCGCAGTGTGGATCTGGCTGTGTCCACTCACACACGGGAGACGGGCAGAGAGGGTGCTGTGTGGATCTGGCTATGTCCACTGACCCATGGCAGACGGGCAGGCAGGGCGCAGTGCGGATCTGGCTGTGTCCACTCACCCACGGCAGACGGGCAGGCAGGGCGCATTGCGGATCTGGATGTGTCCACTCACCCACGGGAGACGGGCAGGCAAGGCACAGTGTGGATCTCGCTGTGTCCACTCACCCACGGGAGACGGGCAAGGGGGTGCTGTGTGTATCTGGCTATGTACACTGTCCCACGGCAGACGGGCAGGCAGGGCGGTGTGCGGATATGGCTGTGTCCACTCACCAAAGGCAGACGGTCAGGAAGGTCGCAGTGCGGATCTGGCTGTGTCCACTCACCCACGGCAGACGGGCAGGCAGGGCGCAGTGCGGATCTGGCTGTGTCCACTCACCCAAGGCAGTCGGGCAGGCAGGGCGCAGTGTGCATCTGGCTGTGTCCAGTCACCCACGGGAGACGGGCAGGCAAGGCGCAGTGTGGATCTGGCTGTGTCCACTCACCCACGGGAGACCGGCAGAAAGGGAGCTGTGTGGATCTGGCTATGTCCACTGACCCACGGCAGACGGGAAGGCAGGGCGCAGTGCGGATCTGGCTGTGTCCACTCACCCACGGCAGACGGTCAGGCAGGGCGCAGTGGGGATCTGGCTGTGTCCACTCACCCATGGGAGACAGGCAGGCAAAGCGCAGTGTGGACCTGGCTGTGTCCACTCACCCTCGGGACACGGGCAGAGAGGGTGCCGTGTGGATCTGGCTGTGTCCCCTCACCCACGGCAGACGGTCAGGCAGGGCGCAGTGCGGAATTCGCTGTGTCCACTCACCCACAAGAGACGGGTAGGCAAGGCGCTGTGTGGATCTGGCTGTGTCCACTAACCCATGGGAGACGGGCAGAGAGAGTCCTGTGTGGATCTGGCTATGTACACTGACCCACGGCAGACGGGCAGGCAGGGCGCAGTGCGGATCTGACTGTGTCCACTCACCCATGGCAGATGGTCAGGAAGGGCACAGTGCGGATCTGGCTGTGTCCACTCACCCACGGGAGACGGGCAGGCAGGGCGCAGAGCGGATGTGGCTGTGTCCACTCACTCACGGCAGACGGGTAGGCAGGGCGCAGTGCGGATCTGACTGTGTCCACTCACCCAGGGAGACGGGGAGGCAAGGCACAGTGTGGATATGGCTGTGTCCACTCACCCACGGAAGACGTGCAGAGACGGTGCTGTGTGGATCTGGCTATGTACACTGACCCATGGCACACAGGCAGGCAGGGCGCAGTGCGGATCTGGCTGTGTCCACTCACCCATGGGAGACGGGCATAGAGGGTGCTGTGTGTATCTGGCTATGTACACTGACCCACGGCAGACGGGCAGGAGGGGCGCAGTGCGGATCTGGCTTTGTCCACTCACCCACGGCAGACGGGCATGCAGGGCGCAGTGTGGAACTGGCTGTGTCCACTCACCCACGGGAGACGGGCAAGCAAGTCGCAGTGTGGATCTGGCTGTGTCCACTCCCCCACCGGAGATGGGCAGAGAGGGTGCTTTGTGGATCTTGCTCTGTACACTGACGCACGGCAGACGGGCATGCAGGGCGCAGTGCGGATCTGGCTGTGTCCACTCACCCACGGGAGACGGGTAGGCAATGCGCAGTGTGGATCTGGCTGTGTCCACTCACCCACGGGAGACGAGCAGAGAGGGTGCCGTGTCGATCTGGCTATGTCCACTGACCCACGGCAGACGGGCATGCAGGGCGCTGTGCGGATCTGGCTGTGTCCCCTCACCCACGGCAGACGGTAAGGCAGGGCGCAGTGCGGATCTGGCTGTGTCCTCTCACCCACGGGAGACGGGCAGAGAGGGTGCTGTGAGGATCTGGCTATGTCCACTGACCCACGGCAGACGGGCAGGAAGGGCGCAGTGCGGATCTGGCTATGTCCACTCACCCACGGCAGACGGGCAGGAAGGGCGCAGTGCGGATCTGGCTGTGTCCACTCACCCACGGGAGACGGGCAGGCAAGGTGCAGTGTGGATCTGGCAGTGTCCACTCACCCACGGGAGACGGGCAGAAAGGGCGCTGTGTGGATCTGGCTATGTACACTGACCCACGGCAGACGGGCAGGCAGGGCGCAGTGCGGATCTGGCTGTGTCCACTCACCCACGGGAGACCGGCAGGCAGGGCGCAGTGCGGATCTGGCTGTGTCCACTCACCCACGGCAGACGGGCAATCAGGGCGCAGTGCGGATCTGGCTGTGTCCACTCACCCATGGGAGACGGGCAGGCAAGGCGCAGTGTGGATCTGGCTGTGTCCACTCATCCACAAGAGAAGGGCAGAGAGGGTGCTGTGTGGATCTGGCTATGTCCACTGACCCACGGCAGACGGGCAGGCAGGGCGCAGTGCGGATCTGGCTGTGTAGAATCACCCACGGCAGACTGGCAGGCAGGGCGCAGTGCGGATATGGCTGTGTCCACTCACCCACGGGAGACGGGCAGGCAAGGCGCACTGTGGATCTGGCTGTGTCCACTCACCCACGGGAGACGGGCAGAGAGTGCTGTGTGGATCTGGCTATGTCCACTGACCCACGGCAGACGGGAAGGCAGGGCACCGTGCGGATCTGGCTGTGTCCACTCACCCACGGCAGACAGGCAGGCAGGGCGCAGTGCGGATCTGGCTGTGTCCACTCACCCACGGGAGACGGGCAGAGAGTGTACTTTGTGGATCTGGCTATGTTCACTGACCCACGGCAGACAGGCAGGCAGGGCGCAGTGCGGATCTGGCTGTGTCCATTCACCCACGGGAGACGGGTAGGCAAGGTGCAGTGTTGATCTGGCTGTGTCCACTCACCCACGGGAGACGGGCACAGAGGGCGCAGTGCAGATCTGTCTGTGTCCACTGACCCACGGCAGACGGGCAGGCAAGGCGCAGTGCGGATCTGGCTGTGTCCTATCACCCACGGCATACGGGCAGGCAGGGCGCAGTGCGGATCTGGCTGTGTCCACTCACCCACGGCAGACGGGCAGGCAGGGCGCAGTGCGGATCTGGCTGTGTCCACTCACCCACGGGAGACGGGCAGAGAGGGTGCTGTGTGGATCTGGCTATGTCCACTCACCCACGGCAGACGGGCAGAAATGGCGCAGTGCGGATCTGGCTGTGTCCACTCACTCACGGCAGACTAGCAGGCAGGGCGCAGTGTGGATCTTGCTGTGGCACTCACCCACGGGAGACGGGCAGGCAAGGCGCACTGTGGATCTGGCTGTGTCCACTCACCCACGGGAGACGGGCAGAGAGGGTGCCGTGTAAATCTGGATATGTCCACTGACCCACGGCAGACGGGCAGGCAAGGCGCAGTGCGGATCTGGCTGTGTCCAATCACCCACGGCAGACGGGCAGAAAGGGTGCAGTGCGGATCCGGCTGTGTCCACTCACCCACGGGAGACGGGCAGGCAGGTTGCAGTGTGGATCTGGCTGTGTCCACTCACCCACGGGAGACCGGCAGAGAGGGTGCTGTGTGGATCTGGCTATGTCCACTGACCGACGGCAGAAGGGCAGGCAGGGCGCAGTGCGGATATGGCTGTGTCCCCTCACCAACGGCACACGGTCAGGCAGGGCGCAGTGCGGATCTGGCTGTGTCCACTCACCCACGGGAGTCGGGCAGGCAGGGCGCAGTGCGGATCTGGCTGTGTGCACTCACCCAAGGCAGACGGGCAGGCAGGGCGCATTGCGGATCTGGATGTGTCCACTCACCCACGGGAGACGGGCAGGCAAGGCACAGTGTGGATCTCGCTGTGTCCACTCACCCACGGGAGAAGGGCAAGGGGGTGCTGTGTGGATCTGGCTATGTCCACTGAACCATGGCAGACGGGCAGGCAGAGCGCAGTGCGGATCGGGCTGTGTCCACTGACCCACGGCAGACGGACAGGCAGGGCGCAGTGCGTATCTGGCTCTGTCCACTCACCCACGGGAGACGGGCAGGCAAGGCGCAGTGTGAATCTGGCTGTGTCCACTCACCCACGGGAGACGGGCAAGGGGGTGCTGTGTGGATCTGGCTATGTACACTGACCCACGGCAGACGGGCAGGCAGGGCGGTGTGCGGATCTGGCTGTGTCCACTCACCCACGGCAGACGGGCAGCAAAGCGCAGTGTGGACCTGGCTGTGTCCAATCACCCACGGCAGCGGGCAGGCAGGGCGCAGTGAGGATCTGGCTGTGTCCACTCACCCATGGAGACGGTCAGGCAGGGCGTAGTGTGGATCTGGCTGTGTCCACTCACCCACGGGAGACGGGTAGGCAAGGCGCAGTGTGGATCTGGCTGTGTCCACTCACCCACGGGAGACGGGCAGAGAGGGTGCTGTGTGGATCTGGCTATGTCCACTGACCGACGGCAGAAGGGCAGGCAGGGCGCAGTGCGGATATGGCTGTTTCCCCTCACCAACGGCACACGGTCAGGCAGGGCGCAGTGCGGATCTGGCTGTGTCCACTCACCCACGGGAGTCGGGCAGGCAGGGCGCAGTGCGGATCTGGCTGTGTGCACTCACCCAAGGCAGACGGGCAGGCAGGGCGCATTGCGGATCTGGATGTGTCCACTCACCCACGGGAGACGGGCAGGCAAGGCACAGTGTGGATCTCGCTGTGTCCACTCACCCACGGGAGAAGGGCAAGGGGGTGCTGTGTATCTGGCTATGTACACTGTCCCACGGCAGACGGGCAGGCAGGGCGGTGTGCGGATCTGGCTGTGTCCCCTCACCCACGGCAGACGGTCAGGCAGGACGCAGTGCGGATCTGGCTGTGTCCACTCACCCACGGCATACGGGCAGGCAGGGCGCAGTGCGGATCTGGCTGTGTCCACTCACCCACGGCAGACAGGCAGGCAGGGCGCCGTGTGGATCTGGCTGTGTCCTCTCACCCACGGGAGACGGGCAGGCAAGGCGCAGTGTGGATCTGGCTGTGTCCACTCACCCATGGGAGACGGGCAGAAAGGGCGCTGTGTGGATCTGGCTATGTCCACTGACACACGGCAGACTGGAAGGCAGGTCGCACTGCGGATCTGGCTGTGTCCACTCACCCAATGGAGACAGGCAGGCAAGGCGCAGTGTGGATTTAGCTGTGTCCACTCACCCACGGGAGATGGGCAGAGAGGGTGCTGTGTGGTCTGGCTATGTCCACTGACCGACGGCAGAAGGGCAGGCAGGGCGCAGTGCGGATATGGCTGTGTCCCCTCACCAACGGCACACGGTCAGGCAGGGCGCAGTGCGGATCTGGCTGTGTCCACTCACCCAAGGGAGACGGGCAGGCAAGGCGCAGTGCGGATCTGGCTGTGTCCACTCACCCACGGGAGACGGGCAGAGAGGGTGCTAGGTGGAGGTGGCTATGTTCACTGACCCACGGCAGACGGGCAGGCAGGGCGCAGTGCGGATCTGGCTGTGTCCAATCACCCACGGCAGACGGGCAGGCAGGGCACAGTGCGGATCTGGCTGTGTCCACTCACCCACGGCAGACGGTCAGGCAGGGCACAGTGCAGATCTGGCTGTGTCCACTCACCCACGGGAGACGGGTAGGCAAGGCGCAGTGTGAATATGGCTGTGTCCACTCACCCACGGGAGACGGGCAGAGAGGGTGCTGTGTGGATCTGGCTATGTCCACTGACCCACGGCAGACGGGCAGGCAGGGCGCAGTGCGGATCTGCCTGTGTCCACTGACCCACGACAGACGGGCAGGCAGGGCGCAGTGAGGATCTGGCTGTGTCTACTCACCCACGGGAGACGGGCAGGCAAGGCGCACTGTGGATCTGGCTATGTCCACTCACCCACGGGAGATGGGCAGAGAGGGTGCTGTGTTGATCTGGCTATGTACACTGACCCACGGCAGACGGTCCGGCAGGGCGGTGTGCGGATCTGGCTGTGTCCACTCACCAACGGCAGACGGTCAGGAAGGGCGCAGTGCTGATCTGGCTGTGTCCACTCACCCACGGGAGACGGGCCGGCCGGGCGCAGTGCGGATCTGGCTGTGTCCACTCACCCACGGCAGACGAGCAGGCAGGGCGCAGTGCGGATCTGGCTGTGTCCACTCACCCACGGGAGATGGGCAGGGAAGGCGCAGTGTGGATCTGGCTGTGTCCACTCACTCACAAGAGACGGACAGAAAGGGCGCTGTGTGCATCTGGCTATGTCCACTGATCTACGGCAGACGGGCAGGCAGGGCGCAGTGCGGATGTGGCTGTGTCCACTCACCCACGGCAGACGGTCAGGCAGGGCGCAGTGCGGATCTGTCTGTGTCCACTCACCCACGGGAGACGGGCAGAGAGTGTGTCGTGTGGATCTGGCTATGTCCACTGACCCACGGCAGACGGGCAGGCAGGGCGCAGTGCGGATCTGGCTGTGTACACTCACCCACGGCAGACGGTCAGGCAGGGCGCAGTGCGGAGTTGGCTGTGTCCACTCACCCACGGTGGACAAGTATGCAAGGCGCAGTGTGGATCTGGCTGTGTCCACTCACCCACGGGAGACGGGCAGAGAGGGTGTCGTGTGGATCTGGCTATGTCCACTGACCCACGGTAGACGGGCAGGCAGGGCGCACTGCGGATCTGGCTGTGTCCCCTCACCCACGGGAGACGGGCAGGCAGGGCGCAGTGCGGACCTGTCTGTGTCCACTCACCCACAGGAGACGGGCAGAGAGGATGCAGTGAGGATCTGGCTGTTTCCACTCACCCACGGGAGACGGGCAGGCAGGGCGCAGTGCGGATCTGGCTTTCTCCACTCACCCACGGCAGACGGGCAGGCAGGGCTCAGTGCGGATCTGGCTGTGTCCACTCACCCACGGGAGACGGGCAGGCAGGGCGCAGTGCGGATCTGGCTGTGTCCCCTCACCGACGGCAGACGGTCAGGCAGGGCGCAGTGCGGATCTGGCTGTGTCCACTCACCCACGGGAGACGGGTAGGCAAGGCGCAGTGTGGATCTGGCAGTGTCCACTCACCCACGGGAGACGGGCAGAGAGGGTGCTGTGTGGATCTGGCTATGTCCACTGACCCACGGCAGACGGGCAGGCAGGGCGCAGTGCGGATCTGGCTGTGTCCAATCACCCACGGCAGACGGGCAGGCAGGGCGCAGTGTGGATCTCGCTATGTCCAGTCACCCACGGGTGACGGTCAGAGATGGTGCTGTGTGGATCTGGCTATGTCCACTCGCCCACGGGAGACGGGCAGTCAGGGCGCAGTGCGGGTCGGGCTGTGTCCACTGACCCACGGCAGATGGGCAGGCAGGGCGCAGTGCGTATCTCACTCTGTCCACTCACCCACGGGAGACGGGCAGGCAAGGCGCAGTGTGAATCTGGCTGTGTCCACTCAACCACGGGAGACGGGCAAGGGGGTGCTGTGTGGATCTGGCTATGTACACTGACCCAAGGCAGACGAGCAGGCAGGGCGGTGTGCGGATCTGGCTGTGTCCACTCACCCACGGCAGACGTTCAGGAAGGGCGCAGTGCGGATCTGGCTGTGTCTACTCATCCACGGGAGACGGGCAGGCAGGGAGCAGTGCGGATCTGGCTGTGTCCACTCAACCACGGGAGACGGGCAGGAAAGGCGCAGTGTGGATCTGTCTGTGTCCACTCACCCACGGGAGACGGGCAGAGAGGGTGCTGTGTGGATCTGGCTATGTCCACTGACCCACGGCAGACGGGCAGGTAGGGTGCAGTGTGGACCTGGCTGTGTCCAATCACCCACGGGAGACGGGCCAGCAAGGTGCACTGAGGATCTTGCTGTGACCACTCACCCACGGGAGACGGGCAGAGAGGGTGCTGTGTGGATCTAGCTATGTCCACTTACCCACGGCAGACGGGCAGGAAGGGCGCAGTGCGGATCTGGCTGTGTTAACTCACCCACGGCAGACGGGCAGGCAGGGCGCAGTGCGGATCTGGCTGTGTACCCTCACCCACGGGAGACGGTTAGGCAAAGCGCAGTGTGGATCTGGCTGTGTCCACTCACCCACGGGAGACGGTCAGAGAGGGTGCCATGTGGATCTGGCTATGTCCACTCACCCACGGGAGACGGGCAGGCAGGGCGCAGTGCGAATTAGGCTGTGTCCCCTCACCCACGGCAGACGGTCAGGCAGGGCGCAGTGCGGAATTGGCTATGTCCACTCACCCACGGGAGACGGGCAGGCAGGGCGCAGTGCGAATTAGGCTGTGTCCCCTCACACACGACAGACGGTCAGGCAGGGCACAGTGCGAAATTGGCTATGTCCACTCACCCACGGGAGACGGGCAGGCATGGCGCAGTGCGGATCTGGCTGTGTCCACTCACCCAGGGGAGACGGGTAGGCAAAGCGCAGTGCGGATCTGGCTGTGTCCACTCACACACTGGAGACGGGCAGGCACGGCGCAGTGCGGAATTGGCTATGTCCACTCACCCACTGGAGACGGGCAGGCAGGGCGCAGTGCGGATCTGGCTGTGACCACTCACCCACGGGAGACGGGCAGGCAGGACGCAGTGCGGATCTGGCTGTGTCCACTCACCCACGGCAGATGGGCAGGCAGGGCGCAGTGCGGATCTGGCTTTTTCCACTCACCCAGGGCAGACGGGCAGGCAGGGCGCAGTGCGGATCTGGCTTTTACCACTCACCCAGGGCAGATGGGCAGGCAGGGCGCAGTGCGGATCTGGCTGTGTCCACTCACCCATGGGAGACGGGCAGGCAAGGCGCAGTGTGGATCTGGCTGTGTCCACTCACCCACAGGAGACGGGCAGAGAGGGTGCAGTGAGGATCTGGCTGTTTCCACTCACCCACGGGAGACGGGCAGGCAGGGCGCAGTGCGGATCTGGCTGTGTCCCCTCACCCACGGCAGACGGTCAGGCAGGACGCAGTGCGGATCTGGCTGTGTCCACTCACCCACGGCAGACGGTCAGGCAGGGCGCAGTGCGGATCTGGCTGTGTCCACTCACCCACGGGAGACGGGCAGAGAGGGTGTCGTGTGGATCTGGCTATGTCCACTGACCCACAGTAGACGGGCAGGCAGGGCGCACTGCGGATCTGGCTGTGTCCCCTCACCCACGGGAGACGGGCAGGCAGGGCGCAGTGCGGACCTGGCTGTGTCCACTCACCCATAGGAGACGGGCAGAGAGGATGCAGTGAGGATCTGGCTGTTTCCACTCACCCACGGGAGACGGGCAGGCACGGCGCAGTGCAGATCAGGCTGTGTCCACTGACCCACGGCAGACGGGCAGGCAGGGCGAAGTGCGGATCTGGCTGTGTCCAAACACCCACAGCAGACGGGCAGGCAGGGCGCAGTGCGGATCTGGCTAGTCCACTCACCCACGGGAGACGGGCAGGCAAAACACAGTGTGGATCTGGCTGTGTCCACTCACCCACGGGAGACGGGCAGAGAGGGTGCTGTGTGGATCTGTCTATGTCCGCTGACCCACGGCAGACGGGCAGGCAGGGCGCAGTGCAGATCTGGCTGTGTCCACTCACCCACGGCAGATGGTGTGGCAGGGCGCAGTGTGGACCTGGCTGTGTCCACTCACCCACGGGAGACGGGCCAGCAAGGTGCACTGAGGATCTTGCTGTGACCACTCACCCACGGGAGACGGGCAGAGAGGGTGCCGTGTGGATCTGGCTATGTCCACTCACCCACGGGAGACGGGCAGGCAGGGCGCAGTGCGAATTAGGCTGTGTCCCCTCACCCACGGCAGACGGTCAGGCAGGGCGCAGTGCGGAATTGGCTATGTCCCCTCACCCACGGCAGACGGTCAGGCAGGGCGCAGTGCGGAATTGGCTATGTCCACTCACCCACGGGAGACGGGCAGGCAGGGCGCAGTGCGGATCTGGCTGTGTCCACTCACCCAGGGGAGACGGGTAGGCAAAGCGCAGTGTGGATCTTACTGTGTCCACTCACCCACTGGAGACGGGCAGGCACGGCGCAGTGCGGAATTGGCTATGTCCACTCACCACTGGAGACGGGCATGCAGGGCGCAGTGCGGATCTGGCTGTGTCCACTCACCCACGGGAGACGGGCAGGCAGGGCGCAGTGCGGATCTGGCTGTGTCCACTCACCCACGGCAGACGGGCAGGCAGGGCGCAGTGCGGATCTGGCTTTGTCCACTCACCCAGGGGAGACGGGTAGGCAAAGGGTAGTGTGGATCTGGCTGTGTCCACTCACCCAGGTGGGGCGAGCAGAGAGTGTGCCGTGTGGATCTGGCTATGTCCACTGACCCACGGCAGACGGGCAGGCAGAGCGCAGTGCGGATCTGGCTGTGTCCAATCACCCATGGCTGACGAGCAGGCAGGGCGCAGTGCGGATCTGGCTGTCTCCACCCACCCACGGCAGACGGTCAGGAAGGGCGCAGTGTGGATCTGGCTGTGTCCACTCACCCACGGGAGACGGGCAGGCAGGGCGCAGTGTGGATCTTGCTGTGTCCACTCACCCACGGGAGACGGGCAGAGAGGGTGCTGTGTTGATATGGCTATGTCCACTGACCCACGGCAGAAGGGCAGGCAAGGCGCAGTGCGGATCTGGCTGTGTCCAATCACCCACGGCAGACAGCAGGCAGGGTGCAGTGTGGATCTGGCTGTGTCCACTCACCCACGGGAGATGGGCAGGCAAGGGGCACTGTGGATCTTGCTGTGAACACTCACCCACGGGAGACGGGCAGAGAGGGTGCTGTGTGGATCTAGCGATGTCCACTGACCCACGGCAGACGTTCAGGTAGGGCGCAGTGCGGATCTGGCTGTGTCCAATCACCCACAGCAGACGGGCAGGCAGGGTGCAGTGTGGATCTGGCTGTGTCCTCTCACCCACGGGAGACGGACAGGCAAGGTGCACTGTGGATCTTGCTGTGACCACTCACCCACGGGATACGGGCAGAGAGGGTGCTGTGTGGGTCTAGCTAAGTCCACTGACCCACGGTAGACGGGCAGGCAGGGCGCAGTGGGGATCTGGCTGTGTTTCCTCACCCACGGCAGACAGTCAGGCAGGGCGCAGTGCGGATCTGGCTGTGTCCACTCACCCAAGGGAGACGGGTAGGCAAGACGCAGTGTGGATCTGGCTGTGTCCACTCACCCACGGGAGACGGGCAGAGAGGGTGCTGTGTGGATCTGGCTATGTACACTGACACACGGCAGACGGGCAGGCAGGGTGCAGTGCGTATCGGGCTGTGTCCAATCACCCACTGCAGACGGGCAGGCAGGGCGCAGTGCGTATCGGGCTGTGTCCACTCACCCACGGCAGATGGTCTGGCAGGGCGCAGTGCGGATCTGGCTGTGTCCACTCACCCACAGGAGACGGGCAGAGAGGGTGCTGTGTGGATCTGGCTATGTCCACTGACCCACGGCAGACGGGCAGGCAGTGCGCAGTGCGGTTCTGGCTTTGTCCAATCACCAATGCAGACGGGCAGGCAGGGCGCAGTGGGGATATGGCTGTGTCCACTCACCCACGGGAGATGTGCAGGTAAGGCGCATTGTGGATCTCGCTGTGTCCACTCACCCATGGCAGACGGGCAGGCAGGGCGCAGTGCGGATCTGGCTGTGTCCACTCACCCACGGGAGACGGGCAGGCAGGGCGCAGTGCGGATCTGGCTGTGTCCACTCACCCACGGGAGACGGGCAGGCAGGGCGCAGTGCGGATCCGGCTGTGTCCACTCACCCACGGGAGATGGGCAGAGACGGCGCTGTGTGGATCTGGCTATGTCCACTCACCCACGGCAGACTGTCAGGCAGGGCGCAGTGCGGATCTGGCTGTGTCCTCTCGCCCATGGGAGATGGACAGGCAGGGCGCAGTGCCGATCTGGCTGTGTCCACTCACCCACGGCAGGCGGTCAGGCAGGGCGCAGTGCGGATCTGGCTGTGTCCACTCACCCACGGCAGACGGTCAGGCAGGGTACAGTGCGGATCTGGCTGTGTCCACTCACCCACGGCAGGCGGTCAGGCAGGGCGCAGTGCGGATCTGGCTGTGTCCATGCACCCACAGCAGGCGGTCAGCCAGGGCGCAGTGCGGAATCTGGCTGTGTCCACTCAGCCACGGCAGACGGTCAGGCAGGGCGCAGTATGTATCTGGCTGTGTCCACTCACCCACGGCAGACGGGCAGGCAGGGCGCAGTGCGGATCCGGCTGTGTCCACTCACCCACGGGAGATGGGCAGAGACGGTGCTGTGTGGATCTGGCTATGTCCACTGACCCACGGCAGACGGGAAGGTAGGGCGCAGTACGGATCTGGCTGTGTCCACTCACCCACGGCAGGCGGTCAGGCAGGGAGCAGTACGGATCTGGCTGTGTCCACTCACCCACGGCAGACAGGCAGGCAGGGCACAGTACGGATCTGGCTGTGTCCACTCACCGACGGCAGGCGGTCAGGCAGGGTGCAGTGCGGATCTGGCTGTGTCCACTCACCCACGGGAGACGGGCAGGCAGGGCGCAGTGCGGATCCGGCTGTGTCCACTCACCCACGGCAGGCGGTCAGGCAGGGCCAGTACGGATATGGCTGTGTCCACTCGCCCACGGGAGACGGGCAGGCAGGGCGCAGTGCGGATCTGGCTCAGTCCACTCACCCATGGGAGACGGGCAGGCAAGGCGCAGTGTGGATCTGGCTGTGTCCACTCACCCACGGGAGACGGGCAGAGAGTGTACTGTGTGGATCTGGCTATGTCCACTGACCCACGGCAGACGGGCAGGCAGGGCGCAGTGCGGATCTGGCTGTGTCCACTCACCCACGGGAGACGGGCAGGCAGGGCGCAGTGCGGATCTGGCTGTGTCCGCTCACCCACGGGAGACGGGCAGGCAGGGCGCAGTGCGGATCTGGCTGTGTCCACTCACCCACGGGAGACGGGCAGGCAGGGCGCAGTGCGGATCTGGCTGTGTCCACTCACCCACGGGAGACGGGCAGGCAGGGCGCAGTGCGGATCTGGCTGTGTCCACTCACCCACGGGAGACGGGCAGGCAGGGCGCAGTGCGGATCTGGCTGTGTCCCCTCACCCAGGGGAGACGGGCAGGTAAGGCGCAGTGTGGATCTGGCTGTGTCCACTCACCCACGGGAGACGGGCAGAGAGGGTGCTGTGTGGATATGGCTATGTCCACTAACCCACGGCAGACGGGCAGGCAGGGCGCAGTGCGGATCTGGCTGTGTCCACTCACCCACGGCAGACTGGCAGGCAGGGCGCAGTGTGGATCTGGCTGTGTCCACTCACTCACGGCAGGGGGTCAGGCAGGGCGCAGTGCGGATCTGGCTGTGTCCACTCGCCCACGGCAGACGGGCAGGCATGGCGCAGTGCGGATCTGGCTGTGTCCACTCACCCACGGCAGACGGACAGGCAGGGCGCAGTGTGGATCTGGCTGTGTCCACTCGCCCACGGCAGACGGGCAGGCAGGGCGCAGTGCGGATCTGGCTGTGTCCACTCACCCACGGGAGACGGGCAGGCAGGGCACAGTGCGGATCTGGCTATGTCCACTCACCCACGGCAGGCGGTCAGGCAGGGCGCAGTGCGGATCTGGCTGTGTCCACGCACCCACAGCAGGCGGTCAGCCAGGGCGCCGTGCGGATATCGCTGTGTCCACTCACCCACGGAAGACGGTCAGGCAGGGCGCAGTACGGATCTGGCTGTGTCCACTCACCCACGGCAGATGGGCAGGCAGGGCGCAGTGCGGATCTGGCTGTGTCCACTCGCCCACGGCAGACGGTCAGGCAGGGCACAGTGCGGATCTGGCTGTGTCCACTCACCCACGGGAGACGGGCAGGCAAGGCGCAGTGCGGATCTGGCTGTGTCCACTCACCCACGGGAGACGGGCAGAGACGGTGCTGTGTGGATCTGGCTATGTCCAATGACCCAAGGCAGACGGGCAGGCAGGGGGCAGTACAGAGCGGGCTGAGTCCACTCACCCACGGCAGGCGGTCAGGCAGGGTGCAGTGTGGATCTGGCTGTGTCCACTCACCCACGGGAGACGGGCAGGCAGGGCGCAGTGCGGATCTGCCTGTGTCCACTCACCCACGGCAGGCGGTCAGGCAGGGCGCAGTGCGGATCTGGCCGTGTCCACTCACCCACGGCAGGCGGTCAGGCAGGGCGTAGTGCGGATCTGGCTGTCTCCACTCACCCACGGCAGGTGGTCAGGCAGGGCGCAGTGCGGATCTGGCTGTGTCCACGCACCCACTGCAGGCGGTCAGCCAGGGCGCAGTGCGGATCTGGCTGTGTCCACTCACCCACTGCCGGCAGTCAGGCAGGGCCAGTACGGATATGGCTGTGTCCACTCACCCACGGCAGACGGTCAGGCAGGGCGCAGTGCGTATCTGGCTGTGTCCACACACCCACGGGAGACGGGCAGGCAGGGCGCAGTGCGGATCTGGCTGTGTCCACTCACCCACGGGAGACGGGCAGGCAAGGCGCAGTGCGGATCTTGTGTGTGCACTCACCCACGGGAGACGGGCAGAGACGGTGCTGTGTGGATCTGGCTATGTCCACTGACCCACGGCAGACGGGCGGGCAGGGCGCAGTACGGATCTGGCTGTGTCCACTCACCCACGGCAGGCTGTCAGGCAGGGTGCAGTGCGGATCTGGCTGTGTCCAATCACCCACGGGAGACGGGCAGGCAGGGCGCAGTGCGGATCTGGCTGTGTCCACTCACCCACGGGAGACGGGCAGGCAAGGCGCAGTGCGGATCTGGCTGTGTCCACTCACCCACGGGAGATGGGCAGGCAGGGCGCAGTGTGGATTTGGCTGTGTCCACTCGCCCACGGGAGACGGGCAGTCAGGGTGCAGTGCGGATTTGGCTGTGTCCACTCACACACGGCAGGCGGTCAGGCAGGGCGCAGTGTGGATCTGGCTGTGTCCACTCACCCACGGCAGACGGTCAGGCAGGGCGCAGTGCGGATCTGGCTGTGTCCACTCACCCACGGGAGACGGGCAGGCAGGGCGCAGTGCGGATCTGGCTGTGTCCACTCACCCACGGGAGACGGGCAGGCAGGGCGCAGTGCGGATCCGGCTGTGTCCACTCACCCACGGGAGATGGGCATAGACGGCGCTGTGTGGATCTGGCTATGTCCACTGACCCACGGCAAGAGGTCAGGCAGGGTGTAGTGCGGATCTGGCTGTGTCCACTCGCCCACAGGAGACGGGCAGGCAGGGCGCAGTGTGGATCTGGCTGTGTCCACTCACCCACGGCAGGCGGTCAGGCAGGGCGCAGTGCGGATCTGGCTGTGTCCACTCACCCACGGCAGACGGTCAGGCAGGGCGCAGTGCGGATCTGGCTGTGTCCACTCGCCCACAGGAGACGGGCAGGCAGGGCGCAGTGTGGATTTGGCTGTGTCCACTCACCCACGGCAGGCGGTCAGGCAGGGCGCAGTGCGGATTTTGCTGTGTCCACTCACCCACGGCAGACGGTCAGGCAGGGCGCAGTGCGGATCTGGCTGTGTCCACTCACCAACGGCAGGCGGTCAGGCAGGGCGCAGTGTGGATCTGGCTGTGTCCACGCACCCACAGCAGGCAGTCAGCCAGGGCGCAGTGCGGATCTGGCTGTGTCCACTGACCCACGGCAGACGGGTAGGCAGGGCGCAGTACGGATCTAGCTGTGTCCACTCACCCACGGCAGGCGGTCAGGCAGGGCGCAGTGCGGATCTGGCCGTGTCCACTCACCCACGGCAGGCGGTCAGGCCGGGCGTAGTGCGGATCTGGCTGTGTCCACTCACCCACGGCAGACGGGCAGGAAGGGCACAGTGTGGATCTGGCTGTGTCCACTCACCCACGGCAGACGGTCAGGCAGGGCGCAGTGCGGATCTGGCTGTGTCCACTCACCCACGGCAGACTGTCAGGCAGGGCGCAGTGTGGATCTGGCTGTGTCCTCTCGCCCACGGGAGATGGACAGGCCGGGCGCAGTGCCGATCTGGCTGTGTCCACTCGCCCACGGCAGGCGGTCAGGCAGGGCGCAGTGCGGATCTGGCTGTGTCCACTCACCCACGGCAGACGGTCAGGCAGGGTACAGTGCGGATCTGGCTGTGTCCACTCACCCACGGCAGGCGGTCAGGCAGGGCGCAGTGCGTATCTGGCTGTGTCCATGCACCCACAGCAGGCGGTCAGCCAGGGCGCAGTGCGGAATCTGGCTGTGTCCACTCAGCCACGACAGACGGTCAGGCAGGGCGCAGTATGTATCTGGCTGTGTCCACTCACCCACGGCAGACGGGCAGGCAGGGCGCAGTGCGGATCCGGCTGTGTCCACTCACCCACGGGAGATGGGCAGAGACGGTGCTGTGTGGATCTGGCTATGTCCACTGACCCACGGCAGACGGGAAGGCAGGGCGCAGTACGGATCTGGCTGTGTCCACTCACCCACGGCAGGCGGTCAGGCAGGGAGCAGTACGGATCTGGCTGTGTCCACTCACCCACGGCAGACAGGCAGGCAGGGCACAGTACGGATCTGGCTGTGTCCACTCACCGACGGCAGGCGGTCAGGCAGGGTGCAGTGCGGATCTGGCTGTGTCCACTCACCCACGGGAGACGGGCAGGCAGGGCGCAGTGCGGATCCGGCTGTGTCCACTCACCCACGGCAGGCGGTCAGGCAGGGCCAGTACGGATATGGCTGTGTCCACTCGCCCACGGGAGACGGGCAGGCAGGGCGCAGTGCGGATCTGGCTGTGTCCACTCGCCCACGGCGGACGGGCAGGCAGGGCGCAGTGCGGATCTGGCTGTGTCCACTCACTGACGGGAGACGAGCAGGCAAGGCGGAGTGCGGATCTGGCTGTGTCCGCTCACCCACGGGAGACGGGCAGGCAGGGCGCAGTGCGGATCTGGCTGTGTCCACTCACCCACGGGAGACGGGCAGGCAGGGCGCAGTGCGGATCTGGCTGTGTCCACTCACCCACGGGAGACGGGCAGGCAGGGCGCAGTGCGGATCTGGCTGTGTCCACTCACCCACGGGAGACGGGCAGGCAGGGCGCAGTGCAGATCTGGCTGTGTCCCCTCACCCAGGGGAGACGGGCAGGTAAGGCGCAGTGTGGATCTGGCTGTGTCCACTCACCCACGGGAGACGGGCAGAGAGGGTGCTGTGTGGATATGGCTATGTCCATTAACCCACGGCAGACGGTCAGGCAGGGTACAGTGCGGATCTGGCTGTGTCCACTCACCCACGGCAGGCGGTCAGGCAGGGCGCAGTGCGGATCTGGCTGTGTCCATGCACCCACAGCAGGCGGTCAGCCAGGGCGCAGTGCGGAATCTGGCTGTGTCCACTCAGCCACGGCAGACGGTCAGGCAGGGCGCAGTATGTATCTGGCTGTGTCCACTCACACACGGCAGACGGGCAGGCAGGGCGCAGTGCGGATCCGGCTGTGTCCTCTCACCCACGGGAGATGGGCAGAGACGGTGCTGTGTGGATCTGGCTATGTCCACTGACCCACGGCAGACGGGAAGGCAGGGCGCAGTACGGATCTGGCTGTGTCCACTCACCCACGGCAGGCGGTCAGGCAGGGAGCAGTACGGATCTGGCTGTGTCCACTCACCCACGGCAGACAGGCAGGCAGGGCACAGTACGGATCTGGCTGTGTCCACTCACCGACGGCAGGCGGTCAGGCAGGGCGCAGTATGTATCTGGCTGTGTCCACTCACACACGGCAGACGGGCAGGCAGGGCGCAGTGCGGATCTGGCTGTGTCCCCTCACCCAGGGGAGACGGGCAGGTAAGGCGCAGTGTGGATCTGGCTGTGTCCACTCACCCACGGGAGACGGGCAGAGAGGGTGCTGTGTGGATATGGCTATGTCCACTAACCCACGGCAGACGGGCAGGCAGGGCGCAGTGCGGATCTGGCTGTGTCCACTCACCCACGGCAGACTGGCAGGCAGGGCGCAATGTGGATCTGGCTGTGTCCACTCACTCACGGCAGGGGGTCAGGCAGGGCGCAGTGCGGATCTGGCTGTGTCCACTCGCCCACGGCAGACGGGCAGGCATGGCGCAGTGCGGATCTGGCTGTGTCCACTCACCCACGGCAGACGGACAGGCAGGGCGCAGTGTGGATCTGGCTGTGTCCACTCGCCCACGGCAGACGGGCAGGCAGGGCGCAGTGCGGATCTGGCTGTGTCCACTCACCCACGGGAGACGGGCAGGCAGGGCACAGTGCGGATCTGGCTATGTCCACTCACCCAAGGCAGGCGGTCAGGCAGGGCGCAGTGCGGATCTGGCTGTGTCCACGCACCCACAGCAGGCGGTCAGCCAGGGCGCCGTGCTTATATCGCTGTGTCCACTCACCCACGGCAGACGGTCAGGCAGGGCGCAGTACGGATCTGGCTGTGTCCACTCACCCACGGCAGATGGGCAGGCAGGGCGCAGTGCGGATCTGGCTGTGTCCACTCACCCACGACAGACGGTCAGGCAGGACGCAGTGCGGATCTGCTGTGTCCACTCAACCACGGCAGACGGGCAGGCAGGGCGCAGTGCGGATCTGGCTGTGTCCACTCGCCCACGGGAGACGGGCAGGCAGGGCGCAGTGCGGATCTGGCTGTGTCCACTCACCCACGGCAGGCGGTCAGGCAGGGCGCAGTGCGGATCTGGCTGTGTCCACACACCCACGGCAGACGGTCAGGCAGGGCACAGTGCGGATCTGGCTGTGTCCACTCACCCACAGGAGACGGGCAGGCAAGGCGCAGTGCGGATCTGGCTGTGTCCACTCACCCACGGGAGACGGGCAGAGACGGTGCTGTGTATATCTGGCTATGTCCAATGACCCACGGCAGACGGGCAGGCAGGGCGCAGTACAGAGCGGGCTGAGTCCACTCACCCACGGCAGGCGGTCAGGCAGGGTGCAGTGTGGATCTGGCTGTGTCCACTCACCCACGGGAGACGGGCAGGCAGGGCGCAGTGCGGATCTGCCTGTGTCCACTCACCCACGGCAGGCGGTCAGGCAGGGCGCAGTGCGGATATGGCCGTGTCCACTCACCCACGGCAGGCGGTCAGGCAGGGCGTAGTGCGGATCTGGCTGTCTCCACTCACCCACGGCAGGTGGTCAGGCAGGGCGCAGTGCGGATCTGGCTGTGTCCACGCACCCACTGCAGGCGGTCAGCCAGGGCGCAGTGCGGATCTGGCTGTGTCCACTCACCCACGGCCGGCAGTCAGGCAGGGCCAGTACGGATATGGCTGTGTCCACTCACCCACGGCAGACGGTCAGGCAGGGCGCAGTGCGTATCTGGCTGTGTCCACACACCCACGGGAGACGGGCAGGCAGGGCGCAGTGCGGATCTGGCTGTGTCCACTCACCCACGGGAGACGGGCAGGCAAGGCGCAGTGCGGATCTTGTGTGTGCACTCACCCACGGGAGACGGGCAGAGACGGTGCTGTGTGGATCTGGCTATGTCCACTGACCCACGGCAGACGGGCGGGCAGGGCGCAGTACGGATCTGGCTGTGTCCACTCACCCACGGCAGGCTGTCAGGCAGGGTGCAGTGCGGATCTGGCTGTGTCCAATCACCCACGGGAGACGGGCAGGCAGGGCGCAGTGCGGATCTGGCTGTGTCCACTCACCCACGGGAGACGGGCAGGCAGGGCGCAGTGCGGATCTGGCTGTGTCCACTCACCCACGGGAGACGGGCAGGCAAGGCACAGTGCGGATCTGGCTGTGTCCACTCACCCACGGGAGATGGGCAGGCAGGGCGCAGTGTGGATTTGGCTGTGTCCACTCGCCCACGGGAGACGGGCAGTCAGGGTGCAGTGCGGATTTGGCTGTGTCCACTCACACACGGCAGGCGGTCAGGCAGGGCGCAGTGTGGATCTGGCTGTGTCCACTCACCCACGGCAGACGGTCAGGCAGGGCGCAGTGCGGATCTGGCTGTGTCCACTCACCCACCGGAGACGGGCAGGCAGGGCGCAGTGCGGATCTGGCTGTGTCCACTCACCCACGGGAGACGGGCAGGCAGGGCGCAGTGCGGATCCGGCTGTGTCCACTCACCCACGGGAGATGGGCAGAGACGGCGCTGTGTGGATCTGGCTATGTCCACTGACCCACGGCAGGAGGTCAGGCAGGGCGTAGTGCGGATTTGGCTGTGTCCACTCACCCACGGCAGACGGTCAGGCAGGGCGCAGTGCGGATCTGGCTGTGTCCACTCGCCCACAGGAGACGGGCAGGCAGGGCGCAGTGTGGATTTGGCTGTGTCCACTCACCCACGGCAGGCGGTCAGGCAGGGCGCAGTGCGGATCTGGCTGTGTCCACTCACCCACGGCAGACGGTCAGGCAGGGCGCAGTGCGGAACTGGCTGTGTCCACTCACCAACGGCAGGCGGTCAGGCAGGGCGCAGTGTGGATCTGGCTGTGTCCACGCACCCACAGCAGGCAGTCAGCCAGGGCGCAGTGCGGATCTGGCTGTGTCCACTGACCCACGGCAGACGGGTAGGCAGGGCGCAGTACGGATCTAGCTGTGTCCACTCACCCACGGCAGGCGGTCAGGCAGGGCGCAGTGCGGATCTGGCCGTGTCCACTCACCCACGGCAGGCGGTCAGGCCGGGCGTAGTGCGGATCTGGCTGTGTCCACTCACTCACGGCAGGGGGTCAGGCAGGGCGCAGTGCGGATCTGGCTGTGTCCACTCGCCCACGGCAGACGGGCAGGCATGGCGCAGTGCGGATCTGGCTGTGTCCACTCACCCACGGCAGACGGACAGGCAGGGCGCAGTGTGGATCTGGCTGTGTCCACTCGCCCACGGCAGACGGGCAGGCAGGGCGCAGTGCGGATCTGGCTGTGTCCACTCACCCACGGGAGACGGGCAGGCAGGGCACAGTGCGGATCTGGCTATGTCCACTCACCCACGGCAGGCGGTCAGGCAGGGCGCAGTGCGGATATCGCTGTGTCCACTCACCCACGGCAGACAGTCAGGCAGGGCGCAGTACGGATCTGGCTGTGTCCACTCACCCACGGCAGATGGGCAGGCAGGGCGCAGTGCGGATCTGGCTGTGTCCACTCACCCACGGCAGACGGTCAGGCAGGACGCAGTGCGGATCTGCTGTGTCCACTCAACCACGGCAGACGGGCAGGCAGGGCGCAGTGCGGATCTGGCTGTGTCCACTCGCCCACGGGAGACGGGCAGGCAGGGCGCAGTGCGGATCTGGCTGTGTCCACTCACCCACGGCAGGCGGTCAGGCAGGGCGCAGTGCGGATCTGGCTGTGTCCACTCACCCACGGCAGACGGTCAGGCAGGGCACAGTGCGGATCTGGCTGTGTCCACTCACCCACGGGAGACGGGCAGGCAAGGCGCAGTGCGGATCTGGCTGTGTCCACTCACCCACGGGAGACGGGCAGAGACGGTGCTGTGTGGATCTGGCTATGTCCAATGACCCACGGCAGACGGGCAGGCAGGGCGCAGTACAGAGCGGGCTGAGTCCACTCACCCACGGCAGGCGGTCAGGCAGGGTGCAGTGTGGATCTGGCTGTGTCCACTTACCCACGGGAGACGGGTAGGCAGGGCGCAGTGCGGATCTGGCTGTGTCCACTCACCCACGGGAGACGGACATGCAGGGCGCAGTGCCGATCTGGCTGTGTCCACTCACCCACGGGAGACGGGCAGGCAGGGCGCAGTGCGGATCTGGCTGTGTCCACTCACCCACGGCAGGCGGTCAGGCAGGGCCAGTACGGATATGGCTGTGTCCACTCGCCCACGGGAGACGGGTAGGCAGGGCGCAGTGCGGATCTGGCCGTGTCCACTCACCCACGGCAGGCGGTCAGGCCGGGCGTAGTGCGGATCTGGCTGTGTCCACTCACCCACGGCAGACGGGCAGGAAGGGCACAGTGTGGATCTGGCTGTGTCCACTCACCCACGGCAGACGGTCAGGCAGGGCGCAGTGCGGATCTGGCTGTGTCCACTCACCCACGGCAGACTGTCAGGCAGGGCGCAGTGCGGATCTGGCTGTGTCCTCTCGCCCACGGGAGATGGACAGGCAGGGCGCAGTGCCGATCTGGCTGTGTCCACTCACCCACGGCAGGCGGTCAGGCAGGGCGCAGTGCGGATCTGGCTGTGTCCACTCACCCACGGCAGACGGTCAGGCAGGGTACAGTGCGGATCTGGCTGTGTCCACTCACCCACGGCAGGCGGTCAGGCAGGGCGCAGTGCGGATCTGGCTGTGTCCATGCACCCACAGCAGGCGGTCAGCCAGGGCGCAGTGCGGAATCTGGCTGTGTCCACTCAGCCACGGCAGACGGTCAGGCAGGGCGCAGTATGTATCTGGCTGTGTCCACTCACCCACGGCAGACGGGCAGGCAGGGCGCAGTGCGGATCCGGCTGTGTCCACTCACCCACGGGAGATGGGCAGAGACGGTGCTGTGTGGATCTGGCTATGTCCACTGACCCACGGCAGACGGGAAGGCAGGGCGCAGTACGGATCTGGCTGTGTCCACTCACCCACGGCAGGCGGTCAGGCAGGGAGCAGTACGGATCTGGCTGTGTCCACTCACCCACGGCAGACAGGCAGGCAGGGCACAGTACGGATCTGGCTGTGTCCACTCACCGACGGCAGGCGGTCAGGCAGGGTGCAGTGCGGATCTGGCTGTGTCCACTCACCCACGGGAGACGGGCAGGCAGGGCGCAGTGCGGATCCGGCTGTGTCCACTCACCCACGGCAGGCGGTCAGGCAGGGCCAGTACGGATATGGCTGTGTCCACTCGCCCACGGGAGACGGGCAGGCAGGGCGCAGTGCGGATCTGGCTGTGTCCACTCGCCCACGGTGGACGGGCAGGCAGGGCGCAGTGCGGATCTGGCTGTGTCCACTCACTGACGGGAGACGAGCAGGCAAGGCGGAGTGCGGATCTGGCTGTGTCCGCTCACCCACGGGAGACGGGCAGGCAGGGCGCAGTGCGGATCTGGCTGTGTCCACTCACCCACGGGAGACGGGCAGGCAGGGCGCAGTGCGGATCTGGCTGTGTCCACTCACCCACGGGAGACGGGCAGGCAGGGCGCAGTGCGGATCTGGCTGTGTCCACTCACCCACGGGAGACGGGCAGGCAGGGCGCAGTGCGGATCTGGCTGTGTCCCCTCACCCAGGGGAGACGGGCAGGTAAGGCGCAGTGTGGATCTGGCTGTGTCCACTCACCCACGGGAGACGGGCAGAGAGGGTGCTGTGTGGATATGGCTATGTCCACTAACCCACGGCAGACGGGCAGGCAGGGCGCAGTGCTGATCTGGCTGTGTCCACTCACCCACGGCAGACTGGCAAGCAGGGCGCAGTGTGGATCTGGCTGTGTCCACTCACTCACGGCAGGGGGTCAGGCAGGGCGCAGTGCGGATCTGGCTGTGTCCACTCGCCCACGGCAGACGGGCAGGCATGGCGCAGTGCGGATCTGGCTGTGTCCACTCACCCACGGCAGACGGACAGGCAGGGCGCAGTGTGGATCTGGCTGTGTCCACTCGCCCACGGCAGACGGGCAGGCAGGGCGCAGTGCGGATCTGGCTGTGTCCACTCACCCACGGGAGACGGGCAGGCAGGGCACAGTGCGGATCTGGCTATGTCCACTCACCCACGGCAGGCGGTCAGGCAGGGCGCAGTGCGGATCTGGCTGTGTCCACGCACCCACAGCAGGCGGTCAGCCAGGGCGCCGTGCGGATATCGCTGTGTCCACTCACCCACGGCAGACGGTCAGGCAGGGCGCAGTACGGATCTGGCTGTGTCCACTCACCCACGGGAGACGGGCAGGCAGGGCGCAGTGCGGATCTGGCTGTGTCCACTCACCCACGGCAGGCGGTCAGGCAGGGCGCAGTGCGGATCTGGCTGTGTCCACTCACCCACGGCAGACGGTCAGGCAGGGCACAGTGCGGATCTGGCTGTGTCCACTCACCCACAGGAGACGGGCAGGCAAGGCGCAGTGCGGATCTGGCTGTGTCCACTCACCCACGGGAGACGGGCAGAGACGGTGCTGTGTGGATCTGGCTATGTCCAATGACCCACGGCAGACGGGCAGGCAGGGCGCAGTACAGAGCGGGCTGAGTCCACTCACCCACGGCAGGCGGTCAGGCAGGGTGCAGTGTGGATCTGGCTGTGTCCACTCACCCACGGGAGACGGGCAGGCAGGGCGCAGTGCGGATCTGCCTGTGTCCACTCACCCACGGCAGGCGGTCAGGCAGGGCGCAGTGCGGATCTGGCCGTGTCCACTCACCCACGGCAGGCGGTCAGGCAGGGCGTAGTGCGGATCTGGCTGTCTCCACTCACCCACGGCAGGTGGTCAGGCAGGGCGCAGTGCGGATCTGGCTGTGTCCACGCACCCACTGCAGGCGGTCAGCCAGGGCGCAGTGCGGATATGGCTGTGTCCACTCACCCACGGCCGGCAGTCAGGCAGGGCCAGTACGGATATGGCTGTGTCCACTCACCCACGGCAGACGGTCAGGCAGGGCGCAGTGCGTATCTGGCTGTGTCCACACACCCACGGGAGACGGGCAGGCAGGGCGCAGTGCGGATCTGGCTGTGTCCACTCACCCACGGGAGACGGGCAGGCAAGGCGCAGTGCGGATCTTGTGTGTGCACTCACCCACGGGAGACGGGCAGAGACGGTGCTGTGTGGATCTGGCTATGTCCACTGACCCACGGCAGACGGGCGGGCAGGGCGCAGTACGGATCTGGCTGTGTCCACTCACCCACGGCAGGCTGTCAGGCAGGGTGCAGTGCGGATCTGGCTGTGTCCAATCACCCACGGGAGACGGGCAGGCAGGGCGCAGTGCGGATCTGGCTGTGTCCACTCACCCACGGGAGACGGGCAGGCAGGGCGCAGTGCGGATCTGGCTGTGTCCACTCACCCACGGGAGACGGGCAGGCAAGGCGCAGTGCGGATCTGGCTGTGTCCACTCACCCACGGGAGATGGGCAGGCAGGGCGCAGTGTGTATTTGGCTGTGTCCACTCGCCCACGGGAGACGGGCAGTCAGGGTGCAGTGCGGATTTGGCTGTGTCCACTCACACACGGCAGGCGGTCAGGCAGGGCGCAGTGTGGATCTGGCTGTGTCCACTCACCCACGGCAGACGGTCAGGCAGGGCGCAGTGCGGATCTGGCTGTGTCCACTCACCCACGGGAGACGGGCAGGCAGGGCGCAGTGCGGATCTGGCTGTGTCCACTCACCCACGGGAGACGGGCAGGCAGGGCGCAGTGCGGATCCGGCTGTGTCCACTCACCCACGGGAGATGGGCAGAGGCGGCGCTGTGTGGATCTGGCTATGTCCACTGACCCACGGCAGGAGGTCAGGCAGGGCGTAGTGCGGATCTGGCTGTGTCCACTCGCCCACAGGTGACGGGCAGGCAGGGCGCAGTGTGGATCTGGCTGTGTCCACTCACCCACGGCAGGCGGTCAGGCAGGGCGCAGTGCGGATCTGGCTGTGTCCACTCACCCACGGCAGACGGTCAGGCAGGGCGCAGTGCGGATCTGGCTGTGTCCACTCGCCCACAGGAGACGGGCAGGCAGGGCGCAGTGTGGATTTGGCTGTGTCCACTCACCCACGGCAGGCGGTCAGGCAGGGCGCAGTGCGGATCTGGCTGTGTCCACTCACCCACGGCAGACGGTCAGGCAGGGCGCAGTGCGGATCTGGCTGTGTCCACTCACCAACGGCAGGCGGTCAGGCAGGGCGCAGTGTGGATCTGGCTGTGTCCACGCACCCACAGCAGGCAGTCAGCCAGGGCGCAGTGCGGATCTGGTTGTGTCCACTGACCCACGGCAGACGGGTAGGCAGGGCGCAGTACGGATCTAGCTGTGTCCACTCACCGACGGCAGGCGGTCAGGCAGGGCGCAGTGCGGATCTGGCCGTGTCCACTCACCCACGGCAGGCGTTCAGGCCGGGCGTAGTGCGGATCTGGCTGTGTCCACTCACTCACGGCAGGGGGTCAGGCAGGGCGCAGTGCGGATCTGGCTGTGTCCACTCGCCCACGGCAGACGGGCAGGCATGGCGCAGTGCGGATCTGGCTGTGTCCACTCACCCACGGCAGACGGACAGGCAGGGCGCAGTGTGGATCTGGCTGTGTCCACTCGCCCACTGCAGACGGGCAGGCAGGGCGCAGTGCGGATCTGGCTGTGTCCACTCACCCACGGGAGACGGGCAGGCAGGGCACAGTGCGGATCTGGCTATGTCCACTCACCCACGGCAGGCGGTCAGGCAGGGCGCAGTGCGGATATCGCTGTGTCCACTCACCCACGGCAGACGGTCAGGCAGGGCGCAGTACGGATCTGGCTGTGTCCACTCACCCACGGCAGATGGGCAGGCAGGGCGCAGTGCGGATCTGGCTGTGTCCACTCACCCACGGCAGACGGTCAGGCAGGACGCAGTGCGGATCTGCTGTGTCCACTCAACCACGGCAGACGGGCAGGCAGGGCGCAGTGCGGATCTGGCTGTGTCCACTCGCCCACGGGAGACGGGCAGGCAGGGCGCAGTGCGGATCTGGCTGTGTCCACTCACCCACGGCAGGCGGTCAGGCAGGGCGCAGTGCGGATCTGGCTGTGTCCACTCACCCACGGCAGACGGTCAGGCAGGGCACAGTGCGGATCTGGCTGTGTCCACTCACCCACGGGAGACGGGCAGGCAAGGCGCAGTGCGGATCTGGCTGTGTCCACTCACCCACGGGAGACGGGCAGAGACGGTGCTGTGTGGATCTGGCTATGTCCAATGACCCACGGCAGACGGGCAGGCAGGGCGCAGTACAGAGCGGGCTGAGTCCACTCACCCACGGCAGGCGGTCAGGCAGGGTGCAGTGTGGATCTGGCTGTGTCCACTTACCCACGGGAGACGGGCAGGCAGGGCGCAGTGCGGATCTGGCTGTGTCCACTCACCCACGGGAGACATACATGCAGGGCGCAGTGCCGATCTGGCTGTGTCCACTCACCCACGGGAGACGGGCAGGCAGGGCGCAGTGCGGATCTGGCTGTGTCCACTCACCCACGGCAGGCGGTCAGGCAGGGCCAGTACGGATATGGCTTTGTCCACTCGCCCACGGGAGACGGGTAGGCAGGGCGCAGTGCGGATCTGGCCGTGTCCACTCACCCACGGCAGGCGGTCAGGCCGGGCGTAGTGCGGATCTGGCTGTGTCCACTCACCCACGGCAGACGGGCAGGAAGGGCACAGTGTGGATCTGGCTGTGTCCACTCACCCACGGCAGACGGTCAGGCAGGGCGCAGTGCGGATCTGGCTGTGTCCACTCACCCACGGGAGACGGGCAGGCAGGGCGCAGTGCGGATCTGGCTGTGTCCACTCACCCACGGGAGACGGGCAGGCAGGGCGCAGTGCGGATCTGGCTGTGTCCACTCACCCACGGGAGACGGGCAGGCAGGGCGCAGTGCGGATCTGGCTGTGTCCCCTCACCCAGGGGAGACGGGCAGGTAAGGCGCAGTGTGGATCTGGCTGTGTCCACTCACCCACGGGAGACGGGCAGAGAGGGTGCTGTGTGGATATGGCTATGTCCACTAACCCACGGCAGACGGGCAGGCAGGGCGCAGTGCGGATCTGGCTGTGTCCACTCACCCACGGCAGACTGGCAGGCAGGGCGCAGTGTGGATCTGGCTGTGTCCACTCACTCACGGCAGGGGGTCAGGCAGGGCGCAGTGCGGATCTGGCTGTGTCCACTCGCCCACGGCAGACGGGCAGGCATGGCGCAGTGCGGATCTGGCTGTGTCCACTCACCCACGGCAGACGGACAGGCAGGGCGCAGTGTGGATCTGGCTGTGTCCACTCGCCCACGGCAGACGGGCAGGCAGGGCGCAGTGCGGATCTGGCTGTGTCCACTCACCCACGGGAGACGGGCAGGCAGGGCACAGTGCGGATCTGGCTATGTCCACTCACCCACGGCAGGCGGTCAGGCAGGGCGCAGTGCGGATCTGGCTGTGTCCACGCACCCACAGCAGGCGGTCAGCCAGGGCGCCGTGCGGATATCGCTGTGTCCACTCACCCACGGCAGACGGTCAGGCAGGGCGCAGTACGGATCTGGCTGTGTCCACTCACCCACGGCAGATGGGCAGGCAGGGCGCAGTGCGGATCTGGCTGTGTCCACTCACCCACGACAGACGGTCAGGCAGGACGCAGTGCGGATCTGCTGTGTCCACTCAACCACGGCAGACGGGCAGGCAGGGCGCAGTGCGGATCTGGCTGTGTCCACTCGCCCACGGGAGACGGGCAGGCAGGGCGCAGTGCGGATCTGGCTGTGTCCACTCACCCACGGCAGGCGGTCAGGCAGGGCGCAGTGCGGATCTGGCTGTGTCCACTCACCCACGGCAGACGGTCAGGCAGGGCACAGTGCGGATCTGGCTGTGTCCACTCACCCACGGGAGACGGGCAAGCAAGGCGCAGTGCGGATCTGGCTGTGTCCACTCACCCACGGGAGACGGGCAGAGACGGTGCTGTGTGGATCTGGCTATGTCCAATGACCCACGGCAGACGGGCAGGCAGGGCGCAGTACAGAGCGGGCTGAGTCCACTCACCCACGGCAGGCGGTCAGGCAGGGTGCAGTGTGGATCTGGCTGTGTCCACTCACCCACGGGAGACGGGCAGGCAGGGCGCAGTGCGGATCTGCCTGTGTCCACTCACCCACGGCAGGCGGTCAGGCAGGGCGCAGTGCGGATCTGGCCGTGTCCACTCACCCACGGCAGGCGGTCAGGCAGGGCGTAGTGCGGATCTGGCTGTCTCCACTCACCCACGGCAGGTGGTCAGGCAGGGCGCAGTGCGGATCTGGCTGTGTCCACGCACCCACTGCAGGCGATCAGCCAGGGCGCAGTGCGGATCTGGCTGTGTCCACTCACCCACGGCCGGCAGTCAGGCAGGGCCAGTACGGATATGGCTGTGTCCACTCACCCACGGCAGACGGTCAGGCAGGGCGCAGTGCGTATCTGGCTGTGTACACACACCCACGGGAGACGGGCAGGCAGGGCGCAGTGCGGATCTGGCTGTGTCCACTCACCCACGGGAGACGGGCAGGCAAGGCGCAGTGCGGATCTTGTGTGTGCACTCACCCACGGGAGACGGGCAGAGACGGTGCTGTGTGGATCTGGCTATGTCCACTGACCCACGGCAGACGGGCGGGCAGGGCGCAGTACGGATCTGGCTGTGTCCACTCACCCACGGCAGGCTGTCAGGCAGGGTGCAGTGCGGATCTGGCTGTGTCCAATCACCCACGGGAGACGGGCAGGCAGGGCGCAGTGCGGATCTGGCTGTGTCCACTCACCCACAGGAGACGGGCAGGCAGGGCGCAGTGCGGATCTGGCTGTGTCCACTCACCCACGGGAGACGGGCAGGCAAGGCGCAGTGCGGATCTGGCTGTGTCCACTCACCCACGGGAGATGGGCAGGCAGGGCGCAGTGTGGATTTGGCTGTGTCCACTCGCCCACGGGAGACGGGCAGTCAGGGTGCAGTGCGGATTTGGCTGTGTCCACTCACACACGGCAGGCGGTCAGGCAGGGCGCAGTGTGGATCTGGCTGTGTCCACTCACCCACGGCAGACGGTCAGGTAGGGCGCAGTGCGGATCTGGCTGTGTCCACTCACCCACGGGAGACGGGCATGCAGGGCGCAGTGCGGATCTGGCTGTGTCCACTCACCCACGGGAGACGGGCAGGCAGGGCGCAGTGCGGATCCGGCTGTGTCCACTCACCCACGGGAGATGGGCAGAGACGGCGCTGTGTGGATCTGGCTATGTCCACTGACCCACGGCAGGAGGTCAGGCAGGGCGTAGTGCGGATCTGGCTGTGTCCACTCGCCCACAGGAGACGGGCAGGCAGGGCGCAGTGTGGATCTGGCTGTGTCCACTCACCCACGGCAGGCGGTCAGGCAGGGCACAGTGCGGATCTGGCTGTGTCCACTCACCCACGGCAGACGGTCAGGCAGGGCGCAGTGCGGATCTGGCTGTGTCCACTCGCCCACAGGAGACGGGCAGGCAGGGCGCAGTGTGGATTTGGCTGTGTCCACTCACCCACGGCAGGCGGTCAGGCAGGGCGCAGTGCGGATCTGGCTGTGTCCACTCACCCACGGCAGACGGTCAGGCAGGGCGCAGTGCGGATCTGGCTGTGTCCACTCACCAACGGCAGGCGGTCAGGCAGGGCGCAGTGTGGATCTGGCTGTGTCCACGCACCCACAGCAGGCAGTCAGCCAGGGCGCAGTGCGGATCTGGCTGTGTCCACTGACCCACGGCAGACGGGAAGGCAGGGCGCAGTACGGATCTAGCTGTGTCCACTCACCCACGGCAGGCGGTCAGGCAGGGCACAGTGCGGATCTGGCCGTGTCCACTCACCCACGGCAGGCGGTCAGGCCGGGCGTAGTGCGGATCTGGCTGTGTCCACTCACCCACGGCAGACGGGCAGGAAGGGCTCAGTGTGGATCTGGCTGTGTCCACTCACCCACGGCAGACGGTCAGGCAGGGCGCAGTGCGGATCTGGCTGTGTCTACTCACCCACGGCAGACTGTCAGGCAGGGCGCAGTGCGGATCTGGCTGTGTCCTCTCGCCCACGGGAGATGGACAGGCAGGGCGCAGTGCGGATCTGGCTGTGTCCACTCACCCACGGGAGACGGGCAGGCAGGGCGCAGTGCGGATCTGGCTGTGTCCACTCACCCACGGTAGACGGGCAGGCAGGGCGCAGTGCGAATCCGGCTGTGTCCACTCACCCACGGGAGATGGGCAGAGGCGGCGCTGTGTGGATCTGGCTATGTCCACTGACCCACGGCAGGAGGTCAGGCAGGGCGTAGTGCGGATCTGGCTGTGTCCACTCGCCCACAGGTGACGGGCAGGCAGGGCGCAGTGTGGATCTGGCTGTGTCCACTCACCCACGGCAGGCGGTCAGGCAGGGCGCAGTGCGGATCTGGCTGTGTCCACTCACCCACGGCAGACGGTCAGGCAGGGCGCAGTGCGGATCTGGCTGTGTCCACTCGCCCACAGGAGACGGGCAGGCAGGGCGCAGTGTGGATTTGGCTGTGTCCACTCACCCACGGCAGGCGGTCAGGCAGGGCGCAGTGCGGATCTGGCTGTGTCCACTCACCCACGGCAGACGGTCAGGCAGGGCGCAGTGCGGATCTGGCTGTGTCCACTCACCAACGGCAGGCGGTCAGGCAGGGCGCAGTGTGGATCTGGCTGTGTCCACGCACCCACAGCAGGCAGTCAGCCAGGGCGCAGTGCGGATCTGGTTGTGTCCACTGACCCACGGCAGACGGGTAGGCAGGGCGCAGTACGGATCTAGCTGTGTCCACTCACCGATGGCAGGCGGTCAGGCAGGGCGCAGTGCGGATCTGGCCGTGTCCACTCACCCACGGCAGGCGTTCAGGCCGGGCGTAGTGCGGATCTGGCTGTGTCCACTCACTCACGGCAGGGGGTCAGGCAGGGCGCAGTGCGGATCTGGCTGTGTCCACTCGCCCACGGCAGACGGGCAGGCATGGCGCAGTGCGGATCTGGCTGTGTCCACTCACCCACGGCAGACGGACAGGCAGGGCGCAGTGTGGATCTGGCTGTGTCCACTCGCCCACTGCAGACGGGCAGGCAGGGCGCAGTGCGGATCTGGCTGTGTCCACTCACCCACGGGAGACGGGCAGGCAGGGCACAGTGCGGATCTGGCTATGTCCACTCACCCACGGCAGGCGGTCAGGCAGGGCGCAGTGCGGATATCGCTGTGTCCACTCACCCACGGCAGACGGTCAGGCAGGGCGCAGTACGGATCTGGCTGTGTCCACTCACCCACGGCAGATGGGCAGGCAGGGCGCAGTGCGGATCTGGCTGTGTCCACTCACCCACGGCAGACGGTCAGGCAGGACGCAGTGCGGATCTGCTGTGTCCACTCAACCACGGCAGACGGGCAGGCAGGGCGCAGTGCGGATCTGGCTGTTTCCACTCGCCCACGGGAGACGGGCAGGCAGGGCGCAGTGCGGATCTGGCTGTGTCCACTCACCCACGGCAGGCGGTCAGGCAGGGCGCAGTGCGGATCTGGCTGTGTCCACTCACCCACGGCAGACGGTCAGGCAGGGCACAGTGCGGATCTGGCTGTGTCCACTCACCCACGGGAGACGGGCAGGCAAGGCGCAGTGCGGATCTGGCTGTGTCCACTCACCCACGGGAGACGGGCAGAGACGGTGCTGTGTGGATCTGGCTATGTCCAATGACCCACGGCAGACGGGCAGGCAGGGCGCAGTACAGAGCGGGCTGAGTCCACTCACCCACGGCAGGCGGTCAGGCAGGGTGCAGTGTGGATCTGGCTGTGTCCACTTACCCACGGGAGACGGGCAGGCAGGGCGCAGTGCGGATCTGGCTGTGTCCACTCACCCACGGGAGACATACATGCAGGGCGCAGTGCCGATCTGGCTGTGTCCACTCACCCACGGGAGACGGGCAGGCAGGGCGCAGTGCGGATCTGGCTGTGTCCACTCACCCACGGCAGGCGGTCAGGCAGGGCCAGTACGGATATGGCTTTGTCCACTCGCCCACGGGAGACGGGTAGGCAGGGCGCAGTGCGGATCTGGCCGTGTCCACTCACCCACGGCAGGCGGTCAGGCCGGGCGTAGTGCGGATCTGGCTGTGTCCACTCACCCACGGCAGACGGGCAGGAAGGGCACAGTGTGGATCTGGCTGTGTCCACTCACCCACGGCAGACGGTCAGGCAGGGCGCAGTGCGGATCTGGCTGTGTCCACTCACCCACGGGAGACGGGCAGGCAGGGCGCAGTGCGGATCTGGCTGTGTCCACTCACCCACGGGAGACGGGCAGGCAGGGCGCAGTGCGGATCTGGCTGTGTCCACTCACCCACGGGAGACGGGCAGGCAGGGCGCAGTGCGGATCTGGCTGTGTCCCCTCACCCAGGGGAGACGGGCAGGTAAGGCGCAGTGTGGATCTGGCTGTGTCCACTCACCCACGGGAGACGGGCAGAGAGGGTGCTGTGTGGATATGGCTATGTCCACTAACCCACGGCAGACGGGCAGGCAGGGCGCAGTGCGGATCTGGCTGTGTCCACTCACCCACGGCAGACTGGCAGGCAGGGCGCAGTGTGGATCTGGCTGTGTCCACTCACTCACGGCAGGGGGTCAGGCAGGGCGCAGTGCGGATCTGGCTGTGTCCACTCGCCCACGGCAGACGGGCAGGCATGGCGCAGTGCGGATCTGGCTGTGTCCACTCACCCACGGCAGACGGACAGGCAGGGCGCAGTGTGGATCTGGCTGTGTCCACTCGCCCACGGCAGACGGGCAGGCAGGGCGCAGTGCGGATCTGGCTGTGTCCACTCACCCACGGGAGACGGGCAGGCAGGGCACAGTGCGGATCTGGCTATGTCCACTCACCCACGGCAGGCGGTCAGGCAGGGCGCAGTGCGGATCTGGCTGTGTCCACGCACCCACAGCAGGCGGTCAGCCAGGGCGCCGTGCGGATATCGCTGTGTCCACTCACCCACGGCAGACGGTCAGGCAGGGCGCAGTACGGATCTGGCTGTGTCCACTCACCCACGGCAGATGGGCAGGCAGGGCGCAGTGCGGATCTGGCTGTGTCCACTCACCCACGACAGACGGTCAGGCAGGACGCAGTGCGGATCTGCTGTGTCCACTCAACCACGGCAGACGGGCAGGCAGGGCGCAGTGCGGATCTGGCTGTGTCCACTCGCCCACGGGAGACGGGCAGGCAGGGCGCAGTGCGGATCTGGCTGTGTCCACTCACCCACGGCAGGCGGTCAGGCAGGGCGCAGTGCGGATCTGGCTGTGTCCACTCACCCACGGCAGACGGTCAGGCAGGGCACAGTGCGGATCTGGCTGTGTCCACTCACCCACGGGAGACGGGCAAGCAAGGCGCAGTGCGGATCTGGCTGTGTCCACTCACCCACGGGAGACGGGCAGAGACGGTGCTGTGTGGATCTGGCTATGTCCAATGACCCACGGCAGACGGGCAGGCAGGGCGCAGTACAGAGCGGGCTGAGTCCACTCACCCACGGCAGGCGGTCAGGCAGGGTGCAGTGTGGATCTGGCTGTGTCCACTCACCCACGGGAGACGGGCAGGCAGGGCGCAGTGCGGATCTGCCTGTGTCCACTCACCCACGGCAGGCGGTCAGGCAGGGCGCAGTGCGGATCTGGCCGTGTCCACTCACCCACGGCAGGCGGTCAGGCAGGGCGTAGTGCGGATCTGGCTGTCTCCACTCACCCACGGCAGGTGGTCAGGCAGGGCGCAGTGCGGATCTGGCTGTGTCCACGCACCCACTGCAGGCGATCAGCCAGGGCGCAGTGCGGATCTGGCTGTGTCCACTCACCCACGGCCGGCAGTCAGGCAGGGCCAGTACGGATATGGCTGTGTCCACTCACCCACGGCAGACGGTCAGGCAGGGCGCAGTGCGTATCTGGCTGTGTCCACACACCCACGGGAGACGGGCAGGCAGGGCGCAGTGCGGATCTGGCTGTGTCCACTCACCCACGGGAGACGGGCAGGCAAGGCGCAGTGCGGATCTTGTGTGTGCACTCACCCACGGGAGACGGGCAGAGACGGTGCTGTGTGGATCTGGCTATGTCCACTGACCCACGGCAGACGGGCGGGCAGGGCGCAGTACGGATCTGGCTGTGTCCACTCACCCACGGCAGGCTGTCAGGCAGGGTGCAGTGCGGATCTGGCTGTGTCCAATCACCCACGGGAGACGGGCAGGCAGGGCGCAGTGCGGATCTGGCTGTGTCCACTCACCCACAGGAGACGGGCAGGCAGGGCGCAGTGCGGATCTGGCTGTGTCCACTCACCCACGGGAGACGGGCAGGCAAGGCGCAGTGCGGATCTGGCTGTGTCCACTCACCCACGGGAGATGGGCAGGCAGGGCGCAGTGTGGATTTGGCTGTGTCCACTCGCCCACGGGAGACGGGCAGTCAGGGTGCAGTGCGGATTTGGCTGTGTCCACTCACACACGGCAGGCGGTCAGGCAGGGCGCAGTGTGGATCTGGCTGTGTCCACTCACCCACGGCAGACGGTCAGGTAGGGCGCAGTGCGGATCTGGCTGTGTCCACTCACCCACGGGAGACGGGCATGCAGGGCGCAGTGCGGATCTGGCTGTGTCCACTCACCCACGGGAGACGGGCAGGCAGGGCGCAGTGCGGATCCGGCTGTGTCCACTCACCCACGGGAGATGGGCAGAGACGGCGCTGTGTGGATCTGGCTATGTCCACTGACCCACGGCAGGAGGTCAGGCAGGGCGTAGTGCGGATCTGGCTGTGTCCACTCGCCCACAGGAGACGGGCAGGCAGGGCGCAGTGTGGATCTGGCTGTGTCCACTCACCCACGGCAGGCGGTCAGGCAGGGCACAGTGCGGATCTGGCTGTGTCCACTCACCCACGGCAGACGGTCAGGCAGGGCGCAGTGCGGATCTGGCTGTGTCCACTCGCCCACAGGAGACGGGCAGGCAGGGCGCAGTGTGGATTTGGCTGTGTCCACTCACCCACGGCAGGCGGTCAGGCAGGGCGCAGTGCGGATCTGGCTGTGTCCACTCACCCACGGCAGACGGTCAGGCAGGGCGCAGTGCGGATCTGGCTGTGTCCACTCACCAACGGCAGGCGGTCAGGCAGGGCGCAGTGTGGATCTGGCTGTGTCCACGCACCCACAGCAGGCAGTCAGCCAGGGCGCAGTGCGGATCTGGCTGTGTCCACTGACCCACGGCAGACGGGAAGGCAGGGCGCAGTACGGATCTAGCTGTGTCCACTCACCCACGGCAGGCGGTCAGGCAGGGCACAGTGCGGATCTGGCCGTGTCCACTCACCCACGGCAGGCGGTCAGGCCGGGCGTAGTGCGGATCTGGCTGTGTCCACTCACCCACGGCAGACGGGCAGGAAGGGCTCAGTGTGGATCTGGCTGTGTCCACTCACCCACGGCAGACGGTCAGGCAGGGCGCAGTGCGGATCTGGCTGTGTCTACTCACCCACGGCAGACTGTCAGGCAGGGCGCAGTGCGGATCTGGCTGTGTCCTCTCGCCCACGGGAGATGGACAGGCAGGGCGCAGTGCCGATCTGGCTGTGTCCACTCACCCACGGCAGGCGGTCAGGCAGGGCGCAGTGCGGATCTGGCTGTGTCCACTCACCCACGGCAGACGGTCAGGCAGGGTACAGTGCGGATCTGGCTGTGTCCACTCACCCACGGCAGGCGGTCAGGCAGGGCGCAGTGCGGATCTGGCTGTGTCCATGCACCCACAGCAGGCGGTCAGCCAGGGCGCAGTGCGGAATCTGGCTGTGTCCACTCAGCCACGGCAGACGGTCAGGCAGGGCGCAGTATGTATCTGGCTGTGTCCACTCACCCACGGCAGACGGGCAGGCAGGGCGCAGTGCGGATCCGGCTGTGTCCACTCACCCACGGGAGATGGGCAGAGACGGTGCTGTGTGGATCTGGCTATGTCCACTGACCCACGGCAGACGGGCAGGCAGGGCGCAGTACGGATCTGGCTGTGTCCACTCACCCACGGCAGGCGGTCAGGCAGGGAGCAGTACGGATCTGGCTGTGTCCACTCACCCACGGCAGACAGGCAGGCAGGGCACAGTACGGATCTGGCTGTGTCCACTCACCGACGGCAGGCGGTCAGGCAGGGTGCAGTGCGGATCTGGCTGTGTCCACTCACCCACGGGAGACGGGCAGGCAGGGCGCAGTGCGGATCTGGCTGTGTCCACTCACCCACGGGAGACGGGCAGGCAGGGCGCAGTGCGGATCCGGCTGTGTCCACTCACCCACGGGAGATGGGCAGAGACGGCGCTGTGTGGATCTGGCTATGTCCACTGACCCACGGCAGGAGGTCAGGCAGGGCGTAGTGCGGATCTGGCTGTGTCCACTCGCCCACAGGAGACGGGCAGGCAGGGCGCAGTGTGGATCTGGCTGTGTCCACTCACCCACGGCAGGCGGTCAGGCAGGGCACAGTGCGGATCTGGCTGTGTCCACTCACCCACGGCAGACGGTCAGGCAGGGCGCAGTGCGGATCTGGCTGTGTCCACTCGCCCACAGGAGACGGGCAGGCAGGGCGCAGTGTGGATTTGGCTGTGTCCACTCACCCACGGCAGGCGGTCAGGCAGGGCGCAGTGCGGATCTGGCTGTGTCCACTCACCCACGGCAGACGGTCAGGCAGGGCGCAGTGCGGATCTGGCTGTGTCCACTCACCAACGGCAGGCGGTCAGGCAGGGCGCAGTGTGGATCTGGCTGTGTCCACGCACCCACAGCAGGCAGTCAGCCAGGGCGCAGTGCGGATCTGGCTGTGTCCACTGACCCACGGCAGACGGGAAGGCAGGGCGCAGTACGGATCTAGCTGTGTCCACTCACCCACGGCAGGCGGTCAGGCAGGGCACAGTGCGGATCTGGCCGTGTCCACTCACCCACGGCAGGCGGTCAGGCCGGGCGTAGTGCGGATCTGGCTGTGTCCACTCACCCACGGCAGACGGGCAGGAAGGGCTCAGTGTGGATCTGGCTGTGTCCACTCACCCACGGCAGACGGTCAGGCAGGGCGCAGTGCGGATCTGGCTGTGTCTACTCACCCACGGCAGACTGTCAGGCAGGGCGCAGTGCGGATCTGGCTGTGTCCTCTCGCCCACGGGAGATGGACAGGCAGGGCGCAGTGCCGATCTGGCTGTGTCCACTCACCCACGGCAGGCGGTCAGGCAGGGCGCAGTGCGGATCTGGCTGTGTCCACTCACCCACGGCAGACGGTCAGGCAGGGTACAGTGCGGATCTGGCTGTGTCCACTCACCCACGGCAGGCGGTCAGGCAGGGCGCAGTGCGGATCTGGCTGTGTCCATGCACCCACAGCAGGCGGTCAGCCAGGGCGCAGTGCGGAATCTGGCTGTGTCCACTCAGCCACGGCAGACGGTCAGGCAGGGCGCAGTATGTATCTGGCTGTGTCCACTCACCCACGGCAGACGGGCAGGCAGGGCGCAGTGCGGATCCGGCTGTGTCCACTCACCCACGGGAGATGGGCAGAGACGGTGCTGTGTGGATCTGGCTATGTCCACTGACCCACGGCAGACGGGCAGGCAGGGCGCAGTACGGATCTGGCTGTGTCCACTCACCCACGGCAGGCGGTCAGGCAGGGAGCAGTACGGATCTGGCTGTGTCCACTCACCCACGGCAGACAGGCAGGCAGGGCACAGTACGGATCTGGCTGTGTCCACTCACCGACGGCAGGCGGTCAGGCAGGGTGCAGTGCGGATCTGGCTGTGTCCACTCACCCACGGGAGACGGGCAGGCAGGGCGCAGTGCGGATCCGGCTGTGTCCACTCACCCACGGCAGGCGGTCAGGCAGGGCCAGTACGGATATGGCTGTGTCCACTCGCCCACGGGAGACGGGCAGGCAGGGCGCAGTGCGGATCTGGCTGTGTCCACTCGCCCACGGCGGAAGGGCAGGCAGGGCGCAGTGCGGATCTGGCTGTGTCCACTCACTGACGGGAGACGAGCAGGCAAGGCGGAGTGCGGATCTGGCTGTGTCCGCTCACCCACGGGAGACGGGCAGGCAGGGCGCAGTGCGGATCTGGCTGTGTCCACTCACCCACGGGAGACGGGCAGGCAGGGCGCAGTGCGGATCTGGCTGTGTCCACTCACCCACGGGAGACGGGCAGGCAGGGCGCAGTGCGGATCTGGCTGTGTCCACTCACCCTCGGGAGACGGGCAGGCAGGGCGCAGTGCGGATCTGGCTGTGTCCCCTCACCCAGGGGAGACGGGCAGGTAAGGCGCAGTGTGGATCTGGCTGTGTCCACTCACCCACGGGAGACGGGCAGAGAGGGTGCTGTGTGGATATGGCTATGTCCACTAACCCACGGCAGACGGGCAGGCAGGGCGCAGTGCGGATCTGGCTGTGTCCACTCACCCACGGCAGACTGGCAGGCAGGGCGCAGTGTGGATCTGGCTGTGTCCACTCACTCACGGCAGGGGGTCAGGCAGGGCGCAGTGCGGATCTGGCTGTGTCCACTCGCCCACGGCAGACGGGCAGGCATGGCGCAGTGCGGATCTGGCTGTGTCCACTCACCCACGGCAGACGGACAGGCAGGGCGCAGTGTGGATCTGGCTGTGTCCACTCGCCCACGGCAGACGGGCAGGCAGGGCGCAGTGCGGATCTGGCTGTGTCCACTCACCCACGGGAGACGGGCAGGCAGGGCACAGTGCGGATCTGGCTATGTCCACTCACCCACGGCAGGCGGTCAGGCAGGGCGCAGTGCGGATATCGCTGTGTCCACTCACCCACGGCAGACGGTCAGGCAGGGCGCAGTACGGATCTGGCTGTGTCCACTCACCCACGGCAGATGGGCAGGCAGGGCGCAGTGCGGATCTGGCTGTGTCCACTCACCCACGGCAGACGGTCAGGCAGGACGCAGTGCGGATCTGCTGTGTCCACTCAACCACGGCAGACGGGCAGGCAGGGCGCAGTGCGGATCTGGCTGTGTCCACTCGCCCACGGGAGACGGGCAGGCAGGGCGCATTGCGGATCTGGCTGTGTCCACTCACCCACGGCAGGCGGTCAGGCAGGGCGCAGTGCGGATCTGGCTGTGTCCACTCACCCACGGCAGACGGTCAGGCAGGGCACAGTGCGGATCTGGCTGTGTCCACTCACCCACGGGAGACGGGCAGGCAAGGCGCAGTGCGGATCTGGCTGTGTCCACTCACCCACGAGAGACGGGCAGAGACGGTGCTGTGTGGATCTGGCTATGTCCAATGACCCACGGCAGACGGGCAGGCAAGGCGCAGTACAGAGCGGGCTGAGTCCACTCACCCACGGCAGGCGGTCAGGCAGGGTGCAGTGTGGATCTGGCTGTGTCCACTCACCCACGGGAGACGGGCAGGCAGGGCGCAGTGCGGATCTGGCTGTGTCCACTCACCCACGGGAGACGGACATGCAGGGCGCAGTGCCGATCTGGCTGTGTCCACTCACCCACGGGAGACAGGCAGGCAGGGCGCAGTGCGGATCTGGCTGTGTCCACTCACTGACGGGAGACGAGCAGGCAAGGCGGAGTGCGGATCTGGCTGTGTCCGCTCACCCACGGGAGACGGGCAGGCAGGGCGCAGTGCGGATCTGCCTGTGTCCACTCACTGACGGGAGACGGGCAGGCAAGGCGCAGTGCGGATCTGGCTGTGTCCACTCACCCACGGGAGACGGGCAGGCAGGGCGCAGTGCCTATCTGGCTGTGTCCACTCACCCACGGGAGACGGGCTGGCAGGGCGCAGTGCGGATCTGGCTGTGTCCCCTCACCCAGGGGAGACGGGCAGGTAAGGCGCAGTGTGGATCTGGCTGTGTCCACTCACCCACGGGAGACGGGCAGAGAGGGTGCTGTGTGGATATGGCTATGTCCACTAACCCACGGCAGACGGGCAGGCAGGGCGCAGTGCGGATCTGGCTGTGTCCACTCACCCACGGCAGACTGGCAGGCAGGGCGCAGTGTGGATCTGGCTGTGTCCACTCACCCACGGGAGACGGGCAGAGACGGTGCTGTGTGGATCTGGCTATGTCCAATGACCCACGGCAGACGGGCAGGCAGGGCGCAGTACAGAGCGGGCTGAGTCCACTCACCCACGGCAGGCGGTCAGGCAGGGTGCAGTGTGGATCTGGCTGTGTCCACTCACCCACGGGAGACGGGCAGGCAGGGCGCAGTGCGGATCTGCCTGTGTCCACTCACCCACGGCAGGCGGTCAGGCAGGGCGCAGTGCGGATCTGGCCGTGTCCACTCACCCACGGCAGGCGGTCAGGCAGGGCGTAGTGCGGATCTGGCTGTCTCCACTCACCCACGGCAGGTGGTCAGGCAGGGCGCAGTGCGGATCTGGCTGTGTCCACGCACCCACTGCAGGCGGTCAGCCAGGGCGCAGTGCGGATCTGGCTGTGTCCACTCACCCACGGCCGGCAGTCAGGCAGGGCCAGTACGGATATGGCTGTGTCCACTCACCCACGGCAGACGGTCAGGCAGGGCGCAGTGCGTATCTGGCTGTGTCCACACACCCACGGGAGACGGGCAGGCAGGGCGCAGTGCGGATCTGGCTGTGTCCACTCACCCACGGGAGACGGGCAGGCAAGGCGCAGTGCGGATCTTGTGTGTGCACTCACCCACGGGAGACGGGCAGAGACGGTGCTGTGTGGATCTGGCTATGTCCACTGACCCACGGCAGACGGGCGGGCAGGGCGCAGTACGGATCTGGCTGTGTCCACTCACCCACGGCAGGCTGTCAGGCAGGGTGCAGTGCGGATCTGGCTGTCTCCAATCACCCACGGGAGACGGGCAGGCAGGGCGCAGTGCGGATCTGGCTGTGTCCACTCACCCACGGGAGACGGGCAGGCAGGGCGCAGTGCGGATCTGGCTGTGTCCACTCACCGACGGGAGACGGGCAGGCAGGGCGCAGTGCGGATCTGGCTGTGTCCACTCACCCACGGGACACGGGCAGGCAAGGCGCAGTGCGGATTTGGCTGTGTCCACTCACACACGGCAGGCGGTCAGGCAGGGCGCAGTGTGGATCTGGCTGTGTCCACTCACCCACGGCAGACGGTCAGGCAGGGCGCAGTGCGGATCTGGCTGTGTCCACTCACCCACGGGAGACGGGCAGGCAGGGCGCAGTGCGGATCTGGCTGTGTCCACTCACCCACGGGAGACGGGCAGGCAGGGCGCAGTGCGGATCCGGCTGTGTCCACTCACCCACGGGAGATGGGCAGAGACGGGGCTGTGTGGATCTGGCTATGTCCACTGACCCACGGCAGGAGGTCAGGCAGGGCGTAGTGCGGATCTGGCTGTGTCCACTCGCCCACAGGAGACGGGCAGGCAGGGCGCAGTGTGGATTTGGCTGTGTCCACTCACCCACGGCAGGCGGTCAGGCAGGCCGCAGTGCGGATCTGGCTGTGTCCACTCGCCCACGGGAGACGGGCAGGCAGGGCGCAGTGCGGATCTGGCTGTGTCCACTCGCCCACGGCGGACGGGCAGGCAGGGCGCAGTGCGGATCTGGCTGTGTCCACTCACTGACGGGAGACGAGCAGGCAAGGCGGAGTGCGGATCTGGCTGTGTCCGCTCACCCACGGGAGACGGGCAGGCAGGGCGCAGTGCGGATCTGGCTGTGTCCACTCACCCACGGGAGACGGGCAGGCAGGGCGCAGTGCGGATCTGGCTGTGTCCACTCACCCACGGGAGACGGGCAGGCAGGGCGCAGTGCGGATCTGGCTGTGTCCACTCACCCTCGGGAGACGGGCAGGCAGGGCGCAGTGCGGATCTGGCTGTGTCCCCTCACCCAGGGGAGACGGGCAGGTAAGGCGCAGTGTGGATCTGGCTGTGTCCACTCACCCACGGGAGACGGGCAGAGAGGGTGCTGTGTGGATATGGCTATGTCCACTAACCCACGGCAGACGGGCAGGCAGGGCGCAGTGCGGATCTGGCTGTGTCCACTCACCCACGGCAGACTGGCAGGCAGGGCGCAGTGTGGATCTGGCTGTGTCCACTCACTCACGGCAGGGGGTCAGGCAGGGCGCAGTGCGGATCTGGCTGTGTCCACTCGCCCACGGCAGACGGGCAGGCATGGCGCAGTGCGGATCTGGCTGTGTCCACTCACCCACGGCAGACGGACAGGCAGGGCGCAGTGTGGATCTGGCTGTGTCCACTCGCCCACGGCAGACGGGCAGGCAGGGCGCAGTGCGGATCTGGCTGTGTCCACTCACCCACGGGAGACGGGCAGGCAGGGCACAGTGCGGATCTGGCTATGTCCACTCACCCACGGCAGGCGGTCAGGCAGGGCGCAGTGCGGATATTGCTGTGTCCACTCACCCACGGCAGACGGTCAGGCAGGGCGCAGTACGGATCTGGCTGTGTCCACTCACCCACGGCAGATGGGCAGGCAGGGCGCAGTGCGGATCTGGCTGTGTCCACTCACCCACGGCAGACGGTCAGGCAGGACGCAGTGCGGATCTGCTGTGTCCACTCAACCACGGCAGACGGGCAGGCAGGGCGCAGTGCGGATCTGGCTGTGTCCACTCGCCCACGGGAGACGGGCAGGCAGGGCGCATTGCGGATCTGGCTGTGTCCACTCACCCACGGCAGGCGGTCAGGCAGGGCGCAGTGCGGATCTGGCTGTGTCCACTCACCCACGGCAGACGGTCAGGCAGGGCACAGTGCGGATCTGGCTGTGTCCACTCACCCACGGGAGACGGGCAGGCAAGGCGCAGTGCGGATCTGGCTGTGTCCACTCACCCACGAGAGACGGGCAGAGACGGTGCTGTGTGGATCTGGCTATGTCCAATGACCCACGGCAGACGGGCAGGCAAGGCGCAGTACAGAGCGGGCTGAGTCCACTCACCCACGGCAGGCGGTCAGGCAGGGTGCAGTGTGGATCTGGCTGTGTCCACTCACCCACGGGAGACGGGCAGGCAGGGCGCAGTGCGGATCTGGCTGTGTCCACTCACCCACGGGAGACGGACATGCAGGGCGCAGTGCCGATCTGGCTGTGTCCACTCACCCACGGGAGACGGGCAGGCAGGGCGCAGTGCGGATCTGGCTGTGTCCACTCACTGACGGGAGACGAGCAGGCAAGGCGGAGTGCGGATCTGGCTGTGTCCGCTCACCCACGGGAGACGGGCAGGCAGGGCGCAGTGCGGATCTGCCTGTGTCCACTCACTGACGGGAGACGGGCAGGCAAGGCGCAGTGCGGATCTGGCTGTGTCCACTCACCCACGGGAGACGGGCAGGCAGGGCGCAGTGCCTATCTGGCTGTGTCCACTCACCCACGGGAGACGGGCTGGCAGGGCGCAGTGCGGATCTGGCTGTGTCCCCTCACCCAGGGGAGACGGGCAGGTAAGGCGCAGTGTGGATCTGGCTGTGTCCACTCACCCACGGGAGACGGGCAGAGAGGGTGCTGTGTGGATATGGCTATGTCCACTAACCCACGGCAGACGGGCAGGCAGGGCGCAGTGCGGATCTGGCTGTGTCCACTCACCCACGGCAGACTGGCAGGCAGGGCGCAGTGTGGATCTGGCTGTGTCCACTCACCCACGGGAGACGGGCAGAGACGGTGCTGTGTGGATCTGGCTATGTCCAATGACCCACGGCAGACGGGCAGGCAGGGCGCAGTACAGAGCGGGCTGAGTCCACTCACCCACGGCAGGCGGTCAGGCAGGGTGCAGTGTGGATCTGGCTGTGTCCACTCACCCACGGGAGACGGGCAGGCAGGGCGCAGTGCGGATCTGCCTGTGTCCACTCACCCACGGCAGGCGGTCAGGCAGGGCGCAGTGCGGATCTGGCCGTGTCCACTCACCCACGGCAGGCGGTCAGGCAGGGCGTAGTGCGGATCTGGCTGTCTCCACTCACCCACGGCAGGTGGTCAGGCAGGGCGCAGTGCGGATCTGGCTGTGTCCACGCACCCACTGCAGGCGGTCAGCCAGGGCGCAGTGCGGATCTGGCTGTGTCCACTCACCCACGGCCGGCAGTCAGGCAGGGCCAGTACGGATATGGCTGTGTCCACTCACCCACGGCAGACGGTCAGGCAGGGCGCAGTGCGTATCTGGCTGTGTCCACACACCCACGGGAGACGGGCAGGCAGGGCGCAGTGCGGATCTGGCTGTGTCCACTCACCCACGGGAGACGGGCAGGCAAGGCGCAGTGCGGATCTTGTGTGTGCACTCACCCACGGGAGACGGGCAGAGACGGTGCTGTGTGGATCTGGCTATGTCCACTGACCCACGGCAGACGGGCGGGCAGGGCGCAGTACGGATCTGGCTGTGTCCACTCACCCACGGCAGGCTGTCAGGCAGGGTGCAGTGCGGATCTGGCTGTGTCCAATCACCCACGGGAGACGGGCAGGCAGGGCGCAGTGCGGATCTGGCTGTGTCCACTCACCCACGGGAGACGGGCAGGCAGGGCGCAGTGCGGATCTGGCTGTGTCCACTCACCCACGGGAGACGGGCAGGCAGGGCGCAGTGCGGATCTGGCTGTGTCCACTCACCCACGAGACACGGGCAGGCAAGGCGCAGTGCGGATTTGGCTGTGTCCACTCACACACGGCAGGCGGTCAGGCAGGGCGCAGTGTGGATCTGGCTGTGTCCACTCACCCACGGCAGACGGTCAGGCAGGGCGCAGTTCGGATCTGGCTGTGTCCACTCACCCACGGGAGACGGGCAGGCAGGGCGCAGTGCGGATCTGGCTGTGTCCACTCACCCACGGGAGACGGGCAGGCAGGGCGCAGTGCGGATCCGGCTGTGTCCACTCACCCACGGGAGATGGGCAGAGACGGCGCTGTGTGGATCTGGCTATGTCCACTGACCCACGGCAGGAGGTCAGGCAGGGCGTAGTGCGGATCTGGCTGTGTCCACTCGCCCACAGGAGACGGGCAGGCAGGGCGCAGTGTGGATTTGGCTGTGTCCACTCACCCACGGCAGGCGGTCAGGCAGGCCGCAGTGCGGATCTGGCTGTGTCCACTCACCCACGGCAGACGGTCAGGCAGGGCGCAGTGCGGATCTGGCTGTGTCCACTCACCAACGGCAGGCGGTCAGGCAGGGCGCAGTGTGGATCTGGCTGTGTCCACGCACCCACAGCAGGCAGTCAGCCAGGGCGCAGTGCGGATCTGGCTGTGTCCACTGACCCACGGCAGACGGGTAGGCAGGGCGCAGTACGGATCTAGCTGTGTCCACTCACCCACGGCGGACGGGCAGGCAGGGCGCAGTGCGGATCTGGCTGTGTCCACTCACCCACGGCAGACTGTCAGGCAGGGCGCAGTGCGGATCTGGCTGTGTCCTCTCGCCCACGGGAGATGGACAGGCAGGGCGCAGTGCCGATCTGGCTGTGTCCACTCACCCACGGCAGGCGGTCAGGCAGGGCGCAGTGCGGATCTGGCTGTGTCCACTCACCCACGGCAGACGGTCAGGCAGGGTACAGTGCGGATCTGGCTGTGTCCACTCACCCACGGCAGGCGGTCAGGCAGGGCGCGGTGCGGATCTGGCTGTGTCCATGCACCCACAGCAGGCGGTCAGCCAGGGCGCAGTGCGGAATCTGGCTGTGTCCACTCAGCCACGGCAGACGGTCAGGCAGGGCGCAGTATGTATCTGGCTGTGTCCACTCACCCACGGCAGACGGGCAGGCAGGGCGCAGTGCGGATCCGGCTGTGTCCACTCACCCACGGGAGATGGGCAGAGACGGTGTGTGTGGATCTGGCTATGTCCACTGACCCACGGCAGACGGGAAGGCAGGGCGCAGTACGGATCTGGCTGTGTCCACTCACCCACGGCAGGCGGTCAGGCAGGGAGCAGTACGGATCTGGCTGTGTCCACTCACCCACGGCAGACAGGCAGGCAGGGCACAGTACGGATCTGGCTGTGTCCACTCACCGACGGCAGGCGGTCAGGCAGGGTGCAGTGCGGATCTGGCTGTGTCCACTCACCCACGGGAGACGGGCAGGCAGGGCGCAGTGCGGATCCGGCTGTGTCCACTCACACACGGCAGGCGGTCAGGCAGGGCCAGTACGGATAAGGCTGTGTCCACTCGCCCACGGGAGACGGGCAGGTAGGGCGCAGTGCGGATCTGGCTGTGTCCACTCGCCCACGGCGGACGGGCAGGCAGGGCGCAGTGCGGATCTGGCTGTGTCCACTCACTGACGGGAGACGAGCAGGCAAGGCGGAGTGCGGATCTGGCTGTGTCCGCTCACCCACGGGAGACGGGCAGGCAGGGCGCAGTGCGGATCTGGCTGTGTCCACTCACCCACGGGAGACGGGCAGGCAGGGCGCAGTGCGGATCTGGCTGTGTCCACTCACCCACGGGAGACGGGCAGGCAGGGCGCAGTGCGGATCTGGCTGTGTCCACTCACCCACGGGAGACGGGCAGGCAGGGCGCAGTGCGGATCTGGCTGTGTCCCCTCACCCAGGGGAGACGGGCAGGTAGGGCGCAGTGTGGATCTGGCTGTGTCCACTCACCCACGGGAGACGGGCAGAGAGGGTGCTGTGTGGATATGGCTATGTCCACTAACCCACGGCAGACGGGCAGGCAGGGCGCAGTGCGGATCTGGCTGTGTCCACTCACCCACGGCAGACTGGCAGGCAGGGCGCAGTGTGGATCTGGCTGTGTCCACTCACTCACGGCAGGGGGTCAGGCAGGGCGCAGTGCGGATCTGGCTGTGTCCACTCGCCCACGGCAGACGGGCAGGCATGGCGCAGTGCGGATCTGGCTGTGTCCACTCACCCACGGCAGACGGACAGGCAGGGCGCAGTGTGGATCTGGCTGTGTCCACTCGCCCACGGCAGACGGGCAGGCAGGGCGCAGTGCGGATCTGGCTGTGTACACTCACCCACGGGAGACGGGCAGGCAGGGCACAGTGCGGATCTGGCTATGTCCACTCACCCACAGCAGGCGGTCAGGCAGGGCGCAGTGCGGATGTGGCTGTGTCCACGCACCCACAGCAGGCGGTCAGCCAGGGCGCAGTGCGGATATCGCTGTGTCCACTCACCCACGGCAGACGGTCAGGCAGGGCGCAGTACGGATCTGGCTGTGTCCACTCACCCACGGAAGATGGGCAGGCAGGGCGCAGTGCGGATCTGGCTGTGTCCACTCACCCACGGCAGACGGTCAGGCAGGACGCAGTGCGGATCTGCTGTGTCCACTCAACCACGGCAGACGGGCAGGCAGGGCGCAGTGCGGATCTGGCTGTGTCCACTCGCCCACGGGAGACGGGCAGGCAGGGCGCAGTGCGGATCTGGCTGTGTCCACTCACCCACGGCAGGCGGTCAGGCAGGGCGCAGTGCGGATCTGGCTGTGTCCACTCACCCACGGCAGACGGTCAGGCAGGGCACAGTGCGGATCTGGCTGTGTCCACTCACCCACGGGAGACGGGCAGGCAAGGCGCAGTGCGGATCTGGCTGTGTCCACTCACCCACGGGAGACGGGCAGAGACGGTGCTGTGTGGATCTGGCTATGTCCAATGACCCACGGCAGACGGGCAGGCAGGGCGCAGTACAGAGCGGGCTGAGTCCACTCACCCACGGCAGGCGGTCAGGCAGGGTGCAGTGTGGATCTGGCTGTGTCCACTCACCCACGGGAGACGGGCAGGCAGGGCGCAGTGCGGATCTGGCTGTGTCCACTCACCCACGGGAGACGGACATGCAGGGCGCAGTGCCGATCTGGCTGTGTCCACTCACCCACGGGAGACGGGCAGGCAGGGCGCAGTGCGGATCTGGCTGTGTCCACTCACCCACGGGAGACGGGCATGCAGGGCGCAGTGCGGATCTGGCTGTGTCCACTCGCCCACGGCGGACGGGCAGGCAGGGCGCAGTGCGGATCTGGCTGTGTCCACTCACTGACGGGAGACGAGCAGGCAAGGCGGAGTGCGGATCTGGCTGTGTCCGCTCACCCACGGGAGACGGGCAGGCAGGGCGCAGTGCGGATCTGCCTGTGTCCACTCACTGACGGGAGACGGGCAGGCAAGGCGCAGTGCGGATCTGGCTGTGTCCACTCACCCACGGGAGACGGGCAGGCAGGGCGCAGTGCCTATCTGGCTGTGTCCACTCACCCATGGGAGACGGGCTGGCAGGGCGCAGTGCGGATCTGGCTGTGTCCCCTCACCCAGGGGAGACGGGCAGAGAGGGTGCTGTGTGGATATGGCTATGTCCACTAACCCACGGCAGACGGGCAGGCAGGGCGCAGTGCGGATCTGGCTGTGTCCACTCACCCACGGGAGACGGGCAGGCAGGGCGCAGTGCGGATCTGGCTGTGTCCACTCACCCACGGGAGACGGGCAGAGAGGGTGCTGTGTGGATATGGCTATGTCCACTAACCCACGGCAGACGGGCAGGCAGGGCGCAGTGCGGATCTGGCTGTGTCCACTCACCCACGGCAGACTGGCAGGCAGGGCGCAGTGTGGATCTGGCTGTGTCCACTCACCCACGGCAGGCGGTCAGGCAGGGCGCAGTGCGGATCTGGCTGTGTCCACTCGCCCACGGCAGACGGGCAGGCATGGCGCAGTGCGGATCTGGCTGTGTCCACTCACCCACGGTAGACGGGCAGGCAGGGCGCAGTGTGGATCTGGCTGTGTCCACTCACCCACGGTAGACGGACAGGCAGGGCGCAGTGTGGATCTGGCTGTGTCCACTCGCCCATGGCAGACGGGCAGGCAGGGCGCAGTGCGGATCTGGCTGTGTCCACTCACCCACGGGAGACGGGCAGGCAGGGCACAGTGCGGATCTGGCTGTGTCCACTCACCCACGGCAGGCGGTCAGGCAGGGCGCAGTGCGGATCTGGCTGTGTCCACGCACCCACAGCAGGCGGTCAGCCAGGGCGCAGTGCGGATATCGCTGTGTCCACTCACCCACGGCAGACGGTCAGGCAGGGCGCAGTACGGATCTGGCTGTGTCCACTCACCCACGGCAGATGGGCAGGCAGGGCGCAGTGCGGATCTGGCTGTGTCCACTCACCCACGGCAGACGGTCAAGCAGGGCGCAGTGCGGATCTGGCTGTGTCCACTCCACCACGGCAGACGGGCAGGCAGGGCGCAGTGCGGATCTGGCTGTGTCCACTCGCCCACGGGAGACGGGCAGGCAGGGCGCAGTGCGGATCTGGCTGTGTCCACTCACCCACGGCAGGCGGTCAGGCAGGGCGCAGTGCGGATCTGGCTGTGTCCACTCACCCACGGCAGACGGTCAGGCAGGGCGCAGTGCGGATCTGGCTGTGTCCACTCACCCACAGGAGACGGGCAGGCAGGGCGCAGTGCGGATCTGGCTGTGTCCACTCACCCACGGGAGACGGGCAGGCAGGGCGCAGTGCGGATCTGGCTGTGTCCACTCACCCACGGGAGATGGGCAGGCAGGGCGCAGTGCAGATCTCGCTGTGTCCACTCACCCACGGGAGACGGGCAGGCAGGGCGCAGTGCGGATTTGGCTGTGTCCACTCACCCACGGGAGACGGGCAGGCAGGGCGCAGTGCGTATCTGGCCGTGTCCACTCGCCCACGGGAGACGGGCAGGCAGGGCGCAATGCGGATCTGGCCGTGTCCACTCACCCACGGGAGACCGGCAGGCAGGGCGCAGTGCGGATCTGGCTGTGTCCACTCACCCACGGGAGACGGGCAGGCAGGGCGCAGTGCGGATCCGGCTGTGTCCACTCACCCACGGGAGATGGGCAGAGACGGTGCTGTGTGGATCTGGCTATGTCCACTGACCCACGGCAGACGGGCAGGCAGGGCGCAGTACGGATCTGGCTGTGTCCACTTACCCACGGCAGGCGGTCAGGCAGGGCGCAGTGCGGATCTGGCCGTGTCCACTCACCCACGGCAGGCGGTCAGGCAGATCGCAGTGCGGATCTGGCTGTGTCCACTCACCCACGGCAGACGGGCAGGCAGGGCCCAGTGTGGATCTGGCTGTGTCCACTCACCCACGGCAGACAGTCAGGCAGGGCGCAGTGCGGATCTGGCTGTGTCCACTCACCCACGGCAGGCGGTCAGGCAGGGCGCAGTGCGGATCTGGCTGTGTCCACTCACCCATGGCAGACGGTCAGGCAGGGCGCCGTGCGGATCTGGCTGTGTCCACTCACCCACGGCAGGCGGTCAGGCAGGGCGCAGTGCGGATCTGGCTGTGTCCACGCACCCACAGCAGGCGGTCAGCCAGGGCGCAGTGCGGATCTGGCTGTGTCCACTCACCCACAGCAGGCGGTCAGGCAGGGCCAGTGCGGATATGGCTGTGTCCACTCACCCACGCAGACGGTCAGGCAGGGCGCAGTGCGGATGTGGCTGTGTCCACACACCCACGGGAGACGGGCAGGCAGGGCGCAGTGCGGATCTGGCTGTGTCCACTCACCCACGGAGACGGGCAGGCAAGGCGCAGTGCGGATCTTGTGTGTGCACTCACCCACGGGAGACTGGCAGAGACGGTGCTGTGTGGATCTGGCTATGTCCACTGACCCACGGCAGACGGGCGGGCAGGGCGCAGTACGGATCTGGCTGTGTCCACTCACCCACGGCAGGCGGTCAGGCAGGGTGCAGTGCGGATCTGGCTGTGTCCCCTCACCCACGGGAGACGGGCAGGCAGGGCGCAGTGCGGATCTGGCTGTGTCCACTCACCCACGGGAGACGGGCAGGCAGGGCGCAGTGCGGATCTGGCTGTGTCCACTCACCCACGGCAGTCGGGCAGGCAGGGCGCAGTGCGGATCTGGCTGTGTCCACTCACCCACGGGAGACGGGCAGGCAGGGCGCAGTGCGGATCCGGCTGTGTCCACTCACCCACGGGAGATGGGCAGAGACGGTGCTCTGTGGGTCTGGCTATGTCCACTGACCCACAACAGGCGGTCAGGCAGGGCGTAGTGCGGATCTGGCTGTGTCCACTCGCCCACAGGAGACGGGCAGGCAGGGCGCAGTGTGGATCTGGCTGTGTCCACTCACCCACGGCAGGCGGTCAGGCAGGGGCAGTGCGGATCTGGCTGTGTCCACTCACCCACGTCAGACGGTCAGGCAGGGCGCAGTGCGGATCTGGCGGTGTCCACTCGCCCACAGGAGACGGGCAGGCAGGGCGCAGTGTGTATCTAGCTGTGTCCACTCACCCACGGCAGGCCGTCAGGCAGAGCGCAGTGCGGATCTGGCTGTCTCCACTCACCCACGGCAGACGGTCAGGCAGGGCGCAGTGCGGATCTGGCTGTGTCCACTCACCAACGGCAGGCGGTCAGGCAGGGCGCAGTGTGGATCTGGCTGTGTCCACGCACCCACAGCAGGCGGTCAGCCAGGGCGCAGTGCGGATCTGGCTGTGTCCACTGACCCACGGCAGACGGGTAGGCAGGGCGCAGTACGGATCTAGCTGTGTCCACGCACCCACAGCAGGCGGTCAGGCAGGGCGCAGTGCGGATCTGGCTGTGTCCAACGACCCACGGCAGGCGGTCAGGCAGGGCGCAGTGTGGATCTGGCTGTGTCCACGCACCCACAGCAGGCGGTCAGGCAGGGCGCAGTGCGGATCTGGCTGTGTCCATGCACCCACAGCAGGCGGTCAGCCAGGGCGCAGTGCGGAATCTGGCTGTGTCCACTCAGCCACGGCAGACGGTCAGTCAGGGCGCAGTACGGATCTGGCTGTGTCCACTCACCCACGGCAGATGGGCAGGCAGGGCGCAGTGCGGATCCGGCTGTGTCCACTCACCCACGGGAGATGGGCAGAGACGGTGCTGTGTGGATCTGGCTATGTCCACTGACCCACGGCAGACGGGAAGGCAGGGCGCAGTACTGATCTGGCTGTGTCCACTCACCCACGGCAGGCGGTCAGGCAGGGCGCAGTACGGATCTGGCTGTGTCCACTCACCCACGGCAGACGGGCAGGCAGGGCACAGTACGGATCTGGCTGTGTCCACTCGCCCACGGCAGGCGGTCAGGCAGGGCGCAGTGCGGATCTGGCCGTGTCCACTCACCCACGGCAGGCGGTCAGGCAGGGCGTAGTGCGGATCTGGCTGTGTCCACTCACCCACGGCAGGCGGTCAGGCAGGGCGCAGTGCGGATCTGGCTGTGTCCACGCACCCACAGCATGCGGTCAGCCAGGGCGCAGTGCGGATCTGGCTGTGTCCACTCACCCACGGCAGGCGGTCAGGCAGGGCCAGTACGGATATGGCTGTGTCCACACGCCCACGGGAGACGGGCAGGCAGGGCGCAGTGCGGATCTGTCTGTGTCCACTCACCCATGGGAGACGGGCAGGCAGGGCGCAGTGTGAATCTGGCTGTGTCCACTCACCCACGGCAGGCGGTCAGACAGGGCGCAGTGCGGATCTGGCTGTGTCCACTCGCCCACGGCAGACGGGCAGGCATGGCGCAGTGCGGATCTGGCTGTGTCCACTCACCCACGGCAGACGGACAGGCAGGGCGCAGTGTGGATCTGGCTGTGTCCACTCGCCCACGGCAGACGGGCAGGCAGGGCGCAGTGCGGATCTGGCTGTGTCCACTCACCCACGGGAGACGGGCAGGCAGGGCACAGTGCGGATCTGGCTGTGTCCACTCACCCACGGCAGGCAGTCAGGCAGGGCGCAGTGCGGATCTGGCTGTGTCCACGCACAAACAGCAGGCGGTTAGCCAGGGCGCAGTGCGAATATCGCTGTGTCCACTCACCCACGGCAGACGGTCAGGCAGGGCGCAGTACGGATCTGGCTGTGTCCACTCACCCACGGCAGATGGGCAGGCAGGGCGCAGTGCGGATCTGGCTGTGTCCACTCACCCACGGCAGACGGTCAGGCAGGGCGCAGTGCGGATCTGGCTGTGTCCACTCAACCACGGCAGACGGGCAGGCAGGGCGCAGTGCGGATCTGGCTGTGTCCACTCGCCCACGGGACACGGGCAGGCAGGGCGCAGTGCGGATCTGGCTGTGTCCACTCACCCACGGCAGGCGGTCAGGCAGGGCGCAGTGTGGATCTGGCTGTGTCCACTCACCCACGGCAGACGGTCAGGCAGGGCGCAATGCGGATCTGGCTGTGTCCACTCACCCACGGGAGACGGGCAGGCAGGGCGCAGTGCGGATCTGGCTGTGTCCACTCACCCACGGGAGACGGGCAGGCAGGGCGCAGTGCAGATCTGGCTGTGTCCACTCACCCACGGGAGACGGGCAGGCAGGGCGCAGTGCGGATTTGGCTGTGTCCACTCACCCACGGGAGACGGGCAGGCAGGGCGCAGTGCGGATCTGGCCGTGTCCACTCACCCACGGCAGGCGGTCCGGCAGATCGCAGTGCGGATCTGGCTGTGTCCACTCACCCACGGCAGACGGGCAGGCAGGGCCCAGTGTGGATATGGCTGTGTCCACTCACCCACGGCAGACGGGCAGGCAGGGCCCAGTGTGGATATGGCTGTGTCCACTCTCCCACGGCAGACGTTCAGGCAGGGCGCAGTGCGGATCTGGCTGTGTCCACTCACCCACGGCAGGCGGTCAGGCAGGGCGCAGTGCGGATCTGGCTGTGTCCACTCACCCACGGCAGACGGTCAGGCAGGGCGCCGTGCGGATCTGGCTGTGTCCACTCACCCACGGCAGGCGGTCAGGCAGGGCGCAGTGCGGATCTGGCTGTGTCCACGCACCCACAGCAGGCGGTCAGCCAGGGCGCAGTGCGGATCTGACTGTGTCCACTCACCCACGGCAGGCGGTCAGGCAGGGCCAGTGCGGATATGGCTGTGTCCACTCACCCACGCAGACGGTCAGGCAGGGCGCAGTGCGGATCTGGCTGTGTCCACACACCCACGGGAGACGGGCAGGCAGGGCGCAGTGCGGATCTGGCTGTGTCCACTCACCCACGGAGACGGGCAGGCAAGGCGCAGTGCGGATCTTGTGTGTGCACTCACCCACGGGAGACGGGCAGAGACGGTGCTGTGTGGATCTGGCTATGTCCACTGACCCACGGCAGACGGGCGGGCAGGGCGCAGTACGGATCTGGCTGTGTCCACACACCCACGGCAGGCGGTCAGGCAGGGTGCAGTGCGGATCTGGCTGTGTCCCCTCACCCACGGGAGACGGGCAGGCAGGGCGCAGTGCGGATCTGGCTGTGTCCACTCACCCACGGGAGACGGGCAGGCAGGGCGCAGTGCGGATCTGGCTGTGTCCACTCACCCACGGGAGACGGGCAGAGACGGGGCTGTGTGGATTTGGCTATGTCCACTGACCCACGGCAGACGGGCAGGAAGGGCGCAGTGCGGATCTGGCTGTGTCCACTCACCCACGGCAGGCGGTCAGGGAGGGCGCTGTGCGGATATGGCTGTGTCCACTCACCCACGGCAGACGGTCAGGCAGGGGGCAGTACGGATCTGGCTGTGTCCACTCACCCATGGGAGACGGGCAGAGACGGTGCTGTGTGGATCTGGCTATGTCCACTGACCCACGGCAGGCGGTCAGGCAGGGCGCAGTGCGGATATGGCTGTGTCCACTCACCCACGGCAGACTGTCAGGCAGGGGGCAGTGCGGATCTGGCTGTGTCCACTCACCCACGGGAGACGGGCAGGCAGGGCGCAGTGCGGATCTGGCTGTGTCCACTCACCCACGGGAGACGGGCAGGCAAGGCGCAGTGCGGATCTGGCTGTGTCCACTCACCCACGGGAGACGGGCAGGCAGGGCGCAGTGTGGATCTGGCTGTGTCCACGCGCCCACGGGAGACGGGCAGGCAGGGCGCAGTGCGGATTTGGCTGTGTCCACTCACCAACGGCAGGCGGTCAGGCAGGGCACAGTGCGGATCTGGCTGTGTCCACTCACCCACGGCAGACGGTCAGGCAGGGCGCAGTGCGGATCTGGCTGTGTCCACTCACCCACGGCAGGCGGTCAGGCAGGGCGCAGTGCGGATCTGGCTGTGTCCACGCACCCACGGCAGGCAGTCAGCCAGGGCGCAGTGCGGATCTGGCTGTGTCCACTGACCCACGGCAGACAGGCAGGCAGGGCGCAGTGCGGATCTGGCTGTGTCCACTCACCCACGGGAGACGGGCAGGCAGGGCGCAGTGCGGATCTGGCTGTGTCCACTCACCCACGGGAGATGGGCAGGCAGGGCGCAGTGCGGATCTGGCTGTGTCCACTCACCCACGGCAGACGATCAGGCAGGGCGTAGTGCGGACCTGGCTGTGTCCACTCACCCACGGCAGACGGTCAGGCAGGGCGCAGTGCGGATCTGGCTGTGTCCACTCACCCACGGGAGACGGGCAGGCAGGGCGCAGTGCGGATCCGGCTGTGTCCACTCACCCACAGGAGATGGGCAGAGACGGTGCTGTGTGGATCTGGCTATGTCCACTGACCCACGGCAGACGGGCAGGCAGGGCTCAGTACGGATCTGGATGTGTCCACTCACCCACGGCAGGCGGTCAGGCAGGGCGCAGTGCGGATCTGGCTGTTTCCACTCACCCACGGCAGGCGGTCAGGCAGGGCGTAGTGCGGATCTTGCTGTGTCCACTGACCCACGGCAGACAGGCAGGCAGGGCGCAGTGCGGATCTGGCTGTGTCCACTCACCCACGGGAGATGGGCAGGCAGGGCGCAGTGCGGATCTGGCTGTGTCCACTCACCCACGGCAGACGATCAGGCAGGGCGCAGTGCGGATCCGGCTGTGTCCACTCACCCACAGGAGATGGGCAGTGACGGTGCTGTGTGGATCTGGCTATATCCACTGACCCACGGCAGACGGGCAGGCAGGGCGCAGTACGGATCTGGCTGTGTCCACTCACCCACGGCAGGCGGTCAGGCAGGGCGCAGTGCGGATCTGGCCGTGTCCACTCACCCACGGCAGGCGGTCCGGCAGATCGCAGTGCGGATCTGGCTGTGTCCACTCACCCACGGCAGACGGGCAGGCAGGGCCCAGTGTGGATCTGGCTGTGTCCACTCACCCACGGCAGACTTTCAGGCAGGGCGCAGTGCGGATCTGGCTGTGTCCACTCACCCACGGCAGGCGGTCAGGCAGGGCGCAGTGCGGATCTGGCTGTGTCCACTCACCCACGGCAGACGGTCAGGCAGGGCGCCGTGCGGATCTGGCTGTGTCCACTCACCCACGGCAGGCGGTCAGGCAGGGCGCAGTGCGGATCTGGCTGTGTCCACGCACCCACAGCAGGCGGTCAGCCAGGGCGCAGTGCGGATCTGACTGTGTCCACTCACCCACGGCAGGCGGTCAGGCAGGGCCAGTGCGGATATGGCTGTGTCCACTCACCCACGCAGACGGTCAGGCAGGGCGCAGTGCGGATCTGGCTGTGTCCACACACCCACGGGAGACGGGCAGGCAGGGCGCAGTGCGGATCTGGCTGTGTCCACTCACCCACGGAGACGGGCAGGCAAGGCGCAGTGCGGATCTTGTGTGTGCACTCACCCACGGGAGACGGGCAGAGACGGTGCTGTGTGGATCTGGCTATGTCCACTGACCCACGGCAGACGGGCGGGCAGGGCGCAGTACGGATCTGGCTGTGTCCACACACCCACGGCAGGCGGTCAGGCAGGGTGCAGTGCGGATCTGGCTGTGTCCCCTCACCCACGGGAGACGGGCAGGCAGGGCGCAGTGCGGATCTGGCTGTGTCCACTCACCCACGGGAGACGGGCAGGCAGGGCGCAGTGCGGATCTGGCTGTGTCCACTCACCCACGGGAGACGGGCAGAGACGGGGCTGTGTGGATTTGGCTATGTCCACTGACCAACGGCAGACGGGCAGGCAGGGCGCAGTGCGGATCTGGCTGTGTCCACTCACCCACGGCAGGCGGTCAGGGAGGGCGCAGTGCGGATATGGCTGTGTCCACTCACCCACGGCAGACGGTCAGGCAGGGGGCAGTGCGGATCTGGCTGTGTCCACTCACCCACGGGAGACGGGCAGAGACGGTGCTGTGTGGATCTGGCTATGTCCACTGACCCACGGCAGGCGGTCAGGCAGGGCGCAGTGCGGATATGGCTGTGTCCACTCACCCACGGGAGACGGGCAGGCAGGGCGCAGTGCGGATCTGGCTGTGTCCACTCACCCACGGGAGACGGGCAGGCAAGGCGCAGTGCGGTTCTGGCTGTGTCCACTCACCCACGGGAGATGGGCAGGCAGGGCGCAGTGTGGATCTGGCTGTGTCCACGCGCCCACGGGAGACGGGCAGGCAGGGTGCAGTGCGGATTTGGCTGTGTCCACTCACCAACGGCAGGCGGTCAGGCAGGGCACAGTGCGGATCTGGCTGTGTCCACTCACCCACGGCAGACGGTCAGGCAGGGCGCAGTGCGGATCTGGCTGTGTCCACTCACCCACGGCAGGCGGTCAGGCAGGGCGCAGTGCGGATCTGGCTGTGTCCACGCACCCACGGCAGGCAGTCAGCCAGGGCGCAGTGCGGATCTGGCTGTTTCCACTGACCCACGGCAGACAGGCAGGCAGGGCGCAATGCGGATCTGGCTGTGTCCACTCACCCACGGGAGACGGGCAGGCAGGGCGCAGTGCGGATCTGGCTGTGTCCACTCACCCACGGGAGATGGGCAGGCAGGGCGCAGTGCGGATCTGGCTGTGTCCACTCACCCACGGCAGACGATCAGGCAGGGCGTAGTGCGGACCTGGCTGTGTCCACTCACCCACGGCAGACGGGCAGGCAGGGCGCAGTGCGGATCTGGCTGTGTCCACTCACCCACGGGAGACGGGCAGGCAGGGCGCAGTGCAGATCCGGCTGTGTCCACTCACCCACAGGAGATGGGCAGAGACGGTGCTGTGTGGATCTGGCTATGTCCACTGACCCACGGCAGACGGGCAGGCAGGGCTCAGTACGGATCTGGATGTGTCCACTCACCCACGGCAGGCGGTCAGGCAGGGCGCAGTGCGGATCTGGCTGTTTCCACTCACCCACGGCAGGGGGTCAGGCAGGGCGTAGTGCGGATCTTGCTGTGTCCACTCACCCACGGCAGACGGGCAGGCAGGGCGCAGTGCGGATCCGGCTGTGTCCACTCACCCACGGGAGATGGGCAGAGACGGTGCTGTGTGGATCTGGCTATGTCCACTGACCCACGGCACACGGGCAGGCAGGGTGCAGTACGGATCTGGCTGTGTCCACTCACCCACGGAAGACGGGCAGGCAGGGCGCAGTGCGGATCTGGCTGTGTCCACTGACCCACGGCAGACGGGCAGGCAGGGCGCAGTACGGAGCTGGCTGAGTCCACTCACCCACGGCAGGCGGTCAGGCAGGTTGCAGTGTAAATCTGGCTGTGTCCACTCACCCACGGGAGACGGGCAGGCAGGGCGCAGTGCGGATCTGGCTGTGTCCACTCACCCACGGGAGACGGCCAGGCAGGGCGCAGTGCGGATCTGGCTGTGTCCACACGCCCACGGCGGACGGGCAGGCAGGGCGCAGTGCGGATCTGGCTGTGTCCACTCACTGACGGGAGACGAGCAGGCAAGGCGCAGTGCGGATCTGGCTGTGTCCACTCACCCACGGGAGACGGGCAGGCAGAGCGCAGTGCGGATCTGGCTGTGTCCACTCACCCACGGGAGACGGGCAGGCAGGGCGCAGTGCGGATCTGGCTGTGTCCACTCACCCACGGCAGGCGGTCAGGCAGGGCCAGTACGGATATGGCTGTGTCCGCTCGCCCACGGGAGACGGGCAGGCAGGGCGCAGTGCGGATCTGTCTGTGTCCACACACCCACGGGAGACGGGCAGGCAGGGCGCAGTGCGGATCTGGCTGTGTCCACTCGCCCACGGCGGACGGGCAGGCAGGGCGCAGTGCGGATCTGGCTGTGTCCACTCACTGACGGGAGACGAGCAGGCAAGGCGCAGTGCGGATCTGGCTGTGTCCACTCACCCACGGGAGACGGGCAGGCAGGGCGCAGTGCGGATCTGACTGTGTCCACTCACTGAAGGGAGACGGGCAGGCAAGGCGCAGTGCGGACCTGGCTGTGTCCACTCACCCACGGCAGACGGGCAGGCAGGGCGCAGTGCGGATCTGGCTGTGTCCACTCGCCTACGGGAGTCAGGCAGGCAGGGCGCAGTGCGGATCTGGCTCTGTCCACTCACCCACGGCAGGCGGTCAGGCAGGGCGCAGTGCAGATATGGCTGTGTCCACTCACCCACGGCAGACGGTCAGGCAGGGTGCAGTGCGGATCTGGCTGTGTCCACTCACCCACGGGAGACGGGCAGGCAGGGCGCAGTGCGGATCTGGCTGTGTCCACTAACCCACGGGAGACGGGTAGGCAAGGCGCAGTGCGGATCTGGCTGTGTCCACTCACCCACGGGAGACGGGCAGAGACGGTGCTGTGTGGATCTGGCTATGTCCAATGACCCACGGCAGACGGGCAGGCAGGGCGCAGTACGGAGCTGGCTGAGTCCACTCACCCACGGCAGGCGGTCAGGCAGGGTGCAGTGTGGATCTGGTTGTGTCCACTCACCCACGGGAGACGGGCAGGCAGGGCGCAGTGCGGATCTGGCTGTGTCCACTGACCCACGGCAGACGGTCAGGCAGGGCGTAGTGCGGATCTGGCTGTGTCCACTCACCCACGGGAGATGGGCAGGCAGGGCGCAGTGCGGATCTGGCTGTGTCCACTCACCCACGGCAAATGGTCAGGCAGGACGTAGTGCGGATCTGGCTGTGCCCACTCACCCACGGCAGACGGGCAGGCAGGGCGCAGTGCGGATCTGGCTGTGTCCACTAACCCACGGGAGACGGGCAGGCAGGGCACAGTGCGGATCCGGCTGTGTCCACTCACCCACAGGAGATGGGCAGAGACGGTGCTGTGTGGATCTGGCTATGTCCACTGACCCACGGCAGACGGGCAGGCAGGGCGCAGTACGGATCTGGCTGTGTCCACTCACCCACGGCAGGCGGTCAGGCAGGGCGCAGTGCGGATCTGGCTGTGTCCACTCACCCACGGCAGGCGGTCAGGCAGGGCGCAGTGCGGATCTGGCTGTGTCCACACACCCACGGGAGACGGGCAGGCAGGGCGTGCGGATCTGGCTGTGTCCACTCACCCACGGGAGACGGGCAGGCAGGGCACAGTGCGGATCTGGCTGTGTCCACTCACCCTCGGGAGACGGGCAGGCAGGGCGCAGTGCGGATCTGGCTGTGCCCACTCGCCCACGGGAGATGGGCAGGCAGGGCGCAGTGCGGACCTGGCTGTGTCCACTCACCCACGGCAGGCGTCAGGCAGAGCGCAGTGCGGATCTGGCTGTGTCCACTCACCCACGGCAGACGGTCAGGCAGTGCGCAGTGCGGATCCGGCTGTGTCCACTCACCCACAGGAGATGGGCAGAGACGGTGCTGTGTGGATATGGCTATGTCCACTGACACACGGCAGACGGGCAGGCAGGGCTCAGTACGGATCTGGATGTGTCCACTCACCCACGGCAGGCGGTCAGGCAGGGCGCAGTGCGGATCTGGCTGTGTCCACTCACCCACGGGAGACGGGTAGGCAAGGCGCAGTGCGGATCTAGCTGTGTCCACTCACCCACGGGGACGGGCAGAGACGGTGCTGTGTGGATCTGGCTATGTCCAATGACCCACGGCAGACGGGCAGGCAGGGCGCAGTACGGAGCTGTCTGAGTCCACTCACCCACGGCAGGCGGTCAGGCAGGGTGCAGTGTGGATCTGGCTGTGTCCACTCACCCACGGGAGACGGGCAGGCAGGGCGCAGTGCGGATCTGGCTGTGTCCACTCACCCACGGCAGACGGTCAGGCAGGGCGTAGTGCGGATCTGGCTGTGTCCACTCACCCACGGGAGATGGGCAGGCAGGGCGCAGTGCGGATCTGGCTGTGTCCACTCACCCACGGCAGACGGTCAGGCAGGGCGTAGTGCGGATCTGGCTGTGTCCACTCACACACGGCAGACGGGCAGGCAGGGCGCAGTGCGGATCTGGCTGTGTCCACTCACCCACAGCAGGCGGTCAGCCAGGGCGCAGTGCGGATCTGGCTGTGTCCACTGACCCACGGCAGACGGGCAGGCAGGGCGCAGTGCGGATCTGGCTGTGTCCATGCACCCACAGCAGGCGGTCAGCCAGGGCGCAGTGCGGAATCTGGCTGTGTCCACTCAGCCACGGCAGACGGTCAGTCAGGGCGCAGTACGGATCTGGCTGTGTCCACTCACCCACGGCAGATGGGCAGGCAGGGCGCAGTGCGGATCCGGCTGTGTCCACTCACCCACGGGAGATGGGCAGAGACGGTGCTGTGTGGATCTGGCTATGTCCACTGACCCACGGCAGACGGGAAGGCAGGGCGCAGTACGGATCTGGCTGTGTCCACTCACCCACGGCAGGCGGTCAGGCAGGGCGCAGTACGGATCTGGCTGTGTCCACTCACCCACGGCAGACGTGCAGGCAGGGCACAGTACGGATCTGGCTGTGTCCACTCACCCACGGCAGGCGGTCAGGCAGGGCGCAGTGCGGATCTGGCCGTGTCCACTCACCCACGACAGGCGGTCAGGCAGGGCGTAGTGCGGATCTGGCTGTGTCCACTCACCCACGGCAGGCGGTCAGGCAGGGCGCAGTGCGGATCTGGCTGTGTCCACGCACCCACAACATGCGGTCAGCCAGGGCGCAGTGCGGATCTGGCTGTGTCCACTCACCCACGGCAGGCGGTCAGGCAGGGCCAGTACGGATATGGCTGTGTCCACACGCCCACGGGAGACGGGCAGGCAGGGCGCAGTGCGGATCTGTCTGTGTCCACTCACCCATGGGAGACGGGCAGGCAGGGCGCAGTGTGAATCTGGCTGTGTCCACTCACCCACGGCAGGCGGTAAGGCAGGGCGCAGTGCGGATCTGGCTGTGTCCACTCGCCCACGGCAGACGGGCAGGCATGGCGCAGTGCGGATCTGGCTGTGTCCACTCACCCACGGCAGACGGACAGGCAGGGCGCAGTGTGGATCTGGCTGTGTCCACTCACCCACGGGAGACGGGCAGGCAGGGCGCAGTGCGGATCTGGCTGTGTCCACTCACCCACGGGAGACGGGTAGGCAGGGCGCAGTGCGGATCTGGCTGTGTCCACTCACCCACGGCAGGCAGTCAGGCAGGGCGCAGTGCGGATCTGGCTGTGTCCACGCACAAACAGCAGGCGGTTAGCCAGGGCGCAGTGCGGATATCGCTGTGTCCACTCACCCACGGCAGACGGTCAGGCAGGGCGCAGTACGGATCTGGCTGTGTCCACTCACCCACGGCAGATGGGCAGGCAGGGCGCAGTGCGGATCTGGCTGTGTCCACTCACCCACGGCAGACGGTCAGGCAGGGCGCAGTGCGGATCTGGCTGTGTCCACTCAACCACGGCAGACGGGCAGGCAGGGCGCAGTGCGGATCTGGCTGTGTCCACTCGCCCACGGGACACGGGCAGGCAGGGCGCAGTGCGGATCTGGCTGTGTCCACTCACCCACGGCAGGCGGTCAGGCAGGGCGCAGTGTGGATCTGGCTGTGTCCACTCACCCACGGCAGACGGTCAGGCAGGGCGCAATGCGGATCTGGCTGTGTCCACTCACCCACGGGAGACGGGCAGGCAGGGCGCAGTGCGGATCTGGCTGTGTCCACTCACCCACGGGAGACGGGCAGGCAGGGCGCAGTGCAGATCTGGCTGTGTCCACTCACCCACGGGAGACGGGCAGGCAGGGCGCAGTGCGGATTTGGCTGTGTCCACTCACCCACGGGAGACGGGCAGGCAGGGCGCAGTGCGGATTTGGCTGTGTGCACTCACCCACGGGAGACGGGCAGGCAGGGCGCAGTGCGTATCTGGCCGTGTCCACTCGCCCACGGGAGACGGGCAGGCAGGGCGCAGTGCGGATCTGGCCGTGTCCACTCACCCACGGGAGACCGGCAGGCAGGGCGCAGTGCGGATCTGGCTGTGTCCACTCACCCACGGGAGACGGGCAGGCAGGGCGCAGTGCGGATCTGGCTGTGTCCACTCACCCACGGGAGATGGGCAGAGACGGTGCTGTGTGGATCTGGCTATATCCACTGACCCACGGAAGACGGGCAGGCAGGGCGCAGTACGGATCTGGCTGTGTCCACTCACCCACGGCAGGCGGTCAGGCAGGGCGCAGTGCGGATCTGGCCGTGTCCACTCACCCACGGCAGGCGGTCCGGCAGATCGCAGTGCAGATCTGGCTGTGTCCACTCACCCACGGCAGACGGGCAGGCAGGGCCCAGTGTGGATCTGGCTGTGTCCACTCACCCACGGCAGACGTTCAGGCAGGGCGCAGTGCGGATCTGGCTGTGTCCACTCACCCACGGCAGGCGGTCAGGCAGGGCGCAGTGCGGATCTGGCTGTGTCCACTCACCCACGGCAGACGGTCAGGCAGGGCGCCGTGCGGTTCTGGCTGTGTCCACTCACCCACGGCAGGCGGTCAGGCAGGGCGCAGTGCGGATCTGGCTGTGTCCACGCACCCACAGCAGGCGGTCAGCCAGGGCGCAGTGCGGATCTGACTGTGTCCACTCACCCACGGCAGGCGGTCAGGCAGGGCCAGTGCGGATATGGCTGTGTCCACTCACCCATGCAGACGGTCAGGCAGGGCGCAGTGCGGATCTGGCTGTGTCCACTCACCCACGGCAGACGATCAGGCAGGGCGTAGTGCGGACCTGGCTGTGTCCACTCACCCACGGCAGACGGGCAGGCAGGGCGCAGTGCGGATCTGGCTGTGTCCACTCACCCACGGGAGACGGGCAGGCAGGGCGCAGTGCGGATCCGGCTGTGTCCACTCACCCACAGGAGATGGGCAGAGACGGTGCTGTGTGGATCTGGCTATGTCCACTGACCCACGGCAGACGGGCAGGCAGGGCTCAGTACGGATCTGGATGTGTCCACTCACCCACGGCAGGCGGTCAGGCAGGGCGCAGTGCGGATCTGGCTGTTTCCACTCACCCACGGCAGGCGGTCAGGCAGGGCGTAGTGCGGATCTTGCTGTGTCCACTCACCCACGGCAGACGGGCAGGCAGGGCGCAGTGCGGATCCGGCTGTGTCCACTCACCCACGGGAGATGGGCAGAGACGGTGCTGTGTGGATCTGGCTATGTCCACTGACCCACGGCACACGGGCAGGCAGGGTGCAGTACGGATCTGGCTGTGTCCACTCACCCACGGAAGACGGGCAGGCAGGGCGCAGTGCGGATCTGGCTGTGTCCACTGACCCACGGCAGACGGGCAGGCAGGGCGCAGTACGGAGCTGGCTGAGTCCACTCACCCACGGCAGGCGGTCAGGCAGGTTGCAGTGTAAATCTGGCTGTGTCCACTCACCCACGGGAGACGGGCAGGCAGGGCGCAGTGCGGATCTGGCTGTGTCCACTCACCCACGGGAGACGGCCAGGCAGGGCGCAGTGCGGATCTGGCTGTGTCCACACGCCCACGGCGGACGGGCAGGCAGGGCGCAGTGCGGATCTGGCTGTGTCCACTCACTGACGGGAGACGAGCAGGCAAGGCGCAGTGCGGATCTGGCTGTGTCCACTCACCCACGGGAGACGGGCAGGCAGGGCGCAGTGAGGATCTGGCTGTGTCCACTCACCCACGGCAGGCGGTCAGGCAGGGCCAGTACGGATATGGCTGTGTCCGCTCGCCCACGGGAGACGGGCAGGCAGGGCGCAGTGCGGATCTGTCTGTGTCCACTCACCCACGGGAGACGGGCAGGCAGGGCGCAGTGCGGATCTGGCTGTGTCCACTCGCCCACGGCGGACGGGCAGGCAGGGCGCAGTGCGGATCTGGCTGTGTCCACTCACTGACGGGAGACGAGCAGGCAAGGCGCAGTGCGGATCTGGCTGTGTCCACTCACCCACGGGAGACGGGCAGGCAGGGCGCAGTGCGGATCTGGCTGTGTCCACTCACTGAAGGGAGACGGGCAGGCAAGGCGCAGTGCGGACCTGGCTGTGTCCACTCACCCACGGCAGACGGGCAGGCAGGGCGCAGTGCGGATCTGGCTGTGTCCACTCGCCTACGGGAGACAGGCAGGCAGGGCGCAGTGCGGATCTGGCTCTGTCCACTCACCCACGGCAGGCGGTCAGGCAGGGCGCAGTGCGGATATGGCTGTGTCCACTCACCCACGGCAGACGGTCAGGCAGGGTGCAGTGCGGATCTGGCTGTGTCCACTCACCCACGGGAGACGGGCAGGCAGGGCGCAGTGCGGATCTGGCTGTGTCCACTCACCCACGGGAGACGGGTAGGCAAGGCGCAGTGCGGATCTGGCTGTGTCCACTCACCCACGGGAGACGGGCAGAGACGGTGCTGTGTGGATCTGGCTATGTCCAATGACCCACGGCAGACGGGCAGGCAGGGCGCAGTACGGAGCTGGCTGAGTCCACTCACCCACGGCAGGCGGACAGGCAGGGTGCAGTGTGGATCTGGCTGTGTCCACTCACCCACGGGAGACGGGCAGGCAGGGCGCAGTGCGGATCTGGCTGTGTCCACTGACCCACGGCAGACGGTCAGGCAGGGCGTAGTGCGGATCTGGCTGTGTCCACTCACCCACGGGAGATGGGCAGGCAGGGCGCAGTGCGGATCTGGCTGTGTCCACTCACCCACGGCAGACGGTCAGGCAGGGCGTAGTGCGGATCTGGCTGTGCCCACTCACCCACGGCAGAAGGGCAGGCAGGGCGCAGTGCGGATCTGGCTGTGTCCACTAACCCACGGGAGACGGGCAGGCAGGGCACAGTGCGGATCCGGCTGTGTCCACTCACCCACAGGAGATGGGCAGAGACGGTGCTGTGTGGATCTGGCTATGTCCAATGACCCACGGCAGACGGGCAGGCAGGGCGCAGTACGGAGCTGGCTGAGTCCACTCACCCACGGCAGGCGGTCAGGCAGGGTGCAGTGTGGATCTGGCTGTGTCCACTCACCCACGGGAGACGGGCAGGGAGGGCGCAGTGCGGATCTGGCTGTGTCCACTCACCCACGGCAGACGGTCAGGCAGGGCGTAGTGCGGATCTGGCTGTGTCCACTCACCCACGGGAGATGGGCAGGCAGGGCGCAGTGCGGATCTGGCTGTGTCCACTCACCCACGGCAGACGGTCAGGCAGGGCGTAGTGCGGATCTGGCTGTGTCCACTCACCCACGGCAGACGGGCAGGCAGGGCGCAGTGCGGATCTGGCTGTGTCCACTCACCCACGGGAGACGGGCAGCCAGGGCACAGTGCGGATCTGGCTGTGTCCACTCACCCACGGGAGATGGGCAGGCAGGGCGCAGTGCGGATCTGGCTGTGTCCACTCACCCACGGCAGACGGGCAGGCAGGGCGCAGTGCGGATCTGGCTGTGTCCACTCACCCACGGCAGACGGGCAGGCAGGGCGCAGTACGGATCTGGCTGTGTCCACTCACCCACGGCAGGCGGTCAGGCAGGGCGCAGTGCGGATCTGGCTGTGTCCACTCACCCACGGCAGGCGGTCAGGCAGGGCGTAGTGCGGATCTGGCTGTGTCCACTCACCCACGGCAGACGGGCAGGCAGGGCGCAGTGCGGATCCGGCTGTGTCCACTCACCCACGGGAGATGGGCAGAGACGGTGCTGTGTGGATCTGGCTATGTCCTCTGACCCACGGAAGACGGGCAGGCAGGGTGCAGTATGGATCTGGCTGTGTCCACTCACCCACGGCAGGCGGTCAGGCAGGGCGCAGTGCGGATCTGGCTGTGTCCACTCACCCACGGGAGACGGGCAGTCAGGGCACAGTGCGGATCTGGCTGTGTCCACTCACCCACGGGAGACGGGCAGGCAGGGCGCAGTGCGGATCTGGCCGTGTCCACTCACCCACGGGAGACGGGCAGGCAGGGCGCAGTGCGATTTTGGCTGTGTCCACTCACCCACGGGAGACGGGCAGGCAGGGTGCAGTGCGTATCTGGCTGTGTCCACTCGCCCATGGGAGACGGGCAGGCATGGCGCAGTGTGGATCTGGCTGTGTACACTCACCCACGGGAGACGGGCAGGCAGGGCGCAGTGCAGATCTGGCTGTGTCCACTCACCGACGGGAGACGGGCAGGCAAGGCGCAGTGCGGATCCGGCTGTGTCCACTCACCCACGGGAGATGGGCAGAACGGTGCTGTGTGGATCTGGCTATGTCCACTGACCCACGGCAGGCGGTCAGGCAGGGCGTAGTGCGGATCTCGCTGTGTCCACTCACCCACGGCAGACGGGAAGGCAGGGCGCAGTGTGGATCTGGCTGTGTCCTCTCACCCACGGCAGACGGTCAGGCAGGGCGCAGTGCGGATCTGGCTGTGTCCACTCACCCACAGCAGACGGGCAGGCAGGGCGCTGTGCGGATATGGCTGTGTCCACTCGCCCACGGGAGACGGGCAGGCAGGGCGCAGTGCGGATCTGGCTGTGTCTACTCACCCACGGCAGGCGGTCAGGCAGGGCGCAGTGCGGATCTGGCTGTGTCCACTCACCCACGGCTGACGGTCAGGCAGGGCGCAGTGCGGATCTGGCTGTGTCCACTCACCCACGGCAGGCGGTCAGGCAGGGCGCAGTGTGGATCCGGCTGTGTCCACTCACCCACAGCAGGCGGTCAGCCAGGGCGCAGTGCGGATCTGGCTGTGTCCACTCACCCACGGCAGGTGGTCAGGCAGGGCGTAGTGCGGATCTGGCTGTGTCCACTCACCCACGGCAGACGGGCAGGCAGGGCGCAGTGTGGATCTGGCTGTGTCCACTCACCCACGGCAGATGGTCAGGCAGGGCGCAGTGCGGATCTGGCTGTGTCCACTCACCCACGGCAGACGGGTAGGCAGGGCGCAGTGCGGATCTGGCTGTGTCCACTCGCCCACGGGAGATGGGCAGGCAGGGCGCAGTGTGGATCTGGCTGTGTCCACTCACCCATGGCAGGCGTCAGGCAGTGCGCAGTGCATATCTGGCTGTGTCCACTCACCCACGGCAGACGGTCAGGCAGGGCGCAGTGCGGATCTGGCTGTGTCCACTCACCAACGGCAGGCGGTCAGGCAGGGCGCAGTGCGGATCTGGCTGTGTCCACTCACCCTCGGGAGACGGCCAGGCAGGGCGCAGTGCGGATCTGGCTGTGTCCACTCGCCCACGGCGGACGGACAGGCAGGGCGCAGTGCAGATCTGGCTGTGTCCACTCACTGACGGGAGACGAGCAGGCAAGGCGCAGTGCGGATCTGGCTGTGTCCACTCACCCACGGGAGACGGGCAGGCAGGGCGCAGTGCGGATCTGGCTGTGTCCACTCACCCACGGGAGACGGGCAGGCAGGGCGCAGTGCGGATCTGGCTGTGTCCACTCACCCACGGCAGGCGGTCAGGCAGGGCCAGTACGGATATGGCTGTGTCCGCTCGCCCACGGGAGACGGGCAGGCAGGGCGCAGTGCGGATCTGTCTGTGTCCACTCACCCACGGGAGACGGGCAGGCATGGCGCAGTGCGGATCTGGCTGTGTCCACTCGCCCACGGCGGACGGGCAGGCAGGGCGCAGTGCGGATCTGGCTGTGTCCACTCACTGACGGGAGACGAGCAGGCAAGGCGCAGTGCGGATCTGGCTGTGTCCACTCACCCACGGGAGACGGGCAGGCAGGGCGCAGTGCGGATCTGGCTGTGTCCACTCACTGAAGGGAGACGGGCAGGCAAGGCGCAGTGCGGATCTGGCTGTGTCCACTCACCCACGGCAGACGGGCAGGCAGGGCGCAGTGCGGATCTGGCTGTGTCCACTCGCCCACGGGAGACAGGCAGGCAGGGCGCAGTGCGGATCTGGCTGTGTCCACTCACCCACGGCAGGCGGTCAGGCAGGGCGCAGTGCGGATATGGTTGTGTCCACTCACCCACGGCAAACGGTCAGGCAGGGCGCAGTGCGGATCTGGCTGTGTCCACTCACCCACGGGAGACGGGAAGGCAGGGCCCAGTGCGGATCTGGCTGTGTCCACTCACCCACGGGAGACGGGTAGGCAAGGCGCAGTGCGGATCTAGCTGTGTCCACTCACCCACGGGAGACGGGCAGAGACGGTGCTGTGTGGATCTGGCTATGTCCAATGACCCACGGCAGACGGGCAGGCAGGGCGCAGTACGGAGCTGGCTGAGTCCACTCACCCACGGCAGGCGGTCAGGCAGGGTGCAGTGTGGATCTGGCTGTGTCCACTCACCCACGGGAGACGGGCAGGCAGGGCGCAGTGCGGATCTGGCTGTGTCCACTCACCCACGGCAGACGGTCAGGCAGGGCGTAGTGCGGATCTGGCTGTGTCCACTCACCCACGGGAGATGGGCAGGCAGGGCGCAGTGCGGATCTGGCTGTGTCCACTCACCCACGGCAGACGGTCAGGCAGGGCGTAGTGCGGATCTGGCTGTGTCCACTCACCCACGGCAGACGGGCAGGCAGGGCGCAGTGCGGATCTGGCTGTGTCCACTCACCCACGGGAGACGGGCAGGCAGGGCACAGTGCGGATCCGGCTGTGTCCACTCACCCACAGGAGATGGGCAGAGACGGTGCTGTGTGGATCTGGCTATGTCCACTGACCCACGGCAGACGGGCAGGCAGGGCGCAGTACGGATCTGGCTGTGTCCACTCACCCACGGCAGGCGGTCAGGCAGGGCGCAGTGCGGATCTGGCTGTGTCCACTCACCCACGGCAGGCGGTCAGGCAGGGCGTAGTGCGGATCTGGCTGTGTCCACTCACCCACGGCAGACGGGCAGGCAGGGCGCAGTGCGGATCCGGCTCTGTCCACTCACCCACGGGAGATGGGCAGAGACGGTGCTGTGTGGATCTGGCTATGTCCTCTGACCCACGGAAGACGGGCAGGCAGGGTGCAGTATGGATCTGGCTGTGTCCACTCACCGACGGCAGGCGGTCAGGCAGGGCGCAGTGCGGATCTGGCTGTGTCCACTCACCCACGGGAGACGGGCAGTCAGGGCACAGTGCGGATCTGGCTGTGTCCACTCACCCACGGGAGACGGGCAGGCAGGGCTCAGTGCGGATCTGGCCGTGTCCACTCACCCACGGGAGACGGGCAGGCAGGGCGCAGTGCGATTTTGGCTGTGTCCACTCACCCACGGGAGACGGGCAGAAAGGGTGCTGTGTGGATATTGCTAAGTCCACTGACCCACGGCAGACGGGCAGGCAGGGCGCATTGTGGATCTGGCTGTGTCCACTCACCCACGGCAGACAGTCAGGCAGGGCGCAGTGCGGATCTGGCTCTGTCCACTCACCCACGGGAGACGGGTAGGCAAGGCGCAGTGTAGGTCTGGCTGTGTCCACTCACCCACGGGAGACGGGCGGAGAGGGTGCTGTGGGGATCTGGCTATGTCCACTGATCCACGGCAGACGGGCAGGCAGGGCGCAATGCGGATCTGGCTGTGTCCCCTCACTCACGACAGACGGTCAGGCAGGGCGCAATCTGGATCTGGCTGTGTGCAATCACCCATGGGAGACGGGCAGGCAGGGCCCAGTGCGGATTTCGCTGTGTCTACTCACCCACTGGAGACGGGCAGGCAGTGCGCAGTGCGGATCTGGCTGTGTCCACTCACCCACGGGAGACGGGCAGGCAGGGCGCAGTGTGGATCTGGCTGTGTCCAATCACCCACGGCAGACGGGCAGGCAGGGCGCAGTGCGGATATGGCTGTGTCCACTCACCCACGGGAGACGGGAAGGTAAGGCGCAGTGTGGATCTGGCTGTGTCCACTCCCCCACGGCAGACTGGCAGGCAGGGCGCAGTGCGGATCTGGCTGTGTCCACTCACCCACGGGAGACAGGCAGAGAGGGTGCTGTGTATCTGGCTATGTACACTGATCCATGGCAGACGTGCAGGCAGGGCGCAGTGCGGATCTGGTGTGTCCACTCACCAACGGGAGACGGGCAGAGAGGGTGCTGTGTGGATCTGGCTATGTACACTGACCCATGGCAGACGGGCAGGCAGGGCGCAGTGCGGATCTGGCTGTGTCCACTCACCCACGGGAGACGGGCAGGCAGGGCGCAGTGCGGAACTGGCTGTGTCCACTCTCCCACGGCAGACGGGCAGGCAGGGCGCAGTGCGGATCTGGCTGTGTCCACTCACCCAGTGCAGTCGGGCAGGCAGGGCGCAGTGCCGATATGGCTGTGTCCACTCACCCACGGGAGACGGGCAGAGAGGGTGCTGTGTGGATCTGGCTATGTACACTGACCCACGGCAGTCGGGCAGGCAGGGCGCAGTGCGGATCTGACTGTGTCCACTCACCCACGGCAGAAGGTCAGGCAGGGCGCAGTGCGGATCTGGCGGTGTCCACTCACCCACGGCAGACGGTCAGGCAGGGCGCAGTGCGGATCTGGCGGTGTCCACTCACCCACGGGAGATGGGCAGGCATGGCGCAGTGCGGATCTGGCTATGTCCACTCTCCCACGGGAGACGGGCAGGCAGGGCGCAGTGTGGATCTGGCTGTGTCCACTCACAACGGTAGACGGGCAGAGAGGGTGCCGTGTGGATCTGGCTTTGTCCACTGACACACGGCAAACGGGCAGGCCGGGCGCAGTGCGGATCTCGCGGTGTCCACTCACCCAAGGGAGACGGGCAGGCAGGGCGCAGTGCGGATCTGGCTGTGTCCACTCACCCACGGGAGACGGGCAGAGAGGGAGCTGTGTGGTCTTTCTATGTCCACTGACCGACGGCAGAAGGGCAGGCAGGGCGCAGTGCGGATCTCGCTGTGTCCCCTCACCGACGGCAGACGGTCAGGCAGGGCGCAGTGCGGATCTGGGTGTGTCCACTCACCCACGGAAGACGGGCAGGCAGGGCGCAGTGCGGATCTGGCTTTGTCCACTCACCCACGGCAGACGGGCAGTCAGGGCGCAGTGCGTATCTGGCTGTGTCCACTCACCCACGGGAGACGGTCAGACAAGGCGCAGTGTGGATCTGGCTGTGTCCACTCACCCACGGGAGACGGGCAAGCAGGTGCTGTGTGGATCTGGCTATGTACACTGACCCATGGCAGACGGGCAGGCAGGGCGGGGTGCGGATCCGGCTGTGTCCACTCACCCACCGGAGACGGGCAGTCAGGGTGCAGTGTGGATCTGGCTGTGTCCACTCACCCACGGCAGACGGGCAGGCAGGGCGCAGTGCGGATATGGCTGTGTTAACTCACCCACGGCAGACGGGCAGGCAGGGCGCAGTGCGGATCTGGCTGTGTCCACTCACCCACGGGAGACGGGTAGGCAAAGCGTAGTGTGGATCTGGCTGTGTTAACTCACCCACGGCAGACGGGCAGGCAGGGCACAGTGCGGATCTGGCTGTGTCCACTCACCCACGGGAGACGGGCAGGCAAGGCGCAGTGTGGATCTGGCTGTGTCCACTCACCCACGGGAGACGGGCAGAGAGGGTGCTGTGTGGATCTGGCTTTGTCCACTGACCCACGGCAGAAGGGCAGGCAGGGTGCAGTGCGGATCTGGCTGTGTTCAGTCACCCACTGCAGACGGGCAGGCAGGGCGCAGTGCAGATATGGCTGTCTCCACTCACCCACGGGAGACGGGCAGAGAGGGTGCTGTGTGGATCTAGCTATGTCCACTGACCCACGGCAGACGGGCAGGCAGGGCGCAGTGCGGATCTGGCTGTGTTAACTCACCCACGGCAGACGGGCAGGCAGGGCGCAGTGCGGATCTGGCTATGTCCACTGACCCACAGGAGACGGGCAGAGAGGATGCTGTGTGGATCTGGCTATGTCCATTGACCCACGGCAGACGGGCAGGCAGGGCGCACTGTGGACCTGGCTGTGTCCACTCTCCCACGGCAGACGGGCAGGCAAGGCGCAGTGTGGATCTGGCTGTGTCCACTCACCCATGGGATACGGGCCTAGAGGGTGCTGTGTGGATCTGGCTATGTACACTTACCCACGGCAGACGGGCAGGCAGGGCGCAGTGCGGATCTGGCAGTGTCCACTCACCCACGGCAGACGGTCAGGCAGGTCGCAGTGCGGATATGGCGGTGTCCACTGACCCAAGGGAGACGGGCAGGCAGGGCGCAGTGCGGGTCTGGCTGTGTCCACACTCCCACGGGAGACGGGCAGGCAGGGCGCAGTGCGGAACTGGCTGTGTCCACTCACACACGGCAGACGGGCAGGCAGGGCGCAGTGCGGATCTGGCTGTGTCCACTCACCCACTGCAGACGGGCAGGCAGGGCGCAGTGCGGATCTGGCTGTGTCCACTCACTCACGGGAGACGGGCAGGCATGGCGCAGTGCGGATCTGGCTATGTCCACTCTACCACGGGAGACGGGCAGGCAGCGCGCAGTGCGGATCTGGCTGTGACCACTCACACACGGCAGACAGGCAGGCACGGCGCAGTGCGGATCTGGCTGTGTCCACTTACCCATGAGAGAGGGGCAGGCAAGGCGCAGTGTGGATCTGGCTGTGTCCACTCACCCACGGGAGACGGGCAGAGAGGGTGCTGTGTGGATCTGGCTATGTCCACTGACCCACGGCAGACGGGCAGGCAGGGCGCAGTGCGGATCTGGCTGTGTCCAATCACCCACGGCAGACGGGCAGGCAGGGCGCAGTGCGGATCTGGCTGTGTCCACTCACCCACGGGAGACGGGTAGGCAAAGCGTAGTGTGGATCTGGCTGTGTTAACTCACCCACGGCAGACGGGCAGGCAGGGCACAGTGCGGATCTGGCTGTGTCCACTCACCCACGGGAGACGGGCAGGCAAGGCGCAGTGTGGATCTGGCTGTGTCCACTCACCCACGGGAGACGGGCAGAGAGGGTGCTGTGTGGATCTGGCTTTGTCCACTGACCCACGGCAGAAGGGCAGGCAGGGTGCAGTGCGGATCTGGCTGTGTTCAGTCACCCACTGCAGACGGGCAGGCAGGGCGCAGTGCAGATATGGCTGTCTCCACTCACCCACGGGAGACGGGCAGAGAGGGTGCTGTGTGGATCTAGCTATGTCCACTGACCCACGGCAGACGGGCAGGCAGGGCGCAGTGCGGATCTGGCTGTGTTAACTCACCCACGGCAGACGGGCAGGCAGGGCGCAGTGCGGATCTGGCTATGTCCACTGACCCACAGGAGACGGGCAGAGAGGATGCTGTGTGGATCTGGCTATGTCCATTGACCCACGGCAGACGGGCAGGCAGGGCGCACTGTGGACCTGGCTGTGTCCACTCTCCCACGGCAGACGGGCAGGCAAGGCGCAGTGTGGATCTGGCTGTGTCCACTCACCCATGGGATACGGGCCTAGAGGGTGCTGTGTGGATCTGGCTATGTACACTTACCCACGGCAGACGGGCAGGCAGGGCGCAGTGCGGATCTGGCAGTGTCCACTCACCCACGGCAGACGGTCAGGCAGGTCGCAGTGCGGATATGGCGGTGTCCACTGACCCAAGGGAGACGGGCAGGCAGGGCGCAGTGCGGGTCTGGCTGTGTCCACACTCCCACGGGAGACGGGCAGGCAGGGCGCAGTGCGGAACTGGCTGTGTCCACTCACACACGGCAGACGGGCAGGCAGGGCGCAGTGCGGATCTGGCTGTGTCCACTCACCCACTGCAGACGGGCAGGCAGGGCGCAGTGCGGATCTGGCTGTGTCCACTCACTCACGGGAGACGGGCAGGCATGGCGCAGTGCGGATCTGGCTATGTCCACTCTACCACGGGAGACGGGCAGGCAGCGCGCAGTGCGGATCTGGCTGTGACCACTCACACACGGCAGACAGGCAGGCACGGCGCAGTGCGGATCTGGCTGTGTCCACTTACCCATGAGAGAGGGGCAGGCAAGGCGCAGTGTGGATCTGGCTGTGTCCACTCACCCACGGGAGACGGGCAGAGAGGGTGCTGTGTGGATCTGGCTATGTCCACTGACCCACGGCAGACGGGCAGGCAGGGCGCAGTGCGGATCTGGCTGTGTCCAATCACCCACGGCAGACGGGCAGGCAGGGCGCAGTGCGGATCTGGTTGTGTGCACTCACCCACGGGAGACGGGCAGGCAAGGCACTGTGTGGATTTGACTGTGTCCACTCACGCACGGGAGACGGGCAGAGAGGGTGTTGTGTGGATCTGGCAATATCCACTGACCCACGGCAGACGGGCAGGCAGGGCGCAGTGCGGATCTGGCTGTGTCCACTCACCCACGGCAGACGGTCCGGAAGGGCGCAATGCGGATCTGGCTGTGTCCAATCACCCACGGCAGATGGGCAGGCAGGGCGCAGTGCGGATCTGGCTGTGTCCACTCACCCACGGCAGACTGTCAGGCAGGGCGCAGTGCGGATCTGGCTGTGTCCACTCACCCACGGGAGACGTGTAGGCAAGGCGCAGTGTGGATCTGTCTGTTTCCACTCACCCACGGGAGACGGGCAGAGAGGGTGCTGTGTGGATCTGGCTATGTACACTGACCTACGGCAGATGGGCAGGCAGGGCGCAGTGCGGATCTGGCTCTGTCCACTCACCCATGGCAGATGGTCAGGAAGGGCGCAGTGCGGATCTGGCTATGTCCACTCACCCACGGGAGACGGGCAGGCAGGGCACAGTTGGGATCTGGCTGTGTCTGCTCACCCACGGCAGACGGGCAGGCAGGGCGCTGTGCGGATCTGGCTGTGTCCACTCACCCACGGGAGTCGGGCAGGCAAGGCGCAGTGTGGATCTGGCTGTGTCCACTCACCCACGGGAGATGGGCAGAAAGGACGCTGTGTGGATTTGGTTATGTCCACCTACCCACGGCAGACGGGCAGGCAGGGCGCAGTGCGGATCTGTCTGTGTCCAATCACACACGGCAGACGGGCAGGCAGGGCGCAGTGCGGATCTGGCTGTGTCCACTCACACACGGCAGACGGGCAAGCAGGGCGCAGTGCGGATCTGGCTGTGTCCACTCACCCACGGGAGACGGGCAGAAAGGGCGCTGTGTGGATCTGTCTATGTCCACTGACCTACGGCAGACGGGCAGGCAGGGCGCAGTGCGGATCTGGCTGTGTCCACTCACCCATGGGAGACGGGCAGGCAAGGCACAGTGCGGATCTGGCTGTGTCCACTCACCCACGGGCTACCGGTATGCAAGGCGCAGTGTGGATCTGGCTGTGTCCACTCACCCACGGGAGACGGGCAGAGAGGGTGCTGTGTGGATCTGGCTATGTCCACTCACACGCGGCAGACGGGCAGGAAGGGCGCAGTGCTGATCTGGCTGTGTCCACTCACCCACGGCATATGGGCAGGCAGGGACCAGTGCGGATCTGGCTGTGTCCACTCACCCACGGGAGACGGGCAAGCAGGGCGCAGTGTGGATCTGGCTGTGTCCACTAACCCACGGGAGACGAGCTGGCACGGCGCAGTGCGGATCTGGCTGTGTCCACTCACCCACGGCAGACGGGCAGGCAAGGCGCAGTGCGGATCTGGCTGTGTCCACTCACCCATGGGAGACGGGCAGGCAAGGCGCAGTGTGGATCTGGCTGTGTCCACTCACCCACAGGTGATGGGCAGAGAGGTTGCTGTGTGGATCTGTCTATGTCCACTGACCCACGGCAGACGGGCAGGCAGGGCGCACTGCGGATCTGGCTGTGTCCAATCACCCACGGCAGACGGGCAGGAAGGGCGCAGTGCGGATACGGCTGTGTCCACTCACCCACGGGAGACTGGCAGGCAAGGCGCACTGTGGATCTGGCTGTGTCCACTCACCCACGGCAGACGGGCAGGCAGGGCGCAGTGCGGATCTGGCTGTGTCCACTCACCCACGGGAGACGGGTAGGCAAAGCGCAGTGTGGAAATGGCGGTGTCCTCTCACAAACGGGAGACGGGCAGAAAGGGTGCCGTGTGGAACTGGCTATGTCCACTGACCCACGGCAGATGGCCAGGCAGGGCGCAGTGGGGATCTGGCTGTGTCCCTTCACCCACGCCAGACGGTCAGGCAGGGCGCCGTGCGGATCTGGCTGTGTCCACTCACCCACGGGAGACGGGCAGAGAGGGCGCTGTGTGGATCTGGCTATGTCCACTCACCCACGGCAGACGGGCAGAAATGGCGCAGTGCGGATCTGGCTGTGTCCACTCACCCACGGCAGACTGGCAGGCAGAGCGCAGTGCGGATTTTGCTGTGGCACTCACCCACGGGAGACGGGCGGGCAAGGAGCACAGTGGATCTGGCTGTGTCCACTCACCCAAGGGAGATGGGCAGAGAGGGTGCCGTGTAAATCTGGCTATGTCCACTGACCCACGGCAGACGGGCAGGCAAGGCGCAGTGCGGATCTGGCTGTGTCCAATCACCCACGGCCGACGGGCAGGAAGGGCGCAGTGCGGATCTGGCTGTGTCCACTCACCCACGGGAGATGGCAGGCAAGTCGCAGTGTGGATCTGGCTGTGTCCACTCACCCACGGGAGACGGGCAGAGAGGGTGCTGTGTGGATCTGGCTATGTACACTGACCCACGGCAGATGGGCAGGCAGGGCGCAGTGCGGATCTGGCTCTGTCCACTCACCCATGGCAGATGGTCAGGAAGGGCTCAGTGCGGATCTGGCTATGTCCACTCACCCACGGGAGTCGGGCAGGCAAGGCGCAGTGTGGATCTGGGTGTGTCCACTCATTCACGGGAGATGGGCAGAAAGGGCGCTGTGTGGATTAGGCTATGTCCACCTACCCACGGCAGACGGGCAGGCAGGGCGCAGTGCGGATCTGTCTGTGTCCAATCACACACGGCAGACGGGCAGGCAGGGCGCAGTGCGGATCTGGCTGTGTCCACACACCCACGGCAGACGGTTAGGCAGTGCGCAGTACGGATCTGGCTGTGTCCAATCACCCACGGCAGACGGGCAGGCAGGGCGCAGTGTGGATCTGGGTGTGTCCACTAACCCAAGGGAGACGGGCAGAGAGGGTGCTGTGTGGATCTGGCTGTGTCCACTCACACACGGCAGACGGGCAAGCAGGGCGCAGTGCGGATCTCGCTGTGTCCACTCACCCAAGGGAGACGGGCAGGCAGGGTGCAGTGTGGATCTGGCTGTGTCCACTCACCCACGGGAGACGGGCAGAGAGGGTGCTGTGTGGATCTGGCTATGTACACTGACCCACGGCAGATGGGCAGGCAGGGCGCAGTGCGGATCTGGCTCTGTCCACTCACCCATGGCAGATGGTCAGGAAGGGCGCAGTGCGGATCTGGCTATGTCCACTCACCCACGGGAGACGGGCAGGCAGGGCGCAGTTGGGATCTGGCTGTGTCCACTCACCCACGGGAGACGGGCATGCAAGGCGCAGTGTGGATCTGGCTGTGTCCACTCACCCACGGGAGACGGGCAGAAAGGGCGCTGTGTGGATCTGTCTATGTACACTGACCTACGGCAGACGGGCAGGCAGGGCGCAGTGCGGATCTGGATGTGTCCACTCACCCACGGGAGACGGGCAGGCAAGGCACAGTGCGGATCTGGCTGTGTCCACTCACCCACGGGAGACGGGCAGAGAGGGTGCCATGTGGATCTGGCTATGTCCACTGACCCACGGCTGACGGGCAGGCAGGGCGCAGTGCGGATGTGGCTGAGTCCCCTCACCCACGGCAGACGGTCAGGCAGGGCGCAGTGCGTATCTGGCTGTGTCCACTCACCCACGGGCTACCGGTATGCAAGGCGCAGTGTGGATCTGGCTGTGTCCACTCACCCACGGGAGACGGGCAGAGAGGGTGCTGTGTGGATCTGGCTACGTCCACTCACACGCGGCAGACGGGCAGGAAGGGCGCAGTGCTGATCTGGCTGTGTCCACTCACCCACGGCATATGGGCAGGCAGGGAGCAGTGCGGATCTGGCTGTGTCCACTCACCCACGGGAGACGGGCAGGCAGGGCGCAGTGCGGATCTGGCTGTGTCCATTAACCCACAGGAGACGGGCAGGCACGGCGCAGTGCGGATCTGGCTGTGTCCACTCACCCACGGCAGACGGGCAGGCAAGGCGCAGTGCGGATCTGGCTGTGTCCACTCACCCATGGGAGACGGGCAGGCAAGGCGCAGTGTGGATCTGGCTGTGTCCACTCACCCACAGGTGATGGGCAGAGAGGTTGCTGTGTGGATCTGTCTATGTCCACTGACCCACGGCAGACGGGCAGGCAGGGCGCACTGCGGATCTGGCTGTGTCCAATCACCCACCGCAGACGGGCAGGAAGGGCGCAGTGCGGATACGGCTGTGTCCACTCACCCACGGGAGACTGGCAGGCAAGGCGCACTGTGGATCTGGCTGTGTCCACTCACCCACGGCAGACGGGCAGGCAGGGCGCAGTGCGGATCTGGCTGTGTCCACTCACCCACGGGAGACGGGTAGGCAAAGCGCAGTGTGGAAATGGCGGTGTCCTCTCACAAACGGGAGACGGGCAGAAAGGGTGCCGTGTGGAACTGGCTATGTCCACTGACCCACGGCAGATGGCCAGGCAGGGCGCAGTGGGGATCTGGCTGTGTCCCTTCACCCACGCCAGACGGTCAGGCAGGGCGCCGTGCGGATCTGGCTGTGTCCACTCACCCACGGGAGACGGGCAGAGAGGGCGCTGTGTGGATCTGGCTATGTCCACTCACCCACGGCAGACGGGCAGAAATGGCGCAGTGCGGATCTGGCTGTGTCCACTCACCCACGGCAGACTGGCAGGCAGAGCGCAGTGCGGATTTTGCTGTGGCACTCACCCACGGGAGACGGGCGGGCAAGGAGCACAGTGGATCTGGCTGTGTCCACTCACCCAAGGGAGATGGGCAGAGAGGGTGCCGTGTAAATCTGGCTATGTCCACTGACCCACGGCAGACGGGCAGGCAAGGCGCAGTGCGGATCTGGCTGTGTCCAATCACCCACGGCCGACGGGCAGGAAGGGCGCAGTGCGGATCTGGCTGTGTCCACTCACCCACGGGAGACGGCAGGCAAGTCGCAGTGTGGATCTGGCTGTGTCCACTCACCCACGGGAGACGGGCAGAGAGGGTGCTGTGTGCATCTGGCTATGTACACTGACCCACGGCAGATGGGCAGGCAGGGCGCAGTGCGGATCTGGCTCTGTCCACTCACCCATGGCAGATGGTCAGGAAGGGCTCAGTGCGGATCTGGCTATGTCCACTCACCCACGGGAGTCGGGCAGGCAAGGCGCAGTGTGGATCTGGGTGTGTCCACTCATTCACGGGAGATGGGCAGAAAGGGCGCTGTGTGGATTAGGCTATGTCCACCTACCCACGGCAGACGGGCAGGCAGGGCGCAGTGCGGATCTGTCTGTGTCCAATCACACACGGCAGACGGGCAGGCAGGGCGCAGTGCGGATCTGGCTGTGTCCACACACCCACGGCAGACGGTTAGGCAGTGCGCAGTACGGATCTGGCTGTGTCCAATCACCCACGGCAGACGGGCAGGCAGGGCGCAGTGTGGATCTGGGTGTGTCCACTAACCCAAGGGAGACGGGCAGAGAGGGTGCTGTGTGGATCTGGCTGTGTCCACTCACACACGGCAGACGGGCAAGCAGGGCGCAGTGCGGATCTCGCTGTGTCCACTCACCCAAGGGAGACGGGCAGGCAGGGTGCAGTGTGGATCTGGCTGTGTCCACTCACCCACGGGAGACGGGCAGAGAGGGTGCTGTGTGGATCTGGCTATGTACACTGACCCACGGCAGATGGGCAGGCAGGGCGCAGTGCGGATCTGGCTCTGTCCACTCACCCATGGCAGATGGTCAGGAAGGGCGCAGTGCGGATCTGGCTATGTCCACTCACCCACGGGAGACGGGCAGGCAGGGCGCAGTTGGGATCTGGCTGTGTCCACTCACCCACGGGAGACGGGCATGCAAGGCGCAGTGTGGATCTGGCTGTGTCCACTCACCCACGGGAGACGGGCAGAAAGGGCGCTGTGTGGATCTGTCTATGTACACTGACCTACGGCAGACGGGCAGGCAGGGCGCAGTGCGGATCTGGATGTGTCCACTCACCCACGGGAGACGGGCAGGCAAGGCACAGTGCGGATCTGGCTGTGTCCACTCACCCACGGGAGACGGGCAGAGAGGGTGCCATGTGGATCTGGCTATGTCCACTGACCCACGGCTGACGGGCAGGCAGGGCGCAGTGCGGATGTGGCTGAGTCCCCTCACCCACGGCAGACGGTCAGGCAGGGCGCAGTGCGTATCTGGCTGTGTCCACTCACCCACGGGCTACCGGTATGCAAGGCGCAGTGTGGATCTGGCTGTGTCCACTCACCCACGGGAGACGGGCAGAGAGGGTGCTGTGTGGATCTGGCTACGTCCACTCACACGCGGCAGACGGGCAGGAAGGGCGCAGTGCTGATCTGGCTGTGTCCACTCACCCACGGCATATGGGCAGGCAGGGAGCAGTGCGGATCTGGCTCTGTCCACTCACCCACGGGAGACGGGCAGGCAGGGCGCAGTGCGGATCTGGCTGTGTCCATTAACCCACAGGAGACGGGCAGGCACGGCGCAGTGCGGATCTGGCTGTGTCCACTCACCCACGGCAGACGGGCAGGCAAGGCGCAGTGCGGATCTGGCTGTGTCCACTCACCCATGGGAGACGGGCAGGCAAGGCGCAGTGTGGATCTGGCTGTGTCCACTCACCCACAGGTGATGGGCAGAGAGGTTGCTGTGTGGATCTGTCTATGTCCACTGACCCACGGCAGACGGGCAGGCAGGGCGCACTGCGGATCTGGCTGTGTCCAATCACCCACGGCAGACGGGCAGGAAGGGCGCAGTGCGGATACGGCTGTGTCCACTCACCCACGGGAGACTGGCAGGCAAGGCGCAGTGTGGATCTGGCTGTGTCCACTCACCCACGGCAGACGGGCAGGCAGGGCGCAGTGCGGATCTGGCTGTGTCCACTCACCCACGGGAGACGGGTAGGCAAAGCGCAGTGTGGAAATGGCGGTGTCCTCTCACAAACGGGAGACGGGCAGAGAGGGTGCCGTGTGGAACTGGCTATGTCCACTGACCCACGGCAGACGGCCAGGCAGGGTGCAGTGGGGATCTGGCTGTGTCCCTTCACCCACGCCAGACGGTCAGGCAGGGCGCCGTGCGGATCTGGCTGTGTCCACTCACCCACGGGAGACGGGCAGAGAGGGCGCTGTGTGGATCTGGGTATGTCCACTCACCCACGGCAGACGGGCAGAAATGGCGCAGTGCGGATCTGGCTGTGTCCACTCACACACGGCAGACTGGCAGGCAGGGCGCAGTGCGGATCTTGCTGTGGCACTCACCCACGCGAGATGGGCAGAAAGGGCGCTGTGTGGATTAGGCTATGTCCACCTACCCACGGCAGACGGGCAGGCAGGGCGCAGTGCGGATCTGTCTGTGTCCAATCACACACGGCAGACGGGCAGGCAGGGCGCAGTGCGGATCTGGCTGTGTCCAGATACCCACGGCAGACGGTTAGGTAGGGCGCAGTGCGGATCTGGCTGTGTCCACTAACCCACGGGAGACGGGTAGGCAAGGCGCAGTGTGGATCTGGCTGTGTCCACTCACCCACGGGAGACAGGCAGAGACGGTACTGTGTGGATCTGGCTATGTCCACTGACCCACGGCGGACGGGCAGGCAGTGCGCAGTACGGATCTGGCTGTGTCCAATCACCCACGGCAGACGGGCAGGCAGGGCGCAGTGTGGATCTGGCTATGTCCAGTCACCCACGGGAGACGGTCAGAGATGGTGCTGTGTGGATCTGGCTATGTCCACTGACCCACGGCAGACGGGCAGGCAGGGCGCAGTGCGGATCAGGCTGTGTCCACTGACGCACGGCAGACGGGTAGGCAGGGCGTAGTGCGTATCTGGCTGTGTCCACTCACCCACGGGGACGGACAAGGGGGTGCTGTGTGGATCTGGCTATGTACACTGACCCACGGCAGACGGGCAGGCAGGGCGGTGTGCGGATCTGGCTGTGTCCACTCAACCACGGCAGACGGGCAGCAAAGCGCAGTGTGGATCTGGCTGTGTCCAATCACCCACGGCAGACGGGCAGGCAGGGCGCAGTGAGGATCTGGCTGTGTCCACTCACCCATGGAGACGGTCAGGCAGGGCGTAGTGTGGATCTGGCTGTGTCCACTCACCCACGGGAGACGGGTAGGCAAGGCGCAGTGTGGATCTGGCTGTGTCCACTCACACACGGGAGACGGGCAGAGAGGGTGCTGTGTGGATCTGGCTATGTCCACTGACCCATGGCAGACGGGCAGGCAGGGCGCAGTGCGGATCTGGCTGTGTCCACTCACCCACGGCAGACGGGCAGGCAGGGCGCATTGCGGATCTGGATGTGTCCACTCACCCACGGGAGACGGGCAGGCAAGGCACAGTGTGGATCTCGCTGTGTCCACTCACCCACGGGAGACGGGCAAGGGGGTGCTGTGTGTATCTGGCTATGTACACTGTCCCACGGCAGACGGGCAGGCAGGGCGGTGTGCGGATATGGCTGTGTCCACTCACCAAAGGCAGACGGTCAGGAAGGTCGCAGTGCGGATCTGGCTGTGTCCACTCACCCACGGCAGACGGGCAGGCAGGGCGCAGTGCGGATCTGGCTGTGTACACTCACCCAAGGCAGTCGGGCAGGCAGGGCGCAGTGTGCATCTGGCTGTGTCCAGTCACCCACGGGAGACGGGCAGGCAAGGCGCAGTGTGGATCTGGCTGTGTCCACTCACCCACGGGAGACCGGCAGAAAGGGAACTGTGTGGATCTGGCTATGTCCACTGACCCACGGCAGACGGGAAGGCAGGGCGCAGTGCGGATCTGGCTGTGTCCACTCACCCACGGCAGACGGTCAGGCAGGGCGCAGTGGGGATCTGGCTGTGTCCACTCACCCATGGGAGACAGGCAGGCAAAGCGCAGTGTGGACCTGGCTGTGTCCACTCACCCTCGGGACACGGGCAGAGAGGGTGCCGTGTGGATCTGGCTGTGTCCCCTCACCCACGGCAGACGGTCAGGCAGGGCGCAGTGCGGAATTCGCTGTGTCCACTCACCCACAAGAGACGGGTAGGCAAGGCGCTGTGTGGATCTGGCTGTGTCCACTAACCCATGGGAGACGGGCAGAGAGAGTCCTGTGTGGATCTGGCTATGTACACTGACCCACGGCAGACGGGCAGGCAGGGCGCAGTGCGGATCTGACTGTGTCCACTCACCCATGGCAGATGGTCAGGAAGGGCACAGTGCGGATCTGGCTGTGTCCACTCACCCACGGGAGACGGGCAGGCAGGGCGCAGAGCGGATGTGGCTGTGTCCACTCACTCACGGCAGACGGGTAGGCAGGGCGCAGTGCGGATCTGACTGTGTCCACTCACCCAGGGAGACGGGGAGGCAAGGCACAGTGTGGATATGGCTGTGTCCACTCACCCACGGAAGACGTGCAGAGACGGTGCTGTGTGGATCTGGCTATGTACACTGACCCATGGCACACAGGCAGGCAGGGCGCAGTGCGGATCTGGCTGTGTCCACTCACCCATGGGAGACGGGCATAGAGGGTGCTGTGTGTATCTGGCTATGTACACTGACCCACGGCAGACGGGCAGGAAGGGCGCAGTGCGGATCTGGCTTTGTCCACTCACCCACGGCAGACGGGCATGCAGGGCGCAGTGTGGAACTGGCTGTGTCCACTCACCCACGGGAGACGGGCAAGCAAGTCGCAGTGTGGATCTGGCTGTGTCCACTCCCCCACCGGAGATGGGCAGAGAGGGTGCTTTGTGGATCTTGCTCTGTACACTGACGCACGGCAGACGGGCATGCAGGGCGCAGTGCGGATCTGGCTGTGTCCACTCACCCACGGGAGACGGGTAGGCAATGCGCAGTGTGGATCTGGCTGTGTCCACTCACCCACGGGAGACGAGCAGAGAGGGTGCCGTGTCGATCTGGCTATGTCCACTCACCCACGGCAGACGGGCATGCAGGGCGCTGTGCGGATCTGGCTGTGTCCCCTCACCCACGGCAGACGGTAAGGCAGGGCACAGTGCGGATCTGGCTGTGTCCTCTCACCCACGGGAGACGGGCAGAGAGGGTGCTGTGAGGATCTGGCTATGTCCACTGACCCACGGCAGACGGGCAGGAAGGGCGCAGTGCGGATCTGGCTATGTCCACTCACCCACGGCAGACGGGCAGGAAGGGCGCAGTGCGGATCTGGCTGTGTCCACTCACCCACGGGAGACGGGCAGGCAAGGTGCAGTGTGGATCTGGCAGTGTCCACTCACCCACGGGAGACGGGCAGAAAGGGCGCTGTGTGGATCTGGCTATGTACACTGACCCACGGCAGACGGGCAGGCAGGGCGCAGTGCGGATCTGGCTGTGTCCACTCACCCACGGGAGACCGGCAGGCAGGGCGCAGTGCGGATCTGGCTGTGTCCACTCACCCACGGCAGACGGGCAGGCAGGGCGCAGTGCGGATCTGGCTGTGTCCACTCACCCATGGGAGACGGGCAGGCAAGGCGCAGTGTGGATCTGGCTGTGTCCACTCATCCACAAGAGAAGGGCAGAGAGGGTGCTGTGTGGATCTGGCTATGTCCACTGACCCACGGCAGACGGGCAGGCAGGGCGCAGTGCGGATCTGGCTGTGTAGAATCACCCACGGCAGACTGGCAGGCAGGGCGCAGTGCGGATATGGCTGTGTCCACTCACCCACGGGAGACGGGCAGGCAAGGCGCACTGTGGATCTGGCTGTGTCCACTCACCCACGGGAGACGGGCAGAGAGTGCTGTGTGGATCTGGCTATGTCCACTGACCCACGGCAGACGGGAAGGCAGGGCACCGTGCGGATCTGGCTGTGTCCACTCACCCACGGCAGACAGGCAGGCAGGGCGCAGTGCGGATCTGGCTGTGTCCACTCACCCACGGGAGACGGGCAGAGAGTGTACTTTGTGGATCTGGCTATGTCCACTGACCCACGGCAGACGGGCAGGCAAGGCGCAGTGCGGATCTGGCTGTGTCCAATCACCCACGGCCGACGGGCAGGAAGGGCGCAGTGCGGATCTGGCTGTGTCCACTCACCCACGGGAGACGGCAGGCAAGTCGCAGTGTGGATCTGGCTGTGTCCACTCACCCACGGGAGACGGGCAGAGAGGGTGCTGTGTGCATCTGGCTATGTACACTGACCCACGGCAGATGGGCAGGCAGGGCGCAGTGCGGATCTGGCTCTGTCCACTCACCCATGGCAGATGGTCAGGAAGGGCTCAGTGCGGATCTGGCTATGTCCACTCACCCACGGGAGTCGGGCAGGCAAGGCGCAGTGTGGATCTGGGTGTGTCCACTCATTCACGGGAGATGGGCAGAAAGGGCGCTGTGTGGATTAGGCTATGTCCACCTACCCACGGCAGACGGGCAGGCAGGGCGCAGTGCGGATCTGTCTGTGTCCAATCACACACGGCAGACGGGCAGGCAGGGCGCAGTGCGGATCTGGCTGTGTCCACACACCCACGGCAGACGGTTAGGCAGTGCGCAGTACGGATCTGGCTGTGTCCAATCACCCACGGCAGACGGGCAGGCAGGGCGCAGTGTGGATCTGGGTGTGTCCACTAACCCAAGGGAGACGGGCAGAGAGGGTGCTGTGTGGATCTGGCTGTGTCCACTCACACACGGCAGACGGGCAAGCAGGGCGCAGTGCGGATCTCGCTGTGTCCACTCACCCAAGGGAGACGGGCAGGCAGGGTGCAGTGTGGATCTGGCTGTGTCCACTCACCCACGGGAGACGGGCAGAGAGGGTGCTGTGTGGATCTGGCTATGTACACTGACCCACGGCAGATGGGCAGGCAGGGCGCAGTGCGGATCTGGCTCTGTCCACTCACCCATGGCAGATGGTCAGGAAGGGCGCAGTGCGGATCTGGCTATGTCCACTCACCCACGGGAGACGGGCAGGCAGGGTGCAGTTGGGATCTGGCTGTGTCCACTCACCCACGGGAGACGGGCATGCAAGGCGCAGTGTGGATCTGGCTGTGTCCACTCACCCACGGGAGACGGGCAGAAAGGGCGCTGTGTGGATCTGTCTATGTACACTGACCTACGGCAGACGGGCAGGCAGGGCGCAGTGCGGATCTGGATGTGTCCACTCACCCACGGGAGACGGGCAGGCAAGGCACAGTGCGGATCTGGCTGTGTCCACTCACCCACGGGAGACGGGCAGAGAGGGTGCCATGTGGATCTGGCTATGTCCACTGACCCACGGCTGACGGGCAGGCAGGGCGCAGTGCGGATGTGGCTGAGTCCCCTCACCCACGGCAGACGGTCAGGCAGGGCGCAGTGCGTATCTGGCTGTGTCCACTCACCCACGGGCTACCGGTATGCAAGGCGCAGTGTGGATCTGGCTGTGTCCACTCACCCACGGGAGACGGGCAGAGAGGGTGCTGTGTGGATCTGGCTACGTCCACTCACACGCGGCAGACGGGCAGGAAGGGCGCAGTGCTGATCTGGCTGTGTCCACTCACCCACGGCATATGGGCAGGCAGGGAGCAGTGCGGATCTGGCTGTGTCCACTCACCCACGGGAGACGGGCAGGCAGGGCGCAGTGCGGATCTGGCTGTGTCCATTAACCCACAGGAGACGGGCAGGCACGGCGCAGTGCGGATCTGGCTGTGTCCACTCACCCACGGCAGACGGGCAGGCAAGGCGCAGTGCGGATCTGGCTGTGTCCACTCACCCATGGGAGACGGGCAGGCAAGGCGCAGTGTGGATCTGGCTGTGTCCACTCACCCACAGGTGATGGGCAGAGAGGTTGCTGTGTGGATCTGTCTATGTCCACTGACCCACGTCAGACGGGCAGGCAGGGCGCACTGCGGATCTGGCTGTGTCCAATCACCCACGGCAGACGGGCAGGAAGGGCGCAGTGCGGATACGGCTGTGTCCACTCACCCACGGGAGACTGGCAGGCAAGGCGCAGTGTGGATCTGGCTGTGTCCACTCACCCACGGCAGACGGGCAGGCAGGGCGCAGTGCGGATCTGGCTGTGTCCACTCACCCACGGGAGACGGGTAGGCAAAGCGCAGTGTGGAAATGGCGGTGTCCTCTCACAAACGGGAGACGGGCAGAGAGGGTGCCGTGTGGAACTGGCTATGTCCACTGACCCACGGCAGACGGCCAGGCAGGGTGCAGTGGGGATCTGGCTGTGTCCCTTCACCCACGCCAGACGGTCAGGCAGGGCGCCGTGCGGATCTGGCTGTGTCCACTCACCCACGGGAGACGGGCAGAGAGGGCGCTGTGTGGATCTGGGTATGTCCACTCACCCACGGCAGACGGGCAGAAATGGCGCAGTGCGGATCTGGCTGTGTCCACTCACACACGGCAGACTGGCAGGCAGGGCGCAGTGCGGATCTTGCTGTGGCACTCACCCACGCGAGATGGGCAGAAAGGGCGCTGTGTGGATTAGGCTATGTCCACCTACCCACGGCAGACGGGCAGGCAGGGCGCAGTGCGGATCTGTCTGTGTCCAATCACACACGGCAGACGGGCAGGCAGGGCGCAGTGCGGATCTGGCTGTGTCCAGATACCCACGGCAGACGGTTAGGCAGGGCGCAGTGCGGATCTGGCTGTGTCCACTAACCCACGGGAGACGGGTAGGCAAGGCGCAGTGTGGATCTGGCTGTGTCCACTCACCCACGGGAGACAGGCAGAGACGGTACTGTGTGGATCTGGCTATGTCCACTGACCCACGGCGGACGGGCAGGCAGTGCGCAGTACGGATCTGGCTGTGTCCAATCACCCACGGCAGACGGGCAGGCAGGGCGCAGTGTGGATCTGGCTATGTCCAGTCACCCACGGGAGACGGTCAGAGATGGTGCTGTGTGGATCTGGCTATGTCCACTGACCCACGGCAGACGGGCAGGCAGGGCGCAGTGCGGATCAGGCTGTGTCCACTGACGCACGGCAGACGGGTAGGCAGGGCGTAGTGCGTATCTGGCTGTGTCCACTCACCCACGGGGACGGACAAGGGGGTGCTGTGTGGATCTGGCTATGTACACTGACCCACGGCAGACGGGCAGGCAGGGCGGTGTGCGGATCTGGCTGTGTCCACTCAACCACGGCAGACGGGCAGCAAAGCGCAGTGTGGATCTGGCTGTGTCCAATCACCCACGGCAGACGGGCAGGCAGGGCGCAGTGAGGATCTGGCTGTGTCCACTCACCCATGGAGACGGTCAGGCAGGGCGTAGTGTGGATCTGGCTGTGTCCACTCACCCACGGGAGACGGGTAGGCAAGGCGCAGTGTGGATCTGGCTGTGTCCACTCACACACGGGAGACGGGCAGAGAGGGTGCTGTGTGGATCTGGCTATGTCCACTGACCCATGGCAGACGGGCAGGCAGGGCGCAGTGCGGATCTGGCTGTGTCCACTCACCCACGGCAGACGGGCAGGCAGGGCGCATTGCGGATCTGGATGTGTCCACTCACCCACGGGAGACGGGCAGGCAAGGCACAGTGTGGATCTCGCTGTGTCCACTCACCCACGGGAGACGGGCAAGGGGGTGCTGTGTGTATCTGGCTATGTACACTGTCCCACGGCAGACGGGCAGGCAGGGCGGTGTGCGGATATGGCTGTGTCCACTCACCAAAGGCAGACGGTCAGGAAGGTCGCAGTGCGGATCTGGCTGTGTCCACTCACCCACGGCAGACGGGCAGGCAGGGCGCAGTGCGGATCTGGCTGTGTCCACTCACCCAAGGCAGTCGGGCAGGCAGGGCGCAGTGTGCATCTGGCTGTGTCCAGTCACCCACGGGAGACGGGCAGGCAAGGCGCAGTGTGGATCTGGCTGTGTCCACTCACCCACGGGAGACCGGCAGAAAGGGAGCTGTGTGGATCTGGCTATGTCCACTGACCCACGGCAGACGGGAAGGCAGGGCGCAGTGCGGATCTGGCTGTGTCCACTCACCCACGGCAGACGGTCAGGCAGGGCGCAGTGGAGATCTGGCTGTGTCCACTCACCCATGGGAGACAGGCAGGCAAAGCGCAGTGTGGACCTGGCTGTGTCCACTCACCCTCGGGACACGGGCAGAGAGGGTGCCGTGTGGATCTGGCTGTGTCCCCTCACCCACGGCAGACGGTCAGGCAGGGCGCAGTGCGGAATTCGCTGTGTCCACTCACCCACAAGAGACGGGTAGGCAAGGCGCTGTGTGGATCTGGCTGTGTCCACTAACCCATGGGAGACGGGCAGAGAGAGTCCTGTGTGGATCTGGCTATGTACACTGACCCACGGCAGACGGGCAGGCAGGGCGCAGTGCGGATCTGACTGTGTCCACTCACCCATGGCAGATGGTCAGGAAGGGCACAGTGCGGATCTGGCTGTGTCCACTCACCCACGGGAGACGGGCAGGCAGGGCGCAGAGCGGATGTGGCTGTGTCCACTCACTCACGGCAGACGGGTAGGCAGGGCGCAGTGCGGATCTGACTGTGTCCACTCACCCAGGGAGACGGGGAGGCAAGGCACAGTGTGGATATGGCTGTGTCCACTCACCCACGGAAGACGTGCAGAGACGGTGCTGTGTGGATCTGGCTATGTACACTGACCCATGGCACACAGGCAGGCAGGGCGCAGTGCGGATCTGGCTGTGTCCACTCACCCATGGGAGACGGGCATAGAGGGTGCTGTGTGTATCTGGCTATGTACACTGACCCACGGCAGACGGGCAGGAAGGGCGCAGTGCGGATCTGGCTTTGTCCACTCACCCACGGCAGACGGGCATGCAGGGCGCAGTGTGGAACTGGCTGTGTCCACTCACCCACGGGAGACGGGCAAGCAAGTCGCAGTGTGGATCTGGCTGTGTCCACTCCCCCACCGGAGATGGGCAGAGAGGGTGCTTTGTGGATCTTGCTCTGTACACTGACGCACGGCAGACGGGCATGCAGGGCGCAGTGCGGATCTGGCTGTGTCCACTCACCCACGGGAGACGGGTAGGCAATGCGCAGTGTGGATCTGGCTGTGTCCACTCACCCACGGGAGACGAGCAGAGAGGGTGCCGTGTCGATCTGGCTATGTCCACTCACCCACGGCAGACGGGCATGCAGGGCGCTGTGCGGATCTGGCTGTGTCCCCTCACCCACGGCAGACGGTAAGGCAGGGCACAGTGCGGATCTGGCTGTGTCCTCTCACCCACGGGAGACGGGCAGAGAGGGTGCTGTGAGGATCTGGCTATGTCCACTACCCACGGCAGACGGGCAGGAAGGGCGCAGTGCGGATCTGGCTATGTCCACTCACCCACGGGAGACGGGCAGGAAGGGCGCAGTGCGGATCTGGCTGTGTCCACTCACCCACGGGAGACGGGCAGGCAAGGTGCAGTGTGGATCTGGCAGTGTCCACTCACCCACGGGAGACGGGCAGAAAGGGCGCTGTGTGGATCTGGCTATGTACACTGACCCACGGCAGACGGGCAGGCAGGGCGCAGTGCGGATCTGGCTGTGTCCACTCACCCACGGGAGACCGGCAGGCAGGGCGCAGTGCGGATCTGGCTGTGTCCACTCACCCACGGCAGACGGGCAGGCAGGGCGCAGTGCGGATCTGGCTGTGTCCACTCACCCATGGGAGACGGGCAGGCAAGGCGCAGTGTGGATCTGGCTGTGTCCACTCATCCACAAGAGAAGGGCAGAGAGGGTGCTGTGTGGATCTGGCTATGTCCACTGACCCACGGCAGACGGGCAGGCAGGGCGCAGTGCGGATCTGGCTGTGTAGAATCACCCACGGCAGACTGGCAGGCAGGGCGCAGTGCGGATATGGCTGTGTCCACTCACCCACGGGAGACGGGCAGGCAAGGCGCACTGTGGATCTGGCTGTGTCCACTCACCCACGGGAGACGGGCAGAGAGTGCTGTGTGGATCTGGCTATGTCCACTGACCCACGGCAGACGGGAAGGCAGGGCACCGTGCGGATCTGGCTGTGTCCACTCACCCACGGCAGACAGGCAGGCAGGGCGCAGTGCGGATCTGGCTGTGTCCACTCACCCACGGGAGACGGGCAGAGAGTGTACTTTGTGGATCTGGCTATGTTCACTGACCCACGGCAGACAGGCAGGCAGGGCACAGTGCGCACCTGGCTGTGTCCAATCACAAACGGGAGACGGGTAGGCAAGGCACACTGAGGATCTGGCTGTGTCCACTCACCCACGGGAGACGGGCAGAGAGTGTGCTGTGTGGATCTGGCTATGTCCACTGACCCACGGCCGACGGGCAGGCAGGGCGCAGTGCGGATCTGGCTGTGTCCATTCACCCACGGGAGACGGGTAGGCAAGGTGCAGTGTTGATCTGGCTGTGTCCACTCACCCACGGGAGACGGGCACAGAGGGCGCAGTGCAGATCTGTCTGTGTCCACTGACCCACGGCAGACGGGCAGGCAAGGCGCAGTGCGGATCTGGCAGTGTCCTATCACCCACGGCATACGGGCAGGCAGGGCGCAGTGCGGATCTGGCTGTGTCCACTCACCCACGGCAGACGGGCAGGCAGGGCGCAGTGCGGATCTGGCTGTGTCCACTCACCCACGGGAGACGGGCAGAGAGGGTGCTGTGTGGATCTGGCTATGTCCACTCACCCACGGCAGACGGGCAGAAATGGCGCAGTGCGGATCTGGCTGTGTCCACTCACTCACGGCAGACTGGCAGGCAGGGCGCAGTGCGGATCTTGCTGTGGCACTCACCCACGGGAGACGGGCAGGCAAGGCGCACTGTGGATCTGGCTGTGTCCACTCACCCACGGGAGACGGGCAGAGAGGGTGCCGTGTAAATCTGGATATGTCCACTGACCCACGGCAGACGGGCAGGCAAGGCGCAGTGCGGATCTGGCTGTGTCCAATCACCCACGGCAGACGGGCAGAAAGGGCGCAGTGCGGATCCGGCTGTGTCCACTCACCCACGGGAGACGGGCAGGCAGGTTGCAGTGTGGATCTGGCTGTGTCCACTCACCCACGGGAGACCGGCAGAGAGGGTGCTGTGTGGATCTGACTATGTCCACTGACCGACGGCAGAAGGGCAGGCAGGGCGCAGTGCGGATATGGCTGTGTCCCCTCACCAACGGCACACGGTCAGGCAGGGCGCAGTGCGGATCTGGCTGTGTCCACTCACCCACGGGAGTCGGGCAGGCAGGGCGCAGTGCGGATCTGGCTGTGTGCACTCACCCAAGGCAGACGGGCAGGCAGGGCGCATTGCGGATCTGGATGTGTCCACTCACCCACGGGAGACGGGCAGGCAAGGCACAGTGTGGATCTCGCTGTGTCCACTCACCCACGGGAGAAGGACAAGGAGGTGCTGTGTGTATCTGGCTATGTACACTGTCCCACGGCAGACGGGCAGGCAGGGCGGTGTGCGGATCTGGCTGTGTCCACTCACCAAAGGCAGACGGTCAGGAAGGGCGCAGTGCGGATCTGGCTGTGTCCACTCACCCACGGCATACGGGCAGGCAGGGCGCAGTGCGGATCTGGCTGTGTCCACTCACCCACGGCAGACAGGCAGGCAGGGCGCCGTGTGGATCTGGCTGTGTCCACTCACCCACGGGAGACGGGCAGGCAAGGCGCAGTGTGGATCTGGCTGTGTCCACTCACCCATGGGAGACGGGCAGAAAGGGCGCTGTGTGGATCTGGCTATGTCCACTGACACACGGCAGACTGGAAGGCAGGGCGCACTGCGGATCTGGCTGTGTCCACTCACCCAAGGGAGACGGGCACGCAAGGCGCAGTGTGGATTTGGCTGTGTCCACTCACCCACGGGAGATGGGCAGAGAGGGTGCTGTGTGGTCTGGCTATGTCCACTGACCGACGGCAGAAGGGCAGGCAGGGCGCAGTGCGGATATGGCTGTGTCCCCTCACCAACGGCACACGGTCAGGCAGGGCGCAGTGCGGATCTGGCTGTGTCCACTCACCCAAGGGAGACGGGCAGGCAAGGCGCAGTGTGGATTTGGCTGTGTCCACTCACCCACGGGAGATGGGCAGAGAGGGTGCTGTGTGGTCTGGTTATGTCCACTGACCGACGGCAGAAGGGCAGGCAGGGCGCAGTGCGGATCTGGCTGTGTCCACTCACCCACGGGAGACGGGCAGGCAAGACACAGTGTGGATCTCTCTGTGTCCACTCACCCACGGGAGACGGGCAAGGGGGTGCTGTGTGTATCTGGCTATGTACACTGTCCCACGGCAGACGGGAAGGCAGGGCGGTGTGCGGATCTGGCTGTGTCCACTCACCAAAGGCAGACGGTCAGGAAGGGTGCAGTGCGGATCTGGCTGTGTCCACTCACCCACGGCAGACGGGCAGGCAGAGCGCAGTGCGGATCGGGCTGTGACCACTCACCCACGGGAGATGGGCAGAGAGGGTGCTGTGTGGATCTGGCTATGTCCACTGACCCACGGCAGACGGGCAGGCAGGGCGCAGTGCGGAACTGGCTGTGTCCAATCACCCACGGCAGAAGGGCAGGCAGGGCGCAGTGTGGATCTGGCTATGTCCAGTCACCCACGGGAGACGGTCAGAGATGGTGCTGTGTGGATCTGGCTATGTCCACTGACCCATGGCAGACGGGCAGGCAGGGCGCAGTGCGGATCGGGCTGTGTCCACTGACCCACGGCAGACGGGCAGGCAGGGCGCAGTGCGTATCTGGCTCTGTCCACTCACCCACGGGAGACGGGCAGGCAAGGCGCAGTGTGAATCTGGCTGTGTCCACTCACCCACGGGAGACGGGCAAGGGGGTGCTGTGTGGATCTGCCTATGTACACTGACCCACGGCAGACGGGCAGGCAGGGCGGTGTGCGGATCTGGCTGTGTCCACTCACCCACGGGAGACGGGCAGCAAAGCGCAGTGTGGACCTGGCTGTGTCCAATCACCCACGGCAGCGGGCAGGCAGGGCGCAGTGAGGATCTTGCTGTGTCCACTCACCCATGGAGACGGTCAGGCAGGGCGTAGTGTGGATCTGGCTGTGTCCACTCACCCACGGGAGACGGGTAGGCAAGGCGCAGTGTGGATCTGGCTGTGTCCACTCACCCACGGGAGACGGGCAGAGAGGGTGCTGTGTGGATCTGGCTATGTCCACTGACCGACGGCAGAAGGGCAGGCAGGGCGCAGTGCGGATATGGCTGTTTCCCCTCACCAACGGCACACGGTCAGGCAGGGCGCAGTGCGGATCTGGCTGTGTCCACTCACCCACGGGAGTCGGGCAGGCAGGGCGCAGTGCGGATCTGGCTGTGTGCACTCACCCAAGGCAGACGGGCAGGCAGGGCGCATTGCGGATCTGGATGTGTCCACTCACCCACGGGAGACGGGCAGGCAAGGCACAGTGTGGATCTCGCTGTGTCCACTCACCCACGGGAGAAGGGCAAGGGGGTGCTGTGTGTATCTGGCTATGTACACTGTCCCACGGCAGACGGGCAGGCAGGGCGGTGTGCGGATCTGGCTGTGTCCCCTCACCCACGGCAGACGGTCAGGCAGGACGCAGTGCGGATCTGGCTGTGTCCACTCACCCACGGCATACGGGCAGGCAGGGCGCAGTGCGGATCTGGCTGTGTCCACTCACCCACGGCAGACAGGCAGGCAGGGCGCCGTGTGGATCTGGCTGTGTCCACTCACCCACGGGAGACGGGCAGGCAAGGCGCAGTGTGGATCTGGCTGTGTCCACTCACCCATGGGAGACGGGCAGAAAGGGCGCTGTGTGGATCTGGCTATGTCCACTGACCCACGGCAGACTGGAAGGCAGGGCGCACTGCGGATCTGGCTGTGTCCACTCACCCAAGGGAGACAGGCAGGCAAGGCGCAGTGTGGATTTAGCTGTGTCCACTCACCCACGGGAGATGGGCAGAGAGGGTGCTGTGTGGTCTGGCTATGTCCACTGACCGACGGCAGAAGGGCAGGCAGGGCGCAGTGCGGATATGGCTGTGTCCCCTCACCAACGGCACACGGTCAGGCAGGGCGCAGTGCGGATCTGGCTGTGTCCACTCACCCAAGGGAGACGGGCAGGCAAGGCGCAGTGCGGATCTGGCTGTGTCCACTCACCCACGGGAGACGGGCAGAGAGGGTGCTAGGTGGAGGTGGCTATGTTCACTGACCCACGGCAGACGGGCAGGCAGGGCGCAGTGCGGATCTGGCTGTGTCCAATCACCCACGGCAGACGGGCAGGCAGGGCACAGTGCGGATCTGGCTGTGTCCACTCACCCACGGCAGACGGTCAGGCAGGGCACAGTGCAGATCTGGCTGTGTCCACTCACCCACGGGAGACGGGTAGGCAAGGCGCAGTGTGAATATGGCTGTTTCCACTCACCCACGGGAGACGGGCAGAGAGGGTGCTGTGTGGATCTGGCTATGTCCACTGACCCACGACAGACGGGCAGGCAGGGCGCAGTGCGGATCTGGCTGTGTCTACTCACCCACGGGAGACGGGCAGGCAAGGCGCACTGTGGATCTGGCTATGTCCACTCACCCACGGGAGATGGGCAGAGAGGGTGCTGTGTAGATCTGGCTATGTACACTAACCCACGGCAGACGGTCCGGCAGGGCGGTGTGCGGATCTGGCTGTGTCCACTCACCAACGGCAGACGGTCAGGAAGGGCGCAGTGCTGATCTGGCTGTGTCCACTCACCCACGGGAGACGGGCCGGCCGGGCGCAGTGCGGATCTGGCTGTGTCCACTCACCCACGGCAGACGAGCAGGCTGGGCGCAGTGCGGATCTGGCTGTGTCCACTCACCCACGGGAGACGGGCAGGGAAGGCGCAGTGTGGATCTGGCTGTGTCCACTCACTCACAAGAGACGGACAGAAAGGGCGCTGTGTGCATCTGGCTATGTCCTCTGATCTACGGCAGACGGGCAGGCAGGGCGCAGTGCGGATGTGGCTGTGTCCACTCACCCACGGCAGACGGTCAGGCAGGGCGCAGTGCGGATCTGGCTGTGTCCACTCACCCACGGGAGACGGGCAGAGAGTGTGTCGTGTGGATCTGGCTATGTCCACTGACCCACGGCAGACGGGCAGGCAGGGCGCAGTGCGGATCTGGCTGTGTACACTCACCCACGGCAGACGGTCAGGCAGGGCGCAGTGCGGAGTTGGCTGTGTCCACTCACCCACGGTGGACAAGTATGCAAGGCGCAGTGTGGATCTGGCTGTGTCCACTCACCCACGGGAGACGGGCAGAGAGGGTGTCGTGTGGATCTGGCTATGTCCACTGACCCACGGTAGACGGGCAGGCAGGGCGCACTGCGGATCTGGCTGTGTCCCCTCACCCACGGGAGACGGGCAGGCAGGGCGCAGTGCGGACCTGTCTGTGTCCACTCACCCACAGGAGACGGGCAGAGAGGATGCAGTGAGGATCTGGCTGTTTCCACTCACCCACGGGAGACGGGCAGGCAGGGCGCAGTGCGGATCTGGCTTTCTCCACTCACCCACGGCAGACGGGCAGGCAGGGCTCAGTGCGGATCTGGCTGTGTCCACTCACCCACGGGAGACGGGCAGGCAGGGCGCAGTGCGGATCTGGCTGTGTCCCCTCACCGCCGGCAGACGGTCAGGCAGGGCGCAGTGCGGATCTGGCTGTGTCCACTCACCCACGGGAGACGGGTAGGCAAGGCGCAGTGTGGATCTGGCAGTGTCCACTCACCCACGGGAGACGGGCAGAGAGGGTGCTGTGTGGATCTGGCTATGTCCACTGACCAACGGCAGACGGGCAGGCAGGGCGCAGTGCGGATCTGGCTGTGTCCAATCACCCACGGCAGACGGGCAGGCAGGGCGCAGTGTGGATCTCGCTATGTCCAGTCACCCACGGGTGACGGTCAGAGATGGTGCTGTGTGGATCTGGCTATGTCCACTAACCCACGGCAGACGGGCAGTCAGGGCGCAGTGCGGATCGGGCTGTGTCCACTGACCCACGGCAGATGGGCAGGCAGGGCGCAGTGCGTATCTCACTCTGTCCACTCACCCACGGGAGACGGGCAGGCAAGGCGCAGTGTGAATCTTGCTGTGTCCACTCAACCACGGGAGACGGGCAAGGGGGTGCTGTGTGGATCTGGCTATGTACACTGACCCAAGGCAGACGGGCAGGCAGGGCGGTGTGCGGATCTGGCTGTGTCCACTCACCCACGGCAGACGTTCAGGAAGGGCGCAGTGCGGATCTGGCTGTGTCTACTCATCCACGGGAGACGGGCAGGCAGGGAGCAGTGCGGATCTGGCTGTGTCCACTCAACCACGGGAGACGGGCAGGAAAGGCGCAGTGTGGATCTGTCTGTGTCCACTCACCCACGGGAGACGGGCAGAGAGGGTGCTGTGTGGATCTGGCTATGTCCACTGACCCACGGCAGACGGGCAGGCAGGGTGCAGTGTGGACCTGGCTGTGTCCAATCACCCACGGGAGACGGGCCAGCAAGGTGCACTGAGGATCTTGCTGTGACCACTCACCCACGGGAGACGGGCAGAGAGGGTGCTGTGTGGATCTAGCTATGTCCACTTACCCACGGCAGACGGGCAGGAAGGGCGCAGTGCGGATCTGGCTGTGTTAACTCACCCACGGCAGACGGGCAGGCAGGGCGCAGTGCGGATCTGGCTGTGTCCCCTCACCCACGGGAGACGGTTAGGCAAAGCGCAGTGTGGATCTGGCTGTGTCCACTCACCCACGGGAGACGGTCAGAGAGGGTGCCGTGTGGATCTGGCTATGTCCACTCACCCACGGGAGACGGGCAGGCAGGGCGCAGTGCGAATTAGGCTGTATCCCCTCACCCACGGCAGACGGTCAGGCAGGGCGCAGTGCGGAATTGGCTATGTCCACTCACCCACGGGAGACGGGCAGGCAGGGCGCAGTGCGAATTAGGCTGTGTCCCCTCACACACGACAGACGGTCAGGCAGGGCACAGTGCGAAATTGGCTATGTCCTCTCACCCACGGGAGACGGGCAGGCATGGCGCAGTGCGGATCTGGCTGTGTCCACTCACCCAGGGGAGACGGGTAGGCAAAGCGCAGTGCGGATCTGGCTGTGTCCACTCACACACTGGAGACGGGCAGGCACGGCGCAGTGCGGAATTGGCTATGTCCACTCACCCACGGGAGACGGGCAGGCAGGGCGCAGTGCGGATCTGGCTGTGACCACTCACCCACGGGAGACGGGCAGGCAGGACGCAGTGCGGATCTGGCTGTGTCCACTCACCCACGGCAGATGGGCAGGCAGGGCGCAGTGCGGATCTGGCTTTGTCCACTCACCCAGGGCAGACGGTCAGGCAGGGCGCAGTGCGGATCTGGCTTTTACCACTCACCCAGGGCAGATGGGCAGGCAGGGCGCAGTGCGGATCTGGCTGTGTCCACTCACCCACGGCAGACGGTCAGGCAGGGCGCAGTGCGGATCTGGCTGTGTCCACTCACCAACGGGAGACGGGCAGAGAGGGTGTCGTGTGGATCTGGCTATGTCCACTGACCCACAGTAGACGGGCAGGCAGGGCGCACTGCGGATCTGGCTGTGTCCCCTCACCCACGGGAGACGGGCAGGCAGGGCGCAGTGCGGACCTGGCTGTGTCCACTCACCCATAGGAGACGGGCAGAGAGGATGCAGTGAGGATCTGGCTGTTTCCACTCACCCACGGGAGACGGGCAGGCACGGCGCAGTGCAGATCAGGCTGTGTCCACTGACCCACGGCAGACGGGCAGGCAGGGCGAAGTGCGGATCTGGCTGTGTCCAAACACCCACAGCAGACGGGCAGGCAGGGCGCAGTGCGGATCTGGCTAGTCCACTCACCCACGGGAGACGGGCAGGCAAAACACAGTGTGGATCTGGCTGTGTCCACTCACCCACGGGAGACGGGCAGAGAGGGTGCTGTGTGGATCTGTCTATGACCACTGACCCACGGCAGACGGGCAGACAGGGCGCAGTGCAGATCTGGCTGTGTCCACTCACCCACAGCAGATGGTGTGGCAGGGCGCAGTGCGGATCTGGCTGTGTCCACTCACCCACGGTAGACGGGCAGAGAGGGTGCCGTGTGTATCTGGCTACGTCCAGTGACCCACGGCACACGGGCAGGCAGGGCGCAGTGCGGATCTGGCTGTGTCCACTCACCCACGGCAGACGGGCAGGCAGAGCGCAGTGCGGATCTGGCTGTGTCCCCTGACCCACCGCAGACGGGCATGCAGGGCGCACTGCGGATCTGGCTGTGTCCACTCACCCACGGGAGACTGGCAGAAAATGCGCTGTGTGGATCTGGCTAAGTCCACTGACCCACGGCAGACGGGCAGGCAGGGCGCAGTGCGGATCTGGCTGTGTCCCCTCACCCACGGCAGACGGTCAGGCAGGGCGCAGTGCGGATATGGCTGTGTCTACTCACCCAAGGGAGACGGGCAGGCAATGCGCAGTGTGGATCTGTCTGTGTCCACTCACCCACGGGAGATGGGCAGAGAGGGTGCTGTGTGGATCTGGCTATGTCAAGTGACCCACGGCAGACGGGCAGGCAGGGCGCAGTGCGGCTCTGCCTGTGTCCACTGACCCACGGCAGACGGGCAGGCAGGGCGCAGTGCGGATCTGACTGTGTCTACTAACCCACGGGAGACGGGCAGAGAGGGTGCTGTGTGGATCTGACTATGTACACTGACCACGGCAGACGGTCCGGCAGGGCTGTATGCGGATCTGGCTGTGTCCACTCACGCACGGCAGACGGTCAGGAAGGGCGCAGTGCGGATCTGGCTGTGTCCACTCACCCACGGGAGACGAGCGGGCCGGGTGCAGTGCGGATCTGGCTGTGTCCACTCACCCACGGGAGACGGGCACGCAAGGCGCAGTGTGGATCTGGCTGTGTCCACTCACTCACAAGAGACGGGCAGAAAGGGCGCTGTGTGGATCTGGCTATGTCCACTGACCTACGGCAGACGGACAGGCAGGGCGTAGTGCGGATGTGGCTGTGTCCACTCACCCACGGCAGACGGTCAGGCAGGGCGCAGTGCGGATCTGGCTGTGTCCACTCACCCACGGGAGACGGGCAGAGAGTGTGTCGTGTGGATCTGGCTATGTCCACTGACCCACGGTAGACGGGCAGGCAGGGCGCAGTGCGGATCTGGCGGTGTCCCCTCACCCACGGCAGACGGTCAGGCAGGGCGCAGTGCGGATCTGGCTGTGTCCCCTCACCCACGGCAGACGGTCAGGCAGGGCGCAGTGCTGATCTGGCTGTGTCCACTCACCCAAGGGAGACAGGCAGGCAAGGGGCAATGTGGATCTGGCTGTGTCCACTCACCCACGGGAGACGGGCAGAGAGGGTGCTGTGTGGTCAGGCTATGTCCACTGTCCGACGGCAGAAGGGCAGGCAGGGCTCAGTGCGGATCTGGCTGTGTCCCCTCACCAACGGCACACGGTCAGGCACGGAGCAGTGCGGATCTGGCTGTGACCACTCACCCACGGGAGACGGGCAGGCAGGGCGCAGTGCGGATCTGGCTTTGTCCACTCACCCAGGGCAGACGGGCAGGCAGGGCGCAGTGCGGATATGGCTGTGTCCACTCACCCATGGGAGACGGGCAGGCAAGGCGCAGTGTGGATCTGGTGTGTCCACTCACCCACAGGAGACGGGCAGAGAGGATGCAGTGAGGATCTGGCTGTTTCCACTCACCCACGGGAGACGGGTAGGCAAGGCGCAGTGTGGATCTGGCAGTGTCCACTCACCCACGGGAGACGGGCAGAGAGGGTGCTGTGTGGATCTGGCTATGTCCACTGACCCACGGCAGATGGGCAGGCAGGGCGCAGTGCGGATCTGGCTGTGTCCAATCACCCACGGCAGACGGGCAGGCAGGGCGCAGTGTGGATCTGGCTATGTCCACTCACCCACGGGAGATGGGCAGGCAAGGCGCAGTGTAAATCTGGCTGTGTCCACTCACACACGGGAGACGGGCAAGGGGGTGCTGTGTGGATCTGGCTATGTACACTGACACACGGCAGACGGGCAGGCAGGGCGGTGTGCGGATCTGGCAGTGTCCACTCACCCACGGCAGACGGTCAGGAAGGGCGCAGTGCGGATCTGGCTGTGTCTACTCATCCACGGGAGACGGGCAGGCAGGGAGCAGTGCGGATCTGGCTGTGTCCACTCACCCACGGGAGTTGGGCAGGCAAGGCGCAGTGTGGATCTGTCTGTGTCCACTCACCCACGGGAGACGGGCAGAGAGGGTGCTGTGTGGATCTGGCTATGTCCACTGACCCACGGCAGACGGGCAGGCAGGGTGCAGTGTGGACCTGGCTGTGTCCACTCACCCACGGGAGACGGGCCAGCAAGGTGCACTGAGGATCTTGCTGTGACCACTCACCCACGGGAGACGGGCAGAGAGGGTGCCGTGTGGATCTGGCTATGTCCACTCACCCACGGGAGACGGGCAGGCAGGGCGCAGTGCGAATTAGGCTGTGTCCACTCACCCACGGCAGACGGTCAGGCAGGGCGCAGTGCGGAATTGGCTATGTCCCCTCACCCACGGCAGACGGTCAGGCAGGGCGCAGTGCGGAATTGGCTATGTCCACTCACCCACGGGAGACGGGCAGGCAGGGCGCAGTGCGGATCTGGCTGTGTCCACTCACCCAGGGGAGACGGGTAGGCAAAGCGCAGTGTGGATCTTACTGTGTCCACTCACCCACTGGAGACGGGCAGGCACGGCGCAGTGCGGAATTGGCTATGTCCACTCACCCACTGGAGACGGGCATGCAGGGCGCAGTGCGGATCTGGCTGTGTCCACTCACCCACGGGAGACGGGCAGGCAGGGCGCAGTGCGGATCTGGCTGTGTCCACTCACCCACGGCAGACGGGCATGCAGGGCGCAGTGCGGATCTGGCTGTGTCCACTCACCCACGGCAGACGGGCAGGCAGGGCGCAGTGCGGATCTGGCTTTGTCCACTCACCCAGGGGAGACGGGTAGGCAAAGGGTAGTGTGGATCTGGCTGTGTCCACTCACCCAGGTGGGGCGAGCAGAGAGTGTGCCGTGTGGATCTGGCTATGTCCACTGACCCACGGCAGACGGGCAGGCAGAGCGCAGTGCGGATCTGGCTGTGTCCAATCACCCATGGCTGACGAGCAGGCAGGGCGCAGTGCGGATCTGGCTGTCTCCACCCACCCACGGCAGACGGTCAGGAAGGGCGCAGTGTGGATCTGGCTGTGTCCACTCACCCACGGGAGACGGGCAGGCAGGGCGCAGTGTGGATCTTGCTGTGTCCACTCACCCACGGGAGACGGGCAGAGAGGGTGCTGTGTTGATATGGCTATGTCCACTGACCCACGGCAGAAGGGCAGGCAAGGCGCAGTGCGGATCTGGCTGTGTCCAATCACCCACGGCAGACGGGCAGGCAGGGTGCAGTGTGGATCTGGCTGTGTCCACTCACCCACGGGAGATGGGCAGGCAAGGGGCACTGTGGATCTTGCTGTGAACACTCACCCACGGGAGACGGGCAGAGAGGGTGCTGTGTGGATCTAGCGATGTCCACTGACCCACGGCAGACGTTCAGGTAGGGCGCAGTGCGGATCTGGCTGTGTCCAATCACCCACAGCAGACGGGCAGGCAGGGTGCAGTGTGGATCTGGCTGTGTCCTCTCACCCACGGGAGACGGACAGGCAAGGTGCACTGTGGATCTTGCTGTGACCACTCACCCACGGGATACGGGCAGAGAGGGTGCTGTGTGGGTCTAGCTAAGTCCACTGACCCACGGCAGACGGGCAGGCAGGGCGCAGTGGGGATCTGGCTGTGTTTCCTCACCCACGGCAGACAGTCAGGCAGGGCGCAGTGCGGATCTGGCTGTGTCCACTCACCCAAGGGAGACGGGTAGGCAAGACGCAGTGTGGATCTGGCTGTGTCCACTCACCCACGGGAGACGGGCAGAGAGGGTGCTGTGTGGATCTGGCTATGTACACTGACACACGGCAGACGGGCAGGCAGGGTGCAGTGCGTATCGGGCTGTGTCCAATCACCCACTGCAGACGGGCAGGCAGGGCGCAGTGCGTATCGGGCTGTGTCCACTCACCCACGGCAGATGGTCTGGCAGGGCGCAGTGCGGATCTGGCTGTGTCCACTCACCCACAGGAGACGGGCAGAGAGGGTGCTGTGTGGATCTGGCTATGTCCACTGACCCACGGCAGACGGGCAGGCAGTGCGCAGTGCGGTTCTGGCTTTGTCCAATCACCAATGCAGACGGGCAGGCAAGGCGCAGTGGGGATATGGCTGTGTCCACTCACCCACGGGAGATGTGCAGGTAAGGCGCATTGTGGATCTCGCTGTGTCCACTCACCCATGGCAGACGGGCAGGCAGGGCGCAGTGCGGATCTGGCTGTGTCCACTCACCCACGGGAGACAGGCAGAGAGGGTGCTATGTGGAGGTGGGTATGTTCACTGACCCACGGCAGACGGGCAGGCAGGGCGCAGTGTGAATATGGCTGTGTCCACTCACCCACGGGAGACGGGCAGAGAGGGTGCTGTGTGGATCTGGCTATGTCCAGTGACCCTCGGCAGACGGGCAGGCAGGGCGCAGTGCAGATCTGCCTGTGTCCACTGACCCACGACAGACGGGCAGGCAGGGCGCAGTGCGGATCTGGCTGTGTCTACTCACCCACGGGAGACGGGCAGGCAAGGCGCAGTGTGGATCTGGCTATGTCCACTCACACACGGGAGATGGGCAGAGAGGGTGCTGTGTGGATCTGGCCATGTACACTGACCCACGGCAGACGGTCCGGAAGGGCGGTGTGCGGATCTGGCTGTGTCCACTCACCCACGGCAGACGGACAGGAAGGGCGCAGTGCTGATCTGGCTGTGTCCACTCACCCACGGGAGACGGGCCGGCCGGGCGCAGTGCGGATCTGGCTGTGTCCACTCACCCACGGCAGACGAGCAGGCAGGGCGCAGTGCGGATCTGGCTGTATCCACTCACCAACGGGAGACGGGCAGGCAAGGCGCAGTGTGGATCTGGCTGTGTCCACTCACTCACAACAGACGGGCAGAAAGGGCACTGTGTGGATCTGGCTATGTCCACTGATCTACGGCAGACGGGCAGGCAGGGCGCAGTGCGGATGTGGCTGTGTCCACTCACCCACGGCAGACGGTCAGGCAGGGCGCAGTGCGGATCTGGCTGTGTCCACTCATCCACGGGAGACGGGCAGAGAGTGTGTCGTGTGGATCTGGCTATTCCCAGTGACCCACGGCAGACGGGCAGGCAGGGCGCAATGCGGATCTGGCTGTGTACACTCACCCACGGCAGACAGTCAGGCAGGGCGCAGTGCGGAGTTGGCTGTGTCCACTCACCCACGGGGGACAAGTAGCAAGGCGCAGTGTGGATCTGGCTGTGTCCACTCACCCACGGGAGACGGGCAGAGAGGGTGCTGTGTGGATCTGGCTATGTCCACTTACCCACGCGAGACGGGCAGGAAGGGCGCAGTGCGGATCTGGCTGTGTCCACTCACCCACGGCAGACGGTCAGGCAGGGCGCAGTGCGGACTTGGCTGTGTCCACTCACCTACGGGAGACAGGCACGAAGGTCGCAGTGCGGATCTGGCTGTGTCCAATCACCCACAGCATACGGGCAGGCAGGGCGCAGTGCGGATCTTGCTGTGTCCACTCACCCATGGGAGAAGGGCAGGCAAGGCGCAGTGTGGATCTGGCTGTGTCCACTCACCCACGGGATACGGGCAGAGAGTGTGCTGTGTGGATCTGGCTATGTCCACTGACCCACGGCAGACGGGCAGGCAGGGCGCAGTGCGGATCTGGCTGTGTACACTCAACCACGGGAGACGGACAGGCAAGGCGCAGTGTGCATCTGGCTGTCTCCACTCACCCACGGGAGACGGGCAGAGAGGGTGCTGTGTGGATCTGGCTATGTACACTGACCCACGGCAGACGAGCAGACAGGGTGCAGTGCGGATCTGGCTGTGTCCACTCACCCACGGCAGACGGTCAGGCAGGGCGCAGTGCGGATCCGGCTGTGTCCACTCACCCACGGGAGACAAGCATGCAGGGCGCAGTGCGGATCTGGCTGTGTCCACTCACCCAAGGGAGACGGGCAGGCACGGCGCAGTGTGGATCTGGCTGTGTCCACTCACCCACCGGAGACGGGCAGAGAGGGTGCTGTGTGGTCTGGCTATGTCCACTGACCCACGGCAGACGGGCAGAGAGGGTGCTGTGTGGATCTGGCTATGTCCACTGACCCACGGCAGACGGGCAGGCAGGGTGCAGTGTGGACCTGGCTGTGTCCACTCACCCACGGGAGACGGGCCAGCAAGGTGCACTGAGGATCTTGCTGTGACCACTCACCCACGGGAGACGGGCAGAGAGGGTGCCGTGTGGATCTGGCTATGTCCACTCACCCACGGGAGACGGGCAGGCAGGGCGCAGTGCGAATTAGGCTGTGTCCCCTCACCCACGGCAGACGGTCAGGCAGGGCGCAGTGCGGAATTGGCTATGTCCCCTCACCCACGGCAGACGGTCAGGCAGGGCGCAGTGCGGAATTGGCTATGTCCACTCACCCACGGGAGACGGGCAGGCAGGGCGCAGTGCGGATCTGGCTGTGTCCACTCACCCAGGGGAGACGGGTAGGCAAAGCGCAGTGTGGATCTTACTGTGTCCACTCACCCACTGGAGACGGGCAGGCACGGCGCAGTGCGGAATTGGCTATGTCCACTCACCCACTGGAGACGGGCATGCAGGGCGCAGTGCGGATCTGGCTGTGTCCACTCACCCACGGGAGACGGGCAGGCAGGGCGCAGTGCGGATCTGGCTGTGTCCACTCACCCACGGCAGACGGGCAGGCAGGGCGCAGTGCGGATCTGGCTTTGTCCACTTACCCAGGGGAGACGGGTAGGCAAAGGGTAGTGTGGATCTGGCTGTGTCCACTCACCCAGGGGGGGCGAGCAGAGAGTGTGCCGTGTGGATCTGGCTATGTCCACTGACCCACGGCAGACGGGCAGGCAGAGCGCAGTGCGGATCTGGCTGTGTCCAATCACCCATGGCTGACGAGCAGGCAGGGCGCAGTGCGGATCTGGCTGTCTCCACCCACCCACGGCAGACGGTCAGGAAGGGCGCAGTGTGGATCTGGCTGTGTCCACTCACCCACGGGAGACGGGCAGGCAGGGCGCAGTGTGGATCTTGCTGTGTCCACTCAACCACGGGAGACGGGCAGAGAGGGTGCTGTGTTGATATGGCTATGTCCACTGACCCACGGCAGAAGGGCAGGCAAGGCGCAGTGTGAATCTGGCTGTGTCCACTCACCCACGGGAGACGGGCAAGGGGGTGTTGTGTGGATCTGGCTATGTACACTGACCCACGGCAGACGGGCAGGCAGGGCGGTGTGCGGATCTGGCTGTGTCCACTCACCCACGGCAGACGGTCAGGAAGGGTGCAGTGCGGATCTGGCTGTGTCTACTCATCCACGGGATTCGGGCAGGCAGGGAGCAGTGCGGATCTGGCTGTGTCCACTCACCCACGGGAGACGGGCAGGCAAGGCGCAGTGTGGATCTGTCTGTGTCCACTCACCCACGGGAGACGGGCAGAGAGTGTGCTGTGTGGATCTGGCTATGTCCACTGACCCACGGCAGACGGGCAGGCAGGGTGCATTGTGGACCTGGCTGTGTCCACTCAACCACGGGAGATGGGCCAGCAGGTGCACTGAGGATCTTGCTGTGACCACTCACCCACGGGAGACGGGCAGATAGTGTGCTGTGTGGATCTAGCTATGTCCACTTACCCACGGCAGACGGGCAGGAAGGGCGCAGTGCGGATCTGGCTGTGTCCATTAACCCACGGGAGACAGGCAGGCAAGGCGCAGTGTGGATCTGGCTGTGTCCACACTCCCACGGGAGACGGGCAGAGAGGGTGCTGTGTGGATCTGGCTATGTCCACTTATCCATGGCAGACGGGCAGGGAGGGCGCATGCAGATCTCGCTGTGTCCACTCACCCACGGCAGACGGGCAGGTTGGCGCAATGCGGATCTGGCTGTGTCCACTCACCCACGGGAGACGGCGAGGCAAGGTGCAGTGTGGATCTGGCTGTGTCCACTCACGCACGGGAGACGGTCAGAGAGGGTGCTGTGTGGATCTGACTATGTACACTGACCCACGGCAGACGAACAGGCAGGGCGTACTGCGGATCTGGCTGTGTCCACTCACCCACTGCAGACGGTCAGGAAGGGCGCAGTGCGGATCTGGCTGTGTTCGCTCACCCACGGGAGACGGGCAGGCAGGGCGCAGTGCGGATCTGGCTGTGTCTACTCACCCACGGCATACGATTAGGCAGGGCGCAGTGGGGATCTGGCTGTGTCCACTCACCCATGGGAGACGGGCAGGCAAGGCGTAGTGTGGATCTGGCTGTGTCCACTCACCCACGGGAGACCTTCAGAGAGGGTGCTGTGTGGATCTCGCTATGTACACTAACCCACGGCAGACGGGCAGGCAGGGCGCAGTGAGGATCTGGGTGTGTCCACTGACCCACGGGAGATGAGCAAAGAGGGTGCTGTGTGGATCTGCCTATGTACACTGACCCACGTCAGACGGGCAGGCAGGGCGCAGTGCGGATCTGGCTGTGTCCAATCATCCACGGCAGATGGGCAGGCAGGGCGCAGTGAGGATCTGGCTGTGTCCACTCACCCATGGCAGACGGTGAGGCAGGGCGCAGTGCGGATCTGGCTGTGTCCAATCACCCACGGGAGACGGGTACGCAAGGCGCCGTGTGGATCTGGCTGTGTCCACTCACCCACGGGAGACGGGCAGGCAGGGCGCAGTGCGGATCTGGCTGTGTCCACTCACCCATGGGAGATGGGCAGGCAAGGCGCAGTGTGGATCTGGCTGTGTCCACTCACCCACGGGAGACGGGCAAAAAGGGCGCTGTGTGGATCTGGCTATGTCCACAGACCCACTGCAGACGGGCAGGCAGGGCACAGTGCGGATCTGGCTGTGTCCACTCACCCACGGCAGACGGTCAGGCAGGGCGCAGTGCGGATCTGGCAGTGTCCACTCACCCACGGGAGACGGTCAGGCAGGGCGCAGTGCGGATCTGGCTGTGTCCACTCTCCCACTGGAGACGGGCAGGCAGGGCGTAGTGCGGATCTGGCTGTGTCCACTCACACACGGTAGACAGGCAGGCAGGGCGCAGTGCGCATCTGGCTGTGTCCACTCACCCATGGGAGACGGGCAGGCAAGGCGCAGTGTGGATCTGGCTGTGTCCACTCACCCACGGGAGACGGGCAGAGAGGTTGCTGTGTGGATCTGGCTATGTCCAATGACCCACGGCAGACGGGCAGGGAGGGCGCAGTGCGGATCTCGCTGTGTCCACTCACCCACGGCAGACGGGCAGGCAGGGCGCAGTGCGGATCTGGCTGTGTACACTCACCCATGGCAGACGGGCAGGCAGGGCGCAGTGCGGATCTGGCTGTGTCCACTCACCCATGGCAGACGGTAGGCAAGGCGCAATGTGGATGGCTGTGTCCACTCACCCACGGGAGACGGGCAGAAAGGGCTCTGTGTGGATCTGGATATGTCCACTGACCGACGGCAGACTGGCAGGCAGGGCATAGTGCTGATCTGGCTGTGTCCACTCACCCACGGCAAACGGGCACGAGGGCGCAGTGCGGATCTGGCTGTGTCCACTCACCCACGGGAGACAGGTAGGCAAGGCGCAGTGTGGATCTGGCTGTGTCCACTCACCCACGGGAGACGGGCAGAGAGGGTGCTGTCCGGATCTGGCTATGTCCACTGACCCACGGCAGACGGGCAGGGAGGGCGCAGTGCAGATCTCGCTGTGTCCACTCACCCACGGCAGACGGGCAGGCTGGCGCAATGCGGATCTGGCTGTGTCCACTCACCCACGGGAGACGGCGAGGCAAGGTGCAGTGTGGATCTGGCTGTGTCCACTCACCCACGGGAGACGGTCAGAGAGGGTGCTGTGTGGATCTGACAATGTACACTGATCCACGGCAGACGAGCAGGCAGGGCGCAATGCGGATCTGGCTGTGTCCACTCACCCACTGCAGACGGTCAGGAAGGGCGCAGTGCGGATCTGGCTGTGTCCTCTCACCCACGGGAGACGGGCAGGCAGGGCGCAGTGCGGATCTGGCTGTGTCTACTCACCCACGGCATACGATTAGGCAGGGCGCAGTGGGGATCTGGCTGTGTCCACTCACCCACGGCAGACGGTGAGAAGGGCGCAGTGCGGATCTGGCTGTGTCCACTCACCCACGGGAGACAGTCAGAGAGGGTGCTGGGTGTGTTCACTGACGGATCTGAGTGTGTCCACTGACCCACGGGAGATGGGCAAAGAGGGTGCTGTGTGGATCTGCCTATGTACACTGACCCACGTCAGACGGGCAGGCAGGGCGCAGTGCGGATCTGGCTGTGTCCAATCATCCACGGCAGATGGGCAGGCAGGGCGCAGTGAGGATCTGGCTGTGTCCACTCACCCACGGCAGACGGTCAGGCAGGGCGCAGTGCGGATCTGGCTGTGTCCAATCACCCACGGGAGACGGGTACGCAAGGCGCCGTGTGGATCTGGCTGTGTCCACTCACCCACGGGAGACGGGTAGAGAGGGTGCTGTGTGGATCTGGCTATGTCCACTGACCCACGGCAGACGGGCAGGCAGGGCGCAGTGCATATCTGGCTGTGTACACTCACCCACGGGAGACGGGCAGGCAGGGCGCAGTGCGGATCTGGCTGTGTCCACTCACCCATGGGAGATGGGCAGGCAAGGCGCAGTGTGGATTTGGCTGTGTCCACTCACCCACGGGAGACGGGCAGAAAGGGCGCTGTGTGGATCTGGCTATGTCCACTGACCCACTGCAGACTGGCAGGCAGGGCACAGTGCGGATCTGGCTGTGTCCACTCACCCACGGCAGACGGGCAGGCAGGGCGCAATGCGGATCTGGCTGTGTCCACTCAACCACGGCAGACGGTCAGGCAGGGCGCAGTGCGGATCTGGCAGTGTCCACTCACCCACGGGAGACGGTCAGGCAGGGCGCAGTGCGGATCTGGCTGTGTCCACTCTCCCACTGGAGACGGGCAGGCAGGGCGCAGTGCGGATCTGGCTGTGTCCACTCACACACGGCAGACAGGCAGGCAGGGCGCAGTGCGCATCTGGCTGTGTCCACTCACCCATGGGAGACGGGCAGGCAAGGCGCAGTGTGGATCTGGCTGTGTCCACTCACCCACGGGAGACGGGCAGAGACGTTGCTGTGTGGATCTGGCTATGTCCAATGACCCACGGCAGACGGGCAGGGAGGGCGCAGTGCGGATCTCGCTATGTCCACTCACCCACGGCAGACGGGCAGGCAGGGCGCAGTGCGGATCTGGCTGTGTCCACTCACCCATGGCAGACGGGCAGGCAGGGCGCAGTGCGGATCTGGCTGTGTCCACTCACCCACGGCAGACGGTAAGGCAAGGCGCAATGTGGATGGCTGTGTCCACTCACCCACGGGAGACGGGCAGAAAGGGCGCTGTGTGGATCTGGCTATGTCCACTGACCGACGGCAGACTGGCAGGCAGGGCATAGTGCTGATCTGGCTGTGTCCACTCACCCACGGCAGACGGGCAGGCAGGGCGCAGTGCGGATCTGGCTGTGTCCACTCACCCACGGGAGACAGGTAGGCAAGGCGCAGTGTGGATCTGGCTGTGTCCACTCACCCACGGGAGACGGGCAGAGAGGGTGCTGTCCGGATCTGGCTATGTCCACTGACCCACGGCAGACGGGCAGGCAGGGCGCAGTGCGGATGTGGCTGTGTCCAATCACCCACGGGAGACGGGTAAGCAAGGCGCAGTGTGGATATGGCTGTGTCCACTCACCCACGGGAGATGGGCAGAGAGGGTGCTGTGTGGATCTGGCTATGTCCACTGATCCACGGCAGATGGGCAGGGAGGGCGCAGTGCAGATCTCGCTGTGTCCACTCACCCACGGCAGACGGGCAGGCTGGCGCAATGCGGATCTGGCTGTGTCCACTCACCCACGGGAGACGGCGAGGCAAGGTGCAGTGTGGATCTGGCTGTGTCCACTCACCCACGGGAGACGGTCAGAGAGGGTGCTGTGTGGATCTGACAATATACACTGATCCACGGCAGACGAGCAGGCTGGGCGCAATGCAGATCTGGCTGTGTCCACTCACCCACTGCAGACGGTCAGGAAGGGCGCAGTACAGATCTCTCTGTGTCCTCTCACCCACGGGAGATGGGCAGGCAGGGCGCAGTGCGGATCTGGCTGTGTCTACTCACCCACGGCATACGATTAGGCAGGGCGCAGTGCGGATCTGGCTGTGTCCACTCACCCACGGGAGACGGGCAGGCAAGGCGTAGTGTGGATCTGGCTGTGTCCACTCACCCATGGGAGACGGTCAGAGAGGGTGCTGTGTGGATCTCGCTATGTACACTGACCCACGGCAGACGGGCAGGCAGGGCGCAGTGCGGATCTGGCTGTGTCCAATCACCCACGGCAGACGGGCAGGAAGGGCGCAGTGCGGATCTGGCTGTGTCCAATCATCCACGGCAGATGGGCAGGCAGGGCGCAGTGAGGATCTGGCTGTGTCCACTCACCCACGGCAGATGGGCAGGCAGGGCGCAGTGCGGATCTGGCTGTGTCCACTCACCCACGGGAGACGGGCAGGCAGGGCGCAGTGCGGATCTGGCTGTGTCCACTCACCCATGGGAGATGGGCAGGCAAGGCGCAGTGTGTATCTGGCTGTGTCCACTCACGCACGGGAGACGGGCAGAAAGTGCGCTGTGTGGATCTGGCTATGTCCACTGACCCACGGCAGACTGGCAGGCAGGGCACAGTGCGGATCTGGCTGTGTCTACTCACCCACGGCAGACGATTAGGCAGGGCGCAGTGCGGATCTGGCTGTGTGCACTCACCCACGGGAGATGGGCAGGCAAGGCGTAGTGTGGATCTCGCTGTGTCCACTCACCCACGGGAGACGTGTAGAGAGGGTGCTGTGTGGATCTGGCTATGTACACTGACCCACAGCAGACGGGCAGGCAGGGCGCAGTGCGGATCTGGGTGTGCCCACTAACCCACGGGAGACGGGCTAAGAGGGTGCTGTGTGGATCTGCCTATATACACTGACCCACGTAAGACGGGCAGGCAGGACGCAGTGCGGATCTGGCTGTGTACAATCACCCACGGCAGACGGGCAGGCAGGGCGCAGTGCGGATCTGGCTGTGTCCAATCACCCACGGCAGACGGGCAGGAAAGGCGCACTGTTGATCTGGCTGTGACCACTCACCCACGGGAGACGGGCAGAGAGGGTGCTGTGTGGATCTAGCTATGTCCACTGACCCACGGCAGACGGGCAGGCCGGGTACATTGCGGATCTGGCTGTGTCCAATCACCCACGGCAGACGGGCAGGCAGGGCGCAGTGCGGATCTGGCTGTGTCCACTCACCCACGGCAGTCGGTCAGGCAGGGTGAAGTGCGGATCTGGCTGTGTCCACTCACCCAAGGGAGACGGGTAGGCAAGGCACAGTGTGGATCTGGCTGTGTCCACCCACCCACCTCAGATGGGCAGAGAGGGTACTGTGTGGATCTGGCTATATCCACTGACCCACGGCAGATGGGCAGGCAGGGCGCAGTGCGGATCTGGCTGTGACCACTCACCCACGGCAGACGGTCAGGAAGGGCGCACTGCGGATCTGGCTGTGTCCACTCACCCACGGGAGACGGGCAGGCAGGGCGCAGTGCGGATCTGGCTGTGTCCACTCACGCACGGCAGACGGGCAGGCAGGGCGCAGTGCGGATCTGGCTGTGTCCACTCACCCACGGGAGACGGGCATGCAAGGCGCAGTGTGGATCTGGCTATGTCCACTCACCCACGGGAGACGGGCAGAAAGGGCGCTGTGTGGATCTGGCTATGTCCTCTGACCCACGGCAGACGGGCAGGCAAGGCACAGTGCGTATCTGGCTGTGTCCACTCACCCACGGGAGACGGGTAGAGAGGGTGCTGTGTGGATCTGGCTATGTAAACTGACCCACGGCAGACGGGCAGGCAGGGCGCAGTGCGGATCTGGCTGAGTCCACTCACCCTCGGCAGACGGTCTGGAAGGGCGCAGTGCGGATCTGGCAGTGTCCACTCACCCACGCGAGACGGGCAGGCAGGGCGCAGTGCGGATCTGGCTATGTCCACTCTCCCACGGGAGACGGGCAGGCAGGGCGCAGTGGGGATCTGGATGTGTCCACTCACACACGGCAGACGGGCAGCTGGCGCAATGCGGATCTGGCTGTGTCCACTCACCCACGGGAGACGGCGTGGCAAGGTGCAGTGTGGATCTGGCTGTGTCCACTCACCCACGGGAGACGGGCAGAGAGGGTGCTGTGTGGATCTGACAATGTACACTGACCCACGGCAGACGAGCAGGCAGGGCGCAATGCGGATCTGGCTGTGTCCACTCACCCACTGCAGAAGGTCAGGAAGGGCTCAGTGCGGATTTGGCTGTGTCCACTCACCCACGGGAGACGGGCAGGCAGGGCGCAGTGCGGATCTGGCTGTGTCTACTCACCCACGGCATACGATTAGGCAGGGCGCAGTGCGGATCTGGCTGTGTCCACTCACCCACGGGAGACGGGCAGGCAAGGCGTAGTGTGGATCTGGCTGTGTCCACTCACCCACGGGAGACGGCCAGAGAGGGTGCTGTGTGGATCTGGCTATGTACACTGACCCACGGAAGCCGGGCAGGCAGGGCGCAGTGCAGATCTGGGTGTGTCCACTCACCCACGGGAGACGGGCAAAGAGGGTGCTGTGTGGATCTGCCTATGTACACTGACCCACGTCAGACGGGCAGGCAGGGCGCAGTGCGAATCTGGCTGTGTCCAATCACCCACGGCAGACGGGCAGGCAGGCCGCAGTGCGGATCTGGCTGTGTCCACTCACCCACGGGAGACGGGCAGAGAGGATGCTGTGTGGTTCTGGCTATATCCACAGACCCACGGCAGACAGGCAGGGAGGGCGCAGTGCGGATCTCGTTGTGTCCACTCAACCACGGCAGACGGACAGGCAGGGCGCAGTGCAGATCTGGTTGTGTCCACTCACTCACGGCAGACGGTCAGGCAGGGCGCAGTGCGGATCTGGCTGTGTCCACTCACCCATGGCAGACGGTCAGGCAGGGCGCAGTGCGGATCTGGCGGTGTCCACTCACCCACGGGGGACGGTCAGGCAGGGCGCAGTGCGGATCTGGCTGTGTCCACTCTCCCACGGGTGACGGGCAGGCAGGGCACAGTGAGGATCTGGCTGTGTCCACTCACACACGGCAGACAGGCAGGCAGGGCACAGTGCGGATCTGGCTGTGTCCACTCACCCATGGGAGACGGGCAGGCAATGGGCATTGTGGATCTGGCTGTGTCCACTCACCCACGGGAGACGGGCAGAGAGGTTGCTGTGTGGATCTGGCTATGTCCAATGACCCACGGCAGACGGGCCGGGAGGGCGCAGTACGGAGCTCGCTGTGTCCACTCACCCACGGCAGACGGGCATGCAGGGCGCAGTGCGGATCTGGCTGTGTCCACTCACCCACAGGAGACGGGCAGGCAAGGCGTAGTGTGGATCTGGCTGTGTCCACTCACCCATGGGAGACGGTCAGAGAGGGTGCTGTGTGGATCTCGCTATGTACACTGACCCACGGCAGACGGGCAGGCAGGGCGCAGTGAGGATCTGGGTGTGTCCACTCACCCACGGGAGATGGGCAAAGTGGTGCTGTGTGGATCTGCTTATGTACACTGACCCACGTCAGACGGGCAGGCAGGGCGCAGTGCGGATCTGGCTGTGTCCAATCACCCATGGCAGACGGGCAGGAAGGGCGCAGTGCGGATCTGGCTGTGTCCAATCATCCACGGCAGATGGGCAGGCAGGGCGCAGTGAGGATCTGGCTCTGTCCACTCACCCACGGCAGACGGGCAGGCAGGGCGCAGTGCGGATCTGGCTGTGTCAACTCACCCACGGGAGACGGGCAGGCAGGGCGCAGTGCGGATCTGGCTGTGTCCACTCACCCATGGGAGATGGGCAGGCAAGGCGCAGTGTGGATCTGGCTGTGTCCACTCACCCACGGGAGACGGGCAGAAAGGGCGCTGTGTGGATCTGGCTATGTCCACTGACCCATGGCAGACTGGCAGGCAGGGCACAGTGCGGATCTGGCTGTGTCCACTCACCCACGGCAGACGGGCAGGCAGGGCGCAATGCGGATCTGGCTGTGTCCACTCACCCACGGGAGACGGGTAGGCAAGGCGCAGTGTGGATCTGGCTGTGTCCACTCACCCACGGGAGACGGGCAGAGAGGGTGCTGTGTGGATCTGGCTATGTCCACTGACACACGGCAGACGGGCAGGCAGGGCGCAGTGCGGATCTGGCTGTTTCCACTCACCCACGGCAGACGGCAGGCAGGGCGCAGTGCGGATCTGGCTGTGTCCACTAACACACGGGAGACGGGAAGGCAATGCGCCGTGTGGATTTGGCTGTGTCCACTCACCTACGGGAGACGGGCAGAGAGGGTGCTGTGTGGATCTGGCTATGTCCACTGACCCACGGCAGACGGGCAGGCAGGGCGCAGTGCGGATCTGGCTGTGTCCACTCACCCACGGCAGACGGGCAGGCAGGGCGCAGTGCGGATCTGGGTGTGTCCACTCACCCACGGGAGACGGGCAGGCAAGGCGCAGTGTGGATCTGGCTGTGTCCACTCACCCACGGGAGACGTGCAGAGAGGGTGCTGTGTGGATCTAGCTATGTCCACTGACCCACGGCAGACGGGCAGGCAAGGCACAGTGTGGATCTGGCTGTGTCCACTCACCCATGGGAGACGGGTAGAGAGGGTGCTGTGTGGATCTGGCTATGTAAACTGACCCACGGCAGACGGGCAGGCAGGGCGCAGTGCGGAATTGGCTGAGTCCACTCACCCACGGCAGACGGTCAGGCAGGGCGCAGTGCGGATCTGGCTGTGTTCACTCACCCACGGGAGACGGGCAGGCAGGGCGCAGTGCGGATCTGGCTATGTCCACTCTCCCACGGGAGACGGGCAGGCAGGGCGCAGTGCAGATCTGGATGTGTCCACTCACACACGGCAGACAGGCAGGGAGGGCGCAGTGCGGATCTGCCTGTGTCCACTCACCCATGGGAGACTGGCAGGCAAGGCGCAGTGTGGATATGGCTGTGTCCACTCACCCACGGGAGACGGGCAGAGAGGTTGCTGTGTGGATCTGGCTATGTCCACTGATCCACGGCAGATGGGCAGGGAGGGCGCAGTGCGGATCTCGCTTTGTCCACTCACCCACGGCAGACGGGCAGGCAGGGCGCAGTGCGGATCTGGCTGTGTCCACTCACCCACGGCAGACGGGCAGGCAGGGCGCACTGCGGATCTGGCTGTGTCCACTCACCCACGGGAGACGGGCAGGCAGGGCGCAGTGCGGACCTGGCTGTGTCTACCTACCCACGGCAGACGATTAGGCAGGGCGCAGTGCGGATCTGGATGTGTCCACTCACCCACGGGAGACGGGCAGAGAGGGTGCTGCGTGGATCTGGCTATGTCCACTGACCCACGGCAGACGGGCAGGCTGGGCGCTGTGCGGATCTGGCTGTGTCCACTTACCCACGGGGGACGGGCAGGCAGGGCGCAGTGCGGATCTGGCTGTGTCCACTCACCCACGGGAGACAGGTAGGCAAGGCGCAGTGTGGATCTGGCTGTGTCCACTCACCCACGGGAGACGGGCAGAGAGGATGCAGTCCGGATCTGGCTATGTCCACTGACCCACGGCAGACGGGCAGGCAGGGCGCAGTGCGGATGTCGCTGGGGCACAATCACCCAGGGCAGACGGGCAGGCAGGGCGCAGTGCGGATCTGGCTATGTCCACTCTCCCAAGGGAGACGGGCAGGCAGGGCGCAGTGCAGATCTGGATGTGTCCACTCACACACGGCAGACAGGCAGGGAGGGCGCAGTGCGGATCTGCCTGTGTCCACTCACCCATGGGAGACTGGCAGGCAAGGCACAGTGTGGATATGGCTGTGTCCACTCACCCACGGGAGACGGGCAGAGAGGTTGCTGTGTGGATCTGGCTATGTCCACTGATCCACGGCAGATGGGCAGGGAGGGCGCAGTGCGGATCTCGCTTTGTCCACTCACCCACGGCAGACGGGCAGGCAGGGCGCAGTGCGGATCTGGCTGTGTCCACTCACCCACGGCAGACGGGCAGGCAGGGCGCACTGCGGATCTGGCTGTGTCCACTCACCCACGGGAGACGGGCAGGCAGGGGGCAGTGCGGACCTGGCTGTGTCTACCTACCCACGGCAGACGATTAGGCAGGGCGCAGTGCGGATCTGGATGTGTACACTCACCCACGGGAGACGGGCAGAGAGGGTGCTGCGTGGATCTGGCTATGTCCACTGACCCACGGCAGACGGGCAGGCTGGGCGCTGTGCGGATCTGGCTGTGTCCACTTACCCACGGGGGACGGGCAGGCAGGGCGCAGTGCGGATCTGGCTGTGTCCACTCACCCATGGGAGATGGGCAGGAAAGGCGCAGTGTGGATCTAGCTGTGTCCACTCACCCACGGGAGACGGGCAGAGAGGTTGCTGTGTGGATCTGGCTATGTCCACAGACCCACGGCAGACGGGCAGGGAGGGCGCAGTGCGGATCTCGCTTTGTCCACTCACCCACGGCAGACGGGCAGGCAGGGCGCAGTGCAGATCTGGCTGTGTCCACTCACCCACGGCAGACGGGCAGGCAGGGCGCAGTGCGGATCTGGCTGTGTCCACTCCCCACAGCAGACGATAAGGCAAGGCGCAGTGTGGATCTGGCTGTGTCCACTCACCCACGGGAGATGGGCAGAAAGGGCGCTGTGTGGATCTGGCTAAGTCCACTGACCCACGGCAGACTGGCAGGCAGGGCACAGTGCGGATCTGGCTGTGTCCACTCACCCACGGCAGACGGGCAGGCAGGGCGCAATGCGGATCTGGCTGTGTCCACTCAACCACGGCAGACGGTCAGGCAGGGCGCGTTGCGGATCTGGCTGTGTCCACTCACCCACGGGAGACAGGTAGGCATGGCGCAGTGTGGATCTGGCTGTGTCCACTCTCCCACGGGAGACGGGCAGGCAGGGCGCAGTGCGGATCTGGCTGTGTCCACTCTCCCACGGGAGACGGGCAGGCAGGGCACAAGGCGGATCTGGCTGTGTCCACTCACACACGGCAGACAGACAGGCAGGGCGCAGTGCGGATCTGGCTGTGTCCACTCACCCATGGGAGACGGGCAGGCAATGGGCATTGTGGATCTGGCTGTGTCCACTCACCCACGGGAGACGGGCAGAGAGGTTGCTGTGTGGATCTGGCTATGTCCAATGACCCACGGCAGACATGCAGGGAGGGCGCAGTGCGGATCTCGCTGTGTCCACTCACACACGGCAGACGGGCAAGCAGGGCGCAGTGCGGATCTGGCTGTGTCCACTCACCCATGGCAGACGGGCAGGCAGGGCGCACTGCGGATCTGGCTGTGTCCACTCACCCACGGCAGACGGTAAGGCAAGGCGCAGTGTGGATCTGGCTGTGTCCAGTCACCCACGGGAGACGGGCAGAAAGGGCGCTGTGTGGATCTGGCTATGTCCACTGACCGACGGCAGACTGGCAGGCAGGGCATAGTGCTGATCTGGCTGTGTCCACTCACCCACGGCAGACGGGCAGGCCGGGCGCAATGCGGATCTGGCTTTGTCCACTCAACCACGGCAGACGTTCAGGCAGGGCGCAGTGCGGATCTGGCTATGTCCACTCACCCACGGGAGACAGGTAGGCAAGGCGCAGTGTGTATCTGGCTGTGTCCACTCACCCACGGGAGACGGGCAGAGAGGGTGCTGTGTTGATCTGGCTGTGTCCACACACCCACGGGAGACGGGTAGGCAAGGCGCAGTGTTGATCTTGCTGTGTCCACTCACCCACGGGAGACGGGCAGAGAGGGTGCTGTGTGGATCTGGCTATGTCCACTGACCCATGGCTGACGGGCAGGCAGGGCGCAGTGTGGATCTGGCTGTGTCCACTCACCCACGGGAGACGGGCAGGCAAGGCGCAGTGTGGATCTGGCTGTGTCCACTCACCCACGGGAGACGGGCAAGGGGGTGCTGTATGTATCTGGCTATGTACACTGACCCACGGCAGACAAGCAGGCAGGGCGGTGTGCAGATCTGGCTGTGTCCACTCACCCACGGGAGACGGGCAGGCAGGGCGCAGTGCGGATCTGGCTGTGTCCACTCACCCACGGGAGACGAGCAGTCAGGGCGCAGTGCGGATCTGGCTGTGTCCACTCACCCACGGCAGACGGGCAGGCAAGGCGCAGTGTGGATCTGGCTGTGTCCAATCACCCACGGGAGACGGGCAGAAAGGGCGCTGTGTGGATCTGGCTCTGTCCACTGACCCACAGCAGATGGGAAGGCAGGGCGCAGTGCGGATCTGGCTGTGTCCAATCACCCGCGGCAGACCGGCAGGCAGGGCGCAGTGTGGATCTGGCTGTGTCCACTCACCCACGGGAGACGGGCAGGCAAGGCGCAGTGTGGATCTGGCTGTGTCCACTCACCCACGGGAGACGGGCAGAAAGGGCGCTGTGTGGATCTTGCTCTGTCCACTGACCCACGGCAGACGGGAAGGCAGGGCGCAGTGCGGATCTGGCTGTGTCCAATCACCCACGGCAGACGGGCAGGCAGGGCGCAGTGCGGATCTGGCTGTGTCCACTCACCCACGGCAAACGGTCAGGCAGGGCGCAGTGCGGATTTGGCTGTGTCCACTCACACTTGGGAGACGGGTAGGCAGGGCGCAGTGCGGATCTGGCTGTGTCCACTCACCCACGGGAGACGGGCAGGCAGGGCACAGTGCGGATCTGGCTGTGTCCACTCACCCACGGGAGACGGGCAGGCAAGGCGCAGTGTGGATCTGGCTGTGTCCACTCACCCAAGGGTCACGGGCAGAGAGGGTGATGTGTGGATCTGGCTATGTCCACTGACCCACGGCAGAGGGGCAGGCAGGGCGCAGTGCGGATCTCGCTGAGTCAAATCACCCACGGCAGACGGTCAGGCAGGGTGCAGTGCGGATCTGGCTGTGTCCACTCACCCACGGGAGACGGGCAGGCAAGGCGCACTGTTGATCTGGCTGTGAACACTCACCCACGGGAGACGGGCAGAGAGGGTGCTGTGTGGATCTAGCTATGTCCACTGACCCACGGCAGACGGGCAGGCAAGGCACAGTGTGTATCTGGCTGTGTCCACTCACCCATGGGAGACGGGTAGAGAGGGCGCTGTGTGGATCTGGCTATGTAAACTGACCCACGGCAGACGGGCAGGCAGGGCGCAGTGCGGATCTGGCGGTGTCCACTCACCCACGGGAGACGGGCAGGCAGGGCGCAGTGCAGATCTGGATGTGTCCACTCACACACGGCAGACAGGCAGGGAGGGCGCAGTGCGGATCTGGCTGTGTCCACTCACCCATGGGAGACTGGCAGGCAAGGCGCAGTGTGGATATGGCAGTGTCCACTCACCCACGGGAGACGGGCAGAGAGGTTGCTGTGTGGATCTGGCTATGTACACTGATCCACGGCACATGGGCAGGGAGGGCGCAGTGCGGATCTCGCTTTGTCCACTCACCCACGGCAGACGGGCAGGCAGGGCGCAGTGCGGATCTGGCTGTGTCCACTCACCCACGGCAGACGGGCAGGCAGGGCGCACTGCGGATCTGGCTGTGTCCACTCACCCACGGGAGACGGGCAGGCAGGGCGCAGTGCGGACCTGGCTGTGTCTACCTACCCACGGCAGACGATTAGGCAGGGCGCAGTGCGGATCTGGATGTGTACACTCATCCACGGGAGACGGGCAGAGAGGGTGCTGCGTGGATCTGGCTATGTCCACTGACCCACGGCAGACGGGCAGGCTGGGCGCTGTGCGGATCTGGCTGTGTCCACTTACCCACGGGGGACGGGCAGGCAGGGCGCAGTGCGGATCTGGCTGTGTCCACTCACCCATGGGAGATGGGCAGGAAAGGCGCAGTGTGGATCTGGCTGTGTCCACTCACCCACGGGAGACGGGCAGAGAGGTTGCTGTGTGGATCTGGCTATGTCCACAGACCCACGGCAGACGGGCAGGGAGGGCGCAGTGCGGATCTCGCTTTGTCCACTCACCCACGGCAGACGGGCAGGCAGGGCGCAGTGCGGATCTGGCTGTGTCCACTCACCCACGGCAGACGGGCAGGCAGGGCGCAGTGCGGATCTGGCTGTGTCCACTCCCCACAGCAGACGGTAAGGCAAAGCGCAGTGTGGATCTGGCTGTGTCCACTCACCCACGGGAGATGGGCAAAAAGGGCGCTGTGTGGATCTGGCTAAGTCCACTGACCCACGGCAGACTGGCAGGCAGGGCACAGTGCAGATCTGGCTGTGTCCACTCACCCACGGCAGACGGGCAGGCAGGGCGCAATGCGGATCTGGCTGTGTCCTCTCAACCACGGCAGACGGTCAGGCAGGGCGCGTTGCGGATCTGGCTGTGTCCACTCACCCACGGGAGACAGGTAGGCAAGGCGCAGTGTGGATCTGGCTGTGTCCACTCACCCACGGGAGCCGGGCAGAGAGGGTGCTGTCCGGATCTGGCTATGTCCACTGACCCACAGCAGACGGGCAGGCAGGGCGCAGTGCGGATGTCGCTGGGTCCAATCACCCAGGGCAGACGGGCAGGCAGGGTGCAGTGCGGATCTGGCTGTGTCCACTCCCCCACGGCAGACGGGCAGGCAGGGCGCAGTGCGGATCTGGCTGTGTCCACACTTCCACGGCAGACGGGCAGGCAGGGCGCAGTGCGGATCTGGCTATGTCCACTCACCCATGGGAGACAGGCAGGCAAGGCGCAGTGTGGATATGGCTGTGTCCACTCACCCACGGGAGACGGGCAGAGAGGTTGCTGTGTGGATCTGGCTATGGACACTGACCCACGGCAGACGGGCATGCAGGGCGCAGTGCGGATCTGGCTGTGTCCACTCACCCACGGCAGACGGGCAGGCAGGGCGCAGTGCGGATCTGGCTGTGTCCACTCACCCACGGCAGACGGTAAGGCAAGGCGCAGTGTGGATCTGGCTGTGTCCACTCATTCACGGGAGATGGGCAGAAAGGGCGCTGTGTGGATCTGGCTATGTCCACTGACCCACGGCAGACTGGCAGGCAGGGCACAGTGCGGATCTGGCTGTGTCCACTCACCCACGGCAGACGGGCAGGCAGGGCGCAATGCGGATCTGGCTGTGTCCACTCAACCACGGCAGACGGTCAGGCAGGGCGCGTTGCGGATCTGGATGTGTCCACTCACCCACGGGAGACAGGTAGGCAAGGCGCATTGTGGATCTGGCTGTGTCCACTCACCCACGGGAGACGGGAAGAGAGGGTGCTGTCCGGATCTGGCTATGTCCACTGACCCACGGCAGACGGGCAGGCTGGGCGCAGTGCGGATGTCGCTGGGTCCAATCACCCAGGGCAGACGGGCAGGCAGGGCGCAGTGCGGATCTGGCTGTGTCCACTCACCCACGGCAGACGGTCAGGCAGGGCGCAGTGCGGATCTGGCGGTGTCCACTCACCCACGGGAGACGGGCAGGCAGGGCGCAGTGCGGATCTGGCTATGTCCACTCTCCCACGGGAGACGGGCAGGCAAGGCGCAGTGTGGATCTGGCTGTGTCCACTCACCCAAGGGACACGGGCAGAGAGGGTGCTGTGTGGATCTCGCTATGTGCACTGACCCACGGCAGAGGGGCAGGCAGGGCGCAGTGCGTATCTGGCTGTCTCCACACTCCCACGGCAGACGGGCAGGCAGGGCGCAGTGCGGATCTGGCTCTGTCCACTCACCCACGGCAGACGGTCAGGCAGGGCGCAGTGCGGATCTGGCGGTGTCCACTCACCCAAGGGAGACGGGCAGCCAGGGCGCAGTGCGGGTCTGGCTGTGTCCACTCTCCCACGGGAGACCGGCAGGCAGGGCGCAGTGTGGAACTGGCTGTGTCCACTCACACACGGCAGACGGGCAGGCAGGGCGCAGAGCGGATCTGGCTGTGTCCACTCACCCACGGCAGACGGGCAGGCAAGGCGCAGTGCGAATCTGGCTGTGTCCACTCACCCAAGGGACACGGGCAGAGAGGGTGCTGTGTGGATCTGGCTATGTGCACTGACCCACGGCAGAGGGGCAGGCAGGGCGCAGTGCGGATCTGGCTGTGTCCACTCTCCCACGGGAGACGGGCAGGCAGGGCGCAGTGCATATCTGGCTGTGTCCACACTTCCACGGCAGACGGGCAGGCAGGGCGCAGTGCGGATATGGCTCTGTCCACTCACCCACGGCAGACAGTCAGGCAGGGCGCAGTGTGGATCAAACTGTGTCCACTCACCCACAGGAGACGGGCAGAGAGGGTGCTGTGTGGATCTGGCTATGGACACTGACCCACGACAGACGGGCAGGCAGGGCGCAGTGCGGATCCGGCTGTGTCCACTCACCCATGGCAGACGGTCAGGCAGGGCGCAGTGCGGATCTGGTGGTGTCCACTCACCCACGGGAGACGGGCAGGCAGGGCGCAGTGCGGATCTGGCTGTGTCCACTCTCCCACGGGAGACGGGCAGGCAGGGCGCAGTGCGGAACTGGCTGTGTCCACTCTCCCACGGGAGACGGGCAGGCAGGGCGCAGTGCAGATCTGGATGTGTCCACTCACACACGGCAGACAGGCAGGGAGTGCGCAGTGCGTATCTGGCTGTGTCCACTCACCCATGGGAGACTGGCAGGCAAGGCGCAGTGTGGATATGGCTGTGTCCACTCACCCACGGCAGACTGGCAGGCAGGGCACAGTGCGGATCTGGCTGTGTCCACTCACCCACGACAGACGTGCAGGCAGGGCGCAATGCGGATCTGGCTGTGTCCACTCAACCACGGCAGACGGTCAGGCAGGGCGCGTTGCGGATCTGGATGTGTCCACTCACCCACGGGAGACAGGTAGGCAAGGCGCATTGTGGATCTGGCTGTGTCCACTCACCCACGGGAGACGGGAAGAGAGGGTGCTGTCCGGATCTGGCTATGTCCACTGACCCACGGCAGACGGGCAGGCTGGGCGCAGTGCGGATGTCGCTGGGTCCAATCACCCAGGGCAGACGGGCAGGCAGGGCGCAGTGCGGATCTGGCTGTGTCCACTCACCCACGGCAGACGGTCAGGCAGGGCGCAGTGCGGATCTGGCGGTGTCCACTCACCCACGGGAGACGGGCAGGCAGGGCGCAGTGCGGATCTGGCTATGTCCACTCTCCCACGGGAGACGGGCAGGCAAGGCGCAGTGTGGATCTGGCTGTGTCCACTCACCCAAGGGACACGGGCAGAGAGGGTGCTGTGTGGATCTCGCTATGTGCACTGACCCACGGCAGAGGGGCAGGCAGGGCGCAGTGCGTATCTGGCTGTGTCCACACTCCCACGGCAGACGGGCAGGCAGGGCGCAGTGCGGATCTGTCTCTGTCCACTCACCCACGGCAGACGGTCAGGCAGGGCGCAGTGCGGATCGGACTGTGTCCACTCACCAACAGGAGACGGGCAGAGAGGGTGCTGTGTGGATCTGGCTATGGACACTGACCCACAACAGACGGGCAGGCAGGGCGCAGTGCGGATCTGGCTGTGTCCACTCACCCATGGCAGACGGTCAGGCAGGGCCCAGTGCGGATCTGGCGGTGTCCACTCACCCACGGGAGACGGGCAGGCAGGGCGCAGTGCGGATCTGGCTGTGTCCACTCTCCCACGGGAGACGGGCAGGCAAGGCGCAGTGCGGAACTGGCTGTGTCCACTCTCCCACGGGAGATGGGCAGGCAGGGCGCAGTGCAGATCTGGATGTGTCCACTCACACACGGCAGACAGGCAGGGAGGGCGCAGTGCGGATCTGCCTGTGTCCACTCACCCACGGCAGACGGGCAGGCTGGCGCAATGCAGATCTGGCTGTGTCCACTCACCCACTGGAGACGGCGAGGCATGGTGCAGTGTGGATCTGGCTGTGTCCACTCACCCACGGGAGACGGGCAGAGAGGGTGCTGTGTGGATCTGACTATGTACACTGACCCAAGGCAGACGAGCAGGCAGGGCGCAATGCGGATCTGGCTGTGTCCACACACCTACTGCAGACGGTCAGGAAGGGCGCACTGCGGATCTGGCTGTGTCCACTCACCCACGGGAGACGGGCAGGCAGGGCGCAGTGCGGACCTGGCTGTGTCTACCTACCCACGGCAGACGATTAGGCAGGGCGCAGTGCGGATCTGGCTGTGTACACTCACCCACGGGAGACGGGCAGGCAAGGCGTAGTGTGGATCTGGCTGTGTCCACTCACCCACGGGAGACGGGTAGAGAGGGTGCTGTGTGGATCTGGCTATGTACACTGACCCACGGCAGACGGGTAGGCAGGGCGCAGTGCGGATCTGGGTGTGTCCACTCACCCACGGGAGACGGGCAAAGAGGGTGCTGTTTGGATCTGCCTATGTACACTGACCCACGTCAGACGGGCAGGCAGGGCGCAGTGCGGATCTGGCTGTGTCCACTCACCCACGGCAGACGGAGAGGCAGGGCGCAGTGCGGATCTGGCTGTGTCCACTCACCCACGGCAGACGGTAAGGCAAGGTGCAGTGTGGATCTGGCTGTGTCCACTCACCCACAGGAGACGGGAAGGCAAGGCGCACTGTGGATCTGCTGTGACCACTCACCCACGGGAGATGGGCAGAGAGGGTGCTGTGTGTATCTAGCTATGTCCACTGACCCACGGCAGACGGGCAGGCAGGGCGCAGTGCGGACCTGGCTGTGTTAACTCACCCACGGCAGACGGGCTGGCAGGGCGCAGTGTGGATCTGGCTGTGTCCACTCACCCACGGGAGACGAGCAGAGAGGGTGCTGTGTTGATCTGGCTATGTCCACGGACCCACGGCAGACGGGCAGGCAGGGCGCAGTGCGGATCTGGCTGTGTCCGCTCACCCACGGCATAAGGTCAGGCAGGGCGCAGTGCGGAATTGGCTGTGTCCACTCACCCACGGGAGACGGGTAGGCAAGGCGCAGTGTTGATCTGGCTGTGTCCACTCACCCACGGGAGACGGGCAGAGAGGGTGATGTGTGGATCTGGCTATGTCCACTGATCCATGGGAGACGGGCTCAAAAGGCGCTGTGTGGATCTGGCTATGTCCACTGACCCACGGCAGACGGGCAGGCAGGGCGCAGTGCGGATCTGGCTATGTCCACTCACCCACGGCAGACGGGCAGGCAGGGCGCAGTGCGGATCTGGCTGTCTCCACTCACCCACGGGAGACGGTCATGCAGGGCACAGTGCGGATCTGGTTGTGTCCACTCACCCACGGGAGATGGGCAGGCAAGGCGCAGTGTGGATCTGGCTGTGTCCATTCACTCACGGGAGACGGGCAGAAAGGGCGCTGTGTGGATCTGGCTATGTCCACTGACCCACGACAGACGGCCAGGCATTGCGCAGTGCGGATCTGGCTGTGTCGAATCACCCACGGCAGATGGGCAGGCAGGGCGCAGCGCGGATCTGGCTGTGTCCACTCACACACGGGAGACGGGGAAGCAAGGCGCAGTGTGTATATGGCTGTGTCCACTCACCCACGGGAGACGGGCAGAGAGGGTGCTGTGTGGATCTGGCTATGTCCACTGACCCACGGCAGACGGGCAGGCAGGGCGCAGTGCGGATCTTGCTGTATCCACTCGCCCACGGCAGACGGTCAGGCAGGGCGCAGTGCGGATCTGGCTGTGTCCACTCACACACGGGAGACGGGCAGGCAGGGCGCAGTGCGGATCTGGCTGTGTCCACTCACCCACGGCAGACGAGCAGTCAGGGCGCAGTGCGGATCTGCCTGTGTCCACTCACCCATGGGAGACGGGCAGGCAAGGCGCAGTGTGGATCTGGCTGTGTCCACTCACCCACGGGAGACGGGCAGAGAGGGTGCTGTGCAGATCTGGCTTTGTCCACTGACCCACGGCAGACGGGCAGGCAGGGCGCAGTGCGGATCTGGCTGTGTCCAATCACACACGGCAGACGAGCAAGCAGGGCGCAGTGCGGATATGGCTGTGTCCATTCACACACGGGAGACGGGGAAGCAAGGCGCAGTGTGTATATGGCTGAGTGCACTCACCCACGGGAGACGGGCAGAGAAGGTGCTGTGTGGATCTGGCTAAATCCACTGACCCACGGCAGACGGGCAGGCATGGCGCAGTGCGGATCTGGCTGTGTCCACTCACCCACGGCAGACGGGCAGGCAGGGCGCAGTGCGGATCTGGCTGTGTCCACTCACCCACAGCAGACGGGCAGGCAGGGCGCAGTGCGGATCTGGCTGTGTCCACTCACCCACGGGAGACTGGCAGGCAAGCCGCAGTGTGGATCTGGCTGTGTCCACTCACCCACGGGAGACGGGCAGAAAGGGTGCTCTGTTGATCTGGCTATGTCCACTGACCCACGGCAAATGGGCAGACAGGGCGCAGTGCGGATCTGGCTGTGTCCAATCACCCACGGAAGACGGGCAGGCAGGGCGCAGTGTGGATCTGGCTGTGTCCAGTCACCCACGGGAGACGGGCAGGAAAGGCGCACTGTGAATCTGGCTGTGTCCACTCACCCACGGGAGACGGGCAGAAAAAGTGCCGAGTGGATCTGGCTATGTCCACTGACCCACAGCAGATGGGCAGGCAGGGCGCACTGCGGATCTGGCTGTGTCCCCTCACTTACGGCAGACGGGCAGGCAGTTCGCAGTGCGGATCTGGCTGTGACCCCTCACCCAAGGGAGACGGGCAGAGAGGGTGCTGTGTGGATCTGGCTATGTCCACTTACCCACGGCAGACGGGAAGGCAGGGCGCAGTGCGGATCTGGCTGTGTCCACTCACCCACGGGAGACGGGCAGGCAAGTCGCAGTGTGGATTTTGCTGTGTCCACTCACCCACGGGAGACGGGCACAGAGGGTGCTGTGTAGATCTGGCTATGTCCACTGACCCACGGCAGACGGGCAGGCAGGGCGCAGTGCGGATATGGCTGTGTCCACTCATCCACGGCAGACGGACAGGCAGGGCACAGTGCGGATCTGGCTGTGTCCACTCACCCACGGGAGACGGGCAGAGAGGGTGCTGTGTGGATCTGGCTATGTACACTGACCCACGGCAGACGGGCAGGCAAGGCGCAGTGCGGATCTGTCTGTGTCCACTCACCCACGGCAGACGGTCAGGCAGGGCGCAGTGCGGATCTGGCTGTGTCCACTCACCCACGGGAGACGGGAAGAGAGGGTGCTGTGTGGATCTGGCTATGTCCACTGACAGCCGGAAATGGGCAGGCAGGGCGCAGTGCGGATCTGGCTGTGTCCACTCACACACGGGACACGGGCAGAGAGGGTGCTGTGTGGATCTTGCTATGACCACAGACCCACGGCAGATGGGCAGGCAGGGCGCAGTGCGGATCTGGCTGTGTCCACTCACCCACGGGAGACGGGCAGAGAGGGTGCTGTGTGGATCTGGCTATGTCCACTGACCCACGGCAGACGGGCAGACAGGGCGCAGTGCGGATCTGGCTGTGTCCACTCACCCACGGCAGACGGTCAGGCAGGGCACAGTGAGGATCTGGCTGTGTCCACTCACCCACGGCAGACGGTCAGGCAGGGCGCAGTGCGGATCTGGGTGTGTCCACTCACGCACGGCAAACGGGTACACAGGGCGCAGTGCGGATCTGGCTGTGTCCACTCACCCACGGGAGACGGGCAGGCAAGGCGCACTGTGGATCTGGCTGTGTCCACTCTCCCACGGCAGACGGGCAGGCAGGGCGCAGTGCGGATCTGGCTGTGTCCACTCACCCACAGGAGACGGGCAGGCAAGGCGCAGTGTGGATCTGGCTTTGTCCACTCACCCACGGGAGACGGGCAGAGAATGTGCTGTGCGGATATGGCTATGTCCACTGACCCACGGCAGACGGGCAGGCAGGGCGCAGTGCGGATCTGGCTGTGTCCACTCACCCAAGGCAGACGGGCAGGCAGGGCGCAGTGCGGATCTGGCTGTGTCCACTCACCCAAGGCAGACGGGCAGGCAGGGCGCAGTGCGGATCTGGCTGTGTCCACTCACCCACGGGAGACGGGCAGGCAAGGCGCTGTGTGGATCTGGCTGTGTCCACTCACCCATGGGAGACGGGCAGGCAGGGAGCAGTGCGGATCTGGCTGTGTCCACTCACCCACGGGAGACGGGCAGGCAAGGCGCAATGTGGATCTGGCTGTGTCCTCTCACCCATGGGAGACGGGCAGAGAGGGTGCTGTGTGGATCTGGCTATGTCCACTGACCCACGGCAGACGGGCAGGCAGGGCGCAGTGCGGATCTGGCTGTGTCCAGTAAACCACGGGAGACGGGAAGGCAAGGCGCAGTGTGGATCTGGCTGTGTCCACTCACCCACGGGAGACGGGCAGAGAGGGTGCTGTGTGGATCTGGCTATGTCCACTGACCAACGGCAGACGGGCAGGCTGGGCGCAGTTCGGATCTGGCTGTGTCCACTCACCCACGGGAGACGGGCAGGCAACACGCAGTGTGGATCTGGCTGTGTCCACTCACCCACTGGAGACGGGCAGAGAGGGTGCTGTGTGGATCTGGCTATGTCTACTGACCCACGGCAGATGGGCAGGCAGGGCGTAGTGCGGATCTGGCTGTGTCCACTGACCCACGGGAGACGGGCAGAGAGGGTGCTGTGTGGATCTGGCTATGTCCACTGACCCACGGCAGACGGGCAGGAAGGGCGCATTGTGGATCTTTCCGTGTCCACGCACCCACTGGAGATCGGCAGGAAGGGCGCATTGTGGATCTTGCCGTGTCCACGCACCCACTGGAGATGGGCAGGCAGGGCCCAGTGTGGATCTTGCCGTGTCCACACCCCCACGGTAGATGGGCAGGCAGGGCGCTGTGTTTAACTGGCTCTGTCCACTCACCCACGGGAGACGGGCAGGCAGGGCGCAGTGTGGATGTGGCTGTGTCCACTCACCAACGGGAGCCAGGCAGGCTGAGCGCCGAGTGGATCTTGCCGTGTCCACACACCCACGGGAGACGGGAAGGAAGGGTGCAGTGTGGATCTGGCTTGTCCAATCTCCAATGGGTGATGGGCAGGCAGGGCGCAGTGTGCAACTTGCTGTGTCCATGCATCCACTGGAGACGGGCAAGCTGGGCGCAGTGTGGATGTGTCTTTGTCCACTCACCCCTGGGAGACGGGCAGTCAGTGCACAGTCTGGAACTGGCTCTGTCCACTCACCCACGGCAGACGGGCAGACAGGGCTCTGTGTGGAACTGGCTGTGTCCACTCACCCACGGGAGATGTGCAGGTAGGGCGCAGTGTGGAACTGGCTGTGTCCACTCACCCATGGCAGACGGGCATGCAGGGCGCAGTATGAAAATGGCTGTGTCCCCACACCCACGAGAGCCGGGCAGCAAGGCTCTGTGTGGAACTGGCTGTGTCCACTCACCCACGGGAGACGGGCAGGCAGGGCGCAGTGTCGATCTGGCTGTGTCCACTCACGCATGGGTGACGAGAAGGCAGAGCGCAGTGTGGAACTGGCTATATCCACACACCTACGGGAGACGGTCAGGCATGGTTCTGTGTGGATCTGGATGTGTCCACACACCCATGGAAGATGGGCAGGCAGGGCGCAGTGTGGATCTGGCTGTGTCCACTCACCCATGAGTGACGGGCAGGCTGGGCGTAGTGTGGGACTGGCTGTGACCATTCACCCATGGGAGTCGGGCATGCAGGGCGCAGTATGGATGTGGCTGTGTCCACTCACTGATGGGAGACGGGCAAGCAAGGCTCTGTGTGGATGTGGCTGTGTCCCCAAACCCAAGGGAGACGATCAGGCAGGGCGCAGTGTGGATGTGGCTGTTTCCACTCATCCACGGGAGACGGGCAGGCTGTGTGCCGTGTGCATCTGGCTGTGTCCACTCACCAACGGGATATGGGCAGGCAGGGCGCAGTGTGGATCTGGCTGTGTCCACCCACCCACGGTAGACGGGCAGGCAAGGCGCAGTGTGGATGTGGCTGTGTACACTCACCCATGGGAGACGGGTAGGCAGGGCGCAGTGTGGAACTTGCTGTGTCCACACGGCCACCGGAGACAGGCGGGCAGGGCGCAGTGTGGTTGTCACTGTGTCCACTCACCTACGGGATACGGACAGTCAGGGCGCAGTGTGGAACTGGCTGTGTGCACACACTCACGGGAGACGGGCATGCAGGGCGCAGTATGGATGTGGCTGTGTCCACTCACCGATGGGAGACGGGCAGGCAAGGCTCTGTGTGGAACTGGCTGTGTCCACTCACTCACGGGAGATGGGCAGGCAGGGCGCAGTGTGGATGTTGCTGTGTCCACAAACCCAAGGGAGACGGTCAGGCAGGGTGCAGTGTGGATGTGGCTGTGTCCACTCATCCACGGGAGACGGGAAGGCCTGGCGCCGTGTGTATGTTGCTGTGTCTACAAACCCAAGGAGACAGTCAGGCAGGGCGCAGTGTGGACATGGATGTTTCCAATCCCCCATTGGTGACAGGTAGGCAGGGCGCAGTGTGGACATGGCTGTTTCCACTCCCCCACGGGAGACAGGCAGGCAGGTCGCAGTGTGGATGTGGCTGTGTCCACTCACCCACGGGAGACGGGCAGGCAGGGCGCTGTGTGGATGTGGCTGTGTCCACTCACTCACGGGAGACGGGCAGGCAGGGCACAGTGTGGATGTGGCTTTGTCCACTCACCCACGCAAGACGGGCAGGCAGGGCACAGTGTGGAACTGGCTGTGACCACTCACCCACGGGAGATGGGCAGTCAGGGCTCTTTGTAGAACTGGCTGTGTCCACTCACCCTCGTGAGATGGGCAGGCAGGGCGCAGTGTGGATCTTGCTGTGTCCACACACCAATGGGAGACGGGCAGGCCGTACGCTGTGTCGATCTCGGTTGTCCACGCACCTATGGGTGATGGTCTGGCAGGGTGCTGTGTGGATCTGGCCGTGTCCACACACCCACGGCAGAAGAGCAGGCAGGGCACAGTTTGGTACTTGCTGTGTCCACATACCCACTGGAGACTGGCAGGAAGGGCGCTGTGTGGACGTGGCTGTGTCCACTCACCCACGGGATACAGGTAGGCTGGGCAACGTGTGGATTGGTTGTTTCCACTCACCCACGGGAGACGGGTAGGCAGGGCACTGTGTGGAACTTGCTGTGTCCACACGCCCAGCGGAGACGGGCGGGCAGGACTTAGTGTGGATGTGGCTGTGTCCACTGACCCAGGGGAGACGGGCAGTCAGGGCACAGTGTGGAACTGGCTGTGTCCACACACCCAAGGGAGACTGGCATGCAGGGCGCCGTGTGTTTCTGGCTGTGTCTACTCACCCATGGGTGACGGGTAGGCAGGGCGCAGTGTGGAACTGGCTGTGTCCACACACCCACGGGAGACGGGCAGGCAGGGTTCTGTGTGGAACTGGCTGTGCCACAACCCATGGGAGATGGGCAGGCCGTGCGCTGTGTCGATATGGGTGTGTTCACACACCCATGGGAGACGGTCAGGCAGGGTGCTGTGTGGATCTGGCCGGGTCCACACAACCACGGGAGACGGGCAGGCAGGGCGATGTGTGGATCTGGCCATGTCCACAAACCCACGGAAGACGGACAGGCAGGGGGCAGTCTGGATGTGGCCATGTCCACCCACCCACGGTACACGGGCAGGCAGGGCGCAGTGTGGAAATGGCTGTGTCCACTCACCCACGGGAGACGGGCAGGCTGGGCGCTGTGTGGATGTGGCTGTCTCCACTCACACACGGGAGACGGGCATGTAGGGCGCAGTGTGTAACAGGCTGTGTCCACTTACCTACGGGAAACGGGGAGGCAGGGCACAGTGTGGATCTTGCCGTGTCCACACACCCACAGGAGACGGGCAGGCAGGGTGCAGTGTGGATATGGCTGTGTCCACTCACCAACGGGAGACGGGCAGACAGGGCACATTCTGGAACTGGCTGTGTCCACGCACTCACAGGAGACATGCAGACAGGGCTCTGTGTGGAACTGGCTGTGTCCACTCACCCATGGGAGATAGGTAGGCAGGGTGCAGTGTGGATCTTGCTGTGTCCACTCACCCACGGGTGAAGGGCAGGCAGGGCGCTGTGTGGATCTGGCTGTTTCCACACACCAATGGGATATGTTCAGGCAGGGCACTGTGTTGATCTGGCTGTGTCCACACACCCAAGTGAGACGGGCAGGTAGGGCGCAGTGTGGATCTTGCATTGTCCACACACCCACGGGAGACGGGCACCAGTGGGCAGTGTGGAACTGGCTGTGTCCACTCACCCATGGGTGACTGGCAGACAGGGCGCAGTATGGAACTGGCTGTGTCCACACACACACGGGAGATGGGCAGGCAGGGCGCAGTGTGGATGTGGCTGTGTCCACTCACCAAAGGGAGACGGGCAGACAGGGCACATTCTGGAACTGGCTGTGTCCACTCACTCACAGGAGACGTGCAGACAGGGCTCTGTGTGGAACTGGCTGTGTCCACTCACCCACGGGAGACGGGCAGGCAGGGCGCAGTGTGGATCTTGCTGTGCCCACACTCCCATGGGAGACAGGCAGGCAGGGCGCAGTTTGGATCTGGCTGTGTCCACACACCCATGGGAGACTGGCAGGCAGGGCTCTGTGTGGTACTGGCTTGTCCACTTACTCACGGGAGACGGGCAGGCAGGCGCAGTATGGATGTGGCTGTGTCCAAAAACCCAAGGGAGACGGTCAGGCAAGGCGCAGTGTGGATGTGGCTGTGTCCACTCATCCACGGGAGATGGGAAGGCTGGGCGCCGTGTTGATCAGGCTGTGTCTACTCACCCACGGAGGACGGGCAGGCAGGGTGCAGTGTGGATCTGGCTGTGTCCACTCTCCCATGTGTGACAGGCAGGCAGGGCGAAGTGTGCAACTGGCTGTGTCCACACACCCAACGGACACGAGCAGGCAGGGCGCAGTGTGGATGTGCCTGTGTCCATTCACTCATGGGAGACGGTCAGGCAGGGCGCAGTTTGGATATTGCCATGTCCACACACACACGGGAGATGGGCAGGCAGTGCGCTGTGTGGAACTGGCTGTGTCCACACACCCACCAGAGATGGGCAGGCAGAGGGTACTGTGGATGTGGCTGTGTCCTCTCACCCATGGGAGACGGGCAGGCAGGGCGCAGTGTGGATCTGGCTGTGTCCACTCACCTACGGGAGACGGGCAGGCAGGGCGCAGTGTGGATCTTGCCGTATCCACACACATACGGGAGACGGGCAGGCAGGGCGCAGTGTGGATGTGGCTGTGTCCACTCACCCACGGGAGATGGGCAGACAGGCCACAGTCTGGAACTGGCTGTGTCCACTCACCCACGGGAGACGGGCAGACAGGGCTCTGTGTGGAACTGGCTGTGTCCACTCACCCACGGGAGACGGGCAGGCAGGGCACAGTGTGGATCTTGCTGTGTCCACACACCCATGGGAGACAGGCAGGTACAGCGCAGTGTGATTCTGGCAGTGTCCACTCACCCATGAGTGATGGACAGGCAGGGCACAGTGTGCAACTGGCTGTGTCCACACACCCACGGGAGACGGGCAGGTAGGGCGCAGTGTGGATTTGACTGTGTCCACTCACCCACGGGAGTCGGGCAGGTAAGGCGCAGTGTGGAAATGGCTGTGTCCACTCACCCACGGGAGATGGGCAGGCAGGGTGCAGTGTGGATCTTGCCATGTCCATACATCCATGGGAGACAGGCTGGCAGGGCGCAGTGTGGATGTGGCCGAGTCCTCTCACCCACGAAGAGACGGGCAGGAGGGCGCAGTGTGGATCTTGCTGTGTCCACACACCCACCGGAGACGTCAGGTAGGGCGCTTTGTGGAACTGGCTGTGTCCACAGACCCATGAGAGACAGTGAAGCAGGGTACTGTGTGGATGTGGCTGTGTCCACTCACCCACGAGAGACGGGCAGGCTGTGTGCCGTGAGGATCTGGCTGTGTCCACTCACCCACGGGTGACGGGCAGGCAGGGCGCTGTGTGGATGTGGCTGTCTCCACTCACCCACGGGAGACGGGCATGTAGGGCGCAGTGTGTAACAGGCTGTGTCCACTTACCCACGGAAAACGGGGAGGCAGGGCACAGTGTGGATGTGGCTGTGTCCACTCACCAACGGGAGACGGGCCGACAGGGCACATTCTGGAACTGGCTGTGTCCACTCACTCACAGGAGACGTGCAGACAGGGCTCTGTGTGGAACTGGCTGTGTCCACTCACCCACGGGAGATGGGCAGGCAGGGCGCAGTGTGGATCTTGCTGTGTCCACACTCCCATGGGAGACTGGCAGGCACGGCGCAGTGTGGATCTGGCTGTGTCCACTCACCCATGGGAGACGAGCAGGCAGGGTGCAGTGTGGATTTGGCTGTGTCCACACACCCACGGGAGAAGGGCAGGCAGGGTTCAGTGTGGATCTTGCCGTGTCCACACATACACGGTAGACAGGCAGGCAGTGCACAGTGTGGAACTGGCTGTGTCCACTCACCCATGGGTGACGGGCAGACAGGTCGCAGCATGGAACTGGCTGTGTCCACACACCCACCGGAGACACGCAGGCAGGGCACAATGTAGATGTGGCTGTGTCCACACACCCACGGGAGACAGGCACGCTGGGCGCCGTGTGGATCTGGCTGTGTCCAAACACCCACGGTAGATGGGCAGGCAAGGCGCAATGTGGATGTGCCTGTGTCCACTCACCACGGGAGACGGGCAGGCAGGGCGCTGTGTGGATGTGGCTTTGTCCACACACCCACAGGATAGGGCAGGCAAGGCACAGTGTGGATCTGGCTTTTCCACTCATCCAAGGGTGACTGGCAGGCAGGGCGCAGTGTGAAACTGTCTGTGTCCACTCACCCACGGGAGACATACAGGAAGGTCACAGTGTGGAATGGCTATGTCCACTCACCCACAGGAGATGGGGAGGCAGGGCACAGTGTGGAGCTGGCTGTGTCCACTCACCGATGGGAGACGGATAGGCAGGGCGCAGTGTGGATCTTGCTGTGTCCACACACCGATGGGAGACGGGCAGGCACAGCGCAGTGTGAATGTGGCTGTGTCCACTCACCCACGGGTGACGGGCAGGCAGGGTGCAGTGTGGAAGTGGCTGTGTCCACTCACCCACGGGTGACGGGCAGGCAGGGCGCTGTGTGGATGTGGCTGTCTCCACTCACACACGGGAGACGGGCATGTAGGGCGCAGTGTCTAACAGGCTGTGTCCACTTACCTACGGGAACCGGGGAGGCAGAGCACAGTGTGGATCTTGCCGTGTCCACACACCCACAGGAGACGGGCAGGCAGGGTGCAGTGTGGATGTGGCTGTGTCCACTCACCAACGGGAGACGGGCAGACAGGGCACAATCTGGAACTGGCTGTGTCCACTCACTCACAGGAGACGTGCAGACAGGGCTCTGTGTGGAACTGGCTGTGTCCACTCACACACGGGAGATGGGCAGGCAGGGTGCAGTGTGGATCTTGCTGTGTCCACAATCCCATGGGAGACTGGCAGGCACGGCGCAGTGTGGATCTTGCTGTGTCCACATACCCACGGGTGAAGGGCAGGCAGGGCGCTGTGTGGATCTGGCTGTTTCCACACACCAATGGGATATGTTCAGGCAGGGCACTGTGTTGATCTGGCTGTGTCCACACACCCAAGTGAGACGGGCAGGTAGGGCGCAGTGTGGATCTTGCCTTGTCCACACACCCACGGGAGACGGGCACCAGTGGGCAGTGTGGAACTGGCTGTGTCCACTCACCCATGGGTGACTGGCAGGCAGGGCGCTGTGTGGATCTGGCCGTGTCCACACACCCACGGGAGTCAGGCAGGCAAGGCGCTGTGTGGAACTGGATGTGTCCACACACCCATGGGAGACAGTCAGGCAGTGTGCTGTGTGGATGTGGCTGTGTCCACTCACCCACGGGTGAGGGGCAGGCAGGACGCCGTGTGGATCTGCCTTTGTCCACTCACCCATGGGTGATGGGCAGGCAGAGCTCTGTGTGGATCTGGCTGTGTCCACTCACCCACAGTAGACGGGCAGGCAGGGCGTAGGGTGGAACTGGCTGTGTCCACTCACCCATGGGAGACGGTAAGGCAGGGCGTTGTGTGGATCTGGCTGTGTCCACACACCCACGGAAGACGAGCAAGCAGGGCGCTGTGTGGATTGGCCGTGTCCACACACCCACGGGAGACTGGCAGGCAGGGCGCAGTGTGGATGTGGCCGTGTCCACAAACCCACGGGTGACGGTCAGGTAGTGCGCTGTGTGGATCTGGCTGTCTCCACTCACCCACGGGAGACGGGCAGGCAGGGCGCTGTGTGGATCTTGCTCTGTCCACTCACCCATGGGAAACGGGCAGGCAGGGCGTTTTGTGAATCTGGCCGTGTCCACATACCCACGGGAGATGGGCAGGATGGGAGTAGTGTGGATGTGGCCGTGTCCACACACCCACGGAAGACGGGCAGGCAGTGCGCTGTGTGGATCTCGCTGTGTTCACTCACCCACGGGAGACGGGCATGCCGGGCGCTGTGTGGAACTGGCTGTGTCCACACACCCATGGGAGAAGGGCAGGCAAGGGGCTGTGTGGATGTGGCTATGTCAACTCACCAACAGGAGACGGGCAGGCTGGCAGCCGTGTGGATTTGGCTGTGTCCACACACCCATGGGAGACCGGCAGGCAGGGCGCTGTGTGGAACTGGCTGTCTCCACTCACCCAGGGGAGACGGGCAGGCAAGGCGGTGTGTGGATCTGGCTGTGTCCACACACCCACGGGGGACGGGCAGGCAGGGTGCTGTGTGGATTTGGCTGTGTCCACACACCCACGGGAGATGGGCAGGAAGGGCGCTGTGTGGATCTGGCTGTGTCCACACACCCATGGGAGACAGGCAGGAATGGCGCTGTGTGGATCTGGCTGTGTCCACTAACCCACGGGAGACGGGCAAGCAGGGCGCAGTGTGGATCTGGCTGTATCCACACACCCTTGGGAGACGGGCAGGCAGGGCGCTGTGTAGATCTGTCTGTGTCCACTCACCCATGGGAGACGGCCTGGCAGGGCGCAGTGTGGATCTCGCTGTGTCCACACACCCACGGGAGACGGGCATTCAGGGCGCTGTGTGGATCTGGCTGTGTCCACACACCCACCGGAGACGGGCAAGCAGGGCGCAGTGTGGATGTGGCCGTGTACACAAGCCCACGGGAGACGGGCGTGCAGGGCGCTGTTTGGTCTGGCTGTGTCCACTCACACATGGGAGAGGGTCAGGCAGGGTGCTGTGTGGATGTGGCAGTGTCCACTCACCCACGGATGATGGGCAGGCTGGATGCCGTGTGGATCTGGCTCTGTCCACTCACCCACGGGAGACGGGCAGGCAGGGCGCAGTGTTGACCTGGCTGTGTACACACACCCACCGGGGACGGGCAGGCAGGGCGCTGGGTGGATTTGGCTGTGTCCACTCACCCACGGGAGATGGGCAGGCAGGGCGCTGGGTGGATCTGGCTCTGTCCACTCACCCACGGGAGATGGGCAGGCAGGGCGCTGTGTGGATCTGGCTGTGTACACACACCCACGGAAGATGGGCAGGCATGGTGCAGTGTGGATGTGGCTGTGTCCACTCACCCATGGGAGACGGGCAGGCAGGGCGCAGTGTGGATGTGGCTGTGTCCACTCACCCTTGGGTGACGGTCATGCAGGGCGCAGTGTGGAAATTGCTGTGTCCCCACACTCACCGGAGTCGGGCTAGCCATACGCAGTGTGGATGTGGCCGTGTCCACTCACCCACGGGAGATAGGCAGGAAGGCGCAGTGTGGAACTGGCTGTGTCCACACACCCACGGGAGACAGGAAGGCAGGGCGCAGTGTGGATCTGGCTGTGTCAACTCACCCATGGGAGACGGGTAGACAGGGCGCAGTGTGGATCTTGCCGTGTCCACAAACCCACGGGAGATGGGCAGGCAGGGTGTTGTGTGGATCTGGCTGTGTCCACACACCCATGGGAGACGGTCAGGCAGGGAATTGTGTGGATGTGGCCGTGTTCACACACCCACAGGAGAAATGCAGGCAGGGCGCTGTGTGGAACTGGCTGTGTCCACACACCCATGGGTGACGGGCAGGCAGGGGGCAGTGTGGAACTTGCTGTGTCCACACACCCACTGGAGACGGACAGGTAAGGCACTGTGTGGACATGGCTGTGTCCACTCACCCATGGGACATGGTCACGCAGGGCGCTGTGTGGACCTGGCTGTGTCCACTCACCCTCAGGAGACAGGCAGGCAGGGCGCTGTGTGGATCTGGGTGTGTCCACACACCCACGGGAGACAGGCAGGATGGGCGCCGTGTGGATCTGGCTGTGTCCACTCACCCATGGGAGATGGGCAGGCAGGGCGCTGTGTGGAACTGGCTGTGTACACACAGCAACCGGAGACAGGAGGGAAGTGCGCAGTGTGGATGTGGCTGTGTGGACTCACCCATGGGAGACTCAGGCAGGGCGCAGTGTGGATCTTGCTCTTTCCACTCACCACGGGAGGCGGGAAGGCAGGGTGCAGTGTGGAACTGATTGTGTCCACACTCCCAACGGTGACGGGCAGGCAGGGCGCAGGGTGGAAATTGCCGTGTCCACACACCCACCGGAGACGGACAGGTAGGGTGCTGTGCAGACGTGGCTGTGTCCACTCACCCACGGGAGACAGGCAGGCAGGGCAATGTGTGGATCTGGGTGTGTCCACACACCCACCGGAGACAGGCAGGCTGGGCCCCATGTGTATCTGGCTGTGTCCACTCACCCATGGGAGACGGGCAGGCAGGGTGCAGGGTGGGTCTTGCCGTGTCCACACACCCACGGGAGACGGGCAGGCAGGGTGCAGGGTGGGTCTTGCCATGTCCACACACCCACGGGAGACGGGCAGGCAGGGTGCAGGGTGGGTCTTGCCGTGTCCACAAAGCCACGGTAGACAGGCAGGCAGGCACAGTGTGGATCTGGCTGTGTCCTCTCACCCATGGATGACGGGCAGGCAGGGCGCAGTGTGGAACTGGCTGTGTCCACACACTCACCGGAGTCGGGCAAGCAGGACGCAGTGTGGATGTGGCCGTGTCCACACACCCATGGGAGATAGGCAAGAAGGAGCAGTGTGGAACTGGCTGTGTCCACACACTCACGGGAGACGGGAAGGCAGGGCGCAGTGTGGATCTGGCTGTGTCAACTTGCCCATGGGAGACGGGTAGTCAGGGCGCAGTGTGGATCTTGCCCTGTCCACAAACCCACGGGAGATGGGCAGTCAGGGTGTTGTGTGGATCTGGCTGTGTCCACACACCCATGGGAGATGGTCAGGCAGGGTATTGTGTGGATATGGCCGTGTCCACACACCCACGGGAAACAAGCAGGCAGGGCACTGTGAGGAACTGGCTGTGTCCACACACCCATGGGTGATGGGCAGGCAGGGGGCAGTGTGGAACTCGCTGTGTCCACACACCCACCGGAGACGGGCAGGTAAGGCACTGTGTGGACGTGGCTGTGTCCATTCACCCACGGGACATGGTCAGGCAGGGCGCTGTTTGGACGTGGCTGTGTCCACTCACCCTCAGGAGACAGGCAGGCAGGGCGCTGTGTGGATCTGGTTGTGTCCACACACCCAAGGGGGACAGGCAGGCTGGGCACCGTGTGGATCTGGCTGTGTCCACTCACCCACGGGAGACGGGCAGGCAGGGCGCTGTGTGGAACTGGCTGTGTCCACACAGCAACCGGAGATGGGCAGGAACTGCGCAGTGTGGATGTGGCTGTGTCGACACACCCACGGGAGACGGGAGGCTGGGCGCAGTGTGAAACTGGCTGTGTCCACACACCCACGGGAGACAAGCAGGCAGGGCGCAGTGTGGATCTGGCTGTGTCCACTCACACATGGGTGACGGGCAGGCAGGGCACAGTTTGGAACTGGCTGTGTCCACACACCCATCGGAGATGGGCAGGCAGGGCGCTGTGTGTATGTGGCTGTCTCCACTCACCCACGGAAGTTGGGCAGGCAGGGCGCAGTGTGTAACTTGCCGTGTCCATACTCGCATGGGAGACGGGCAGGCAGGGCGCAGTGCTGATGTGGCTGTGTCCACTCACCAACGGGAGACGGTCAGGTAGTGCACAGTGTGGAACTGGCCGTGTCCATACTCCCACGGGAGATGGGCAGGCAGGGCGCAGTGTGGATGTGGCCCTGTCCACAACCCACGGGAGATGGGCAGGCAGGGCGCAGTGTGGATGTGGCCGTGTCCACACACCCATGGGTGACGGGCAGGCAGGGCACAGTGTGGAACTTGCTGTGTCCACACACCCACCAGAGACGAGAATGCAGGGCGCAGTGTGGATCTGTCTGTGTCTACTCACTCAGGGGAGACGAGCAGGCAGGGAGCTGTGTGGAACTGGCTGTGTCCACACACCCATGGGAGACGGGCTGGCAAGGCACTCTGTGGATCGGGCTGTGTCCACACACCTACGGCAGACGGGCAGGCAGGGCGCTGTTTGGATCTGGCTGTATCCACTAACCCACGGGAGACGGGCAGGCAGGGTGCAGGGTGGATCTGGCTTGTCCAATCTCCAATGGGTGACGGGCAGGCAGGGCGCAGTGTGGAACTGGCTGTGTCCACGCACCCACTGCAGACGGGCAGGCTGGGTGCAGTGTGGATGTGGCTTTGTCCACTCACCCCTGGGAGACGGGCAGGCTGGGCGCTGTGTGGATGTGGCTGTCTCCTCTCACCCACGGAAGATGGGAAGGCAGGGCGCAGTGTGGAACTAGCTGTGTGTACTCACCCAAGGGAGATGGGCAGGCAGGGCGCTGTGTGGATCTGGCTGTTTCCACACACCCATGGGATACGTTCAGGCAGGGCGCTGTGTGTATCTGGCTGTGTAAAAACACCCACGGGAGACGGGCAGGAACGTTGCTGTGTGGAACTTGATGCGTCCACACACCCACCGGAGGTGGGCAGGCAGGGCATAGTGTGGAACTGGCTGTGTCCACACACCCATGGGAGACTGTTAGGCAGGGTGCTGTGTGGATGTGGCTGTGTCCACTCACCCACCTGAGATGGGCAGGCTGGGCACCTTGTCGATCTGGCTGTGTCCACTCACCCACGGGAGACGGGCAGGCAGGTCGCAGTGTGGATGTGGCTGTGTCCACTCACCCTCGGGATATGGGCAGGCAGGGCACAGTGTGGTTGTGGGAGTGTCCACCCACCCACGGGAGATGGGCAGACAGGGCACAGTCTGCAAATGGCTGTGTCCACTCACCCACGGGAGACGGGCAGACAGGGCTCCTTGTGGAACTGGCTGTGTCCACACACCCACGGGAGACGGGCGGGCAGGGCGCAGTGTGGAACTGGCAGTGTCTAATCACCGATGGGAGACGGGCGGGCCGGGCTCTGTGTGGAACTGGCTGTGTCCACTCACCCATCGGAGACAGGCAGGCAGGGCGAAGTGTGGAACTGGCTCTGTCCACTCACCCACGAAAGACGGGCAGGCAGGGCGCAGTGTGGAACTGGCTGTGTCCACAAACCAATGGGAGGCGGGCATGCAGGGCTCTTTGTGGAACTTTCTGTGTCCACACACGCACGGGACATGGGCAGACAGGGCACAGTGTGGAACTTGTGTATCCACTCACCCATGGGTGACGTGCAGGCTGGGCTATGTGTGGAACTGTCAGTGTCCACACTCCCACGGGGCACGGGCAGACAGGGAGCAGTGTGGAATTTGCTGTGTCCACACATCAAACAGAGACGGGTAGGCAGGGCGCTGTGTGGACGTGGCTGTGTCCACTCACCCACGGGAGAGGGGTAAGCTGGGCGCCGTGTGGATTTATTGTGTCCCCTCATCCACGGGAGACGGGTAGGCAGGGTGCTGTGTGGAACTTGTTGTGTCCACACACCCACCAGAGACAGGCGGGCAGGGCGCAGTGGATGTGACTGTGTAAACTCACCCATGGGAGACGGGCAGTCAGGGCGCAGTGTGGAACTGGCTGTGTACACACACCAAAGGGACACAGGCAGTCAGGGCGCGGTGTGGATCTAGCTGTGTCCACTCACCCATGGGAGACGGGCAGGCAGGGCTCTGTGTGGATCTGGCTGTGTCCACACACCCATGGGAGACGGGCAGGCCATGCGATGTGTCGATCTGGGTGTGTCCACACTCCCATGGGGGACGGTCAGAAAGGGTGCCAGACCTTTGGTCTGACACCTGACAGTCCAGATGCCACGCATGCCGCCGCGTGGCGGCGGTGTCACGGCTCGGGACAAGAGGAGGCCCCACGGTGCGGGCTGGGGCGCCTGGCACCGCGACGGGCGCTGAGGGTGGGGGTGATCCCCCGGACCGCCGCCGCCGCGCTCCCAGAAAGGGGATAGAGCAAGTGGAAAAAAAAAAAAAAAGAAAAAAAAAGCCTACGGGACCGGTATTCCCGGGCGGTCTCCCATCCAAGTACTAACCAGGCCCGACCCTGCTTAGCTTCGGAGATCAGACGAGACCGGGCGCGTTCAGGCCAGCGTGGCCAGAGAGGGTGGAGGGCGCCCCTGCCCCACTCAAGAAGCGGAGCCTCTCTGCGCTTCCCCTCGCCGGGCCTGTTGCGTTAGTCGGCCGGGTCCCGCGGGCTCCGCGGGACTGGGGAGAGGGGCGGGGCGGTGGGGGGGGCTGTACACACACACATACACACACACACACACACAGAGATGGGCCTCCACGGCTGGACCCGCCAAGATGGAGACCTTCCAGCCCCCCTCCTCTCCTCGCCTCCTTCACCTACCTGACCCCACCCCCAGCGCGCCGCCCCTGCTGACTGCGCATGCGCACGGGGCGCTCGACCTTTGCCCCCAGCCAGGGCCCGCCCTCCCCCACAAACCCTTTCAGCTGTGCCCCCCGCCCTGTGCGTGGGCTGCCGCCTATTCCCCAGGGCCAGGGCTGGGGCACAGCGCATGGGGGAGGGGAGCGAGTGTAGGGGCGTCTCTCGGGATGTGTCCCATGGGTGTGGTGGGGTGGGATGGGGTGGTTTGGGGGGCTCTGAAGAAATCAATCCCCTCCATCTCCTCCCTCTGGAAAACCCCCAAGCCCTTGGAGAACTGCCCGCACCGCTACCGTGGGGGCCGGGACCCTCCTCTGTGTCCTCCTGTGGCCCAGTCCAAGGGGCCTGGGCCTGGCCAGGGCTGCATTGGACCCCGACCACCCTGGCGTGTGGACTCGCTAGAAATCGGCGATTAGATATTGGATTCCAGCTTCATTGAGGTCATTTCACTAATGAGTGCACCGGAGTTTCCTAAACCATCTGTGAGGGTGGCAACTGAAAGAGAATTTTAAAGCTGACAGAATAGGCGAGGGAAGGCATAGGAGATTTCCACACCCAGCAAGGAAGACTTTCCCGAAATGGAAGAAAGAAACGAGCAAACAGAGACACCGGTAGCCCGCCCGGATCAGAGTCTGCCCCTGAGAGAAAGTACCCTGACCAGGTTCACCCGTGGGTGGTTGGCGAGCTAGCGGCATTCAGAAGAGCGAGGCCCGCAGTCTGTGCGGAAGACACCTGCACTCGGGTGTGTGTGGCAGCACAATTCACAAGCAGCTCCAGATGTTAAACCAAGGAGAAGCCAGGGAGTTCCCAACGCCCCAGGTGTCCTCAGCCCACGACCGGCTGCTGTGGGAATGCAAAGCCCAGCTCCTTGTCTCAGAGCGGGACAACCAGAGGTGTGATGTACACCCCGGGGTTCCCAGGAGGATCAGGCTGAAGCTGGGACTTGGCCTCAAAGTGTCCCCTCGCCTGGCCACCCCCTTCCCCTTCCTGCTCCTCTACTCCTGGTGCCCCTCCATCCAGGGGCCAGACCTTAAAGAGTCACCGCAAGAGAATCCTGGTCCCAAAGGAGCCTTCTGGGGGACCCCTGCTGAGAGAGGTTGTGGGCATGGCCCGCTGGGGCTCTGCCCGACCCAGGGCTGAGAGATGCAACCTCCCAGCTCTGGGTCCCTGCAGGAAGTGTTGGCAAGCACAGGGCCAGTCCTCCAAAGGCCCAGGTGCAGGGAGCCCAGGCCAAGCAGCCTGTGGAAGAAGTCACATGCCTTGCCACCCCGGGAACAGGACTGCAGGTCACGGCCCCTCCCACATCCTCCTCCTCCTCCTCCTCCTCCCCCCCACCCTGACATGGCCCAGGGCTCAGAGACACCTCAGACTCTTGCTACCCAAAGTGCAAAGGGCATCAGTTGCTCCTCCAAACCCCCCGCCCAGCAGACCACGTTGTCCAGCCAGCCCCCGGGCCTCCCTGGGGTGCCCAACACAAAAGGGCAGACACCCACCGGACCCTCAATCTCAGTTTTCGGATGTTTTTGCCACTCTAAGGACCCGCGGGCCAGCTGGGCCTTCTGGCAGCACAGAGAGCCCCGGAATCCGACGTGGAGAGCTGCGTGTGGAGAGCTGCCTGTACGTCCCCATCAGGAGGCCGTCCCCACCTCCGCCGCTCTCCCCTCGCGGGGAGCGGCAGCCGCAGGGCCTCAGGGAAGACACCAGGCTGGGCCCCCACGGCACAGCGGGGGCACGTCCCCCACACGCGACTTAGGGATGGCTGCTCGAGACTGCTGCGTCCACCCTGCTGCCGGGTTTCTGGAGGGCTTCCTGGAAGCAGCGTCCACACCAAGCCCTTGGAAGGCCCAGGCGACGGGGGAGCCGGTCATGTAGGGGCCGAGGATGGTGACGGGCAAGGAGGAGCATGTCAGGCAGGGGCCGAAGACGGTGACGGTGACGGTGACGGGCAGGGTAGGAAGGAGCCGTTCAGGCAGGGGCCAAGGACGGTGACGGGCCTGGCCGGGGAGGAGTGTGTCAGGCAGGGGCACAGGAGACGGGCGGGGTAAGGGTTATGGTTACAGTTAGGGCACAATTCACAATCGCAAAGATGTGGAAGCGACCCGAGTGCCCATCCATCCAGGAGTGCATTAATAAAATCTGGCACGTGGACACCACGGAGTGCCATTCGGCTATGAGGAGCAGCGGTGAGAGGGCACCTCTCGTGTTCTCCCGGCCAGAGCTGGAACCCGTTCCAGTAAGCCAAGTGTCCCAAGAATGGACACACGAGCACCACGTGAGCGCGCTCACCACCAAATTGGTACGAACGGATGGACACCTAAGTGGACACAGAGGAATCACCTTCATCGGGTGGGTGTCGGGCGGGCGGGGGGAGGGGATGGGCATACACATCCATTAGGAATGGGGTGGGTGCGCACCGACTGGGGGATGGGCACACTTGAAGCTAATGACCGGAGGGGGGAGGCTGGGAGAGGGCAACGTACCCGACCTTAACATTGGTACCCCCACAGTACGCTGGAACAACATGAGAGGTAAATGAATAAGAACACAGGGGGGAGGGGGGCACGGGCAACACATGTCACCTGGATACTTGGACTCCCATCAACTGCTTGAAAAGAGAGAGAAAAGAAAATGCAATAATAGAGGTAAGAGACACGTTTTAAAAATAATGAATCCGAAGAGAAAAGTAAAAGGAGGCCTGTGGAGCAGGTCTGGGTGTGACTCCGGATCCCCCAACATCAGGTGCCACCACCAAAGATTCCTACGTGGAGCCCATAGAACCCCAAAAGCAACGGGACGAGTTCTGGTCACATACTCCCTCAAAATGACATCCTGGCCTTCTTCTGGAACTCCCTCCCCTCTCAGACTCTCAAGGTTTCCTCCAGCGTGTCGGTTCCCACAGACCAGACCTTTGGTCTGAGACCTGACAGTCCAGATGCCACGCATGCTGTCGCGTGGGGCGGTGTCGCGGCTTGGGACAAGAGGAGGCCCCACGGTGCGGGCTGGGGTGCCAGGCACCGCGGCGGGCGCTGAGGGTGGGGGTGACCCCCACCCCGGTCCGCCGCCACGCTCCCAGAAAGGGGACAGAACAAGAGGCAAAAAAAAAAAAGCAGCAGCAGCCTACCGCACCCGGTATTCCCAGGCGGTCTACATCCAAGTACTAACCAGGTCCGACCCTGCTTAGCTTCCGAGAACAGACGAGATCCTGTGCGTTCAGGGTGGTGTGGCCCAAGACGGTGGAGGGCGCCCCTGCCACGCTCAAGAAGCCGAGCCTCTCTGTGCTTCCCCGCTGCCTCCTCCCGCCCCAGGCCCCGCGCTGGGCCAGGACTGTTGAGTTCGCTGGCCGGGTCTGGCGGGCTCCGAGGGACAGGGGTGACGGGCGGGGCGGGGCGGGCCGGGGTGGGGAGCTGTCTCTCTATACACACCCACACACACTCACACTCACTCAACAAGATGCGATTCCACGGCTGGACTTGCCAAGGTGGAGACCTTCCAGCCCCCCTCCTCTCCTCGCCTGGCCTACTTCACCTACCAGCTGCCCAACCCCCAGTGTGTCCCTGCTGCTGCCACTGCTGACTGTGCATGCCAGGCTCTTGCCCTTTGACCCCAGCCAGGGGCCGCCCTCCCCCACAACCCCTTTCAGCTGCGCCCCCCCAGCCCTGTGGGTGGGCTGCCCCCTATTCCCCCAGACCAGGTCCAGGGCACAGTGCAAAAGGGAGGGGAGCGAGTGTATGGGGCGTCTCTCTCTCTCTCTCTCTCTCTCTCACTCTCTCTCTCTCTCTCTCTCTCTCTCTCTCTCTCTCTCTCTCGGGATGTGTCCCATGGGTGGGGTGGGGTGGCGTGGTTTGTGTGGCGCTGAAGAAATCAGTCCCCTCCATCTCCTACCTCTGGAAAACGCCCAAGCCCTTGGAAAACTGCCCGCACCGCTACCGTGGGGGCCGGGACCCTCCTCTGTGTCCTCCTGTGGCCCAGCCCAAGGGGCCTGGGCCTGGCCGGGGCTGCATTGGACCCCGACCACCCCGGGGTGTGCACTTGCTAAAAATCGGCGATTAGATATTGGATTGGAGCTTCATTGAGGTCATTTCACTAATGAGTACAACGGAAAGAGTTTCCTAATCCATCTGTGAGGGTGGCAACTGAAAGAGAATTTTAAAGCTGACAGAATAGGAGAAGGAAGGCATAGGAGATTTCCACACCCAGTAAGGAAGCCTTTCCCGAAATGGAAGAAAGAAAGGAGCAAACAGAGACACCGGTAGCCCGTCCAGATCAGAGTCTGCCCCTGAGAGAAAGTACCCTGACCAGGTTCACCCGTGGGTGGGTGGCGAGCTAGCGGCATTCAGAAGAGCGAGGCCCGCAGTCTGTGCAGAAGACACCTGCACTCGGGTGTGTGTGGCGGCACGATTCACAAGCAGCTCCAAATGGTACCAGAAAGAGAAGCCAGGGAGTTCCTGATGCCCCAGATGTCCTCAGCCCAGTACTGGCTGCTATGGGAACGCGAAGCCCGGCTCCTGGTCTCAGAGCGGGACAACCAGGAGGTGTGATGTACAGTCCGGGGGGTGCCCAGGAGGATGAGGCTGAAGCTGGGACTTGGCCTCAAAGTGTTCCCTCGCATGGGCAGCCCCTTCCGCTTCCTGCTCCTCTGCTCCTGGTGCCCCTCCATCCAGGGGCCAGACCTCAAAAATCACCCGCAGGAGAATCCTGGTCCCAAAGGAGCTTTCTGGGGGACCCGTGCTGAGAGAGGTTGTGGGCATGGCCCGCTGGGGCTCTGCCCGACCCAGGGCTGGGAGATGCAACCTCCCAGCTCTGGGTCCCTGCAGGAAGTGTCGGCAAGAACAGGGCCGTTCCTGCAAAGGCCCAGGTGCAGGGAGCCCAGGCCGAGCAGCCTGTGGAAGAAGCCTCCAGGGCTCAGAGACACCTCAGACACTGCTACCAAAGTCCTAAGGGCATCACTTGCTCCTCCAAAGCCTCTGAGCAGACCGCGCTGTCCAGCCAGCCCCTGGGCCTCCCTGGGGTGCCCAGCACAAAAGTGCAGACACCCACCGGACTCGCAATATCAATTTGAGGATGTTTCTGCCACCCTGAGGACCCGCAGGCCAGCTGGGACTCCGGGCAGGACAGAGAGCCCCGGAATCCGACGTGGAGAGCTGCGTGTACGTCCCCATCAGGAGGCGGCCCCCACCTCCATGGCAAGGCTCTCCCCTTGCGGGGAGCGGCAGCCACAGGGCATCAGGGAAGACACCAGGCTGGGCCCCCGCGGCACAGCCAGGGCACGTCCCCCGCATGCGAGTCGTCGCGGCCGCCCTGCTGCCGGGTTCCTGGAGGGCTTCCTGGAAGCAGCGTCCACACCAAGCCCTTGGAAGGCCCAGGCGACGGAGGAGCCCGTCAGGCAGGGGCCGAGGACGGTGACGGTGACGGGCCGGGCGGGAAGGAGCAGGCAGGGGCAGAGGAGACGGGCTGGGTAAGGGTTAGGGTTATAGTCTGGGCACAATTCACAATCGCAAAGATGTGGAAGCGACCCGAGTGACCATCGATCCACGGGTGCATTAATAAAATGTGGCACGTGGACACCACGGAGTGCCGTTCAGCTATGAGGAACAGCGGTGAGAGGGCACCTCTCGTGTTCTCCCGGCCAGAGCTGGAACCCGTTCCAGTGAGCCAAGTGTCCCAAGAATGGACACACGAGCACCACGTGCGTGCGCTCGCCAGCAAATTGGTAGGAACCAATGGACACCTAAGTGGACACAGAGGGATCGCTTTCATCGAGTGGGTGTCGGGCGGGCGTGGGGAGGGGATGGGCATGCACATCCATTAGGAATGGGGTGGGTGCGCACCAACCGGGGCATGGGCGCACTTGAAGCTCTGACCCCACCCGAGGGGGGGGCGGGGAAAGGGCGATGCACCTGTGGACGGAAAAAATCCAAGCCCTGAAATATTTGAAAGAAGTTTATTTTGAGCCAAATTTGAGGACCATGACCTGGAGCCACTCTCAAGAAGCCTTGAGCAAGTGGGCTCGCTGTAGCTGGGTTACAGTTTAGTTTTATATATTTTTAGAGAGACAAAGGTTATAGGCAAGGTCACAAATCAATACATGAGAGGCATACATTGGTTTGGCCCAAAAAGGTGGGACATCTCGAAGCGGGGGCTTACAGGTTATAGGTGGGTTTAAAGATTCTTTGGCTGGCAATTGGCTGAGAGGGTTAGACTTTATCTAGAAGACCAGAAAGGATATGCTTACTTTAAGATAAGGTTGTGGGCACTCTGGGAGGTCCAGACAGGAGGACATTTTAAATTTACAATAGGCACCTGCTAAGATGTTTTAAGATGCTTTAAATTTAAGTATAGGCGCCTGCTAGGATACTCAGTTAAGACATTTTAGATTTATGATAGGCATCTGCCAGGATGCTTGAGTTAAGACAGGGGCTTCTTATCTTTTAGGTGATGTTAATGCCATACCAGAATCAGGTCAGGAAGTAAACCACTGCTTCGTTTGGTTAACAAAAGCCGCTTTGTGGGAATTTACCATTTGTCAGCCTAACCCTGCTGGCCTCCTTACCATTTGCCAGCCTAACCTAGCTGGCCTCCTTAGGAAGGAGTTTTTAGCAAAAAATTAGAGTTTAGTCCTCAGTTCCCCCTGTTGGCCAAAGATCATTCCATGGAATGCATGTGTAGGCCAACAACCAGCATGATGTCCCATGGCGCTAGGAAGGCTCAAATTTAGAGTTGTCTATCTGGTCCCACGGTGCTAGGAAGGCTCATTCCTAGAGTTGCCTATCTGGTCCCATGGTGCTGTAGAATAGGCCATGTTGTATCTTAGGGGAGGGACTTGACTCTACTTGATTTAGTAGCCAATTGTTAAAAGGGGCCAGATAGAGTCAGGCCTCGGGCTTAGTCTAAAAACACGTCTTGGACCAGATCTATTTTGCAAGCTATCATGATCTGGGCCTTTGATTGATTTTTTTTTTTCCTTTTTCTGTATCTGGTATAGCATTTACAAGAAACATATAATAATATGGCAATGAGTGTCATAAAAGTACTAAACAGAAGGTGCCCAAGAAAGTCATAGGTAGAATCAGAAGGTAGCAAGCAGCCTAACCAGCCAAAAAATCCTCTGCATGCATCATCATATTTTTTAATCAGACTTATAATATGTTTATCTTTTTTATCAACAGTCAATTGAACTTTATGGTAAATTTTATTTGAGGATTGTAAAACTGATACCAATTTGGAGTCTAATAAGTTTAATTTTTCCTCTGGCCAATTAGTCTCCATAGGTATAACATCCTGAGGAGGGTATAAATTGAATTTGAGAAACATTTGATCTTTAATATTTAAATTATTATAGGACTTGTTTACAGTTAGCAAATTTATTTTTCTCACCACCTTTGTGTTACACCATATACTAGTATTTAGGAGGGCAAAGGAGGCTTTGTTACAAAAGAAATATAATTCTATAATGTCATTTTGTTTTTTCTCCCAGCAAAATCGGCCCTTTTTCATATACCAGATGTTATGTTCTATGGGGGTGGATACTAGGGGCCAAATCTGGGAGAAATCAGGGTTTTAAGTGTTTTGAGGGCATAGCCATTTTCCTTTTTTATTTTTACAATCTGAGAGGGAAATGGGATGCCAGGTGTTTTTATCAGCTAAAATAGCCCATCGACTTTTTATGGGGAGTATTTTGGTATTATTGACAATGGTTTTAATGCCAGCTAGTTGAACTACAGGATATTGTTGAGCCTCATTTAACTTTGGTGCCAGAATTTTTAAAATATAATGTTTAAGATTACATCTACCATCTAAAAATTTTTATAGATTTGGGGAACCATATATTTTCCATAGGTGCCTAGACTGAGCCTTAGCACTGAGTATTGTAGGCCATTGTTTTATAGCCACTTTAGATTCTATTTGTAATAACATGGATATGAGTCCTTGTTGGGTCAGAGCACATGCTCGCTCCCACCTCTGGGTTTGGGCGTATGTCTTTAGGGTTTGTCTGGTCTCTTCTATCTACTTTATTAGAGCTGCATTATCTTTTAGGGCAGCTTTCCATCCCTTTTCTTTTTTTTGGAACAGCATTTTTTTTATGTGGCCTATTTTTGAGAGGGAATCTTTTTTTAGGGAATGTCTCTCCTCATTAGCTGCGAATTTAGCTTGCCCCAATATACCTAACCCAGCTCCAATTTTTTCCGTGAGATGGCGTTTTAGTCTTTTGGATGGCCAATTTTGGTGTATCCACCAGGAATGCTGTTGCCATTGTATACTAATGGCCTCAGTGCAATTTGGATAAATAGAGTTAACCCAGAACCGCTGGGTATCCCAGACAATTGTCAGATGGGTGGAGGTTACTCCTAAGTATGCCTTTGTCTGAGTGTGCCATAAGGCTTTTCAGAGGCGCCCTTGTCTTAGGGTGGAATTTGTACTGTCAGGGACTTCTGTCCACCAACTGACTCCCATAAATAGTTTTTTATGGGCAGTGTCAGTGTGGTTGGTGCTGGACAAGGGCATCCAGCCACAAGCACAGGGCTGGTGGTTGTCTGGGCAGCTTATGCTGTGACAGTTTACACAGGAAGCTGCTAGGTTTCTCCCATCATACCCAGGCAGTTGTCTGAGTTTGTCATCACCAATGTCTATTGTGACGCAGTATTTTATCTGATTAGATCTCCTCAATAATCGTCCTGAGGCATTATTTGGTAAATATTTCTGCAGGGCATTATACTTGGTTAAGGCTTTATAATAGAGGTACCCTGCAAAGGAGGCCCCTCTAGGGAGATTTACAGTGGAACTGTTTCATTCAGTGGCCTTCATTTCATCCTGATCTATGTCATACCAAATGATATGATTTTTACCGGCAGGGAAGGTAGTGAGATTTGCAGGAAGCCAGGAAAAATCTTTAGGTTTAAAGAGAACAGGAGTGTGGGGTAGGCAGATAGGGGAAATTATGGGAAGGAGGATGATCAGGTGAAATTTTTTTTAATCTTAACAAGGAAATTTATAACCATATCCATTTAGAAAGTTATACCAAGGGAGATTTTACAAATCCCAAACAACCTCTTGGGGGTCTTGGTTAAGGCATTTAGGGTTTGCAGCAATATACTCTATAGCAAATAAAGTAAGAATGAGAGTTATTTTAGGGTTTATGAGGACTGGCCTGGTCCAATGTCTTGGGAAGACTGTCCGCTTCAGTTGTTGCTTTGGACGTCGCTTTGGAGGCCGATTGAGACTCAGATGTTTTCTGAAGTCGTAGGCGGGTGTCAGAGATTAATTTAGAAGTCCAGGTGTGGTCGGGAGCGTGGTCAGGCACTCGTTTTAGATGTGAGACATGAATCCAAGAGGCGACCCCCTTTAATTTTGCAGCACAAGAGTTAGTTAAGAGTACCTGGTAAGGTCTTTTTTAGCGAGGTTGTAAGGAGTCTTTGAGTTGGTGCCTTTTCCAATAAACAAAGTCACCTGGCTGTAATCCATGATCCTTGGGGTCTTTAGCTCCCATAAGCTCACTGTGGAAAGACTCTGTTATCATCTTTGCATTATTTGTTAGAGCTTTAAGTAGTCCCTGACAATAATGTAGTATTTCTCCTTTAAGTAAGGCTGGCTCATATAAGCCCTCGTCCAGCCTCATAGGTCTCCCTGTTATTATTTTATAAGGTGATAGACAGTGCTTCCCAAAGGGAGAGGATCTAAGGTTAAGCAAAACCAGTGGGAGGGCTTTTGGCCAGGGGAGGTTAAAGGCCTCAGTTAATTTAGCTAATTGAGTTTTTATTGTGCCATTTGTTTGTTTTACCAACCCAGACGACTGAGGATGATAGGCACAATGGAAATGTTGTATTATGGGCCAAATTTTGCAGATGGATTGGATAATTTGTCCTGTAAAGTGAGTTCCACGATCACTGTGTAACTCAGAAGGGATTTCCCAAACTGGAATGATTTTTTCCAGCAGTATTTTGCCTACTGTTAAGGCAGTAGCCCTCCGACAAGGAAATGCTTCTACCCAATGGGAGAACATGCAAACCAGGACCAATACATATTTGTAATTCTGGGATGGTGGCATCTGGATAAAATCCAGTTGCCAAACTTTAAATGGTCCTGCAGGCAAAGGAAAGTGGCCTTGGGAGCCATGCAAAGGCTTGCCAGGGTTATGTTCTGGACATATAGTATAACGAAAATATACCTTTTGGGCTATTGTGGGGGATGGTTTCTAGAAATATTGTTTTTTTCATAATATCATTTTTTCAGGGGCCCAGTGAGTCATTTTATGAATGAATTGAAGGAGAGGAAATTGTGCACCTAAAGGAACTATAGGTTTTTTGTTGGGACCCAGCCACAACTCCCTATTTGGGTCAAATACACCTCCCTTTTGCTGCCAGATTTGTTTTTTTTAGGGGTTGATGCCTATTGGTACTGTAAAAGAATGTTAGTGAGAGTGTCGGTGGGTCGGAAGGGGCATTCTCGTACAGGACAGGTCATCTTTCCTAGGGCAGCATTCTTTGCTGCAGCATCAGCTAGATTGTTTCCCTTAGCTATTTTAGTGTTATCTTTGGAATGCCCAGGAATTTTTATGATTGCCAGTTGTTTAGGCATTTGAATTGCTTTTAATAGCTCTGAGACTTGGTGCCCATTTCTTATAGGTTGTCCAGATGAGGTAAGAAATCCTCTCTGTTTCCATAGCATGCCAAAATCATGGGCTATTTTAAAGGCATAGCGGCTATCAGTGTATATATTAGCTACCTTCCCTTCAGCCAAAATATAAGCTCTAGTTAATTCTATTAATTTAGCCATTTGGGCTGATTTTACTCCTTTGAGTTGGGCGCTTTTTATTATGTCTACCGTGGAAGTGACAGCATATCCCGCCTGATAATGTCCCTGATGGTCCTTTAAATAAGAACCAAATTAACTCAGCATTCTCGATAGGAGTTTCCTGCAAATCTGCTCTAGGAGAGAGTAAGATATCAGTTAGTAGACTGCAGTCATGTTTTTCCTCTTGCTCACCTGGAAGAGGGAGAAGAGTTGCAGGGTTAAGAATATTGCAGCGCTTCAAAGTGATGTTAGGGGCAGGAAGCAAAAGCACTTTATAGGCGACTTACAGAATAGTGTTGAGTGTGGTGAGAGTTTAGGAGAGATTCCACAGAATGAGGGGCATAAATTATTAGTGGGGACCCCAGGACAAATTTCTCAATTTTTTTATATAAAATGGCTGCAGCTGATATGGCTCTCATATAAGGGGGGTGTCCTTTTGCTACTGGGTCTAACTGTTGGCTGAAATAACCAACTGGCCTGTGACTGTCGCCATGCTTTTGAGTTAATACTCCAAGCACATTTCCATCTACTTCATGTATAAAAAGGAAAAAAGGAAGGCTATAGTTTGGGTGTCCTAAAGCAGGTGCCTGGGTAAGAGCCTGTTTTAAATCCTCTATATATTGCTTTTCACTTTCCCCCCAGCAAATTGGGTCTGGTTGGTGATGCTTTAGTTTTTTGTATAAGGGCTGGGCCATTAATGAGTAGTTTGGAATCCAACTTCTGCAGTAGCCTGTTAGCCCTAAGAACCCTCTTAATTGTTTTTTTGTTTTGGGCAAAGGAAAGGCCATGATGGCAGAGATTCTTTCTGGGTTTATAAGAAGTCCTTTGGGAAAATTGTGTGCCCTAAGTATTTAACTTGGGGGAGCCTAAATTGTAATTTATCTCTGGACACTTTGTGTCCCTTTAAGGCAAGCTGTTGCAGCAGGTATATAGTGTCTTCTCTGCATTCACTCAGGGAGGGTGAACACAACAGCAAATCATCCACATACTGAATCAGAGTAGATTCATTTTGGAATACAATATCATCTAAATCTGCCTTTAATATTTGAGAAAAATATGTAGGATTTTCAGAGTAACCCTGGGGCAAGACTGTCCATGTATACTGGCGATTTTCCCAAGTGAAGGCAAAAAGATATTGACTATCCTGATCTACAGGTAGGCTAAAGAAAGCACTGCATAAGTCAATGACAGAGAAGTGGCTGGCAGTGATAGGAATATTGGACAGTAAGGTGTAGGGGTTAGGGACGACGGGATGCCTCGGAACCACTGTTTTATTTATGGCTCTTAGGTCCTGAACAAACCGCCAGCCTTTCCCATTTGGTTTTCTGACTGGGAGGATTGGTGTGTTACAAGGGCTGGTGCAGGGTATTGTGAGTCCTTTATCTAAGTAGTCCTGAATGATTGGCTTGATTCCTAGTAAGGCTTCAGGCCTAAGGGGGTATTGTTTAATGTTTGGCAGGGGTTTAGACTCATCTATGGTGATCTCTATGGGAACTGCTGGCTTAATTTGTCCAATATCCATGGAAGAGTTTGCCCATAGAGAATCTGGTATTTTGGATAAGAAAGGCTCTACGTCCCCCTGTTCAAAATCTCCATTAACCTCAGCAAGCATGATACTGCATGTAGGGTTTTGTAAGTCTTCTGTGTCTCCCAAATTGAGAATCATCTCTCCCTTCTGTGAAAATGAGATGTGGGCATTATGGGTCTCTAGGAAATCCCGTCCCAGCAGGTGCATAGGAGCACTATCTATTAAAAGGAAAACATGCTGTCCTATAAGCTCTCCCAATTGAAATTGGAGTGGATCAGATTTAAAGGCAACAATTGGGGAGTTTGAAACCCCTACCATTTGAATTTTTACTTTACTTTGAGGAAGAGGGTTTTTAATTAAGGTAGGGTTGAGGACTGACAGCGTGGCACCAGTGTCCACAAGGGCTCTGGTGTCTTTTTTTTTTTTTTTTTTTTTTTTTTGAGACAGAGTCTCGCTTTGTTGCCCAGGCTAGAGTGAGTGCCGTGGCGTCAGCCTAGCTCACAGCAACCTCAAACTCCTGGGCTCGAGCGATCCTTCTGCCTCAGCCTCCCGAGTAGCTGGGACTACAGGCATGTGCCACCATGCCTGGCTAATTTTTTATATATATATCAGTTGGCCAATTAATTTCTATTTATAGTAGAGACGGGGTCTCGCTCTTGCTCAGGCTGGTTTTGAACTCCTGACCTTGAGCAATCTGCCCGCCTCGGCCTCCCAAGAGCTAGGATTACAGGCATGAGCCACAGCGCCCGGCCTGGTGTCTTTTTTATTTATGGATATTTCTATTTCCCCTAGAGTGTTTGTTAGAAGTAAGGGGAAAACCCTCTCTATTCCCTCGGAGCCTCCCTATTCTGGTTTTAAAGTTTCTTTGGTGCCTCCCTCTAAGGCCTTTTGCTCCTTTTGTGCAAGCACCCATTTAAGTTTTTTACAATCTTTTTTAAGGTGTCCCTTTTTTTTGCAGTAATAATAAATCACTTTCTCGGTGGCCAGCTGCGATCTCTGCAGGGGACGGAACCCCTCCGACCTTTTGACTTGGTTACTAAGTTGCTTTAGCTGTAAACTCATAATCTTGGAGGCCGTTTTCTTTTGCTTCTTAACTATTGTTTGTGACAACTGGCTGCTAGTGGGCAGAGAAGCCCAGGCCACATTATTTTTTTTTATCAGGGTTACTAATTTGTCGTCTAAGCCTTGTACAAATCCAGAATTTAGTAAAGTGTCACTTTTACCATGCTCAAAATTTTTAGGAGGTATCCCTGAATATTGTTTGAATGTTTTCTTAAACCTGTTATAAAAGTCAGGTATGGTTTTATTTGGGCGTATTTTACATTGTTGCACTTTTGCCCAATCTATAACTTTAGGGAAAATCTGTGGTAAGTTTTTATAGAGGCGGTCACAGAGCTCCCTGCATTTTTTTTTTATTTGCATCTATTTTATCAAAATCTTTTAAAGGTTGTTTTTAACCTGCTACCCTGAACCATTTTTTAGCTTTGTTTTTGGGGACTAGTAACTCAATTAGCTGATACAGGTCAGAGAAACCTGGATCATAGGTCTTAAGTGTTAATTGGAATTCTCTGGCAAACCCGAGGGGGTCTTGAGTTGGATCAGGGAACCCAGACACCAGAGCCTTTAACTCTGTCTTGGTCCAGGGTGTATATAATATATTAGGGTCCCCTCTCCCAGTGGGTTTTATTTTAAAGGGAGCAACAACTATTTTATCTTCTTTTTTAGCTATTTTTGATCCTTTTACAGCTCGAGGCGAAGGAATAGGGGAAGGAGGGGGGAAAATGAAATCATCAGGATAAGGAAATTTAGAGAACAGAGGGTTAGGGGGAGCAGAAGGAGAGACAATTTTTGGAGCGTTCCTGATTTTAGAAGCGGCTTCTGCTAGTTTCTTTAATTCTGAGACAGTCTCAAGTATTTTTTTATTAACTTCCTGGAGGGAGGCAAGTTTATCATTCTCTCTTTTGGATGATTCCAAGTGCCAGCAATAGTATGATTTTTATTTATTTTTCTTAATTGGAGAACCTAGTTTTTTTAGTTTAGCGCGCAAGAAAACCAATTTGGGAATATTGAAAGTTCCCCATTTTGGAAACCTCAGACCTAGGTCATCTTTAGTAAGATCTTTCCATTTATATAAATACTTGCAAGTAGAGGCGCCATAATTATTAAACATAAAATCAGCTGGGGTGCCTGAAGGAGGTCGTTCTTTTTGCCTTTTCTCATTTTTACATAATTTGTTTCCCATTTTTTTTTTTTTTTTAAGAAGGAACCGAACTGTGGTCTAGGGTTTGGTGTAGTGGATCAGAGTGTGCTGCTTGTGGGTGGGGCTCCTCAGTGCTTCACCACTGATTCGGTCCCACCCTCTTATGTGTCCCAGTTTCTCTCTTTGGGGGTCTAGTACCTCTGAGAGGGCTCAAAACGCCGAGTGATCAGCTCTTATGCGCGTTTTCTGGACGAGCCTTTTTTAAAATTAATTTGTTGGGCGGTTCCCTGTGGGGCTACTCGCACCTCGGGGAATCGCCCCAGGCAACTCCCAATCAGGGCTCTGGTCACCCAGGGCTACCTTAGGTCTGGGAGGAGTAAGCTGCCCCTTATCTTTGGAGCTGAGAAACTCAGTCTCTCATTTATCTATGAATAGGACAGTTGGGTTCCTTATGCAAATATGCAGACAAGCCAATCGAAATTGGTCTTTGAGAGGAAAAAGGCAGCAGAGAAAGCCCTTCAGAGTGCACTTTTACATCAAATTAGGGTCCCAAACAACAATTTTTAGGAAGAGAATAGACAGCTCAGAATAAACTGGGACCTTTGACCAAGAGTGGGAGGTCCGGATCTCAGGAGGACTTACCGGTTCCCGCCGGAGGAGCGGCTAGAAGTCGGAAGGGCTTCAATGGGCCCGTGCTGATACCTTAGCTCCGGGTTCGGGCGACTCCTTCAGGGGTCCCGAGTCTTCTCTGAGATCCTGCCGACTACGCCAAAATTGTGGACGGAAAAAATCCAAGCCCTGAAATATTTGAAAGAAGTTTATTCTGAGCCAAGTTTGAGGACCATGACCCGGAGCCACTCTCAAGAAGCCTTGAGCAAGTGGGCTCGCTGTAGCTGGGTTACAGCTTAGTTTTATATATTTTTAGAGAGACAAAGGTTATAGGCAAGGTCACAAATCAATACATGAGAGGCATACATTGGTTTGGCCCAAAAAGGTGGGACATCTCGAAGTGGGGGCTTACAGGTTATAGGCGGGTTTAAAGATTCTTTGGCTGGCAATTGGCTGAGAGGGTTAGACTTTATCTAGAAGACCAGAAAGGATATGCTTACTTTAATTTTTTTTTTCTTTTGAGACAGAGTCTCACTTTGTTGCCCAGGCTAGAGTGAGTGCCGTGGCATCAGCCTGGCTCACAGCAACCTCAATCTCCGGGGCTCAGCGATCCTGCTGCCTCAGCCTCCCGAGTAGCTGGGACTACAGGCATGTGCCACCATGCCCGGCTAATTTTTTGTATATTTTTAGTTGGTCAATTAATTTCTTTCTATTTTTGGTAGAGACGGGGTCTCGCTCAGGCTGGTTTCGAACTCCTGACCTTGAGCAATCCGCCCCCCTCGGCCTCCCAAAGTGCTAGGATTACAGGCGTGAGCCACCATGTGCGGCAGGATATGCTTACTTTAAGATAAGGTTGTGGGCACTCTGGGAGGTCCAGACAGGAGGACATTTTAAATTTACAATAGGCGCCTGCTAGGATGTTTTAAGATGCTTTAAATTAAAGAATACGCGCCTGCTAGGATGCTCAGTTATGACATTTTAGATTTATGATAGGCATCTGCCAGGATGCTGGAGTTAAGACAGGGGCTTCTTATCTGTTAGGTGATGTTAATGCCATACCAGCATCAGGTCAGGAAGTAAACCACTGCTTCATTTGGTTAACAAAAGCCGCCTTGTGGGAATTTACCATTTGCCAGCCTAACCCAGCTGGCCTCCTTAGGAAGGAGTTTTTAGCAAAAAATTAGAGTTTAGTCCTCACACCCGACCTTAACATTGGTACCCCCACAGTACGCTGGGGGAAAATGAGAAATAAATGAATCAGAAAACAGGGGGGAGGGAGGCACGGGCAGTACATGTCACCTCAATACTTGTACTCCCATAATCTGCTTGAAAAGAGAGAGAAAAGGAAATGCAACAATAGAGATAAGAGACACTTTTTAAGAAAATGAATCCGAAAAGAAATGTAAAATGGGGCCTGTCCAGCAGCTCTGGGTGTGACTCCGGATCCCCCAACATCAGGTGCCACCACCAAAGATTCCTACAGTGTAGCCCATAGAACTCCCAAAGCAACGGGACGAGTTCTGGTCACATACTTGCTCAAAATGACATCCTGGGAATTCTTCTGCGACTCCCTCCCCTCTCAGACTCTCAAGGTTCTCAAGGTTTCCTCCAGCATGTCGGTCCCACACACCAGAGCTTTGGTCTGACACCTGACAGTAGAGATGGCACGCATGCTGCCACGTGGCGGTGGTGTCACGGCTCGGGACAAGAGGAGGCCCCATGGCGCCAGGTAGGGCGCCAGGCACCGCGGCGGGCACTGAGGGTGGGGGTGATCCGCCGAACCGCCGCCCCACTCCCAGAAAGGGGACAGAACAAGAGGCAAAAAGGAAAAAAAAAAAAAGCCTATGGCACCCGGTATTCCCAGGCGGTCTCCCATCCAAGTACTGACCAGGCCCGATGCTGCTTAGCTTCGGAGATCAGACGAGATCGGGCGCGTTCAGGGCGGCGTGGCCGGAGACGGCAGAGGGAGCCCCTGCCCCGCTCAAGAAGCCGAGCCTCTCTGCGCTTCCCCGCCGCCTCCTCCGGCCCCAGGCCCCGCGCGTGCGCTGACCCGCGCCGGGCTGGGCCTGTTGAGTTCACTGGCCGGGTCTGGCGGGCTCCGCGGGACTGGGGTGACGGGCAGGGCGGGGCGGGCAGGGAGAGCCGGGCCGGGGTGGGGGGCTGTCTCTCTACACACACACACACACTCACACTCACTCACTCACAGAAGACGCGCCTCCAAGGCTAGACCCGCCAAGGTGGAGACCTTCCAGCCCCCCTCCTCTCCTCGCCTCCCCTCCTTCACCTACCCGCCCCCCACCCCCAGCGCGCCGCCACTGCTGACTGCGCACGCGCACGCGGGGCGCTCGACCTTTGCCCCCAGCCAGGGGCCGCCCTCCCCCACAACCCCTTTCAGCTGCGCCCCCCCGCCCTGTGTGTGGGCTGCCGCCTATTCCCCAGGGCCAGGGCTGGGGCACAGCACATGGGGGAGGGGAGCGAGTGTAGGGGCGTCTCCCTCTCGGGATGTGTCCCATGGGTGGGGTGGGGTGGGGTGGCGTGGTTTGTGGGGTGCTGAAGAAATCAGTCCCCTCCATCTCCTACCTCTGGAAAACGCCCAAGGCCATGGAGAACTGCTGGCACCGCTACCTTGGGGGCCGGACCCTCCTCTGTGTCCTCCTGTGGCCCAGTCCAAGTGGCCTGGGCCTGGCTGGGGCTGCATTGGACCCCAACCACCCTGGCGTGTGGACTCGCGAAAAATCGGCGATTAGATATTGGATTCCAGCTTCATTGAGGTCATTTCACTAATGAGTGCACCGGGAAGAGTTTCCTAATCCACCTGTGAGGGTGGCAACTGAAGGAGAATTTTAAAGCTGACAGAATAGGCGAGGAAAGGCATAGGAGATTTCCACACCCAGTAAGGAAGTCTTTCCCGAAATGGAAGAAAGAAACGAGCAAACAGAGACACCGGTAGCCCGCCCGGGTCAGAGTCTGCTCCTTAGAGAAAGTACCCTGACCAGGTTCACCCGTGGGTGGGTGGCGAGCTAGCGGCATTCAGAAGAGCAAGGCCCGCAGTCTGTGCAGAAGACACCTGCACTCGGGCGTGTGTGGCGGCACGATTCACAAGCAGCTCCAAATGGTACCACAAAGAGAAGCCAGGGAGTTCCCGACGCCCCAGGTCTCCTCAGCCCAGGACTGGCTGCTGTGGGAACGCGAAGCCCGGCTCCCAGTCTCAGAGCGGGACAACCAGGAGGTGTGATGTACACCCTGGGGTTCCCAGGAGGATCAGGCTGAAGCTGGGACTTGGCCTCAAAGTGTCCCCTCGCATGGCCACGCCCTTCCCCTTCCTGCTCCTCTACTCCTGGTGCCCCTCCATCCAGGGGCCAGACCTTACAGAGTCACCCGCAAGAGAATCCTGGTCCCAAAGGAGCCTTCTGGGGGACCCCTGCTGAGAGAGGTTGTGGGCATGGCCCTCTGGGGCTCTGCCCGACCCAGGGCTGAGAGATGCAACCTCCCAGCTCTGGGTCCCTGCAGGAAGTGTTGGCAAGCACAGGGCCAGTCCCCCAAAGGCCCAGGTGCAGGGAGCCCAGGCCAAGCAGCCTGTGGAAGAAGCCACGTGCCATGCCACCCTGGGAACACAACTGCAGGTCACAGCCCCTCCCACCTCCTCCTCCTCCTCCTCCTCCCCCCCACCCCGACATGGCGCAGGGCTCAGAGACACCTCAGACACTTTCTACCCAAAGTCCAAAGGACATCAGTTGCTCCTCCAAACCCCCACCCCTGCCCAGCGGACAGCGTTGTCCAGCCAGCCCCTGGGCCTCCCTGGGGTGCCCGCCACAAAAGTGCAGAAACCCACCGGACCGTCAATCTCAGTTTTCGGATGTTGTTGCCACTCTAAGGACCTGCAGGCCAGCTGGGGCTTCTGGCAGAAAGAGAGCCCCGGAATCCAACGTGGAGAGCTGGGTGTACGTCCCCATGAGGAGGCGGTCCCCACCTCCCCAGCTCTCCCCTTGCGGGGAGCGGCAGCCGCGGGGCCTCAGAGAAGACACCAGGCTGGGCCCCCGCCACACAGCGGGAGCACGTCCCCCGCAGGCCACTTAGCTAAGGCGGCCAGTGGACGGTTGGGTTGCGCGAGACGCTGGGGCAGCCCTGCTACCGGGTTCCTGGGAGGGCGTCCTGGAACCAGCGTCCACACCAAGCCCTTGGAAGGCCCAGGCGATGGAGGAGCCCCATCAGGCAGGGGCAGAGGACGGTGACAGGTGACAGGCCAGGCGGGAAGGAGTCAGTCAGGCAGGGGTCGAGGAGGAGACGGGCTGGGTAAGGGTTAGGGTTAGAGTCAGGGCACAAGTCACAATCGCAAAGACCTGGAAGCGACCCGAGTGCCCATCGACCCACGAGTGCATAAATAAAATGTGGCGCGTGGACACCACGCAGTGCTATTCGGCTATGAGGAGCAGCGGTGAGAGGGCACCTCTCGTGGTTCTCCTGGCCAGAGCTGGAACCCGTTCCAGTAAGCCAAGTATCCCAAGAATGGACACACGAGCACCACGTGCTCGCGCTCACCGGCAAATTGGTATGAACCGATGGACACTTAAGTGGACACAGAGGAATCACCTTCATCGGATGGGCGTCGGGCGGGCGGGGGGAGGGGATGGGCATACACATCCATTAGGGATGGGGTGGGTGCGCACCGACTGGGGGATGGGCGCACTTGAAGCTCTGACCCGAGGGGGGAGGCTGGGAGAGGGCAACGTACCCGACCTTAACACTGGTACCCCCACAATACGCTGGAACAACATGAGAGGTAAATGAATAAGAACACAGGGGGGAGGGGGGCACGGGCAACACATGTCACCTGAATACTTGTACTCCCATCATCTGCTTGAAAAGAGAGAGAAAAGAAAATGCAATAATAGAGATAGGAGACACTTTTTAAAAATAATGAATCCGAAGAGAAAAGTAAAAGGAGGCCTGTGGAGCAGGTCTGGGTGTGACTCCGGATCCCCCAACATCAGGTGCCACCACCAAAGATTCCTACGTGGAGCCCATAGAACCCCAAAAGCAACGGGACGAGTTCTGGTCACATACTCCCTCAAAATGACATCCTGGCCTTCTTCTGGAACTCCCTCCCCTCTCAGACTCTCAAGGTTTCCTCCAGCGTGTCGGTTCCCACAGACCAGACCTTCGGTCTCACACCTGACAGTTCAGATGCCACGCATGCTGCCCTGTGGTGGCGATGTCGCGGCTTGGGACAAGAGGAGGCCCCACGGTGCGGGCGGGGGCGCCAGGCACCGCGGCGGGCGCTGAGGGTGGAGGTTACCTTCACCCCGGGCCGCCGCTGCGCTCCCAGAAAGGGGACAGAACAAGAGGCAAAAAAAAAAAAAAAAAAAAAAAAGCCTACGGCACCCGGTATTCCCAGGCGGTCTCCCATCCAAGTACCAACCAGGCCCAACCCTGCTTAGCTTCGGAGAACAGACGAGATCCGGCGCGTTCAGGGTGGCGTGGCCCTAGACGGCGGAGGGCGCCCCTGCCACGCTCAAGAAGCCGAGCCTCTCTGCGCTTCCCCGCCGCCTCCTCCCGCCCCAGGCCCCGCGCCGGGCCGGGACTGTTGAGTTCGCCGGCCGGGTCCGGCGGGCTCCGAGGGACAGGGGTGACGGACGGGGCGGGGCGGGCCGGGGTGGGGGGCTGTCTCTCTATACACACACACACATACTCACAGTCACTCACACTCACAGAAGATGCACCTCCACGGCTGGACTGGCCAAGGTGGAGACCTTCCAGCCCCCCTCCTCTCCTCGCCTGGCCTCCTTCACCTACCCGCTGCCCACCCCCAGCGAGTCTCCGCCGCTGCCACCACCGCCTCTGCTGCCGCCACTGACTGCGCACGCGCGGGGCGCTCGCCCTTTGACCCCAGCCAGGGGCCGCCCTCTCCCACAACCCCTTTCACCTGTGCCCCCCCGCCCCCCGCCCTGTGCGTGGGCTGCTGCGTATTCCCCCAGGCCAGAGCTGGGGCACAGCGCAAGGGGGAGGGGAGCGAGTGTATGGGGCGTCTCCCTCTCGGGATGTGTCCCATGGGTGGGGTGGGATGGCGTGGTTTGTGGTGAAGACTGAACTCTAATTTTTTGCTAAAAACTCCTTCCTAAGGAGGCCAGCAGGGTTAGGCTGACAAACAATAAATTCCCACAAAGCGGCTTTTGTTAACCAAACGAAGCAGTGGTTTACCCCCTGACCTGATTCTGGTATGGCATTAACATCACCTAAAAGATAAGAAGCCCCTGTCTTAACTCAAGCATCCTGGCAGATGCCTATCATAAATCTAAAATGTCTTAACTGAGCATCCTAGCAGGCGCCTATTGTAAATTTAAAATGTCCTCCTGTCTGGACCTCCCAGAGTGCCCACAACCCTATCTTAAAATAAGCATATCCTTTCTGGTCTTCTAGATAAAGTCTAACCCTCTCAGCCAATTGCCAGCCAAAGAATCTTTAAACCCACCTATAACCTGTAAGCCCCCGCTTCGAGATGTCCCACCTTTTTGGGCCAAACCAATGTATACCTCTCATGTATTAATTTGTGACCTTGCCTGTAACCTTTGTCTCTCTGAAAATGTATAAAACTGAACTGTAACCCAGCTACAGCGAGCCCACTTGCTCAAGGCTTCTTGAGAGTGGCTCCGGGTCATGGTCCTCAAATTTGGCTCAGAATAAACTTCTTTCAAATATTTCAGGGCTTGGATTTTTTCCGTCCACAATTTTGGCGTAGTCGGCAGGATCTCAGAGAAGACTCGGGACCCCCGAAGGAGTCGCCCGAACCCGGAGCTAAGGTACCAGCACGGGCCCATTGAAGCCCTTCCGACTTAGAGCCGCTCCTCCGGCGGGAACCGGTAAGTCCTCCTGAGATCCGGACCTCCCACTCTTGGTCGAAGGTCCCGGTTTATTCTGAGCTGTCTGTTCTCTTCCTAGGAATTGTTGTTTGGGATCCTAATTTGATGTGAAAGTGCACTCTGAAGGGCTTTCTCTGCTGCCTTATTCCTCTTGAAGACCAATTTCGATTGGCTTGTCTGCATATTTGCGTAAGGAACCCAACTGTCCTATTCGTAGATAAATGAGAGACTGAGTTTCTCAGCTCCGAAGATAAGGGGCAGCTTACTCCTCCCAGACCTAAGGTAGCCCTGGGTGACCAGAGCCCTGATTGGGAGTTGCCTGGGGCGATTCCCCGAGGCGCGAGTAGCCCCACAGGGAACCCCCCAACAAATTAATTAAAAAAAAAAGGCTCGTCCAGGAAACGCGCATAAGAGCTGATCACTCAGCGTTTTGAGCCCTCTCGGAGGTACTAGACCCCCGAAGAGAGAAACTGGGACACGTAAGAGGGTGGGACCGACTCAGTGGTGAAACACTGAGGAGCCCCACCCACAAGCAGCACACTCTGATCCACTACACCAAACCCTAGACCACAGTTCGGTTCCTTCTTAAAAAAAAAAAAAAAAAAAAAAATGGGAAACAAATTATGTAAAAATGAGGAAAGGCAAGAAGAACGACCTCCTTCAGGCACCCCAGCTGGTTTTATGTTTGATAATTATGACGCCTCTACTTGCAAGTATTTGTATAAATGGGAAGATCTTACTAAAGATGACCTAGGTCTGAGGTTTCCAAAATGGGGAACTTTTAATATTCCCAAATTGGTTCTCTTGCGCGCTAAACTAGAGAAACTAGGTTCTCGAATTAAAGAAAATGAATGGGAATCATACTATTGCTGGCACTTGGAATCGTCCAAAAGAGGGAATGATAAACTTGCCTCCCTCCAGGAAGTTAATAAGAAAATACTTGAGACTGTCTCAGAATTAAAGAAACTAGCAAAAGCCGCTTCTGAAATCAGGAACGCTCCAAAAACTGTCTCTCCTTCTGCTCCCCCTAACCCTCTGTTCTCTGAATTTCCTTATCCTGATGATTTCATTTTCCCCCCTCCTTCCCCTATTCCTTCGCCTCAAGCTGTAAAAGGATCGGGAATAGCTAGAGGAGAAGATAAAATAGTTGTTGCTCCCTTTAAAATAAAACCCACTGAGAGAGGGGACCCTAATATATTGTATACACCCTGGACCAAGACAGAGTTAAAGGCTCTGGTGTCTGGGTTCCCTGATCCAACTCAAGACCCCCTTGGGTTTGCCAGAGAATTCCAATTAACACTTAAGACCTATGATCCAGGTTTTTCTGACCTGTATCAGCTAATTGAGTTACTAGTCCCCAAGAACAAAGCTGAAGAATGGTTCAGGGTAGCAGGTTGGAAACAACCTTTAGAAGATTTTGATAAAATAGATGCAAATGGAAGGGAAAAATGCAGGGAGCTCTGTGACCGCCTCTGTGAAAACTTACCACAGATTTTCCCTAAAGTTATAGATTGGGCAAAAGTGCAACAATGTAAAATACGCCCAAATGAAACCATACCTGACTTTTATACCAGGTTTGAAAAAACATTCAAACAATATTCAGGGATACCTCCTAAAAATTTTGAGCATGGTAAAAGTGACACTTTACTAAATTCTGGATTTATACAAGGCTTAGACGACGAATTAGTGACCCTGGTAAAGAGAAATAATGTGGCCTGGGCGTCCCTGCCCACTAGCAACCTAGTCATCCTAGCTGACCAGTTGTCACAGACAATAGTTAAGAAGCAAAAAGAAACAGCCTCCAAGATTATGAGTTTACAGCTAAAGCAACTTAGTAACCAAGTCAAAAGGTCAGAGGGGTTCCGTCCCCTGCAGAGATCGCAGCTGGCCACAGAGGAAGTGATTTGTTATTACTGCAAAAAGAAGGGACACCTTAAAAAAGATTGTAAGAAACTTAAATGGGTGCTTGCACAAAAAGAGCAGAAGGCCTTAGAGGAAGGCACCAAAGGAACTTTAAAACCAGAATAGGGAGGCTCCGAGGGAATAGAGAGGGTTTTCCCCTTACTTCTAACAAACACTCTAGGGGAAATAGAAATATCCATAAATGGGGAAGACACCAGAGCCCTTGTGGACACTGGTGCCACGCTGTCAGTCCTCAACCCTACCTTAATTAAAAACCCTCTCCCTCAGAGTAAAGTAAAAATTCAAATGGTAGGGGTATCAAACTCCCCAATTGTTGCCTTTAAATCTGATCCACTCCAATTTCAATTGGGAGAGCTTATAGGACAGCATGTTTTCCTTTTAGTAGATAGTGCTCCTATACACCTGCTGGGACGGAATTTCCTAGAGACCCATAATGCCCACATCTCATTTTCACAGAAGGGAGAGATGATTCTCAATTTGGGAGACACAGAAGACTTACAAAACCCTACATGCAGTATCATGCTTGCTGAGGTTAATGGAGATTTTGAACAGGGGGACGTAGAGCCTTTCTTATCCAAAATACCAGATTCTCTATGGGCAAACTCTTCCACGGATATTGGACGAATTAAGTCAGCAGTTCCCATAGAGATCACCATAGATGAGTCTAAGCCCCTGCCAAACATTAAACAATACCCCCTTAGGCCTGAAGCCTTACTAGGAATCAAGCCAATCATTCAGGACTACTTAGATAAAGGACTCATAATACCCTGCACCAGCCCTTGTAACACACCAATCCTCCCAGTCAGAAAACCAAATGGGAAAGGCTGGCGGTTTGTTCAGGACCTAAGAGCCATAAATAAAACAGTGGTTCCGAGGCATCCCGTCGTCCCTAACCCCCACACCTTACTGTCCAATATTCCTATCACTGCCAGCCACTTCTCTGTCATTGACTTATGCAGTGCTTTCTTTAGCATACCTGTAGATCAGGATAGTCAATATCTTTTTGCCTTCACTTGGGAAAATCGCCAGTATACATGGACAGTCTTGCCCCAGGGTTACTCTGAAAGTCCTACATATTTTTCTCAAATATTAAAGGCAGATTTAAATGATATTGTATTCCAAAATGAATCTACTCTGATTCAGTATGTGGATGATTTGCTGTTGTGTTCACCCTCCCTGAGTGAATGCAGAGAAGACACTATATACCTGCTGCAACAGCTTGCCTTGAAGGGACACAAAGTGTCCAGAGATAAATTACAATTTAGGCTCCCCCAAGTTAAATACTTAGGGCACACAATTTCCCCAAAGGGACTTCTTATAAACCCCGAAAGAATCTCTGCCATCATGGCCTTTCCTTTGCCCAAAACAAAAAAACAGTTAAGAGGGTTCTTAGGGCTAACAGGCTACTGCAGAAGTTGGATTCCAAACTACTCATTAATGGCCCAGCCCTTATACAAGAAACTAAAGCATCACCAACCAAATCCAATTTGCTGGGGGGAAAGTGAAAAGCAATATATAGAGGATTTAAAACAGGCTCTTACCCAGGCACCTGCTTTAGGACACCCCAACTATAGCCTTCCTTTTTTCCTTTTTGTACATAAAGTAGATGGAAATGCGCTTAGAGTATTAACTCAAAAGCATGGCGACAGTCACAGGCCAGTTGGTTATTTCAGCCAACAGTTAGACCCAGTAGCAAAAGGACACCCCCCTTGTATGAGAGCTATATCAGCTGCAGCCATTTTATGTAAAAAAAATTGAGGAATTTGTCCTGGGGTCCCCACTAATAATTTATGCCCCTCATTCTGTGGAATCTCTCCTAAACTCTCACCACACTCAACACTATTCTGTAAGTCGCCTTGCCTCCTATGAAGTGCTTTTGCTTTCTGCCCCTAACATCACTTTGAAGCGCTGCAATATTCTTAACCCTGCAACTCTTCTCCCTCTTCCAGGTGAGCAAGAAGAAAAACATGACTGCAGTCTACTAACTGATATCTTACTCTCTCCTCGAGCAAATTTGCAGGAAACTCCTATCGAGAATGCTGAGTTAATTTGGTTTACAGATGGTTCTTATTTAAAGGACCATCAGGGACATTATCAGGCGGGATATGCTGTCACTTCCACAGTAGACATAATAGAAAGCGCCCAACTCAAAGGAGTAAAATCAGCCCAAATGGCTGAATTAATAGCATTAACTAGAGCTTGTATTTTGGCTGAAGGGAAGGTAGCTAATATATACACTGATAGCCGCTATGCTTTTAGCATAGCCCATGATTTTGGCATGCTATGAAAACAGAGAGGATTTCTTACCTCATCTGGACAACCTATAAGAAATGGGCACCAAGTCTCAGAGCTATTAAAAGCAATTCAAATGCCTAAACAACTGGCAATCATAAAAATTCCTGGGCATTCCAAAGATAACACTGAAGAAGCTAAGAGAAACAATCTAGCTGATGCTGCAGCAAAAAATGCTGCCCTAGGAAAGATGACCTGTCCTGTACGAGAATGCCCCTTCCGACCCACCGACACTCTTACTAACATTCTTTTACAGTACCAACAGGCATCAACCCCTGAAGAGAAACAAATCTGGCAGCAAAAGGGAGGTGTATTTGACCCAAATAGGGAGTTGTGGCTGGGTCCCAACAAAAAACCTATAGTTCCTTTAGGTGCACAATTTCCTCTCCTTCAATTCATTCATGAAATGACTCACTGGGCCCCTGAGAAAATGATATTATGGGGAAAACAATATTTCTAGAAACCATCCCCCACAATAGCCCAAAAGGTATATTTTCGTTGTACTATATGTCCAAAACATAACCCTGGCAAGCCTTTGCATGGCTCCCAAGGCCACTTTCCTTTGCCTGCAAGACCATTTGAAGTTTGGCAACTGGATTTTATCCAGATGCCACCATCCCAGAATTACAAATATGTATTGGTCCTGGTTTGCATGTTCTCCCACTGGGTAGAAGCATTTCCTTGTCGGAGGGCTACTGCCTTAACAGTAGGCAAAATACTGCTAGAAAGAATCATTCCAGTTTGGGGAATCCCTTCTGAGTTACACAGTGATCGTGGAACTCACTTTACTGGACAAATTATCCAATCCATCTGCAAAATTTGGCCCATAATACAACATTTCCATTGTGCCTATCATCCTCAGTCGTCTGGGTTGGTAGAACGAACAAATGGCACAATAAAAACTCAATCAGCTAAATTAACTGAGGCCTTTAACCTCCCCTGGCCGAAAGCCCTCCCACTGGTTTTGCTTAACCTTAGATCCTCTCCCTTTGGGAAGCACTGTCTATCACCTTATGAAATAATAACAGGGAGACCTATGAGGCTGGACGAGGGTTTATATGAGCCAGCCTTACTTAAAAAAAAAAATACTACATTATTGTCAGGGACTACTTAAAGCTCTAACAAATAATGCAAAAATGGTAACAGAGTCTTTCCACAGTTAGCTTACGGGAGCTAAAGACCCCAAGGATCATGGATTACAGCCAAGTGACTTTGTTTATTGGAAAAGGCACCAACTAAAAGACTCCTTACAACCTCGCTGAAAAGGACCTTACCAGGTACTCTTAACTAACTCTTGTGCTGCAAAATTAAAGGGGGTCGCCTCTTAGATTCATGTCTCACATCTAAAACGAGTGCCTGACCACGCTCCCGACCACACCTGGACTTCTAAATTAATCTCTGACACCCGCCTACGACTTCAAAAAACATCTGAGTCTCAACCAGCCTCCAAAGCAACGTCCAAAGCAACAACTAAAGCGGACACTCTTCTCAAGACATTGGACCAGGCCAGTCCTTATAAACCCTAAAATAACTCTTATTCTTACTTTACTTGCTATAGAATATATTGCTGCAAACCCTGAATGCCTTAACCAAGACCCCCAAGAGGTTGTTTGGGATTTGTAGAATCTCCCTTGGTATAACTTTCTAAATGAATATGGTTATGAATTTCCTTGTTAAGATTAGAAAAATATTTCACTTGATCATCCTCCTTCCCATAATTTCCCCTATCTGCCTACCCCACACTCCTGTTCTCTTTAAACCTAAAGATTTTTCCTGGCTTCCTGCAAACCTCACTACCTTCCCTGCCAGTAGAAATCATATCATTTGGTATGACATAGATCAGGATGAAATGAAGGCCACTGAATGGAACAGTTCCACTGTAAATCTCCCTAGAGGGGCCCCCTTTGCAGGGTACCTCTATTATAAAGCCTTAACCAAGTATAATGCCCTGCAAGAATATTTACCGAATAATGCCTCAGGACGATTATTAAAGAGATCTAATCAGGTAGAATACTGCGTCACAATAGACATTGGTGATGACAAACTCAGACAACTGCCTGGGTATGATGAGAAAAACCTAGCAGCTTCCTGTGTAAACTGTCGCAGCATAAGCTGCCCAGACAACCACCAGCCCTGTGCTTGTGGCTGGATGCCCTTGTCCAGCACCAATCACACTGACACTGCCCATAAAGAACTATTTATGGGAGTCAGTTGGTGGACAGAAGTCCCTGACAGTACAAATTCCACCCTAAGACAAGGGCGCCTCTGGGAAGCCTTATGGCACACTCAGACAAAGGCATACTTAGGAGTAACCTCCACCCATCTGACAATTGTCTGGGATACCCAGCGGTTCTGGGTTGACTCCATTTATCCAAATTGCACTGAGGCCATTAGTATACAATGGCAACAGCATTCCTGGTGAATACACCAAAATTGGCCATCCAAAAGACTAAAACGCCATCTCACGGGAAAAATTAGAGCTGGGTTAGGTATATTGGGGCAAGCTAAATTCGCAGCTAATAAAAAAAGACATTCCCTAAAAAAAGATTCCCTCTCAAAAATAGGCCACATAGAAGGAATGCTGTTCCAAAAAAAAGGGAAGGGATGGGAAGCTGCCCTAAAAGATAATGCAGCTCTAATGAAGTGGATAGAAGAGACCAGACAAACCCTAAAGACATACGCCCAAACCCAGAGGTAGAAACGAGCATGTGCTCTGACCCAACAAGGACTCATGTCCATGTTATTACAAATGGAATCTGAAGTGGCTATAAAACAATGGCCTACAGTACTCAGTGCTGAGGCTCAATCTAGGCACCTATGGAAAATATATGGTTCCCCAAATCTATGAAAATTCTTAGATGATAGATGTGATCTTAAACATTGTATTTTAAAAATTCTAGCACCAAAGTTAAATGAGGCTCAACAATATCCTGTAGTTCAACTAGCTGGCATTGGAACTATTGTCAATAATACTAGAATACTCCCCATGGGAAGTCGATGGGCTATTTTAGCCAATGAAAACACCTGGCATCCCATTTCCCTCTCAGATTGTGAGAATAGAAAAGGAGAATGGCTATGCCCTCAAAACACTTGGAACCCTGATTTCTCCCAGATTTGGCCCCTAATATCCACCCCCATAGAGCATAACATCTGGTATATAGAAAAGGGCCGTTTTTGCTGAGAGGGAAAACAAAATGACATTATAAAATTATATGATTTCTTTTGTAACAAAACCTCCTTTTCCCTCCTAAATACTAGTATATGGTGTAACACAAAGGTGGTGGGAAAAATAAATTTGCTAACTGTAAACAAGTCCTATAATAATTTAGATATTAAAAATCAAATGTTTCTCGAATTCAATTTATACCCTCCTCAGAATGTTATACCTATGGAGACTAATTGGCCAGAGGAAAAATTAAATTTATTAGACTCCAAATTGGTATCAGTTTTACAATCCTCAAATAAAATTTATCATAAAGTTCAATTGACTGTTGATAAAGAGGGTAAACATATTGTAAGTCTGATTAAAAAATATGATGATACATGCAGAGGATTTTTTGGCTGGTTAGGCTGCTTGCTACCTTCTGATTCTACCTATGGCTTTCTTGGGCACCTTCTGTTTAGTACTTTTATGACACTCATTGCTGTATTATTATTATATGTTTCTTGTAAATGCTATACCAGATACAAGAAAAGGAAGAAAAAAAATCAGTCAAAGGCCCAAATCATAATAGCTCACAGAATAAATCTAGTCCAAAACGTTTTTTAGACTAAGCCCAAGGCCTGACTCTATCTGGCCCCTTTTAACAATTGACTACTAAATCAAATAGAGTCAAGTCCCTCCCCTAAGATATAACATCGCCTATTCTACAGCACCGTGGGACCAGATAGACAACTCTAAGAATGAGCCTTCCTAGCACCGTGGGACCAGATAGACAACTCTAAAAATGAGCCTTCCTAGCGCCCTAAGACCTCATGCTGGTTGTTGGCCTACACATGCATTCCATGGAATGATCTTTGGCCAACAGGGGGAACTGAAGACTGAACTCTAATTTTTTGCTAAAAACTCCTTCCTAAGGAGGCCAGCAGGGTTAGGCTGACAAACAATAAATTCCCACAAAGCGGCTTTTGTTAACCAAACGAAGCAGTGGTTTACCCCCTGACCTGATTCTGGTATGGCATTAACATCACCTAAAAAATAAGAAGCCCCTGTCTTAACTCAAGCATCCTGGCAGATGCCTATCATAAATCTAAAATGTCTTAACTGAGCATCCTAGCAGGCGCCTATTGTAAATTTAAAATGTCCTCCTGTCTGGACCTCCCAGAGTGCCCACAACCCTATCTTAAAATAAGCATATCCTTTCTGGTCTTCTAGATAAAGTCTAACCCTCTCAGCCAATTGCCAGCCAAAGAATCTTTAAACCCACCTATAACCTGTAAGCCCCCGCTTCGAAATGTCCCACCTTTTTGGGCCAAACCAATGTATACCTCTCATGTATTAATTTGTGACCTTGCCTGTAACCTTTGTCTCTCTGAAAATGTATAAAACTAAACTGTAACCCAGCTACAGCGAGCCCACTTGTTCAAGCTTCTTGAGAGTGGCTCCGGGTCATGGTCCTCAAATTTGGCTCAGAATAAACTTCTTTCAAATATTTCAGGGCTTGGATTTTTTCCGTCCACAGTGGGGTGCTGAAGAAATCAGTCCCCTCCATCTCCTACCTCTGGAAAACGCCCAAGCCCTTGGAGAACTGCCCGCACCGCTACCGTGGGGGCCGGGACCCTCCTCTGTGTCCTCCTGTGGCCCAGTCCACGGGGCCTGGGCCTGGCCGGGGCTGCATTGGACCCCAACCACCCTGGTGTGTGGACTCGCGAAAAATCGGCGAGTAGATATTGGATTCCAGCTTCATTGAGGTCATTTCACTAATGAGTGCACCGGAAAGAGTTTCCTAATCCATCTGTGAGGGTGGCAACTGAAGGAGAATTTTAAAGCTGACAGAATAGGAGAGGAAAGGCATAGGAGATTTCCACACCCAGTAAGGAAGCCTTTCCCGAAATGGAAGAAAGAAACGAGCAAACAGAGACACCAGTAGCCCGCCCAGATCAGAGTCTGCCCCTGAGAGAAAGTACCCTGCCCAGGTTCCCCGTGGGTGGGTGGCGAGCTAGCGGCATTCAGAAGAGCGAGGCCCGCAGTCTGTGCGGAAGACACCTGCACTCGGGTGTGTGTGGCGGCACAATTCACAAGCAGCTCCAGATGTTAATCCAAGGAGAAGCCAGGGAGTTCCCAACGCCCCAAGTGTCCTCAGCCCACGACCGGCTGCTGTGGGAATGCGAAGCCCGGCTCCCGGTCTCAGAGCGGGACAACCAGGAGGTGTGATGTACACCCCGGGGTTCCCAGGAGGATCAGGCTGAAGCTGGGACTTGGCCTCAAAGTGTCCCCTCGCATGGCCACGCCCTTCCCCTTCCTGCTCCTCTACTCTTGGTGCCCCTCCATCCAGGGGCCAGACCTTAACAGTCACCCGCAAGAGAATCCTGGTCCCAAAGGAGCCTTCTGGGGGACCCGTGCTGAGAGAGGTTGTGGGCATGGCCCGCTGGGGCTCTGCCCGACCCAGGGCTGAGAGATGCAACCTCCCAGCTCTGGGTCCCTGCAGGAAGTGTTGGCAAGCACAGGGCCAGTCCTCCCAAGGTTCAGGTGCAGGGAGCTCAGGCCAAGCAGCCTGTGGAAGAAGCCACATGCTGTGCCACCCCGGGAACAGGACTGCAGGTCACGGCCCCTCCCACATCCTCCTCCTCCTCCTCTTCCTCCTCCTCCCCCCCACCCTGACATGGCCCAGGGCTCAGAGACACCTCAGACTCTTGCTACCCAAAGTGCAAAGGGCATCAGTTGCTCCTCCAAACCCCCCGCCCAGCAGACCACGTTGTCCAGCCAGCCCCCGGGCCTCCCTGGGGTACCCAGCACAAAAGTGCAGACACCCACCGGACCCTCAGTCTCAGCTTTCGGATGTTTTTGCCACTCTAAGGACCCGTAGGCCCGCTGGGCCTTCTGGCAGGACAGAGAGCCCCGGGATCCGACGTGGAGAGCTGCGTGTACGTCCCCATGAGGAGGCGGTCCCCACCTCCGCGGCTCTCCCCTTGTGGGGGGCGGCAGCCGCAGGGCCTCAGGGAAGACACCAGGGACACTTAGGTATGGCTGCTCGAGACTGCTGCGGCCACCCTGTTGCCGGGTTTCTGAAGGGCTTCCTGGAAGCAGCGTCCACACCAAGCCCTTGGAAGGCCCAGGCGACGGAAGAGCCCGTCAGGCAGGGGCCGAGGACGGTGACAGGCTGGGCATGAAGGAGCCGGTCAGGCAGGGGCCGAGGACAGTGACAGGCCGGGTGGGGAGGAGGGAAGGAGCGAGTCAGGCAGGGGCCCAGGTGATGGCCCGGGCGGGGAGGAGGGTGTCAGGCAGGGGCAGAGGATGGTGATAGGCCAGGCGGGAAGGAGCCATTCAGGCAGGGGCCCAGGACAGTGAGGGGCCTGGCGGGGAGGAGTGCGTCAGGTAGGGGCAGAGGAGACGAGCTGGGTAATGGTTAGGGTTACAGTTAGGGCACGATTCACAATCGCAAAGATGTGGAAGCGACCGAGTGCCCATCCATCCAGGAGTGCATTAATAAAATGTGGCGCGTGGACACCACAGAGTGCCGTTCGGCTATGAGGAGCAGCGGTGAGAGGGCACCTCTCGTGTTCTCCCGGCCAGAGCTGTGTATACTCACCCACGGGAGACGGGCAGGCAGGGCGCAGTGTGGATCTGGCTGTGTCCATTTACCCACGGGAGACGGGCAGAGAGGGTGCTGTGTAGATCTGGCTATGTCCACGGACCCACGGCAGACGGGCAGGCAGGGCACAGTGTAGATCTGGCTGTGTCCAATCACCCACGGCAGACGGGCAGGCAGGGCAGAGTGCGGATCTGGCTGTGTCCACTGACCCACGGGAGACGGGCAGGCAAGGCGCAGTGTGGATCTGTCTGTGTCCACTCACCCACGGGATACAGACATACAGGGTGCTGTGTGGATCTGGCTATGTCCACTGACCACGGCAGACGGGCAGGCAGGGCGCAGTGCGGATCTGGCTGTGTCCACTCACCCACGGCAGACTGTCAGGCAGGGCGCAGTGCGGATATGGCTGTGTCCACTCACCCACGGGAGACGGGCAGGCAAGTCGCAGTGCGGATCTGGCTGTGTTCAATCACCCACGGCAGACGGGCAGGCAGGGAGCAGTGCGGATCTGGCTGTGTCCACTCACCGACAGGAGACGGGCAGGCAAGGCGCAGTGTGGATCTGGCTGTGTCCACTCACCCACGGGAGACGTGCAGAGAGGGTGCTGTGTGGATCTGGCTATGTCCACTGACCCACGGCAGACGCGCATGCAGGGCGCAGTGCGGATCTGGCTGTGTCCACTCACCCACGGCAGACGGTCAGGCAGGGCGCAGTGCGGATCTGGCTGTGTCCACTCACCAAAGGGAGACGGGTACGCAAGGCGCAGTTTGGATCTGGCTGTGTCCACTCACCCACGGGAGACGGGCAGAGAGGGTGCTGTGTGGATCTGGCTATGTCCACTGACCAACGGCAGACGGGCAGGCAGGGCGCAGTGCGCATCTGGCCGTGTCCACTCACCCACGGCAGACAGTCAGGCAAGGCGCAGTGCGGATCTGGCTGTGTCCACTCACACACGGGAGATTGGTAGGCAAGGCCCAGTGTGGATCTGGCTGTGTCCACTCACCTATGGGAGACAGGCAGAGAGGGTGCTGTGTGGATCTGGCTATGTCCACTGACCCACGGGAGACGGGCAGGCAGGGCGAAGTGCGGATCTGGCTGTGTCCACTCACCCACGGCACACGGGCAGGCAGGGCGCAGTGCGGACCTGGCTGTGTCCACTCACCCACGGGAGACGGGCAGGCAAGGCGCAGTGTGGATCTGGCTGTGTCCACTCACCCACGGGAGACGGGCAGAGAGGGTGCTGTGTGGATCTGGCTATGTCCACTGACCCACGGCAGATGGGCAGGCAGGGCGCAGTACTGATCTGGCTGTGTCCACTCACCCACGGCAGACGGTCTGGCAGGGCGCAGTGCGGATCTGGCTGTGTACACTCACCCACGGGAGACGGGCAGCCAAGGCGCAGTGCGGATCTGGCTGTGTCCTCTCACCCACGAGAGACGGGCAGGCAGGGCGCAGTGCGGATCTGGCTGTGTCCACTCACCCACGGGAGAAGGGCAGGCAAGGCGCAGTGAGGTTCTGGCTGTGTCCACTCACCCACGGGAGATGGGCAGAGTGGGTGCTGTGTGGATCTGGCTATGTCCACTGACCCACGGCAGACGGGAAGGCAGGACGCAGTGCGGATCTGGCTGTGTCCAATCACCCACGGCAGACGGGCAGGCATGGCGCAATTGGGATCTGGCTATGTCCACTCACCCACGGCAGACGGTCAGGCAGGGCGCAGTGCGGATCTGGCTGTGTCCACTCACCCATGGGAGACGGGCAGGCAAGGCGCAGTGTGGATCTGGCTGTGTCCACTCACCCACGGGAGACGGGCAGAGAGGGTGCTGTGTGGATCTGGCTATGTCCACTGACCCACGGCAGATGGGCAGGCAGGGCGCAGTACGGATCTGGCTGTGTCCACTCACCCACGGCAGACGGTCTGGCAGGGCGCAGTGCGGATCTGGCTGTGTACACTCACCCACGGGAGACGGGCAGCCAAGGCGCAGTGCGGATCTGGCTGTGTCCTCTCACCCACGAGAGACGGGCAGGCAGGGCGCAGTGCGGATCTGGCTGTGTCCACTCACCCACGGGAGAAGGGCAGGCAAGGCGCAGTGAGGTTCTGGCTGTGTCCACTCACCCACGGGAGATGGGCAGAGTGGGTGCTGTGTGGATCTGGCTATGTCCACTGACCCACGGCAGACGGGAAGGCAGGACGCAGTGCGGATCTGGCTGTGTCCAATCACCCACGGCAGACGGGCAGGCATGGCGCAATTGGGATCTGGCTATGTCCACTCACCCACGGCAGACGGTCAGGCAGGGCGCAGTGTGGATCTGGCTGTGTCCACTCACCCACGGGAGACAGGCAGTGATGGTGCTGTGTGGATCTGGCTATGTCCACTGTCCCACGGCAGACGGGCAGGCAGGGCGCAGTGCGGATCTGGCTGTGTCCACTCACCCATGGCAGACGGGCAGGCAGGACGCAGTGCGGATCTGGCTGTGTCCACTGACTCACGGCAGACGGGCAGGCAGGGCGCAGTGCGGATCTGGCTGTGTCCACTCACCCACGGCAGACGGTCAGGCAGGGCGCAGTGCGGATCTGGCTGTGTCCACCTACCCACGGGAGACGGGCAGGCAGGGCGCAGTGCGGATCTGGCTGTGTCCACCCACTCATGGGAGACGTGCAGGCAAGACACAGTGTGGATCTGGCTGTGTCCACTCACCCACGGGAGACGGGCAGAGAGGGTGCTGTGTGGATCTGGCTATGTCCACTGACTCACGGCATACGGGCAGGCAGGGCGCAGTGTGGATCTGGCTGTGTCCAGTCACCCACGGCAGACGGGCATGCAGGGCGCAGTGTGGATCTGGCTATGTACACTGACCCACGGCAGACGGGCAGGCAGGGCGCAGTGTGGATCTGGCTGTGTCCACTCACCCATGGCAGACGGTCAGGCAGGGCACCGTTCGGATATGGCTGTGTCCACTCACCCACGGGAGACGGGTAGGCAAGGCGCAGTGTGGATCTGGATGTGTCCACTCACCCACGGGAGACGGGCAGAGAGGGTGCTGTGTGGATCTCGCTATGTCCACTGACCCACGGCAGATGGGCAGGCAGGGCGCAGTGAGTATCTGGCTGTGTCCACTGACCCACGGCAGATGGGCAGGCAGGGCGCAGTGCGGATCGCGCTGTGTCCACTCACCCATGGCAGACGGTCAGGCAGGGCGCAGTGCGGATCTGGCTGTGTCCACTCACTCACGGGAGACCGGAAGGCAAGGCGCAGTGCGGATCTGGCTGTGTCCACTCACCCACGGGAGACCGGCAGGCAAGGCGCAGTGCGGATCTGGCTGTGTCCTCTCACTCACGGGAGACGGGCAGGCAGGGCGCAGTGCGGATCTGGCTGTGTCCACTCACCCAGAGGAGACGGGCAGGCAAGGCGCAGTGTGGTTCTGGCTGTGTCCACTCACCCGCGGGAGATGGGCAGAGAGGGTGCTGTGTGGCTCTGGCTATGTCCACTGACCCACGGCACACGGGCAGGCAGGGCGCAGTGCGGATCTGGCTGTGTCCAATCACCCCCGGCAGACGGGCAGGCATGGCGCAGTGCGGATCTGATTGTGTCCACTCACCCATGGCAGACGGGCAGACAGGGCGCAGTGCGGATCTGGCTGTGTCCACTCACCCACGGGAGACTGGCAGGCAAGGCGCAGTGCGGATCTGGCTGTGTCCACTGACCCACGGCAGACGGGCAGGCAGGGCGCAGTGCGGGTCTGGCTTTGTGCACTCACCCACGGCAGGCGGTCAGGCAGGGCGCAGTGCGGATCAGGCTGTGTCCACTCACCCACGGGAGACGGGCAGGCAAGGCGCAGTGCGGATCTGGCTGTGTCCACTCGCCCACGGGAGACGGGCAGAGAGGGTGCTGTGTGGATCTGGCTATGTCCACTGACCCACAGCAGACAGGAAGGCAGTGCGCAGTGTGGATCTGGCTGTGTCCACTCACCCACGGAAGACGGGAAGGCAGGGCGCAGTGTGGATCTGGCTGTGTCCACTACCCACGGGAGACAGGCAGAGAGGGTGATGTGTGGATCTGGCTATGTCCACTGACCCACGGCAGATGGGAAGGCAGGGCGCAGTGCGGATCTGGCTGTGTCCAATCACCCACGGCAGACTGGCAGGCAGGGCGCAGTGCGGATCTCGCTGTGTCCACTCACCCACGGGAGACGGGCAAGCAAGGTGCAGTGTGGATCTGGCTGTGTCCACTCACCCACGGGAGACGGGCAGGGAGGGTGCTGTGTGGATCTGGCTATGTCCACTGACACACGGCAGACGGGCAGGCAGGGCGCAGTGCGGATCTGGCTGTGTCCACTCACCCACGGCAGACGGTCAGGCAGGGCGCAGTGCGGATCTGGCTGTGTCCACTCACCCACGCGAGACGGGTAGGCAAGGCGCAGTGTGGATCTGGCTGTGTCCACTCCCCCAAGGGAGACGGGCAGAGACGGTGCTGTGTCGATCTCGCTATGTCCACTGACCCACGGCAGACGGGCACGCAGGGCGCAGTGAGTATCTGACTGTGTCCACTGACCCACGGCAGACGGGCAGGCAGGGCGCAGTGCGGATCTGGCTGTGTCCACTCACCCACGTCTGACGGGCTGGCAGGGCGCAGTGCGGATCTGGCTGTTTCCACTCACTCATGGGAGACGGGCAGGCAATGCGCAGTGTGGATCTTGCTGTGTCCACTCTACCACGGGAGACGGGCAGAGAGTTTGCGGTGTGGATCTGGCTATGTACACTGACCAACGTCAGACGGGCAGGCAGGGCGCAGTGCGGATCTGGCTGTGTCCACTCACCCACGGCAGACGGTCAGGCAGGGCGCAGTGCGGATCTGGCTGTGTCCACTCACCAACGGGAGACGGGTACGCAAGGCGCAGTTTGGATCTGGCTGTGTCCAGTCACCCACGGGAGACGGGCAGAGAGGGTGCTGTGTGGATCTGGCTATGTCCACTGACCAACGGCAGACGGGCAGGCAGGGCGCAGTGCGCATCTGGCCGTGTCCACTCACCCACGGCAGACAGTCAGGCAAGGCGCAGTGCGGATCTGGCTGTGTCCACTCACACACGGGAGATTGGTAGGCAAGGCGCAGTGTGGATCTGGCTGTGTCCACTCACCCATGGGAGACGGGCAGAGAGGGTGCTGTGTGGATCTGGCTATGTCCACTGACCCACGGGAAACGGGCAGGCAGGGCGAAGTGCGGATCTGGCTGTGTCCACTCACCCACGGCACACGGGCAGGCAGGGCGCAGTGCGGACCTGGCTGTGTCCACTCACCCACGGGAGACGGGCAGGCAAGGCGCAGTGTGGATCTGGCTGTGTACACTCACCCACGGGAGACGGGCAGAGAGGGTGCTGTGTGGATCTGGCTATGTCCACTGACCCACGGCAGACGGGCAGGCAGGGCGCAGTACGGATCTGGCTGTGTCCACTCACCCATGGCAGACGGTCTGGCAGGGCGCAGTGCAGATCTGGCTGTGTACACTCACCCACGGGAGACGGGCAGCCAAGGCGCAGTGCGGATCTGGCTGTGTCCTCTCACCCACGGGAGACGGGCAGGCAGGGCGCAGTGCGGATCTGGCTGTGTCCACTCACCCATGGGAGACGGGCAGGCAAGGCGCAGTGAGGTTCTGGCTGTGTCCACTCACCCACGGGAGATGGGCAGAGAGGGTGCTGTGTGGATCTGGCTATGTCCACTGACCCACGGCAGACGGGAAGGCAGGACGCAGTGCGGATCTGGCTGTGTCCAATCACCCACGGCAGACGGGCAGGCATGGCGCAATTGGGATCTGGCTGTGTCCACTCACCCACGGCAGACGGTCAGGCAGGGCGCAGTGTGGATCTGGCTGTGTCCACTCACCCGCGGGAGATGGGCAGAGAGGGTGCTGTGTGGCTCTGGCTATGTCCACTGACCCACGGCACACGGGCAGGCAGGGCGCAGTGCGGATCTGGCTGTGTCCAATCACCCCCGGCAGACGGGCAGGCATGGCGCAGTGCGGATCTGATTGTGTCCACTCACCCATGGCAGACGGGCAGACAGGGCGCAGTGCGGATCTGGCTGTGTCCACTCACCCACGGGAGACTGGCAGGCAAGGCGCAGTGCGGATCTGGCTGTGTCCACTGACCCACGGCAGACGGGCAGGCAGGGCGCAGTGCGGGTCTGGCTTTGTGCACTCACCCACGGCAGGCGGTCAGGCAGGGCGCAGTGCGGATCAGGCTGTGTCCACTCACCCACGGGAGACGGGCAGGCAAGGCGCAGTGCGGATCTGGCTGTGTCCACTCGCCCACGGGAGACGGGCAGAGAGGGTGCTGTGTGGATCTGGCTATGTCCACTGACCCACAGCAGACAGGAAGGCAGTGCGCAGTGTGGATCTGGCTGTGTCCACTCACCCACGGAAGACGGGAAGGCAGGGCGCAGTGTGGATCTGGCTGTGTCCACTACCCACGGGAGACAGGCAGAGAGGGTGATGTGTGGATCTGGCTATGTCCACTGACCCACGGCAGATGGGAAGGCAGGGCGCAGTGCGGATCTGGCTGTGTCCAATCACCCACGGCAGACTGGCAGGCAGGGCGCAGTGCGGATCTCGCTGTGTCCACTCACCCACGGGAGACGGGCAAGCAAGGTGCAGTGTGGATCTGGCTGTGTCCACTCACCCACGGGAGACGGGCAGGGAGGGTGCTGTGTGGATCTGGCTATGTCCACTGACACACGGCAGACGGGCAGGCAGGGCGCAGTGCGGATCTGGCTGTGTCCACTCACCCACGGCAGACGGTCAGGCAGGGCGCAGTGCGGATCTGGCTGTGTCCACTCACCCACGCGAGACGGGTAGGCAAGGCGCAGTGTGGATCTGGCTGTGTCCACTCCCCCAAGGGAGACGGGCAGAGACGGTGCTGTGTCGATCTCGCTATGTCCACTGACCCACGGCAGACGGGCACGCAGGGCGCAGTGAGTATCTGACTGTGTCCACTGACCCACGGCAGACGGGCAGGCAGGGCGCAGTGCGGATCTGGCTGTGTCCACTCACCCACGTCTGACGGGCTGGCAGGGCGCAGTGCGGATCTGGCTGTTTCCACTCACTCATGGGAGACGGGCAGGCAATGCGCAGTGTGGATCTTGCTGTGTCCACTCTACCACGGGAGACGGGCAGAGAGTTTGCGGTGTGGATCTGGCTATGTACACTGACCAACGTCAGACGGGCAGGCAGGGCGCAGTGCGGATCTGGCTGTGTCCACTCACCCACGGCAGACGGTCAGGCAGGGCGCAGTGCGGATCTGGCAGTGTCCACTCACCAACGGGAGACGGGTACGCAAGGCGCAGTTTGGATCTGGCTGTGTCCAGTCACCCACGGGAGACGGGCAGAGAGGGTGCTGTGTGGATCTGGCTATGTCCACTGACCAACGGCAGACGGGCAGGCAGGGCGCAGTGCGCATCTGGCCGTGTCCACTCACCCACGGCAGACAGTCAGGCAAGGCGCAGTGCGGATCTGGCTGTGTCCACTCACACACGGGAGATTGGTAGGCAAGGCGCAGTGTGGATCTGGCTGTGTCCACTCACCCATGGGAGACGGGCAGAGAGGGTGCTGTGTGGATCTGGCTATGTCCACTGACCCACGGGAAACGGGCAGGCAGGGCGAAGTGCGGATCTGGCTGTGTCCACTCACCCACGGCACACGGGCAGGCAGGGCGCAGTGCGGACCTGGCTGTGTCCACTCACCCACGGGAGACGGGCAGGCAAGGCGCAGTGTGGATCTGGCTGTGTACACTCACCCACGGGAGACGGGCAGAGAGGGTGCTGTGTGGATCTGGCTATGTCCACTGACCCACGGCAGACGGGCAGGCAGGGCGCAGTACGGATCTGGCTGTGTCCACTCACCCATGGCAGACGGTCTGGCAGGGCGCAGTGCAGATCTGGCTGTGTACACTCACCCACGGGAGACGGGCAGCCAAGGCGCAGTGCGGATCTGGCTGTGTCCTCTCACCCACGGGAGACGGGCAGGCAGGGCGCAGTGCGGATCTGGCTGTGTCCACTCACCCATGGGAGACGGGCAGGCAAGGCGCAGTGAGGTTCTGGCTGTGTCCACTCACCCGCGGGAGATGGGCAGAGAGGGTGCTGTGTGGATCTGGCTATGTCCACTGACCCACGGCAGACGGGAAGGCAGGACGCAGTGCGGATCTGGCTGTGTCCAATCACCCACGGCAGACGGGCAGGCATGGCGCAATTGGGATCTGGCTGTGTCCACTCACCCACGGCAGACGGTCAGGCAGGGCGCAGTGTGGATCTGGCTGTGTCCACTCACCCACGGGAGACAGGCAGGGATGGTGCTGTGTGGATCAGGCTATGTCCACTGTCCCACGGCAGACGGGCAGGCAGGGCGCATTGTGGATCTGGCTGTTTCCACTCACCCATGGCAGACGGGCAGGCAGGACGCAGTGCGGATCTGGCTGTGTCCACTGACTCACGGCAGACGGGCAGGCAGGGCGCAGTGCGGATCTGGCTGTGTCCACTCACCCACGGCAGACGGTCAGGCAGGGCGCAGTGCGGATCTGGCTGTGTCCACTTACCCACGGGAGACGGGCAGGCAGGGCGCAGTGCGGATCTGGCTGTGTCCACCCACTCATGGGAGACGTGCAGGCAAGACACAGTGTGGATCTGGCTGTGTCCACTCACCCACGGGAGACGGGCAGAGAGGGTGCTGTGTGGATCTGGCTATGTACACTGACACACGGCAGACGGGCAGGCAGGGCGCAGTGTGGATCTGGCTGTGTCCACTCACCCATGGCAGACGGTCAGGCAGGGCGCCGTTCGGATATGGCTGTGTCCACTCACCCACGGGAGACGGGTAGGCAAGGCGCAGTGTGGATCTGAATGTGTCCACTCACCCACGGGAGACGGGCATAGAGGGTGCTGTGTGGATCTGGCTATATACACTGACCCACGGAAGACGGGCAGGCAGGGCGCAGTGTGGATCTGGGTGTGTCCACTCACCCATGGCAGACGGTCAGGCAGGGCGCAGTGCGGATCTGGCTGTGTCCCCTCACTCACGGGAGACCGGAATGCAAGGCGCAGTGCGGATCTGGCTGTGTCCACTCACCCATGGGAGAACGGCAGGCAAGGCGCAGTGCGGATCTGGCTGTGTCCTCTCACTCACGGGAGACGGGCAGGCAGGGCGCAGTGCGGATCTGGCTGTGTCCACTCACCCACAGGAGACGGGCAGGCAAGGCGCAGTGTGGTTCTGGCTGTGTACACTCACCCGCGGGAGATGGGCAGAGAGGGTGCTGTGTGGCTCTGACTATGTCCACTGACCCACGGCACACGGGCAGGCAGGGCGCAGTGCGGATCTGGCTGTGTCCAATCACCCCCGGCAGACGGGCAGGCATGGCGCAGTGCGGATCTGATTGTGTCCACTCACCCATGGCAGACGGGCAGACAGGGCGCAGTGCGGATCTGGCTGTGTCCACTCACCCACGGGAGACTGGCAGGCAAGGCGCAGTGCGGATCTGGCTGTGTCCACTGACCCAAGGCAGACGGGCAGGCAGGGCGCAGTGCGGGTCTGGCTTTGTGCACTCACCCACGGCAGGCGGTCAGGCAGGGCGCAGTGTGGATCTGGGTGTGTCCACTCACCCATGGCAGACGGGCAGACAGGGCGCAGTGCGGATCAGGCTGTGTCCACTCACCCACGGGAGACGGGCAGGCAAGGTGCAGTGTGGATCTGGCTGTGTCCACTCACCCACTGGAGATGGGCAGAGAGGGTGCTGTGTGGATCTGGCTATGTCCACTGACCCACAGCAGACAGGCAGGCAGTGCGCAGTGTGGATCTGGCTGTGTCCACTCACCCACGGCAGACGGTCAGGCAGGGCGCAGTGCGGATCTGGCATGTCCACTCTCCCACGGGAGACGGGTAGGCAAGGCGCAGTGTGGATCTGGCTGTGTCCACTCACCACGGGAGACGGGCAGAGAGGGTGCTGTGTTGATCTGGCTATATCCACTGACCCACAGCACACGGGCAGGCAGGGCGCAGTGCGGATCTGGCTGTGTCCAATCACCCACGGCAGACGGGCAGGCAGGGCGCAGTGCGGATATGGCTGTTTCCACTCACCAACGGGAGACGGGCAGTCAAGGCGCACTGAGGATCTGGCTGTGTCCACTCACCAACGGGAGACGGGTAGGCAAGGCGCAGTGTGGATCTGGCTGTGTCCACTCACCCACGGGAGACGGGCAGAGAGGCTGCTGTGTTGATCTGGCTGTGTCCACACAACCACGGGAGTCGTGTAGGCAAGGCGCAGTGTTGATCTGGCTGTGTCCACTCACCGACGGGAGACGGGCAGAGAGGGTGCTGTGTGGATCTGGCTATCTCCACTGACCCACGGCAGACTGGCATGCAGGGCGCAGTGCGGATCTGGCTGTGTCCACTCACCCACGGCAGACGGGCAGGCAGGGCGTATTGCGGATCTGGCTGTGTCCACTCACCCACGGGAGACGGGCAAAGAGGGTGCAGTGTGGATCTGGCTATGTACACTGACCCACGGCAGACTGGCAGGAAGGGCGCAGTGCGGTTCTGGCTGTGTCCACTCACCCACGGCAGACGGGCAGGCAGGGCGCAGTGCGGATCTGGCTGTGTCCAATCACCCACGGCAGACGGGCAGGCAGGGCGCAGTGATGATCTGGCTGTGTCCGCTCACCCACGGCAGACGGTCAGGAAGGGCGCAGTGTGGATCTGGCTGTGTGCACTCACCCACGGGAGACGGTCAGAGAGGGTGCTGTGTGGATCTGGCTATGTCCACTGACCCACAGCTGACGGGCAGGCAGGGCGCAGTGCGGATGTGGCTTTGACCACTCACGCACGGCAGACGGGCATGCAGGGCGCAGTGCGGAACTGGCTGTGTCCACTCACCCACGGGAGACGGGCAGGCAAGGCGCAGAGTGGATCTGGCTGTGACCATTCACCCACGGGAGACGGGCAGAGAGGGTGCTGTGTGGATCTGGCTATGTACACTGACCCACGGCAGACGGGCAGGCAGGGCGCAGTGCGGATCTGGCTGTGTCCACTCACCCACGGCAGACGGTAAGGAAGGGCGCAGTGCGGATCTGGCGGTGTCCACTCACCCACGGGAGACGGGCAGGCAGGGTGCAGTGCGGATCTGGCTGTGTCCACTCTCCCACGGGAGACGAGCAGGCAGGGCGCAGTGTGTATCTGGCTGTGTCCACTCACACACGGCAGACAGGCAGGCAGGGCGCAGTGCAGATCTGGCTGTGTCCACTCACCTATGGGAGACGGGCAGGCAAGGCGCAGTGTGGATCTGGCTGTGTCCACTCACCCACGGGAGACGGGCAGAGAGGTTGCTGTGTGGATCTGGCTATGTCCACTGACCCACGGCAGATGGGCAGGGAGGGCGCAGTGCGGATCTCGCTGTGTCCACTCACCCACGGCAGACGGGCAGGCAGGGAGCAGTGCGGATCTGGCTGTGTCCACTCACCCACTGGAGACGGGCAGGGAAGGCGCAGTGTGGATCTGCCTGTGTCCACTCACACACGGGAGACGGGCAAGAGGGTGCTGTGTGGATCTGGCTGTGTCCACTCACCCACGGCAGACGGGCAGGGAGGGCGCAGTGCGGATCTCGCTGTGTCCACTCACCCACGGCAGACGGGCAGGCAGGGCGCAGTGCGAATCTCGCTGTGTCCACTCACCCACGTGAGACGGTAAGTCAAGGCACAGTGTGGATCTGGCTGTGTCCACTCACCCACGGGAGACGGGCAGAAAGGGTGCTGTGTGGATCTGGGTATGTATACTGACCCACGGCAGACGGGCAGTCAGGGCGCAGTGCGGATCTGGCTGTGTCCACTCACCCACGAGAGACGGGCAGGCAGGGCGCAATGCGGATCTGGCTGTGTCCCCTCACCCACGGCAGACTGTCAGGCAGGGCGCAGTGCGGAACTGGCTGTGTCCACTCACCCATGGGAGACGGGTAGGCAAGGCGCAGTGTGGATCTGGCTGTGTCCACTCACCCACGGGAGACGGCCAGAGAGGGTGCTGTGTGGATCTGGCTATGTCCACTGACCCACGGGAGACGGGCAGAAAGGGCGCTGTGTGGATCTGGCTATGTATACTGACCCACGGCAGACGGGCAGTCAGGGCGCAGTGCGGATCTGGCTGTGTCCACTCACCTACGGCAGACCGGCAGGCAGGGCGCAATGCGGATCTGGCTGTGTCCACTCACCCACGGTAGACGGGCAGAGAGGGTGCAGTGTGGATCTGGCTATGTCCACTGACCCACGGCAGACGGGCAGGCAGGGCGCAGTGCGGATGTGGCTGTGTGCAATCAACCACGGCAGACGGGAAGGCAGGGCGCAGTGCGGATCTGGCTGTGTCCACTCACCCACGGGAGACGGGTAGGCAAGGCGCAGTGTGGATCTGGCTGTGTCCACTCACCCACGGGAGACGGGCAGAGAGGGTGCTGTGTTGATCTGGCTGTGTCCAATGGCACATGGCAGACGGGCTGGCAGGGCGCAGTGCGGATCTGGCTGTGTCCACTCATCCACGGCAGACCGTCAGGAAGGGCACAGTGCGGATCTGGCTGTGTCCACTCCCCCACGCGAGACGGGCAGAGAGGGTGCCGTGTGGATTTGGCTTTGTCCACTGACCCACGGCAGACGGGCAAGCAGGGCGCAGTGCGGATCTGGCTGTGTCCACTCACCCACGGCAGATGGGCCGGCAGGGCGCAGTGCGGATCTGGCTGTGTCCACTCACCCACGGGAGACGGGCAGGCAGGGCGCAGTGCGGATCTGGCTGTGTCCACTCACCCACGGCAGACGGTCAGAAGGGCGCAGTGCGGATCTGGCTGTGTCCATTCACCCACGGGAGACGGGTAGGCAAGGCGCAGTGTGGATCTGGCTGTTTCCACTCACCCACGGGAGACGGGCAGGCAGGGCGCAGTGCGGATCTGGCTGTGTCCACTCACCCACGGCAGACTGGCAGGCAGGGTGCAGTGCGGATCTGGCTGTGTCCACTCACCCACGGGAGATGGGTAGGCAAGGCGCAGTGTGGATCTGGCTGTGTCCACTCACCCACGGGAGACGGGCAAATAGGGTGCTGTGTGGATCTGGCTATGTCCACTGACCATCGGCTGACGGGCAGGCAGTGCGCAGTGCGAATCTGGCTTTGTCCACTCACCCACGGCAGACGGGCATGCAGGGCGCAGTGCGGAACTGGCTGTGTCCACTCACCCACGGGAGATGGGCAGGCAAGGCGCAGTGTGGATCTGGTTGTGTCCATTCACCCACGGGAGACGGGCAGAGAGGGTGCTGTGTGGATCTGGCTATGTACACTGACCCACGGCAGACGGGCAGGCAGGGCGCAGTGCGGATCTGGCTGTGTCCACTACCCACGGCAGACGGTAAGGAAGGGCGCAGTGCGGATCTGGCGGTGTCCACTCACCCACTGGAGACGGGCAGAGAGGGTGCTGTGTTGATCTGGCTGTGTCCACACACCCACGGGAGTCGTGTAGGCAAGGCGCAGTGTTGATCTGGCTGTGTCCACTCACTGACGGGAGACGGGCAGCGAGGGTGCTGTGTGGATCTGGCTATCTCCACTGACCCACGGCAGACGGGCATGCAGGGCGCAGTGCGGATCTGGCTGTGTCCACTCACCCACGGCAGACGGTCAGGCAGGGCGCAGTGCGGAATTGGCTGTGTCCACTCACCCACGGGAGACGGGTAGGCAGGGCGCAGTGTGGATCTGGCTGTGTCCACTCACCCACAGGAGACGGGCAGAGAGGGTCCTCTGTGGATCTGGCTATGTCCAATGACACACGGCAGTCGGGCTGGCAGGGCACAGTGCGGATCTGGCTTTGTCCACTCATCCACGGCAGACGGTCAGGATGGGCACAGTGCGGATCTGGCTGTGTCCACTCCCCCACGCGAGACGGGCAGAGAGGGTGCCGTGTGGATCTGGCTATGTCCACTGAACCACGGCAGAAGGGCATGCAGGGCGCAGTGCGGATCTGGCTGTGGCCCCTCACCCACGGCAGACGGTCAGACAGGGCGCAGTGCGGAATTCGCTGTGTCCACTCACCCACGGCAGACGGGCAGGCAGGGCGCAGTGCGGATCTGGCTGTGTCCACTCACCCACAAGAGACGGGTAGGCAAGGCGCAGTGTGGATCTGGCTGTGTCCACTCACCCACGGGAGACGGGCAGGCAGGGAGCAGTGCGGGTCTGGCTGTGTCCACACACCCACGGCAGACGGTCAGGAAGGGCGCAGTGCGGATCTGGCTGTGTCCACCCCCCCACGGAAGACGGGCAGGCAGGGCGCAGTGCTGATCTGGCTGTGTCCACTCACCCACGGCAGACAGGTAGGCAGGGCGCAGTGCGGATATGGCTGTGTCCACTCACCCACGGGAGACGGGCAGGCAAGGCGCAGTGTGGATTTGGGTGTGTCCACTTACCCACGGGAGACGTGCAGAGACGGTGCTGTGTGGATCTGGCTATGTACACTGACCCACGGCAGACGGGCCGGCAGGGCGCAGTGCGCATCTGGCTGTTTCCAATCACCCAAGGCAGACGGGCAGGCAGGGCGCAGTGCGGATCTGGCTGTGTCCACTCACCCACGGGAGACGGGCAAAGAGGGTGCTGTGTGGATGTGGCTATGTACACTGACCCACGGCAGACGGGCAGGCAGGGCGCAGTGCGGATCTGGCTGTTTCCAATCACCCACGGCAGACGGGCAGGCAGGGCGCAGTGAGGATCTGGCTGTGTCCACTCACCCACGGCAGACGGTCAGGCAGGGCGCAGTGTGGATCTGGCTCTGTCCACTCACACACGGGAGACGGGCAGAGAGGGTGCTGTGTGGATCTGGCTATGTCCACTGACCCAAGGCAGACGGGCCGGCAGGGTGCAGTGCGGATCTGCCTGTGTCCACTCACCCACGGGATACGGGCAGGCAGGGCGCAGTGTGGATTTGGCTGTGTCCAATCACGCACGGCAGACGGGCAGGCAGGGCGCAGTGCGGATCTGGCTGTGTCCAATCACCCACGGACGACAGGCATGCAGGGCACAGTGCGGATCTGGCTATGTCCACTCACCCCCGGCAGACGGTCAGGCAGGGTGCAGTGCGGATCTGGCTGTGTTCACTCACCCACGGGAGACGGGCAGAGAGTGTGCTGTGTGGATCTGGCTATGTCCACTGACCCACGGCAGACGGGCAGGCAGGGCGCAGTGCGGATCTGGCTGTGTCCACTCACCCACGGGAGACAGGCAGGCAAGGCACAGTGTGGATCTGGCTGTGTCCACTCACCCACGGGAGACGGACAGAGAAGGTGCCGTGTGGATCTGGCTATGTCCACAGACCCACGGTAGACGGGCAGGCAGGGCGCAGTGCGGATCTGGCTGTGTCCCCTCACCCACGGCAGGCGGTCAGGCAGGGCGCAGTGTTGATCTGGCTGTGTCCACTCACCCTCGGGAGACGGGCAGAGAGGGTGCTGTGTGGATCTGGCTATGTCCACTGACCCACGGCAGACGGGCAGGCAGGGCGCAGTGCGTATTTGGCTGTGTCCACTCACCCACGGGAGACGGGCAGGCAAGGCGCAGTGTGGATCTGGCTGTGTCCACTCACCCATGGCAGACGGGCAGGCAGGGCGCAGTGCGGATCTGGCTGTGTCCACTCACCCACGGCAGACGGTCAGGCATGGCGCAGTGCGGATCTGGCTGTGTCCACTCACCCACGGGAGACGGGTAGGCAAGGCGCAGTGTAGATCTGGCTGTGTCCACTCATCAACGGGAGAGGGGCAGAGAGGGTGCCGTGTGGATCTGGCTATGTCCACTGACCCACGGCAGACGGGCAGGCAGGGCGCAGTGCAGATCTGGCTGTGTCCCCTCACTCACGGCAGACGGTCAGGCAGGGCACAGTGCGGATCTGCCTATGTCCACTCACCCACGGGATACGGGTAGGCAAGGTGCACTGTGGATCTGGCTGTGTCCACTCACCTACGGGAGACGGGCAGAGAGGGTGCTGTGGATCCGGCTATGTCCACTGACCCACGGCAGACGGGCAGGCAGGGCGCAGTGCGGATCTGGCTGTGTCCAATCACCCACGGCAGACGGGCAGGCAGTTCGCAATGCGGATCAGGCTGTGTCCACTCACCCACGGCAGACGGTCAGGCAGGGCGCAGTGCGGATCTGGCTGTGTCCACTCACCCAAGGAAGACGGGTAGGGAAGGCGCACTGTGGATCTGGCTGTGTCCAATCACCCACGGGATACGGGCAGAAAGGGTGCTGTGTGGATCTGGCTATGTCCACTGACCCACGGCAGACGGGCAGGCAGGGCGCAATGCGGATCTGGCTGTGTCCACTGACCCACGGCAGACGGGCAGGCAGGGTGCAGTGCGGATCTGGCTGTGTCCACTCACCCCCGGCAGACGGTTAGGCAGGGTGCAGTGCGGATCTGGCTAGGGCAGGCAAGGCACAGTGTGGAATTGGCTGTGTCCATCACCCACGGGAGACGGGTAGGCAAGGCGCAGTGTGGATCTGGCTGTGTCCACTCACTCACGGGAGACGGGCAGAGAGGGGGCTGTGTGGATCTGGCTATGTCCACTGACCCACGGCAGACGAGCAGGCAGGGCGCAGTGCGGATCTGGCTGTGTCCACTCATCCACGGGAGACAGGCAGGCAAGGCGCAGTGTGGATCTGGCTGTGTCCACTCACCCACGGGAGACGGACAGAGAGGGTGCCGTGTGGATCTGGCTATGTCCACAGACCCACGGTAGACGGGCAGGCAGGGCGCAGTGCGGATCAGGCTGTGTCCCCTCACCCACGGCAGACGGGCAGGCAGGGCAATGTGCGGATCTGGCTGTGTGCAATCACCCACGGGAGACGGGCAGGCAAGGCGCAGTGTGGATCTGGCTGTGTCCACTCACCCTCGGGAGACGGGAAGACAGGGTGCTGTGTGGATCTGGCTATGTCCACTGACCTACGGCAGACGGGCAGGCAGGGCGCAGTGCGGATCTGGCTGTGTCCACTACCCACGGCAGACGGTAAGGAAGGGTGCAGTGCGGATCTGGCGGTGTCCACTCACCGACTGGAGACGGGCAGAGAGGGTGCTGTGTTGATCTGGCTGTGTCCACACACCCACGGGAGTCGTGTAGGCAAGGCGCAGTGTTGATCTGGCTGTGTCCACTCACCGACGAGAGACGGGCAGAGAGGGTGCTGTGTGGATCTGGCTATCTCCACTGACCCAAGGCAGACGGGCATGCAGGGCGCAGTGCGGATCTGGCTGTGTCCACTCACCCACGGCAGACGGTCAGGCAGGGCGCAGTGCGGAATTGGCTGTGTCCACTCACCCACGGGAGACGGGTAGGCAGGGCGCAGTGTGGATCTGGCTGTGTCCACTCACCCACAGGAGACGGGCAGAGAGGGTCCTGTGTGGATCTGGCTATGTCCAATGACACACGGCAGTCGGGCTGGCAGGGCGCAGAGCGGATCTGGCTGTGTCCACTCATCCACGGCAGACGGTCAGGAAGGGCACAGTGCGGAACTGGCTGTGTCCACTCCCCCACGCGAGACGGGCAGAGAGTGTGCCGTGTGGATCTGGCTATGTCCACTGAACCACGGCAGACGGGCATGCAGGGCGCAGTGCGGATCTGGCTGTGTCCCCTCACCCACAGCAGACGGTCAGACAGGGCGCAGTGCGGAATTGGCTGTGTCCACTCACCCACGGCAGACGGGCAGGCAGGGCGCAGTGCGGATCTGGCTGTGTCCACTCACCCACAAGAGACGGGTAGGCAAGGCGCAGTGTGGATCTGGCTGTGTCCACTCACCCACGGGAGACGGGCAGGCAGGGAGCAGTGCGGGTCTGGCTGTGTCCACACACCCACGGCAGACAGTCAGGAAGGGCGCAGTGCGGATCTGGCTGTGTCCACTCACCCACGGCAGACAGATAGGCAGGGCGCAGTGCGGATATGGCTGTTTCCAATCACCCACGGGAGACGGGCAGGCAAGGCGCAGTGTGGATCTGGCTGTGTCCACTCACCCACGGGAGACGGGAAAAGAGGGTGCTGTGTGGATGTGGCTATGTACACTGACCCACGGCAGACGGTCAGGAAGGGCGCAGTGCGGATCTGGCTGTGTCCACTCACCCACGGCAGACAGGTAGGCAGGGCGCAGTGCGGATCTGGCTGTGTCCACTCACCCATGGGAGACGGGCAGGCAGGGCGCAGTGCGGATCTGGCTGTGTCCACTCACCCACGGGAGATGGGATGGCAAGGCGCAGTGTGGATCTGGCTGTGTCCACTCACCCACGGGAGACTGGCAGAGAGGGTGCTGTGTGGATCTGGCTATGTCCACTGACCCACGGCACACGGGAAGGCAGGTCGCAGTGCGGATCTGGCTGTGTCCACAAACCCACGGGAGTCGGGTAGGCAAGGCGCAGTGTGGATCTGGCTGTGTCCACTCACCAACGGGAGACGGGCAGAGTGGGTGCTGTGTGGATCTGGCTATGTCCACTGACCCACGGCAAACGGGCAGGAGGGCACAGTGCGGATCAGCCTGTGTCCACTCACCCACGGCAAACGGTCAGGCCGGGCGCAGTGCGGATCTGGCTGTGTCCACTCACCCACGTAGACGGGTAGGCAAGTCACAGTTTGGATCTGGCTGTGTCCATTCACCCACGAGAGACGGGCAGAGAGGGTGCTGTGTGGATCTGGCTATGTCCACTGACCCACGGCAGACGGGCAGGCAGGGCGCAGTGTTGATCAGGCTGTGTCCACTCACTCACGGTAGACGGGCACGCAGGGCGCAGTACGGATCTGGTTAAGTCCACTCACCCACGGGAGACGGGCAGGCAAGGCGCAGTGTGCATCTGGCTGTGTCTACTCACCCACGGGAGACGGACAGAGAGGGTGATGTGTGGATCTGGCCCTGTCCACTGACCCACGGCAGACGGGCCGGCAGGGCGCAGTGCGGATCTGGCTATGTCCACTCACCCACGGCAGACGGGCAGGCAGGGCGCAGTGAGGATCTGCTGTGTCCACTCACTCACGGGAGATGGGAAGGAAAGGCGAAGTGTGGATCTGGCTTGGCCACTCACCCACGGGAGACGGGCAGGCAAGTCGCAGTGTGGATCTGGCTGTGTCCACTCACCCACGGGAGATGGACAGAAATGGTGCTGTGTGGATCTGGCCCTGTCCTCTGACCCACGACACACGGGCAGGCAGGGCGCAGTGGGGATTTGGCTATGTCCACTGACCCATGGCAGACCGGCAGGCAGGGCACAGTGCGGATCTGGCTTGGCCACTCACCCACGGGAGACGGGCAGGCAAGGCGCAGTGTGGATCTGGCTGTGTCTACTCACCCACGGGAGACGGGCACAGAGGGTGCTGTGTGGATCTGACTCTGTCCGCTGACCCACGGCAGACGGTCAGGCAAGTCGCAGTGCGGATCTGGCGGTGTCCACTCACTCACGGGAGACGGGCAGAGAGGGTGCCATGTGGATCTGGCTATGTCCACTGACCCATGGCAGACGGGTAGGCAGGGCGTAGTGCCGATCTGGCTATGTCCACTCATCCACGGGAGATGGGCAGGCAGCGCGCAGTGCGGATCTGGCTGTGTCCCTTTACTCACGGGAGACGGGCATGCAAGGCGCAGTGTGGATCAGGTTGTGTCCACTCACCCATGGGAGACGGGCATGCAAGACACAGTGTGGATCTGGCTATGTCCACTGACCCACGGCAGACGGACAGGCAGGGCGCAGTGCGGATCTGGCTGTGTCCACTCACCCACGGGAGCCGGGCAGGCAGGGCGCAGTGCGGATCTGGCTGTGTCCACTCACCCACGGGAGACGAGCAGGCAAGGCGCAGTGTGGATCTGGCTGTGTCCACTCACCCACGGCTGACGGTCAGGCAGGGCGCAGTGCGGATCTGGCTGTGTCCACTCACCGACGGGAGACGGGTAAGCAAGGCGCAGTGTGGATCTGGCTGTGTCCACTCACCCACGGCAGACGGGCAGGCAGGGTGCAGTGCAGATATGGCTGTGTCCACTCACCCACGGGAGACGGGCAGGCATGGCCAGTGTGGATCTGGCTGTGTCCACTCACCCACGGGAGACAGTCAGAGAGGGTGCTTTGTGGATCTGGCTATGTCCAATGACCCACGGCATACGGGCAGGCAGGGCGCAGTGCGAATCTGGCTGCGTCCACTCTCCCACGGCAGATGGGCAGGCAGGGCGCACTGCGGATGTGGCTGTGTCCACTCACCAACAGGATACGGGCAGGCAGGGCGCTGTCCGGATCTGGCTGTGTCCACTCACCTAAGGGAGACGGGCACAGAGGGTGCTGTGTGGAGCTGGCTATGTAGACTGACCCACGGCTGACGGGCAGGCAGGGCGCAGTGCGGATCTGGCTGTGTACACTCACCCACGGCAGACGGTCAGGAAGGGAGCAGTGCGGATCTGGCTTGTCCACTCATCCACGGGAGACGGGCAGGCAAGGCGCAGTGTGGATCTGGCTGTGTCCACTCACCCACAGGATACCGGCAGAGACGGTGCTGTGTGGATCTGGCTATGTCCACTGACCCACGGCAGTCGGGCAGGCAGGGCGCAGTGCGGATCTGGCTGTGTCCACTCACCCACGGGAGACGGGCAGGCAGGGCGCAGTGCGGATCTGGCTGTGTCCACTCACCCACGGCAGTCGGGCAGGCAGGGCGCAGTGCGGATCTGCCTGTGTTCACTCACCCACGGGAGTCGGGTAGGCAAGGCGCAGTGTGGATCTGGCTGTGTCCACTCACCCACGGGATACGGGCAGAGTCGGTGCTGTGTGGATCTGGCTATGTCCACTGACCCACGGCAGACGGGCAGGCAGGGCACAGTGCGGATCTGGCTGTGTCCACTCACCCACGGAAGACGGGTGGCAAGTTGCAGTTTGGATCAGGCTGTGTCCATTAACCCACGGGAGACGGGCTGAGAGGGTGATGTGTGGATCTGGCTATGTCCACTGACCCATGGGAGACGGGCAGGCAGGCCGCAGTGCGGATCTGGCTGTGTCCATTCACCCACGGCAGACCGGCCAGCAGGGCGCAGTGCGGATCTGGCTGTGTCCACTCACCCACAAGAGACGGGCAGGCAAGGCACAGTGTGGATCTGGCTGTGTCCACTAACCCACGAGAGAAGGGCAGAGAGAGTGCTGTGTGGATCTGGCTATGTCCACTGACCCACGGCAGACGGGCAGGCAGGGCGCAGTGCGGATCTGGCTGTGTCCACTCACACATGGGAGACGGACAGGCAGGGCGCAGTGTGGATCTGGCTGTGTCCACTAACCTACGGGAGACGGGCAGAGAGGGTGCTGTGTGGATCTGGCTTTGTCCACTGACCCAGGGCAGACGGGCAGGCAGGGCGCAGTGCGGATCTGGCTGTGTCCACTCACCCACGGGAGACGGGCAGGCAGGGCGCAGGACGGATCTGGCTGTGTACACTCACCCATGGAGGACAGGCAGGCAAGGCGCAGTGTGGATCTGACTCTGTCCACTCACCCACGGGAGTCGGTCAGAGAGGAAGCTGTGTGGATCTGGCTGTGTCCACTGACCCAAGGCAGACTTGCAGGCAAGGCGCAGTGTGGATCTGGCTGTGTCCACTCACCCATGGGAGACGGGCAGGCAAGGCGCAATGCGGATCTGGCTGTGTCCACTCACCCACGGGAGACGGGCAGGCAGGGCGCAGTGCGGATCAGGCTGAGTCCACTCACCCACGGGATACGGGCAGGCAGGGCGCAGTGCGGATCTGGCTGTGTCCACTCACCCACGGCAGACGGGCAGGCAAGGCGCATTGTGGATCTAGCTGTGTCCACTCACCCACGGGAGAAGGGCAGAGAGGGTGCTGTGTGGATCTGGCTATGTCCACTCACCCACGGCAAACGGTCAGGCAGGGTGCAGTGCGGATCTGGCTGTGGCCACTCACCCACGGGAGACGGGTAGGCAATTCGCAGTTTGGATCTGGCTGTGTCCATTCACCCACGGGAGACGGGCACAGAGGGTGCTGTGTGGATCTGGCTATGTCCACTGGCCCACGGCAGACGGGCAGGCAGGACGCAGTGTGGTTCTGGCTGTGTTCACTCACCCACGGCAGACGGGCAGGCAGGGCGCAGTGAGGATCTGGCTGCGTCCACTCATCCACGGCAGACGGTCAGGCAGGGCGCAGTGCGGATCTGGCTGTGTCCAATCACCCACTGGAGACGGGTAGGCAAGGCGCCGTGTGGATCTGGATGTGTCCACTCACCCACGGGAGACGGGCAGAGAGGGTGCTGTGTGGATCTGGCTATGTCCACTGACCCACGGCAGACGGGCAGGCAGGGCGCAGTGCGAATCTGGCTGTGTCCACTCACCCACGGGAGACGGGCAGGCAGGGCGCCGTGCGGATCTGGCTGTGACCACTCACCCATGGGAGATGGGCAGGCAAGGCGCAGTGTGGATCTGGTTGTGTCCACTCACCCACGGGAGACGGGCAGAGAGGTTGCTGTGTGGATCTGTCTATGTCCACAGACTCATGGCAGATGGGCAGGGAGGGCGCAGTGCTGATCTCGCTTTGTCCACTCACCCATGGCAGACGGGAAGGCAGGGCGCAGTGCAGATATGGCTGTGTCCACTCACCCACGGCAGACGGGCAGGCAGGGCGCAGTGCGGATCTGGCTGTGTCCACTCACCCACGACAGACGGTAAGGCAAGGCGCAGTGTGGATCTGGCTGTGTCCACTCACCCACGGGAGACGGGCAGAAAGGGCGCTGTGTGGATCTGGCTATGTCCACTGACCCACGGCAGACGGGCAGGCAGGGCGCAGTGTGGATGTGGCTGGGTCCAATCACCCACGGCAGACGGGCAGGCAGGGCGCAGTGCGGATCTGGCTGTGTCCACTCACCCACGGCAGCGGTCAGGCAGGGCGCAGTGCAGATCTGGCGGTGTCCACTCACCCACGGGAGACGGGCAGGCAGGGCGCAGTGCGGATCTGGCTATGTCCACTCTCCCACGGGAGAAGGGCAGGCAAGGAGCAGTGTGGATCTGGCTGTGTCCACTCACCCAAGGGACACAGGCAGAGAGGGTGCTGTGTGGATCTGGCTATGTCCACTGACCCACGGCAGAGGGGCAGGCAGGGCGCAGTGCGGATCTCGCTGTGTCCAATCACCCACGGCAGACGGTCAGGCAGGGTGCAGTGCGGATCTGGCTGTGTCCACTCACCCACGGGAGACGGGCAGGAAAGGCGCACTGTTGATCTGGCTGTGACCACTCACCCATGGGAGACGGGCAGAGAGGGTGCTGTGTGGATCTAGCTATGTCCACTGACCCACGGAAGACGGGCAGGCCGGGTACATTGCGGATCTGGCTGTGTCCAATCATCCACGGCAGACGGGCAGGCAGGGCGCAGTGCGGATCTGTCTGTGTCCACTCACCCACGGCAGACGGTAAGGCAAGGCACAGTGTGGATCTGGCTGTGTCCACTCACCCACGGGAGACGGGGAGAGGGTCCTGTGTGGATCTGGCTATGTCCACTGACCCACGGCAGACGGGCAGGTAGGGCGCAGTGTGTATCTGGCTGTGTCCACTAACCCAAGGGAGACGGGTAGGCAAGGCACAGTGTGGATCTGGCTGTGTCCACCCACCCACCTGAGATGGGCAGAGAGGGTGCTTTGTGGATCTGGCTATGTCCACTGACCCATGGCAGACGGGCAGGCAGGGCGCAGTGCGGATCTGGCTGTGTCAACTCACCCACGGCAGACGGTCAGGAAGGGCGCAGTGCGGATCTGGCTGTGTCCACTCACCCACGGGAGACGGGCAGGCAGGGCACAGTGCGGATCTGGCTGTGTCCACTCACCCACGGCAGACGGGCAGGCAGGGCGCAGTGCGGATCTGGCTGTGTCCACTCACCCACGGGAGACGGGCAGGCAAGGCGCAGTGTGGATCTGGCTATGTCCACTCACCCACGGGAGACGGGCAGAAAGGGCGCTGTGTGGATCTGGCTATGTCCTCTGACCCACGGCAGACGGGCAGGCAAGTCACAGTGTGGATCTGGCTGTGTCCACTGATTCACGGGAGACGGGTAGAGAGGGTGCTGTGTGGATCTGGCTATGTAAACTGACCCACGGCAGACGGGCAGGCAGGGCGCAGTGCGGACTGGCTGAGTCCACTCACCCACGGCAGACGGTCAGGCAGGGCGCAGTGCGGATCTGGCGGTGTCCACTCACCCACGGGAGACGGGCAGGCAGGGCGCAGTGCGGATCTGGCTATGTCCACTCTCCCACGGAAGATGGGCAGGCAGGGCGCAGTGCGGATCTAGATGTGTCCACTCACACACGGCAGACAGGCAGGGAGGGCGCAGTGCAGATCACGCTGTGTCCACTCACCCATGGCAGACGGGCAGGCTGGCGCAATGCAGATCTGGCTGTGTCCACTCACCCACGGGAGACGGCGAGGCAAGGTCCAGTGTGGATCTGGCTGTGTCCACTCACCCACGGGAGACGGGCAGAGAGGGTGCTGTGTGGATCTGACAATGTCCACTGACCCACGGCGGACGAGCATGCAGGGCGCAAAGCGGATCTGGCTGTGTCCACTCACCCACTGCAGACGGTCATGAAGGGCGCAGTGCGGATCTGGCTGTGTCCACTCACCCACGGCAGACGGGCAGGCAGGGCGCAATGCGGATCTGGCTTTGTCCACTCAACCACGGCAGATGGTCAGGCAGGGCGCAGTGCGGATCTGGCTGTGTCCACTCACCCACGGGAGACAGGTAGGCAAGGCGCAGTGTGTATCTGGCTGTGTCAACTCACCCACGGGAGACGGGCAGAGAGGGTGCTGTCCGGATCTGGCTATGTCCACTGACCCACGGCAGACGGGCAGGCAGGGCGCAGTGCGGATGTGGCTGTGTCCAATCACCCACGGGAGACGGGTAGGCAAGGCGCAGTGTTGATCTGCCTGTGTCCACTCACCCACGGGAGACGGGCAGAGAGGGTGCTGTGTGGATCTGGCTATGTCCACTGACCCACAGCAGACGGGCAGGCAGGGCGCAGTGCGGATCTGGCTGTGTCCACTTACGCACGGCAGACGGGCAGGCAGGGCGCAGTGCGGATCTGGATGTGTCCACTCACCCACGGGAGACGGGCAGGCAAGGCGCAGTGTGGATCTGGCTGTGTCCACTCACCCACGGGAGATGGGCAAGGGGGTGCTGTATGTATCTGGCTATGTACACTGACCCACGGCAGACAAGCAGGCAGGGCGGTGTGCGGATCTGGCTATGTCCACTCACCCACGGGAGACGGGCAGGCAGGGCGCTGTGCGGATCTGGCTGTGTCCACTCACCCACGGGAGACGGGCAGGCAAGGCGCAGTGCGGATCTGGCTGTGTCCACTCACCCACGGCAGACGGGCAGGCAAGGCGCAGTGTGGATCTGGCTGTGTCCACTCTCCCACGGGAGACGGGCAGAAAGGGCGCTGTGTGGATCTGGCTCTGTCCACTGACCCACGGCAGACAAGAAGGCAGGGCACAATGCGGATCTGGCTGTGTCCAATCACCCGCGGCAGACGGGCAGGCAGGGCGCAATGCGGATCTAGCTGTGTCCACTCACCCACGGGAGACGGGCAGGCAGGGCGCAGTGCGGATCTGGCTGTGTCCAGTCACCCACGGGAGACGGTCAGAGAGGGTGCTGTGTGGATCTGGCTATGTCCACTGACCCACGGCAGACGGGCAGGCAGGGCGCAGTGCGGATCTGGCGGTGTCCACTCACCCACGGGAGACGGGCAGGCAGGGCGCAGTGTGGATCTGGCTGTGTCCACTCACCCACGGGAGACAGGCAGGCAAGGCGCAGTGTGGATCTGGCTGTGTCTACTCACGCACGGGAGACGGACAGAGAGGGTGCTGTGTGGATCTGGCCCTGTCCACTGACCCACGGCAGACCGGCCGGCAGGGCGCATTCTGGATCCGGCTATGTCCACTCACCCGGGGCAGACGGGCAGGCAGGGCGCAGTGAGGATCTGGCTGTGTTCACTCACCCACGGAAGATGGGATGGCAAGGCGCAGTGTGGATGTGGCTGTGTCCACTCACCAATGGGAGACGGGCAGAGAGAGTGCTGTGTGGATCTGGCTATGTCCACTGACCCACGGCAGACGGGAAGGCAGGGCGCAGTGCGGATCTGGCTGTGTCCACTCACCCACTGGAGATGGGCAGGCAAGGCGCAGTGTGGATCTGGCTGTGTCCACTCATCCAAGGGAGACGGGCAGGCAAGGCGCAGTGCGGATCTGGCTGTGTACACTCACCCACGGGAGACGGGCAGGCAGGGCGCAGTGCGGATCTGGCTGTGTACACTCACCCACGGCAGACGGTCAGGCAGGGTGCAGTGCGGATCTGGCTGTGTCCACTCATCCACGGGAGACGGGCAGGCAAGGCGCATGCGGATCTGGCTGTGTCCACTCACCCACGGGAGACGGGCAGGCAGTGCGCAGTACGGATCTGGCTGTGTCCACTCACCCACAGGAGATGGGATGGCAAGGCGCAGTGTGGATCTGGCTGTGTCCACTCACCCACGGGAGACGGGCAGAGAGGGTGCTGTGTGGATCTGGCTATGTCCAGTGACCCACGGCAGACGGGAAGGCAAGGCGCAGTGCGGATCTGGCTGTGTCCACTCACACACGGCAGACGGGCCGCCAGGGCGCAGTGCGGATCTGGCTGTGTCCACTCACCCACGGGAGACGGGCAGGCAAGGCGCAGTGTGGATCTGGCTGTGTCCACTCACCCACGGGAGATGGACAGAGAGGGTGCTGTGTGGATCTGGCACTGTCCACTGACCCACGACAGACGGGCAGGCAGGGCGCAGTGCGGATCTGGCTGTGTGCACTCACACACGGCAGACGGGCAGGCAGGGCGCAGTGCGGATCTGGCTGTGTCCACTAACCCACGGCAGACGGTCAGGCAGGGTGCAGTGCGGATCTGGCTGTGTCCACTCATCCACGGGAGACTGGCAGGCAATGCGCAGTGCCGATCTGGCTGTCTCCACTCACCCACGGGAGACGGGCAGGCAGGGCGCATTGCGGATCTGGCTGTGTCCTTCATCCACGGGAGACGGGCAGGCAAGGCGCAGTGCGGATCTTGCTGTGTCCACTCACCCACGGGAGACGGGTAGGCAAGGCGCAGTGTGGATCTGGCTGTGTCCACTCACCAACGGGAGACGGGCAGGAGGGTGCAGTGCGGATCTGGCTGTGTCCACTCACCCACGGCAAACGGTCAGGCAGGGCGCAGTGCGGATCTGGCTGTGTCCACTCACCCACGTAGACGGGTAGGCAAGTCGCAGTTTGGATCTGGCTGTGTCAATTCACCCACGACAGACGGGCAGAGAGGGTGCTGTGTGGATCAGGCTGTGTCCACTGACCCACGGCAGACGGGCAGGCAGGGCGCAGTGCGGATCTGGCTGTGTCCACTCACAGACGGGAGACGGGCAGGCGGGCGCAGTGCGGACATGGCTGTGTCCACTCACCCACGGGAGACGGCGAGGCAAGGTGCAGTGTGGATCTGGCTGTGTCCACTCACCCACGGGAGACGGGCAGGCAGGGCGCACTGCGGATCTGGCTGTGTCCACTCACCGACTGCAGACGGTCAGGAAGGGCGCAGTGCGGATCTGGCTGTGTCCACTCACCCACGGGAGACGGGCAGGCAGTGCGCAGTGCGGATCTGGCAGTGTCTACTCACCCACGGCATACGATTAGGCAGGGCGCAGTGCGGATCTGGCTGTGTCCACTCACCCACGGGAGACGGGCAGGCAAGGCGTAGTGTGGATCTGGCTGTGTCCACTCACCCACGGGAGACGGGCAGAGAGGGTGCTGTGTGGATCTGGCTATGTTCACTGACCCACGGCAGACGGGCAGGCAGGTCGCAGTGCAGATCTGGGTGTGTCCACTCACCCACGGGAGACGGGCAAAGAGGGTGCTGTGTGGATCTGCCTATGTACACTGACCCACGTCAGACGGGCAGGCAGGGCGCAGTGCGGATCTGGCTGTGTCCACTCACCCATGGCAGACGGGCAGGCAAGGGGCATTGTGGATCTGGCTGTGTCCACTCACCCACGGGAGACGGGCAGAGAGGTTGCTGTGTGGATCTGGCTATGTCCACTCACCCACGGCAGACGGGCAGGCAGGGCGCAGTGCGGATCTGGCTGTGTCCACTCACCCATGGCAGACGGGCAGGCAGGGCGCAGTGCGGATCTGGCTGTGTCCACTCACCCACGGCAGACGGTAAGGCAAGGCGCAGTGTGGATCTGGCTGTGTGCACTCACCCACGGGAGACGGGCAGAAAGGGCGCTGTGTGGATCTGGCTATGTCCACTGACCGACGGCAGACTGGCAGGCAGGGCATAGTGCTAATCTGGCTGTGTCCACTCACCCACGGCAGACGGGCAGGCAGAGCGCAATGCGGATCTGGCTTTGTCCACTCAACCACGGCAGATGGTCAGGCAGGGCGCAGTGCGGATCTGGCTGTGTCCACCACCCACGGGAGACAGGTAGGCAAGGCGCAGTGTGTATCTGGCTGTGTTCACTCACCCACGGGAGACGGGCAGGCAGGGCGCATTGCGGATCTGGCTGTGTCCTTCATCCACGGGAGACGGGCAGGCAAGGCGCAGTGCGGATCTGGCTGTGTCCACTCACCCACGGGAGACGGGTAGGCAAGGCGCAGTGTGGATCTGGCTGTGTCCACTCACCAACGGGAGACGGGCAGAGAGGGTGCTGTGTGGATCTGGCTATGTCCACTGACCCACGGCAGACGGGCAGGAGGGCGCAGTGCGGATCTGGCTGTGTCCACTCACCCACGACAAACGGTCAGGCAGGGCGCAGTGCGGATCAGGCTGTGTCCACTTACCCAGGGCAGACGTGCAGGCAGGGTGCAGTGCGGACCTGGCTGTGTCCACTGACCCACGGCAGACGTGCAGGCAGGGCGCAGTGCGGATCTGGCTGTGTCCACTCACCCTCGGCAGACGGGCAGGCAGGGCGCAGTGCGGATCTGGCTGTGTCCACTCACCCACGGCAGATGGGCAGGCAAGGCGCAGTGTGGATCAGGCTGTGTCCACTCACCCACGGGAGAAGGGCAGAGAGGTTGCTGTGTGGATCTGGCTATGTCCGCTGAACCACGGCAGACGGCCAGGCAGGGCGCAGTGTGGATCTGGCTGTGTCCACTGACCCACGGCAGACGTGCAGGCAGGGCGCAGTGCGGATCTGGCTGTGTCCACTCACCCTCGGCAGACGGGCAGGCAGGGCGCAGTGTGGATCTGGCTGTGTCCACTCACCCACGGGAGACGGGCAGAGAGGGTGCCGTGTGGATCTGGCTATGTCCACTGACCCACGGCAGACGGGCAGGCAGGGCGCAGTGCGGATCTGGCTGTGTCCACTCACCCACGGGAGACGGGCAGGCAGGGCGCAGGACGGATCTGGCTGTGTCCACTCACCCATGGAGGACAGGCAGGCTAGGCGCAGTGTGGATCTGACTGTGTCCACTCACCCACGGGAGACGGTCAGAGAGGGTGCTGTGTGGATCTGGCTGTGTCCACTCACCCTCGGCAGACGGGCAGGCAGGGCGCAGTGCGGATCTGGCTGTGTCCACTCACCCACGGCAGACGGGCAGGCAAGGCGCAGTATGGATCTGGCTGTGTCCACTCACCCACGGGAGAAGTGCAGAGAGGGTGCTGTTTGGATCTGGCTATGTCCGCTGAACCACGGCAGACGGGCAGGCAGGGTGCAGTGTGGATCTGGCTGTGTCCACTCACCCACGGCAGACGGTCAGGCAGGGGCAGTGCGGATCTGGCTGTGTCCATCACCCACGGGACACGGGTAGGCAAGTCGCAGTTTGGATCTGGCTGTGTCCATTCAGCCACGGGAGACGGGCAGAGAGGGTGCTGTGTGGATCTGGCTATGTCCACTGGCCCACGGCAGACGGGCAGGCAGGCCGCAGTGTGGATCTGGCTGTGTTCACTCTCCGACGGCAGACGAGCAGGCAGGGCGCAGTGCGGATCTTGCTGTGTCCACTCACCCACGGCAGAAGGTCAGGCAGGGCAGAGTGCGGATCTGGCTGTGTCCACTCACCCACGGGAGACAGGCAGGCAAGGCACAGTGTGGATCTGGCTGTGTCCACTCACCCACGGGAGACCGGCAGAGAGGGTGCCGTGTGGATCTGGCTATGTCCACTGACCCACGGCAGACGGGCAGGCAGGGCGCAGTGCGGTTCTGGCTGTGTCCCCTCACTCATGGCAGACGGTCAGGCAGGGCGCAGTACGGATCTGGCTGTGTCCACTCACCCACGGGGGACGGGTAGGCAAGGCGCAGTGTGGATCTGGCTGTGTCCACTCACCCACGGGAGACGGGCAGAGAGGGTGCTGTGTGGATCTGGCTATGTCCAGTAACCCACGGTAGACGGGCATGCAGGGCGCAGTGCGGATCTGCCTGTGTCCACTCACCCACGGCAGACGGTCAGGCAGGGCCTAGTGCTGATCTGGCTGTGTCCACTCACCCACGGGAGACGGGTAGGCAAGGGGCAGTGTGGATCTGGCTGTGTCCAATCACCCACGGGAGACGGGCAGAGAGGGTGCTGGGTGGATCTGGCTATGTCCACTGACCCACGGCAGACGGGCAGGCAGGGCGCAGTGCGGATCTGTCTGTGTCCCCGCACACACGGCAGACGGTCAAACAGGGCGCAGTGAGGATCTGGCTGTGTCCACTCACCCATGGGTGACGGGCAGGCAGGGCGCAGTGCGGATCTGGCTGTGTTAACTCACCCACGGCAGACAGGCAGGCAGGGTGCAGTGCGGATCTGGCTGTGTCCACTCACCCACAGCAGACGTTCAGGAAGGGCGCAGTGAGGATCTGGCTGTGTCCACTCACCCATGGGTGACGGGCAGGCAGGGCGCAGTGCGGATCTGGCTGTGTCTACTCACCCACGGCAGACGAATAGGCAGGGCGCAGTGCGGATCTGGCTGTGTCCACTCACCCACGGGAGACGGGCAGGCAAGGCGCAGTGTGGATCTGGCTGTGTCCACTCACCCACGGGAGACGTGCAGAGAGGGTGCTGTGTGGATGTGGCTATGTACACTGACCCACGGCACACGGGCAGGCAGGGCGCAGTGCGGATCTGGTGTGTCCACTCAATCACGGGAGACGGGCAGAGAGGGTGCTGTGTGGATCTGGCTATGTACACTGACCCATGGCAGACGTGCAGGCAGGGCGCAGTGCGGATCTGGCTGTGTCCACTCTCCCACGGGAGACGGGCAGGCAGGGCGCAGTGCGGAACTGGCTGTGTCCACTCTCCCACGGCAGACGGGCAGGCAGGGCGCAGTGCGGATCTGGCTGTGTCCACTCTCCCACGGGAGACGGGCAGGCAGTGCGCAGTGCGTATCTGGCTGTGTCCACTCTCCCACGGCAGACGGGCAGGCAGGGCGCAGTGCAGATCTGGCTGTGTCCACTCACCTACGGCAGAAGGTCAGGCAGGGCGCAGTGCGGATATTGTGGTGTCCACTCACCCACGGGAGACGGTCAGGCAGGGCGCAGTGCGGATCTGGCTGTGTCCACTCTCCCACGGGATACGGGCAGGCAGGGCGCAGTGCGGATCTGGCTGTGTACACTCACACATGGAAGACAGGCAAGCAGGGCGCAGTGCGGATCTGGCTGTGTCCACTCACCCATGGGAGACGGGAAGGCAAGGCGCAGTGTGGATCTGGCTGTGTCCACTCACCCACGGGAGACGGGCAGAGAGGTTGCTGTGTGGATCTGGCTATGTCCAATGACCCACGGCAGACGGGCAGGGAGGGCGCAGTGCGGATCTCGCTGTGTCCACTCACCCACGGCAGACGGGCAGGTAGGGCGCAGTGCGGATCTGGCTGTGTCCACTCACCCATGGCAGACGGGCAGGCAGGGCGCAGTGCGGATCTGGCTGTGTCCACTCACCCTCGGCAGACGGTAAGGCAAGGCACAGTGTGGATCTGGCTGTGTCCACTCACCCACGGGAGACGGGCAGAAAGGGCGCTGTGTGGACCTGGCTATGTCCACTGACCGACGGCAGACTGGCAGGCAGGGTACAGTGCTGATCTGGCTGTGTCCACTCACCCACGGCAGACGGGCAGGCAGGGTGCAATGCGGATCTGGCTGTGTTAACTCACCCTCGGCAGACGGGCAGGCAGGGCGCAGTGCGGATGTGGCTGTGTCCAATCACCCACGGGAGACGGGTAGGAAAGGCGCAGTGTGGATCTGGCTGTGTCCACTCACCAACGGGAGACGGGCAGAGAGGGTGCTGTGTTGATCTGGCTGTGTCCACACACCCACGGGAGACGGGTAGGCAAGGCGCAGTGTCGATCTGGCTGTGTCCACTCACACACGGGAGACGGGCAGAGAGGGTGCTGTGTGGATCTGGCTATGTCCACAGACCCACGGCAGACGGGCAGTCAGGGCGCAGTACGGATCTGGCTGTGTCCACTCACCCACGGCAGACGGGCAGGCAGGGCACAGTGCGGATCTGGATGTGTCCACTCACCCACGGGAGACGGGCAGGCAAGGCGCAGTGTGGATCTGGCTGTGTCTACTCACCCACGGGAGACGGGCAAGTGGGTGCTGTATGTATCTGGCTATGTACACTGACCCTCGGCAGACGGGCAGGCAGGGCGGTGTGCGGATCTGGCTGTGTCCACTCACCCACGGGACACGGGCAGGCAGGGCGCAGTGCGGATCTGGCTGTGTCCACTCACCCACGGGAGACGGGTAGGCAAGGCGCAGTGTGGATCTGGCTGTGTCCACTGACCCACGCAGACGGGCAGGCAGGGCGAAGTGCGTATCTGGCTGTGTTAACTCACCCACGGCAGACGGGCAGGCAGGGTGCAGTGCCGATCTGGCTGTGTACACTCACCCACAGCAGACGTTCAGGAAGGGCGCAGTGAGGATCTGGCTGTGTCCACTCACACATGGGTGACGGGCAGGCAGGGCGCAGTGCGGATCTGGCTGTGTCTACTCACCCACGGCAGACGAATAGGCAGGGCGCAGTGCGGATCTGGCTGTGTCCACTCTCCCACGGGAGACGGGCAGGCAAGGCGCAGTGTGGATCTGGCTGTGTCCACTCACCCACGGGAGACGTGCAGAGAGGGTGCTGTGTGGATCTGGCTATGTACACTGACCCACGGCACACGGGCAGGCAGGGCGCAGTGCGGATCTGGTGTGTCCACTCACCCACGGGAGACGGGCAGAGAGGGTGCTTTGTGGATCTGGCTATGTACACTGACCCATGGCAGACGTGCAGGCAGGGCGCAGTGCGGATCTGGCTGTGTCCACTCTCCCACGGGAGACGGGCAGACAGGGCGCAGTGCGGAACTGGCTGTGTCCACTCTCCCACGGCAGACGTGCAGGCAGGGCGCAGTGCGGATCTGGCTGTGTCCACTCTCCCACGGGAGACGGGCAGGCAGGGCGCAGTGCGTATCTGGCTGTGTCCACTCTCCCACGGCAGACGGGCAGGCAGGGCGCAGTGCAGGCTGGCTGTGTCCACTCACCTACGGCAGACGGTCAGGCAGGGCGCAGTGCGGATATGGCGGTGTCCACTCACCCACGGGAGACGGTCAGGCAAGGCGCAGTGCGGATCTGGCTGTGTCCACTCTCCCACGGGAGACGGGCAGGCAGGGTGCAGTGCGGATCTGGCTGTGTACACTCACACATGGCAGACAGGCAAGCAGGGCGCAGTGTGGATCTGGCTGTGTCCACTCACCCATGGGAGACGGGCAGGCAAGGCGCAGTGTGGATCTGGCTGTGTCCACTCACCCACGGGAGAGGGGAAGAGAGGTTGCTGTGTGGATCTGGCTATGTCCAATGACCCACGGCAGACGGGGAGGGAGGGTGCAGTGCGGATCTCGCTGTGTCCACTCACCCACGGCAGACGGGCAGGCAGGGCGCAGTGCGGATCTGGCTGTGTCCACTCACACACGGGAGATTGGTAGGCAAGGCGCAGTGTGGATTTGGCTGTGTCCACTCACCCACGGGAGACGGGCAGGCAAGGCGCAGTGTGGATCTGGCTGTGTCCACTCACCCACGGGAGACGTGCAGAGAGGGTGCTGTGTGGATGTGGCTATGTACACTGACCCACGGCACACGGGCAGGCAGGGCGCAGTGCGGATCTGGTGTGTCCACTCAATCACGGGAGACGGGCAGAGAGGGTGCTGTGTGGATCTGGCTATGTACACTGACCCATGGCAGACGTGCAGGCAGGGCGCAGTGCGGATCTGGCTGTGTCCACTCTCCCACGGGAGACGGGCAGGCAGGGCGCAGTGCGGAACTGGCTGTGTCCACTCTCCCACGGCAGACGGGCAGGCAGGGCGCAGTGCGGATCTGGCTGTGTCCACTCTCCCACGGGAGACGGGCAGGCAGTGCGCAGTGCGTATCTGGCTGTGTCCACTCTCCCACGGCAGACGGGCAGGCAGGGCGCAGTGCGGATATTGTGGTGTCCACTCACCCACGGGAGACGGTCAGGCAGGGCGCAGTGCGGATCTGGCTGTGTCCACTCTCCCACGGGATACGGGCAGGCAGGGCGCAGTGCGGATCTGGCTGTGTACACTCACACATGGAAGACAGGCAAGCAGGGCGCAGTGCGGATCTGGCTGTGTCCACTCACCCATGGGAGACGGGAAGGCAAGGCGCAGTGTGGATCTGGCTGTGTCCACTCACCCACGGGAGACGGCAGAGAGGTTGCTGTGTGGATCTGGCTATGTCCAATGACCCACGGCAGACGGGCAGGGAGGGCGCAGTGCGGATCTCGCTGTGTCCACTCACCCACGGCAGACGGGCAGGTAGGGCGCAGTGCGGATCTGGCTGTGTCCACTCACCCATGGCAGACGGGCAGGCAGGGCGCAGTGCGGATCTGGCTGTGTCCACTCACCCTCGGCAGACGGTAAGGCAAGGCACAGTGTGGATCTGGCTGTGTCCACTCACCCACGGGAGACGGGCAGAAAGGGCGCTGTGTGGACCTGGCTATGTCCACTGACCGACGGCAGACTGGCAGGCAGGGTACAGTGCTGATCTGGCTGTGTCCACTCACCCACGGCAGACGGGCAGGCAGGGTGCAATGCGGATCTGGCTGTGTTAACTCACCCTCGGCAGACGGGCAGGCAGGGCGCAGTGCGGATGTGGCTGTGTCCAATCACCCACGGGAGACGGGTAGGAAAGGCGCAGTGTGGATCTGGCTGTGTCCACTCACCAACGGGAGACGGGCAGAGAGGGTGCTGTGTTGATCTGGCTGTGTCCACACACCCACGGGAGACGGGTAGGCAAGGCGCAGTGTCGATCTGGCTGTGTCCACTCACACACGGGAGACGGGCAGAGAGGGTGCTGTGTGGATCTGGCTATGTCCACAGACCCACGGCAGACGGGCAGTCAGGGCGCAGTACGGATCTGGCTGTGTCCACTCACCCACGGCAGACGGGCAGGCAGGGCACAGTGCGGATCTGGATGTGTCCACTCACCCACGGGAGACGGGCAGGCAAGGCGCAGTGTGGATCTGGCTGTGTCTACTCACCCACGGGAGACGGGCAAGTGGGTGCTGTATGTATCTGGCTATGTACACTGACCCTCGGCAGACGGGCAGGCAGGGCGGTGTGCGGATCTGGCTGTGTCCACTCACCCACGGGACACGGGCAGGCAGGGCGCAGTGCGGATCTGGCTGTGTCCACTCACCCACGGGAGACGGGTAGGCAAGGCGCAGTGTGGATCTGGCTGTGTCCACTGACCCACGCAGACGGGCAGGCAGGGCGAAGTGCGTATCTGGCTGTGTTAACTCACCCACGGCAGACGGGCAGGCAGGGTGCAGTGCCGATCTGGCTGTGTACACTCACCCACAGCAGACGTTCAGGAAGGGCGCAGTGAGGATCTGGCTGTGTCCACTCACACATGGGTGACGGGCAGGCAGGGCGCAGTGCGGATCTGGCTGTGTCTACTCACCCACGGCAGACGAATAGGCAGGGCGCAGTGCGGATCTGGCTGTGTCCACTCTCCCACGGGAGACGGGCAGGCAAGGCGCAGTGTGGATCTGGCTGTGTCCACTCACCCACGGGAGACGTGCAGAGAGGGTGCTGTGTGGATCTGGCTATGTACACTGACCCACGGCACACGGGCAGGCAGGGCGCAGTGCGGATCTGGTGTGTCCACTCACCCACGGGAGACGGGCAGAGAGGGTGCTTTGTGGATCTGGCTATGTACACTGACCCATGGCAGACGTGCAGGCAGGGCCCAGTGCGGATCTGGCTGTGTCCACTCTCCCACGGGAGACGGGCAGACAGGGCGCAGTGCGGAACTGGCTGTGTCCACTCTCCCACGGCAGACGTGCAGGCAGGGCGCAGTGCGGATCTGGCTGTGTCCACTCTCCCACGGGAGACGGGCAGGCAGGGCGCAGTGCGTATCTGGCTGTGTCCACTCTCCCACGGCAGACGGGCAGGCAGGGCGCAGTGCAGGCTGGCTGTGTCCACTCACCTACGGCAGACGGTCAGGCAGGGCGCAGTGCGGATATGGCGGTGTCCACTCACCCACGGGAGACGGTCAGGCAAGGCGCAGTGCGGATCTTGCTGTGTCCACTCTCCCACGGGAGACGGGCAGGCAGGGTGCAGTGCGGATCTGGCTGTGTACACTCACACATGGCAGACAGGCAAGCAGGGCGCAGTGTGGATCTGGCTGTGTCCACTCACCCATGGGAGACGGGCAGGCAAGGCGCAGTGTGGATCTGGCTGTGTCCACTCACCCACGGGAGAGGGGAAGAGAGGTTGCTGTGTGGATCTGGCTATGTCCAATGACCCACGGCAGACGGGGAGGGAGGGTGCAGTGCGGATCTCGCTGTGTCCACTCACCCAGAGGAGACGGGCAGGCAGGGCGCAGTGTGGTTCTGGCTGTGTCCACTCACCCGCGGGAGATGGGCAGAGAGGGTGCTGTGTGGCTCTGGCTATGTCCACTGACCCACGGCACACGGGCAGGCAGGGCGCAGTGCGGATCTGGCTGTGTCCAATCACCCCCGGCAGACGGGCAGGCATGGCGCAGTGCGGATCTGATTGTGTCCACTCACCCATGGCAGACGGGCAGACAGGGCGCAGTGCGGATCTGGCTGTGTCCACTCACCCACGGGAGACTGGCAGGCAAGGCGCAGTGCGGATCTGGCTGTGTCCACTGACCCACGGCAGACGGGCAGGCAGGGCGCAGTGCGGGTCTGGCTTTGTGCACTCACCCACGGCAGGCGGTCAGGCAGGGCGCAGTGCGGATCAGGCTGTGTCCACTCACCCACGGGAGACGGGCAGGCAAGGCGCAGTGCGGATCTGGCTGTGTCCACTCGCCCACGGGAGACGGGCAGAGAGGGTGCTGTGTGGATCTGGCTATGTCCACTGACCCACAGCAGACAGGAAGGCAGTGCGCAGTGTGGATCTGGCTGTGTCCACTCACCCACGGAAGACGGGAAGGCAGGGCGCAGTGTGGATCTGGCTGTGTCCACTACCCACGGGAGACAGGCAGAGAGGGTGATGTGTGGATCTGGCTATGTCCACTGACCCACGGCAGATGGGAAGGCAGGGCGCAGTGCGGATCTGGCTGTGTCCAATCACCCACGGCAGACTGGCAGGCAGGGCGCAGTGCGGATCTCGCTGTGTCCACTCACCCACGGGAGACGGGCAAGCAAGGTGCAGTGTGGATCTGGCTGTGTCCACTCACCCACGGGAGACGGGCAGGGAGGGTGCTGTGTGGATCTGGCTATGTCCACTGACACACGGCAGACGGGCAGGCAGGGCGCAGTGCGGATCTGGCTGTGTCCACTCACCCACGGCAGACGGTCAGGCAGGGCGCAGTGCGGATCTGGCTGTGTCCACTCACCCACGCGAGACGGGTAGGCAAGGCGCAGTGTGGATCTGGCTGTGTCCACTCCCCCAAGGGAGACGGGCAGAGACGGTGCTGTGTCGATCTCGCTATGTCCACTGACCCACGGCAGACGGGCACGCAGGGCGCAGTGAGTATCTGACTGTGTCCACTGACCCACGGCAGACGGGCAGGCAGGGCGCAGTGCGGATCTGGCTGTGTCCACTCACCCACGTCTGACGGGCTGGCAGGGCGCAGTGCGGATCTGGCTGTTTCCACTCACTCATGGGAGACGGGCAGGCAATGCGCAGTGTGGATCTTGCTGTGTCCACTCTACCACGGGAGACGGGCAGAGAGTTTGCGGTGTGGATCTGGCTATGTACACTGACCAACGTCAGACGGGCAGGCAGGGCGCAGTGCGGATCTGGCTGTGTCCACTCACCCACGGCAGACGGTCAGGCAGGGCGCAGTGCGGATCTGGCTGTGTCCACTCACCAACGGGAGACGGGTACGCAAGGCGCAGTTTGGATCTGGCTGTGTCCAGTCACCCACGGGAGACGGGCAGAGAGGGTGCTGTGTGGATCTGGCTATGTCCACTGACCAACGGCAGACGGGCAGGCAGGGCGCAGTGCGCATCTGGCCGTGTCCACTCACCCACGGCAGACAGTCAGGCAAGGCGCAGTGCGGATCTGGCTGTGTCCACTCACACACGGGAGATTGGTAGGCAAGGCGCAGTGTGGATCTGGCTGTGTCCACTCACCCATGGGAGACGGGCAGAGAGGGTGCTGTGTGGATCTGGCTATGTCCACTGACCCACGGGAAACGGGCAGGCAGGGCGAAGTGCGGATCTGGCTGTGTCCACTCACCCACGGCACACGGGCAGGCAGGGCGCAGTGCGGACCTGGCTGTGTCCACTCACCCACGGGAGACGGGCAGGCAAGGCGCAGTGTGGATCTGGCTGTGTACACTCACCCACGGGAGACGGGCAGAGAGGGTGCTGTGTGGATCTGGCTATGTCCACTGACCCACGGCAGACGGGCAGGCAGGGCGCAGTACGGATCTGGCTGTGTCCACTCACCCATGGCAGACGGTCTGGCAGGGCGCAGTGCAGATCTGGCTGTGTACACTCACCCACGGGAGACGGGCAGCCAAGGCGCAGTGCGGATCTGGCTGTGTCCTCTCACCCACGGGAGACGGGCAGGCAGGGCGCAGTGCGGATCTGGCTGTGTCCACTCACCCATGGGAGACGGGCAGGCAAGGCGCAGTGAGGTTCTGGCTGTGTCCACTCACCCACGGGAGATGGGCAGAGAGGGTGCTGTGTGGATCTGGCTATGTCCACTGACCCACGGCAGACGGGAAGGCAGGACGCAGTGCGGATCTGGCTGTGTCCAATCACCCACGGCAGACGGGCAGGCATGGCGCAATTGGGATCTGGCTGTGTCCACTCACCCACGGCAGACGGTCAGGCAGGGCGCAGTGTGGATCTGGCTGTGTCCACTCACCCGCGGGAGATGGGCAGAGAGGGTGCTGTGTGGCTCTGGCTATGTCCACTGACCCACGGCACACGGGCAGGCAGGGCGCAGTGCGGATCTGGCTGTGTCCAATCACCCCCGGCAGACGGGCAGGCATGGCGCAGTGCGGATCTGATTGTGTCCACTCACCCATGGCAGACGGGCAGACAGGGCGCAGTGCGGATCTGGCTGTGTCCACTCACCCACGGGAGACTGGCAGGCAAGGCGCAGTGCGGATCTGGCTGTGTCCACTGACCCACGGCAGACGGGCAGGCAGGGCGCAGTGCGGGTCTGGCTTTGTGCACTCACCCACGGCAGGCGGTCAGGCAGGGCGCAGTGCGGATCAGGCTGTGTCCACTCACCCACGGGAGACGGGCAGGCAAGGCGCAGTGCGGATCTGGCTGTGTCCACTCGCCCACGGGAGACGGGCAGAGAGGGTGCTGTGTGGATCTGGCTATGTCCACTGACCCACAGCAGACAGGAAGGCAGTGCGCAGTGTGGATCTGGCTGTGTCCACTCACCCACGGAAGACGGGAAGGCAGGGCGCAGTGTGGATCTGGCTGTGTCCACTACCCACGGGAGACAGGCAGAGAGGGTGATGTGTGGATCTGGCTATGTCCACTGACCCACGGCAGATGGGAAGGCAGGGCGCAGTGCGGATCTGGCTGTGTCCAATCACCCACGGCAGACTGGCAGGCAGGGCGCAGTGCGGATCTCGCTGTGTCCACTCACCCACGGGAGACGGGCAAGCAAGGTGCAGTGTGGATCTGGCTGTGTCCACTCACCCACGGGAGACGGGCAGGGAGGGTGCTGTGTGGATCTGGCTATGTCCACTGACACACGGCAGACGGGCAGGCAGGGCGCAGTGCGGATCTGGCTGTGTCCACTCACCCACGGCAGACGGTCAGGCAGGGCGCAGTGCGGATCTGGCTGTGTCCACTCACCCACGCGAGACGGGTAGGCAAGGCGCAGTGTGGATCTGGCTGTGTCCACTCCCCCAAGGGAGACGGGCAGAGACGGTGCTGTGTCGATCTCGCTATGTCCACTGACCCACGGCAGACGGGCACGCAGGGCGCAGTGAGTATCTGACTGTGTCCACTGACCCACGGCAGACGGGCAGGCAGGGCGCAGTGCGGATCTGGCTGTGTCCACTCACCCACGTCTGACGGGCTGGCAGGGCGCAGTGCGGATCTGGCTGTTTCCACTCACTCATGGGAGACGGGCAGGCAATGCGCAGTGTGGATCTTGCTGTGTCCACTCTACCACGGGAGACGGGCAGAGAGTTTGCGGTGTGGATCTGGCTATGTACACTGACCAACGTCAGACGGGCAGGCAGGGCGCAGTGCGGATCTGGCTGTGTCCACTCACCCACGGCAGACGGTCAGGCAGGGCGCAGTGCGGATCTGGCTGTGTCCACTCACCAACGGGAGACGGGTACGCAAGGCGCAGTTTGGATCTGGCTGTGTCCAGTCACCCACGGGAGACGGGCAGAGAGGGTGCTGTGTGGATCTGGCTATGTCCACTGACCAACGGCAGACGGGCAGGCAGGGCGCAGTGCGCATCTGGCCGTGTCCACTCACCCACGGCAGACAGTCAGGCAAGGCGCAGTGCGGATCTGGCTGTGTCCACTCACACACGGGAGATTGGTAGGCAAGGCGCAGTGTGGATCTGGCTGTGTCCACTCACCCATGGGAGACGGGCAGAGAGGGTGCTGTGTGGATCTGGCTATGTCCACTGACCCACGGGAAACGGGCAGGCAGGGCGAAGTGCGGATCTGGCTGTGTCCACTCACCCACGGCACACGGGCAGGCAGGGCGCAGTGCGGACCTGGCTGTGTCCACTCACCCACGGGAGACGGGCAGGCAAGGCGCAGTGTGGATCTGGCTGTGTACACTCACCCACGGGAGACGGGCAGAGAGGGTGCTGTGTGGATCTGGCTATGTCCACTGACCCACGGCAGACGGGCAGGCAGGGCGCAGTACGGATCTGGCTGTGTCCACTCACCCATGGCAGACGGTCTGGCAGGGCGCAGTGCAGATCTGGCTGTGTACACTCACCCACGGGAGACGGGCAGCCAAGGCGCAGTGCGGATCTGGCTGTGTCCTCTCACCCACGGGAGACGGGCAGGCAGGGCGCAGTGCGGATCTGGCTGTGTCCACTCACCCATGGGAGACGGGCAGGCAAGGCGCAGTGAGGTTCTGGCTGTGTCCACTCACCCGCGGGAGATGGGCAGAGAGGGTGCTGTGTGGATCTGGCTATGTCCACTGACCCACGGCAGACGGGAAGGCAGGACGCAGTGCGGATCTGGCTGTGTCCAATCACCCACGGCAGACGGGCAGGCATGGCGCAATTGGGATCTGGCTGTGTCCACTCACCCACGGCAGACGGTCAGGCAGGGCGCAGTGTGGATCTGGCTGTGTCCACTCACCCACGGGAGACAGGCAGGGATGGTGCTGTGTGGATCAGGCTATGTCCACTGTCCCACGGCAGACGGGCAGGCAGGGCGCATTGTGGATCTGGCTGTTTCCACTCACCCATGGCAGACGGGCAGGCAGGACGCAGTGCGGATCTGGCTGTGTCCACTGACTCACGGCAGACGGGCAGGCAGGGCGCAGTGCGGATCTGGCTGTGTCCACTCACCCACGGCAGACGGTCAGGCAGGGCGCAGTGCGGATCTGGCTGTGTCCACTTACCCACGGGAGACGGGCAGGCAGGGCGCAGTGCGGATCTGGCTGTGTCCACCCACTCATGGGAGACGTGCAGGCAAGACACAGTGTGGATCTGGCTGTGTCCACTCACCCACGGGAGACGGGCAGAGAGGGTGCTGTGTGGATCTGGCTATGTACACTGACACACGGCAGACGGGCAGGCAGGGCGCAGTGTGGATCTGGCTGTGTCCACTCACCCATGGCAGACGGTCAGGCAGGGCGCCGTTCGGATATGGCTGTGTCCACTCACCCACGGGAGACGGGTAGGCAAGGCGCAGTGTGGATCTGAATGTGTCCACTCACCCACGGGAGACGGGCATAGAGGGTGCTGTGTGGATCTGGCTATATACACTGACCCACGGAAGACGGGCAGGCAGGGCGCAGTGTGGATCTGGGTGTGTCCACTCACCCATGGCAGACGGTCAGGCAGGGCGCAGTGCGGATCTGGCTGTGTCCCCTCACTCACGGGAGACCGGAATGCAAGGCGCAGTGCGGATCTGGCTGTGTCCACTCACCCATGGGAGAACGGCAGGCAAGGCGCAGTGCGGATCTGGCTGTGTCCTCTCACTCACGGGAGACGGGCAGGCAGGGCGCAGTGCGGATCTGGCTGTGTCCACTCACCCACAGGAGACGGGCAGGCAAGGCGCAGTGTGGTTCTGGCTGTGTACACTCACCCGCGGGAGATGGGCAGAGAGGGTGCTGTGTGGCTCTGACTATGTCCACTGACCCACGGCACACGGGCAGGCAGGGCGCAGTGCGGATCTGGCTGTGTCCAATCACCCCCGGCAGACGGGCAGGCATGGCGCAGTGCGGATCTGATTGTGTCCACTCACCCATGGCAGACGGGCAGACAGGGCGCAGTGCGGATCTGGCTGTGTCCACTCACCCACGGGAGACTGGCAGGCAAGGCGCAGTGCGGATCTGGCTGTGTCCACTGACCCAAGGCAGACGGGCAGGCAGGGCGCAGTGCGGGTCTGGCTTTGTGCACTCACCCACGGCAGGCGGTCAGGCAGGGCGCAGTGTGGATCTGGGTGTGTCCACTCACCCATGGCAGACGGGCAGACAGGGCGCAGTGCGGATCAGGCTGTGTCCACTCACCCACGGGAGACGGGCAGGCAAGGTGCAGTGTGGATCTGGCTGTGTCCACTCACCCACTGGAGATGGGCAGAGAGGGTGCTGTGTGGATCTGGCTATGTCCACTGACCCACAGCAGACAGGCAGGCAGTGCGCAGTGTGGATCTGGCTGTGTCCACTCACCCACGGCAGACGGTCAGGCAGGGCGCAGTGCGGATCTGGCATGTCCACTCTCCCACGGGAGACGGGTAGGCAAGGCGCAGTGTGGATCTGGCTGTGTCCACTCACCACGGGAGACGGGCAGAGAGGGTGCTGTGTTGATCTGGCTATATCCACTGACCCACAGCACACGGGCAGGCAGGGCGCAGTGCGGATCTGGCTGTGTCCAATCACCCACGGCAGACGGGCAGGCAGGGCGCAGTGCGGATATGGCTGTTTCCACTCACCAACGGGAGACGGGCAGTCAAGGCGCACTGAGGATCTGGCTGTGTCCACTCACCAACGGGAGACGGGTAGGCAAGGCGCAGTGTGGATCTGGCTGTGTCCACTCACCCACGGGAGACGGGCAGAGAGGCTGCTGTGTTGATCTGGCTGTGTCCACACAACCACGGGAGTCGTGTAGGCAAGGCGCAGTGTTGATCTGGCTGTGTCCACTCACCGACGGGAGACGGGCAGAGAGGGTGCTGTGTGGATCTGGCTATCTCCACTGACCCACGGCAGACTGGCATGCAGGGCGCAGTGCGGATCTGGCTGTGTCCACTCACCCACGGCAGACGGGCAGGCAGGGCGTATTGCGGATCTGGCTGTGTCCACTCACCCACGGGAGACGGGCAAAGAGGGTGCAGTGTGGATCTGGCTATGTACACTGACCCACGGCAGACTGGCAGGAAGGGCGCAGTGCGGTTCTGGCTGTGTCCACTCACCCACGGCAGACGGGCAGGCAGGGCGCAGTGCGGATCTGGCTGTGTCCAATCACCCACGGCAGACGGGCAGGCAGGGCGCAGTGATGATCTGGCTGTGTCCGCTCACCCACGGCAGACGGTCAGGAAGGGCGCAGTGTGGATCTGGCTGTGTGCACTCACCCACGGGAGACGGTCAGAGAGGGTGCTGTGTGGATCTGGCTATGTCCACTGACCCACAGCTGACGGGCAGGCAGGGCGCAGTGCGGATGTGGCTTTGACCACTCACGCACGGCAGACGGGCATGCAGGGCGCAGTGCGGAACTGGCTGTGTCCACTCACCCACGGGAGACGGGCAGGCAAGGCGCAGAGTGGATCTGGCTGTGACCATTCACCCACGGGAGACGGGCAGAGAGGGTGCTGTGTGGATCTGGCTATGTACACTGACCCACGGCAGACGGGCAGGCAGGGCGCAGTGCGGATCTGGCTGTGTCCACTCACCCACGGCAGACGGTAAGGAAGGGCGCAGTGCGGATCTGGCGGTGTCCACTCACCCACGGGAGACGGGCAGGCAGGGTGCAGTGCGGATCTGGCTGTGTCCACTCTCCCACGGGAGACGAGCAGGCAGGGCGCAGTGTGTATCTGGCTGTGTCCACTCACACACGGCAGACAGGCAGGCAGGGCGCAGTGCAGATCTGGCTGTGTCCACTCACCTATGGGAGACGGGCAGGCAAGGCGCAGTGTGGATCTGGCTGTGTCCACTCACCCACGGGAGACGGGCAGAGAGGTTGCTGTGTGGATCTGGCTATGTCCACTGACCCACGGCAGATGGGCAGGGAGGGCGCAGTGCGGATCTCGCTGTGTCCACTCACCCACGGCAGACGGGCAGGCAGGGAGCAGTGCGGATCTGGCTGTGTCCACTCACCCACTGGAGACGGGCAGGGAAGGCGCAGTGTGGATCTGCCTGTGTCCACTCACACACGGGAGACGGGCAAGAGGGTGCTGTGTGGATCTGGCTGTGTCCACTCACCCACGGCAGACGGGCAGGGAGGGCGCAGTGCGGATCTCGCTGTGTCCACTCACCCACGGCAGACGGGCAGGCAGGGCGCAGTGCGAATCTCGCTGTGTCCACTCACCCACGTGAGACGGTAAGTCAAGGCACAGTGTGGATCTGGCTGTGTCCACTCACCCACGGGAGACGGGCAGAAAGGGTGCTGTGTGGATCTGGGTATGTATACTGACCCACGGCAGACGGGCAGTCAGGGCGCAGTGCGGATCTGGCTGTGTCCACTCACCCACGAGAGACGGGCAGGCAGGGCGCAATGCGGATCTGGCTGTGTCCCCTCACCCACGGCAGACTGTCAGGCAGGGCGCAGTGCGGAACTGGCTGTGTCCACTCACCCATGGGAGACGGGTAGGCAAGGCGCAGTGTGGATCTGGCTGTGTCCACTCACCCACGGGAGACGGCCAGAGAGGGTGCTGTGTGGATCTGGCTATGTCCACTGACCCACGGGAGACGGGCAGAAAGGGCGCTGTGTGGATCTGGCTATGTATACTGACCCACGGCAGACGGGCAGTCAGGGCGCAGTGCGGATCTGGCTGTGTCCACTCACCTACGGCAGACCGGCAGGCAGGGCGCAATGCGGATCTGGCTGTGTCCACTCACCCACGGTAGACGGGCAGAGAGGGTGCAGTGTGGATCTGGCTATGTCCACTGACCCACGGCAGACGGGCAGGCAGGGCGCAGTGCGGATGTGGCTGTGTGCAATCAACCACGGCAGACGGGAAGGCAGGGCGCAGTGCGGATCTGGCTGTGTCCACTCACCCACGGGAGACGGGTAGGCAAGGCGCAGTGTGGATCTGGCTGTGTCCACTCACCCACGGGAGACGGGCAGAGAGGGTGCTGTGTTGATCTGGCTGTGTCCAATGGCACATGGCAGACGGGCTGGCAGGGCGCAGTGCGGATCTGGCTGTGTCCACTCATCCACGGCAGACCGTCAGGAAGGGCACAGTGCGGATCTGGCTGTGTCCACTCCCCCACGCGAGACGGGCAGAGAGGGTGCCGTGTGGATTTGGCTTTGTCCACTGACCCACGGCAGACGGGCAAGCAGGGCGCAGTGCGGATCTGGCTGTGTCCACTCACCCACGGCAGATGGGCCGGCAGGGCGCAGTGCGGATCTGGCTGTGTCCACTCACCCACGGGAGACGGGCAGGCAGGGCGCAGTGCGGATCTGGCTGTGTCCACTCACCCACGGCAGACGGTCAGAAGGGCGCAGTGCGGATCTGGCTGTGTCCATTCACCCACGGGAGACGGGTAGGCAAGGCGCAGTGTGGATCTGGCTGTTTCCACTCACCCACGGGAGACGGGCAGGCAGGGCGCAGTGCGGATCTGGCTGTGTCCACTCACCCACGGCAGACTGGCAGGCAGGGTGCAGTGCGGATCTGGCTGTGTCCACTCACCCACGGGAGATGGGTAGGCAAGGCGCAGTGTGGATCTGGCTGTGTCCACTCACCCACGGGAGACGGGCAAATAGGGTGCTGTGTGGATCTGGATATGTCCACTGACCATCGGCTGACGGGCAGGCAGTGCGCAGTGCGAATCTGGCTTTGTCCACTCACCCACGGCAGACGGGCATGCAGGGCGCAGTGCGGAACTGGCTGTGTCCACTCACCCACGGGAGATGGGCAGGCAAGGCGCAGTGTGGATCTGGTTGTGTCCATTCACCCACGGGAGACGGGCAGAGAGGGTGCTGTGTGGATCTGGCTATGTACACTGACCCACGGCAGACGGGCAGGCAGGGCGCAGTGCGGATCTGGCTGTGTCCACTACCCACGGCAGACGGTAAGGAAGGGCGCAGTGCGGATCTGGCGGTGTCCACTCACCCACTGGAGACGGGCAGAGAGGGTGCTGTGTTGATCTGGCTGTGTCCACACACCCACGGGAGTCGTGTAGGCAAGGCGCAGTGTTGATCTGGCTGTGTCCACTCACTGACGGGAGACGGGCAGCGAGGGTGCTGTGTGGATCTGGCTATCTCCACTGACCCACGGCAGACGGGCATGCAGGGCGCAGTGCGGATCTGGCTGTGTCCACTCACCCACGGCAGACGGTCAGGCAGGGCGCAGTGCGGAATTGGCTGTGTCCACTCACCCACGGGAGACGGGTAGGCAGGGCGCAGTGTGGATCTGGCTGTGTCCACTCACCCACAGGAGACGGGCAGAGAGGGTCCTCTGTGGATCTGGCTATGTCCAATGACACACGGCAGTCGGGCTGGCAGGGCACAGTGCGGATCTGGCTTTGTCCACTCATCCACGGCAGACGGTCAGGATGGGCACAGTGCGGATCTGGCTGTTTCCACTCCCCCACGCGAGACGGGCAGAGAGGGTGCCGTGTGGATCTGGCTATGTCCACTGAACCACGGCAGAAGGGCATGCAGGGCGCAGTGCGGATCTGGCTGTGGCCCCTCACCCACGGCAGACGGTCAGACAGGGCGCAGTGCGGAATTCGCTGTGTCCACTCACCCACGGCAGACGGGCAGGCAGGGCGCAGTGCGGATCTGGCTGTGTCCACTCACCCACAAGAGACGGGTAGGCAAGGCGCAGTGTGGATCTGGCTGTGTCCACTCACCCACGGGAGACGGGCAGGCAGGGAGCAGTGCGGGTCTGGCTGTGTCCACACACCCACGGCAGACGGTCAGGAAGGGCGCAGTGCGGATCTGGCTGTGTCCACCCCCCCACTGAAGACGGGCAGGCAGGGCGCAGTGCTGATCTGGCTGTGTCCACTCACCCACGGCAGACAGGTAGGCAGGGCGCAGTGCGGATATGGCTGTGTCCACTCACCCACGGGAGACGGGCAGGCAAGGCGCAGTGTGGATTTGGGTGTGTCCACTTACCCACGGGAGACGTGCAGAGACGGTGCTGTGTGGATCTGGCTATGTACACTGACCCACGGCAGACGGGCCGGCAGGGCGCAGTGCGCATCTGGCTGTTTCCAATCACCCAAGGCAGACGGGCAGGCAGGGCGCAGTGCGGATCTGGCTGTGTCCACTCACCCACGGGAGACGGGCAAAGAGGGTGCTGTGTGGATGTGGCTATGTACACTGACCCACGGCAGACGGGCAGGCAGGGCGCAGTGCGGATCTGGCTGTTTCCAATCACCCACGGCAGACGGGCAGGCAGGGCGCAGTGAGGATCTGGCTGTGTCCACTCACCCACGGCAGACGGTCAGGCAGGGCGCAGTGTGGATCTGGCTCTGTCCACTCACACACGGGAGACGGGCAGAGAGGGTGCTGTGTAAATCTGGCTATGTCCACTGACCCAAGGCAGACGGGCCGGCAGGGTGCAGTGCGGATCTGCCTGTGTCCACTCACCCACGGGATACGGGCAGGCAGGGCGCAGTGTGGATTTGGCTGTGTCCAATCACGCACGGCAGACGGGCAGGCAGGGCGCAGTGCGGATCTGGCTGTGTCCAATCACCCACGGACGACAGGCATGCAGGGCACAGTGCGGATCTGGCTATGTCCACTCACCCCCGGCAGACGGTCAGGCAGGGTGCAGTGCGGATCTGGCTGTGTTCACTCACCCACGGGAGACGGGCAGAGAGTGTGCTGTGTGGATCTGGCTATGTCCACTGACCCACGGCAGACGGGCAGGCAGGGCGCAGTGCGGATCTGGCTGTGTCCACTCACCCACGGGAGACAGGCAGGCAAGGCGCAGTGTGGATCTGGCTGTGTCCACTCACCCACGGGAGACGGACAGAGAAGGTGCCGTGTGGATCTGGCTATGTCCACAGACCCACGGTAGACGGGCAGGCAGGGCGCAGTGCGGATCTGGCTGTGTCCCCTCACCCACGGCAGGCGGTCAGGCAGGGCGCAGTGTTGATCTGGCTGTGTCCACTCACCCTCGGGAGACGGGCAGAGAGGGTGCTGTGTGGATCTGGCTATGTCCACTGACCCACGGCAGACGGGCAGGCAGGGCGCAGTGCGTATTTGGCTGTGTCCACTCACCCACGGGAGACGGGCAGGCAAGGCGCAGTGTGGATCTGGCTGTGTCCACTCACCCATGGCAGACGGGCAGGCAGGGCGCAGTGCGGATCTGGCTGTGTCCACTCACCCACGGCAGACGGTCAGGCATGGCGCAGTGCGGATCTGGCTGTGTCCACTCACCCACGGGAGACGGGTAGGCAAGGCGCAGTGTAGATCTGGCTGTGTCCACTCATCAACGGGAGAGGGGCAGAGAGGGTGCCGTGTGGATCTGGCTATGTCCACTGACCCACGGCAGACGGGCAGGCAGGGCGCAGTGCAGATCTGGCTGTGTCCCCTCACTCACGGCAGACGGTCAGGCAGGGCACAGTGCGGATCTGCCTATGTCCACTCACCCACGGGATACGGGTAGGCAAGGTGCACTGTGGATCTGGCTGTGTCCACTCACCTACGGGAGACGGGCAGAGAGGGTGCTGTGGATCCGGCTATGTCCACTGACCCACGGCAGACGGGCAGGCAGGGCGCAGTGCGGATCTGGCTGTGTCCAATCACCCACGGCAGACGGGCAGGCAGTTCGCAATGCGGATCAGGCTGTGTCCACTCACCCACGGCAGACGGTCAGGCAGGGCGCAGTGCGGATCTGGCTGTGTCCACTCACCCATGGAAGACGGGTAGGGAAGGCGCACTGTGGATCTGGCTGTGTCCAATCACCCACGGGATACGGGCAGAAAGGGTGCTGTGTGGATCTGGCTATGTCCACTGACCCACGGCAGACGGGCAGGCAGGGCGCAATGCGGATCTGGCTGTGTCCACTGACCCACGGCAGACGGGCAGGCAGGGTGCAGTGCGGATCTGGCTGTGTCCACTCACCCCCGGCAGACGGTTAGGCAGGCTGCAGTGCGGATCTGGCTAGGGCAGGCAAGGCACAGTGTGGAATTGGCTGTGTCCATCACCCACGGGAGACGGGTAGGCAAGGCGCAGTGTGGATCTGGCTGTGTCCACTCACTCACGGGAGACGGGCAGAGAGGGGGCTGTGTGGATCTGGCTATGTCCACTGACCCACGGCAGACGAGCAGGCAGGGCGCAGTGCGGATCTGGCTGTGTCCACTCATCCACGGGAGACAGGCAGGCAAGGCGCAGTGTGGATCTGGCTGTGTCCACTCACCCACGGGAGACGGACAGAGAGGGTGCCGTGTGGATCTGGCTATGTCCACAGACCCACGGTAGACGGGCAGGCAGGGCGCAGTGCGGATCAGGCTGTGTCCCCTCACCCACGGCAGACGGGCAGGCAGGGCAATGTGCGGATCTGGCTGTGTGCAATCACCCACGGGAGACGGGCAGGCAAGGCGCAGTGTGGATCTGGCTGTGTCCACTCACCCTCGGGAGACGGGAAGACAGGGTGCTGTGTGGATCTGGCTATGTCCACTGACCTACGGCAGACGGGCAGGCAGGGCGCAGTGCGGATCTGGCTGTGTCCACTCACCCACGGCAGACGGGCAGGCACTGCGATGTGCGGATCTGGCAGTGTGCACTCACCCACGGGAGACGGGCAGGCAAGGCGCAGTGTGGATCTGGCTGTGTCCACTCACCCACGGGAGACGGGCAGACAGGGTGCTGTGTGCATCTGGCTATGTCCACTGACCGACGGCAGACGGACATGCAGGGCGCAGTGCGGATCTGGCTCTGTCCACTCACCCATGGCAGACGGTCAGGCAGGGCGCAGTCCGAATCTTGCTAAGTCCACTCACCCACGGGAAACGGGCAGGCAGGGCACAGTGCGGATCTGGCTGTGTCCTCTCACCCACGGCACACGGGCAGGCAGGGCGCAGTGCGGATCTGGCTGTGTCCGCTCACCCACGGGAGATGGGCAAGCAAGGCGCAGTGTGGATCTGGCAGTGTCCACTCACCCACGGGAGACGGGCAGAGAGAGTGCTGTGTGGATCTGACTATGTCCACTACCCAAGGCAGACGGGCAGGCAGGGCGCAGTGCGGATCTGGCTGTGTCCACTCACCCACGGCAGACGGGCAGGCAGGGCGCAGTGCGGATCTGGCTGTGTCCACTCACTCACGGGAGACGGGCAGGCAAGGCGCAGTGTGGATCTGGCTGTGTCCACTCACCCACGGGATACGGGCAGAGAGGGTGCTGTGTGGATCTGGCTATGTACACTGACCCACTGCAGACGGGCCGGCAGGGCGCAGTGCGGATCTGGCTGTGTCCACTCACCCACGGCAGACGGGCAGGCAGGGCGCAGTGCGGATCTGGCTGTGTCCACTCACCCACGGGAGACCGGCAGGCAGGGCGCAGTGCGGATCTGGCGGTGTCCACTCACCCACGGGCGACGGGCAGGCACGGCGCAGTGCGGATCTGGCTGTGTCTACTCTCCCACAGGAGACAGGCAGGCAGGGTGCAGTGCAGAATTGGCTGAGGCCACTCACACACGGCAGACAGGCAGGCAGGGCGAAGTGCGGATCTGGCTGTGTCCACTCACCCAAGGGAGACGGGCAGGCAAGGCGCAGTGTGGATTTGGCTGTGTCCACTCACCCACGGGAGACGGGCAGAGAGGGTGCTGTGTGGATCTGGCTCTGTCCACTGACCCACGGCAGACGGGCAGGCAGGGCGCAGTGCGGATCTGGCTGTGTCCACTCACCCACGACAGACGGGCAGGCAGGGCGCAGTGCGGATCTGGCTGTGTCCACTCAACCACGGGAGACGGGCAGGCAAGGCGCAGTGTGGATCTGGCTGTGTCCACTCACCCACGGCAGACGGTCAGGAAGGGCGCAGTGCGGATCTGGCTGTGTCCACACACCCACGGGAGACGGGCAGGTAGGGCGCAGTGCGGATCTGGCTGTGTCCACTCACCCACGGGAGACCGGCAGGCAGGGCGCAGTGCGGATCTGGCGGTGTCCACTCACCCACGGGCGACGGGCAGGCACGGCGCAGTGCGGATCTGGCTGTGTCTACTCTCCCACAGGAGACAGGCAGGCAGGGTGCAGTGCAGAATTGGCTGAGGCCACTCACACACGGCAGACAGGCAGGCAGGGCGAAGTGCGGATCTGGCTGTGTCCACTCACCCAAGGGAGACGGGCAGGCAAGGCGCAGTGTGGATTTGGCTGTGTCCACTCACCCACGGGAGACGGGCAGAGAGGGTGCTGTGTGGATCTGGCTCTGTCCACTGACCCACGGCAGACGGGCAGGCAGGGCGCAGTGCGGATCTGGCTGTGTCCACTCACCCACGACAGACGGGCAGGCAGGGCGCAGTGCGGATCTGGCTGTGTCCACTCAACCACGGGAGACGGGCAGGCAAGGCGCAGTGTGGATCTGGCTGTGTCCACTCACCCACGGCAGACGGTCAGGAAGGGCGCAGTGCGGATCTGGCTGTGTCCACACACCCACGGGAGACGGGCAGGTAGGGCGCAGTGCGGATCTGGCTGTGTTCACTCACCCACGGCAGACGGGCAGGCAGGGCGCAGGGCGGTTCTGGCTGTGTCCACTCACCCACGGGAGATGGGTAGGCAAGGCGCAGTGTGGATCTGGCTGTGTCCACTCACCCACGGGAGATGGGCAGATAGGGTGCTGTGTGGATCATGCTATGTCCACTGACCCTCGGCTGACGGGCAGGCAGGGCGCAGTGCGGATCTGGCTGTGTCCCCTCACCCACGGCAGACGGTCAGGCAGGGCGCAGTGCGGATCTGGCTTGTCCACTCTCCCACGGGAGACGGGTAGGCAAGGCGCAGTGTGGATCTGGCTGTGTCCACTCACCCACGGGAGACGGGCAGAGAGGCTGCTGTGTTGATCTGGCTGTGTCCACACAAACACGGGAGTCGTGTAGGCAAGGCGCAGTGTTGATCTGGCTGTGTCCACTCACCGACGGGAGACGGGCAGAGAGGGTGCTGTGTGGATCTGGCTATCTCCACTGACCCCCGGCAGACTGGCATGCAGGGCGCAGTGCGGATCTGGCTGTGTCCACTCACCCACGGCAGACGGGCAGGCAGGGCGCATTGCGGATCTGGCTGTGTCCACTCACCCACGGGAGACGGGCAAAGAGGGTGCAGTGTGGATCTGGCTATGTACACTGACCCACGGCAGACTGGCAGGAAGGGCGCAGTGCGGTTCTGGCTGTGTCCACTCACCCACGGCAGACGGGCAGGCAGGGCGCAGTGCGGATCTGGCTGTGTCCAATCACCCACGGCAGACGGGCAGGCAGGGCGCAGTGATGATCTGGCTGTGTCCGCTCACCCACGGCAGACGGTCAGGAAGGGCGCAGTGCGGATCTGGCGGTGTCCACTCACCAACGGGAGACGGGCAGGCAGGGCGCAGTGCGGATCTGGCTGTGTCCACTCTCCCACGGGAGACGAGCAGGCAGGGCGCAGTGTGTATCTGGCTGTGTCCACTCACACACGGGAGACGGGCAGGCAGGGCGCAGTGCGGATCAGGCTGTGTCCACTCACCCAAGGGAGACGGGCAGGCAGGGCGCAGTGCGGATCTGGCTGTGTCCACTCACCCACGGGAGACGGGCAGGCAGGGCGCAGTGCGGATCTGGCTGTGTCCATTCACCCACGGGAGACGGGCAGGCAGGGCGCAGTGCGGATCTGGCTGTGTCCACTCACCCATGGGAGACGGTTAGGCAAGGCGCAGTGTGGATCTGGCTGTGTCCACTCACCCACGGGAGACGGGCAGAAAGGGTGCTGTGTGGATCTGGGTATGTATACTGACCCACGGCAGACGGGCAGTCAGGGCGCAGTGCGGATCTGGCTGTGTCCACTCACCCACGAGAGACGGGCAGGCAGGGCGCAATGCGGATCTGGCTGTGTCCCCTCACCCACGGCAGACTGTCAGGCAGGGCGCAGTGCGGAACTGGCTGTGTCCACTCACCCATGGGAGACGGGTAGGCAAGGCGCAGTGTGGATCTGGCTGTGTCCACTCACCCAAGGGAGACGGCCAGAGAGGGTGCTGTGTGGATCTGGCTATGTCCACTGACCCACGGGAGACGGGCAAAAAGGGCGCTGTGTGGATCTGGCTATGTATACTGACCCACGGCAGACGGGCAGTCAGGGCGCAGTGCGGATCTGGCTGTGTCCACTCACCTACGGCAGACCGGCAGGCAGGGCGCAATGCGGATCTGGCTGTGTCCACTCACCCACGGTAGACGGGCAGAGAGTGTGCAGTGTGGATCTGGCTATGTCCACTGACCCACGGCAGACGGGCAGGCAGGGCGCAGTGCGGATGTGGCTGTGTGCAATCAACCACGGCAGACGGGAAGGCAGGGCGCAGTGCGGATCTGGCTGTGTCCACTCACCCACGGGAGACGGGTAGGCAAGGCGCAGTGTGGATCTGGCTGTGTCCACTCACCCACGGGAGACGGGCAGAGAGGGTGCTGTGTTGATCTGGCTGTGTCCAATGGCACATGGCAGACGGGCTGGCAGGGCGCAGTGCGGATCTGGCTGTGTCCACTCATCCACGGCAGACCGTCAGGAAGGGCACAGTGCGGATCTGGCTATGTCCACTCCCCCACGCGAGAGGAGCAGAGAGGGTGCCGTGTGGATCTGGCTTTGTCCACTGACCCACGGCAGACGGGCAAGCAGGGCGCAGTGCGGATCTGGCTGTGTCCACTCACCCACGGCAGACGGGCCGGCAGGGCGCAGTGCGGATCTGGCTGTGTCCACTCACCCACGGGAGACGGGCAGGCAGGGCGCAGTGCGGATCTGGCTGTGTCCACTCACCCACGGCAGACGGTCAGAACCGCGCAGTGCGGATCTGGCTGTGTCCATTCACCCACGGGAGACGGGTAGGCAAGGCGCAGTGTGGATCTGGCTGTTTCCACTCACCCACGGGAGACGGGCAGGCAGGGCGCAGTGCGGATCTGGCTGTGTCCACTCACCCACGGCAGACTGGCAGGCAGGGTGCAGTGCGGATCTGGCTGTGTCCACTCACCCACGGGAGATGGGTAGGCAAGGCGCAGTGTGGATCTGGCTGTGTCCACTCACCCACGGGAGACGGGCAAATAGGGTGCTGTGTGGATCTGGCTATGTCCACTGACCATCGGCTGACGGGCAGGCAGGGCGCAGTGCGAATCTGGCTTTGTCCACTCACCCACGGCAGACGGGCATGCAGGGCGTAGTGCGGAACTGGCTGTGTCCACTCACCCACGGGAGATGGGCAGGCAAGGCGCAGTGGGGATCTGGCTGTGTCCATTCACCCACGGGAGACGGGCAGAGAGGGTGCTGTGTGGATCTGGATATGTACACTGACCCACGGCAGACGGGCAGGCAGGGCGCAGTGCGGATCTGGCTGTGTCCACTACCCACGGCAGACGGTAAGGAAGGGCGCAGTGCGGATCTGGCGGTGTCCACTCACCCACTGGAGACGGGCAGAGAGGGTGCTGTGTTGATCTGGCTGTGTCCACACACCCACGGGAGTCGTGTAGGCAAGGCGCAGTGTTGATCTGGCTGTGTCCACTCACTGACGGGAGACGGGCAGCGAGGGTGCTGTGTGGATCTGGCTATCTCCACTGACCCACGGCAGACGGGCATGCAGGGCGCAGTGCGGATCTGGCTGTGTCCACTCACCCACGGCAGACGGTCAGGCAGGGCGCAGTGCGGAATTGGCTGTGTCCACTCACCCACGGGAGACGGGTAGGCAGGGCGCAGTGTGGATCTGGCTGTGTCCACTCACCCACAGGAGACGGGCAGAGAGGGTCCTCTGTGGATCTGGCTATGTCCAATGACACACGGCAGTCGGGCTGGCAGGGCACAGTGCGGATCTGGCTTTGTCCACTCATCCACGGCAGACGGTCAGGATGGGCACAGTGCGGATCTGGCTGTGTCCACTCCCCCACGCGAGACGGGCAGAGAGGGTGCCGTGTGGATCTGGCTATGTCCACTGAACCACGGCAGAAGGGCATGCAGGGCGCAGTGCGGATCTGGCTGTGGCCCCTCACCCACGGCAGACGGTCAGACAGGGCGCAGTGCGGAATTCGCTGTGTCCACTCACCCACGGCAGACGGGCAGGCAGGGCGCAGTGCGGATCTGGCTGTGTCCACTCACCCACAAGAGACGGGTAGGCAAGGCGCAGTGTGGATCTGGCTGTGTCCACTCACCCACGGGAGACGGGCAGGCAGGGAGCAGTGCGGGTCTGGCTGTGTCCACACACCCACGGCAGACGGTCAGGAAGGGCGCAGTGCGGATCTGGCTGTGTCCACCCCCCCACGGAAGACGGGCAGGCAGGGCGCAGTGCTGATCTGGCTGTGTCCACTCACCCACGGCAGACAGGTAGGCAGGGCGCAGTGCGGATATGGCTGTGTCCACTCACCCACGGGAGACGGGCAGGCAAGGCGCAGTGTGGATTTGGGTGTGTCCACTTACCCACGGGAGACGTGCAGAGACGGTGCTGTGTGGATCTGGCTATGTACACTGACCCACGGCAGACGGGCCGGCAGGGCGCAGTGCGCATCTGGCTGTTTCCAATCACCCAAGGCAGACGGGCAGGCAGGGCGCAGTGCGGATCTGGCTGTGTCCACTCACCCACGGGAGACGGGCAAAGAGGGTGCTGTGTGGATGTGGCTATGTACACTGACCCACGGCAGACGGGCAGGCAGGGCGCAGTGCGGATCTGGCTGTTTCCAATCACCCACGGCAGACGGGCAGGCAGGGCGCAGTGAGGATCTGGCTGTGTCCACTCACCCACGGCAGACGGTCAGGCAGGGCGCAGTGTGGATCTGGCTCTGTCCACTCACACACGGGAGACGGGCAGAGAGGGTGCTGTGTGGATCTGGCTATGTCCACTGACCCAAGGCAGACGGGCCGGCAGGGTGCAGTGCGGATCTGCCTGTGTCCACTCACCCACGGGATACGGGCAGGCAGGGCGCAGTGTGGATTTGGCTGTGTCCAATCACGCACGGCAGACGGGCAGGCAGGGCGCAGTGCGGATCTGGCTGTGTCCAATCACCCACGGACGACAGGCATGCAGGGCACAGTGCGGATCTGGCTATGTCCACTCACCCCCGGCAGACGGTCAGGCAGGGTGCAGTGCGGATCTGGCTGTGTTCACTCACCCACGGGAGACGGGCAGAGAGTGTGCTGTGTGGATCTGGCTATGTCCACTGACCCACGGCAGACGGGCAGGCAGGGCGCAGTGCGGATCTGGCTGTGTCCACTCACCCACGGGAGACAGGCAGGCAAGGCACAGTGTGGATCTGGCTGTGTCCACTCACCCACGGGAGACGGACAGAGAAGGTGCCGTGTGGATCTGGCTATGTCCACAGACCCACGGTAGACGGGCAGGCAGGGCGCAGTGCGGATCTGGCTGTGTCCCCTCACCCACGGCAGGCGGTCAGGCAGGGCGCAGTGTTGATCTGGCTGTGTCCACTCACCCTCGGGAGACGGGCAGAGAGGGTGCTGTGTGGATCTGGCTATGTCCACTGACCCACGGCAGACGGGCAGGCAGGGCGCAGTGCGTATTTGGCTGTGTCCACTCACCCACGGGAGACGGGCAGGCAAGGCGCAGTGTGGATCTGGCTGTGTCCACTCACCCATGGCAGACGGGCAGGCAGGGCGCAGTGCGGATCTGGCTGTGTCCACTCACCCACGGCAGACGGTCAGGCATGGCGCAGTGCGGATCTGGCTGTGTCCACTCACCCACGGGAGACGGGTAGGCAAGGCGCAGTGTAGATCTGGCTGTGTCCACTCATCAACGGGAGAGGGGCAGAGAGGGTGCCGTGTGGATCTGGCTATGTCCACTGACCCACGGCAGACGGGCAGGCAGGGCGCAGTGCAGATCTGGCTGTGTCCCCTCACTCACGGCAGACGGTCAGGCAGGGCACAGTGCGGATCTGCCTATGTCCACTCACCCACGGGATACGGGTAGGCAAGGTGCACTGTGGATCTGGCTGTGTCCACTCACCTACGGGAGACGGGCAGAGAGGGTGCTGTGGATCCGGCTATGTCCACTGACCCACGGCAGACGGGCAGGCAGGGCGCAGTGCGGATCTGGCTGTGTCCAATCACCCACGGCAGACGGGCAGGCAGTTCGCAATGCGGATCAGGCTGTGTCCACTCACCCACGGCAGACGGTCAGGCAGGGCGCAGTGCGGATCTGGCTGTGTCCACTCACCCAAGGAAGACGGGTAGGGAAGGCGCACTGTGGATCTGGCTGTGTCCAATCACCCACGGGATACGGGCAGAAAGGGTGCTGTGTGGATCTGGCTATGTCCACTGACCCACGGCAGACGGGCAGGCAGGGCGCAATGCGGATCTGGCTGTGTCCACTGACCCACGGCAGACGGGCAGGCAGGGTGCAGTGCGGATCTGGCTGTGTCCACTCACCCCCGGCAGACGGTTAGGCAGGGTGCAGTGCGGATCTGGCTAGGGCAGGCAAGGCACAGTGTGGAATTGGCTGTGTCCATCACCCACGGGAGACGGGTAGGCAAGGCGCAGTGTGGATCTGGCTGTGTCCACTCACTCACGGGAGACGGGCAGAGAGGGGGCTGTGTGGATCTGGCTATGTCCACTGACCCACGGCAGACGAGCAGGCAGGGCGCAGTGCGGATCTGGCTGTGTCCACTCATCCACGGGAGACAGGCAGGCAAGGCGCAGTGTGGATCTGGCTGTGTCCACTCACCCACGGGAGACGGACAGAGAGGGTGCCGTGTGGATCTGGCTATGTCCACAGACCCACGGTAGACGGGCAGGCAGGGCGCAGTGCGGATCAGGCTGTGTCCCCTCACCCACGGCAGACGGGCAGGCAGGGCAATGTGCGGATCTGGCTGTGTGCAATCACCCACGGGAGACGGGCAGGCAAGGCGCAGTGTGGATCTGGCTGTGTCCACTCACCCTCGGGAGACGGGAAGACAGGGTGCTGTGTGGATCTGGCTATGTCCACTGACCTACGGCAGACGGGCAGGCAGGGCGCAGTGCGGATCTGGCTGTGTCCACTACCCACGGCAGACGGTAAGGAAGGGTGCAGTGCGGATCTGGCGGTGTCCACTCACCGACTGGAGACGGGCAGAGAGGGTGCTGTGTTGATCTGGCTGTGTCCACACACCCACGGGAGTCGTGTAGGCAAGGCGCAGTGTTGATCTGGCTGTGTCCACTCACCGACGAGAGACGGGCAGAGAGGGTGCTGTGTGGATCTGGCTATCTCCACTGACCCAAGGCAGACGGGCATGCAGGGCGCAGTGCGGATCTGGCTGTGTCCACTCACCCACGGCAGACGGTCAGGCAGGGCGCAGTGCGGAATTGGCTGTGTCCACTCACCCACGGGAGACGGGTAGGCAGGGCGCAGTGTGGATCTGGCTGTGTCCACTCACCCACAGGAGACGGGCAGAGAGGGTCCTGTGTGGATCTGGCTATGTCCAATGACACACGGCAGTCGGGCTGGCAGGGCGCAGAGCGGATCTGGCTGTGTCCACTCATCCACGGCAGACGGTCAGGAAGGGCACAGTGCGGAACTGGCTGTGTACACTCCCCCACGCGAGACGGGCAGAGAGTGTGCCGTGTGGATCTGGCTATGTCCACTGAACCACGGCAGACGGGCATGCAGGGCGCAGTGCGGATCTGGCTGTGTCCCCTCACCCACAGCAGACGGTCAGACAGGGCGCAGTGCGGAATTGGCTGTGTCCACTCACCCACGGCAGACGGGCAGGCAGGGCGCAGTGCGGATCTGGCTGTGTCCACTCACCCACAAGAGACGGGTAGGCAAGGCGCAGTGTGGATCTGGCTGTGTCCACTCACCCACGGGAGACGGGCAGGCAGGGAGCAGTGCGGGTCTGGCTGTGTCCACACACCCACGGCAGACAGTCAGGAAGGGCGCAGTGCGGATCTGGCTGTGTCCACTCACCCACGGCAGACAGATAGGCAGGGCGCAGTGCGGATATGGCTGTTTCCAATCACCCACGGGAGACGGGCAGGCAAGGCGCAGTGTGGATCTGGCTGTGTCCACTCACCCACGGGAGACGGGAAAAGAGGGTGCTGTGTGGATGTGGCTATGTACACTGACCCACGGCAGACGGTCAGGAAGGGCGCAGTGCGGATCTGGCTGTGTCCACTCACCCACGGCAGACAGGTAGGCAGGGCGCAGTGCGGATCTGGCTGTGTCCACTCACCCATGGGAGACGGGCAGGCAGGGCGCAGTGCGGATCTGGCTGTGTCCACTCACCCACGGGAGATGGGATGGCAAGGCGCAGTGTGGATCTGGCTGTGTCCACTCACCCACGGGAGACTGGCAGAGAGGGTGCTGTGTGGATCTGGCTATGTCCACTGACCCACGGCACACGGGAAGGCAGGTCGCAGTGCGGATCTGGCTGTGTCCACAAACCCACGGGAGTCGGGTAGGCAAGGCGCAGTGTGGATCTGGCTGTGTCCACTCACCAACGGGAGACGGGCAGAGTGGGTGCTGTGTGGATCTGGCTATGTCCACTGACCCACGGCAAACGGGCAGGAGGGCACAGTGCGGATCAGCCTGTGTCCACTCACCCACGGCAAACGGTCAGGCCGGGCGCAGTGCGGATCTGGCTGTGTCCACTCACCCACGTAGACGGGTAGGCAAGTCACAGTTTGGATCTGGCTGTGTCCATTCACCCACGAGAGACGGGCAGAGAGGGTGCTGTGTGGATCTGGCTATGTCCACTGACCCACGGCAGACGGGCAGGCAGGGCGCAGTGTTGATCAGGCTGTGTCCACTCACTCACGGTAGACGGGCACGCAGGGCGCAGTACGGATCTGGTTAAGTCCACTCACCCACGGGAGACGGGCAGGCAAGGCGCAGTGTGCATCTGGCTGTGTCTACTCACCCACGGGAGACGGACAGAGAGGGTGATGTGTGGATCTGGCCCTGTCCACTGACCCACGGCAGACGGGCCGGCAGGGCGCAGTGCGGATCTGGCTATGTCCACTCACCCACGGCAGACGGGCAGGCAGGGCGCAGTGAGGATCTGCTGTGTCCACTCACTCACGGGAGATGGGAAGGAAAGGCGAAGTGTGGATCTGGCTTGGCCACTCACCCACGGGAGACGGGCAGGCAAGTCGCAGTGTGGATCTGGCTGTGTCCACTCACCCACGGGAGATGGACAGAAATGGTGCTGTGTGGATCTGGCCCTGTCCTCTGACCCACGACACACGGGCAGGCAGGGCGCAGTGGGGATTTGGCTATGTCCACTGACCCATGGCAGACCGGCAGGCAGGGCACAGTGCGGATCTGGCTTGGCCACTCACCCACGGGAGACGGGCAGGCAAGGCGCAGTGTGGATCTGGCTGTGTCTACTCACCCACGGGAGACGGGCACAGAGGGTGCTGTGTGGATCTGACTCTGTCCGCTGACCCACGGCAGACGGTCAGGCAAGTCGCAGTGCGGATCTGGCGGTGTCCACTCACTCACGGGAGACGGGCAGAGAGGGTGCCATGTGGATCTGGCTATGTCCACTGACCCATGGCAGACGGGTAGGCAGGGCGTAGTGCCGATCTGGCTATGTCCACTCATCCACGGGAGATGGGCAGGCAGCGCGCAGTGCGGATCTGGCTGTGTCCCTTTACTCACGGGAGACGGGCATGCAAGGCGCAGTGTGGATCAGGTTGTGTCCACTCACCCATGGGAGACGGGCATGCAAGACACAGTGTGGATCTGGCTATGTCCACTGACCCACGGCAGACGGACAGGCAGGGCGCAGTGCGGATCTGGCTGTGTCCACTCACCCACGGGAGCCGGGCAGGCAGGGCGCAGTGCGGATCTGGCTGTGTCCACTCACCCACGGGAGACGAGCAGGCAAGGCGCAGTGTGGATCTGGCTGTGTCCACTCACCCACGGCTGACGGTCAGGCAGGGCGCAGTGCGGATCTGGCTGTGTCCACTCACCGACGGGAGACGGGTAAGCAAGGCGCAGTGTGGATCTGGCTGTGTCCACTCACCCACGGCAGACGGGCAGGCAGGGTGCAGTGCAGATATGGCTGTGTCCACTCACCCACGGGAGACGGGCAGGCATGGCCAGTGTGGATCTGGCTGTGTCCACTCACCCACGGGAGACAGTCAGAGAGGGTGCTTTGTGGATCTGGCTATGTCCAATGACCCACGGCATACGGGCAGGCAGGGCGCAGTGCGAATCTGGCTGCGTCCACTCTCCCACGGCAGATGGGCAGGCAGGGCGCACTGCGGATGTGGCTGTGTCCACTCACCAACAGGATACGGGCAGGCAGGGCGCTGTCCGGATCTGGCTGTGTCCACTCACCTAAGGGAGACGGGCACAGAGGGTGCTGTGTGGAGCTGGCTATGTAGACTGACCCACGGCTGACGGGCAGGCAGGGCGCAGTGCGGATCTGGCTGTGTACACTCACCCACGGCAGACGGTCAGGAAGGGAGCAGTGCGGATCTGGCTTGTCCACTCATCCACGGGAGACGGGCAGGCAAGGCGCAGTGTGGATCTGGCTGTGTCCACTCACCCACAGGATACCGGCAGAGACGGTGCTGTGTGGATCTGGCTATGTCCACTGACCCACGGCAGTCGGGCAGGCAGGGCGCAGTGCGGATCTGGCTGTGTCCACTCACCCACGGGAGACGGGCAGGCAGGGCGCAGTGCGGATCTGGCTGTGTCCACTCACCCACGGCAGTCGGGCAGGCAGGGCGCAGTGCGGATCTGCCTGTGTTCACTCACCCACGGGAGTCGGGTAGGCAAGGCGCAGTGTGGATCTGGCTGTGTCCACTCACCCACGGGATACGGGCAGAGTCGGTGCTGTGTGGATCTGGCTATGTCCACTGACCCACGGCAGACGGGCAGGCAGGGCACAGTGCGGATCTGGCTGTGTCCACTCACCCACGGAAGACGGGTGGCAAGTTGCAGTTTGGATCAGGCTGTGTCCATTAACCCACGGGAGACGGGCTGAGAGGGTGATGTGTGGATCTGGCTATGTCCACTGACCCATGGGAGACGGGCAGGCAGGCCGCAGTGCGGATCTGGCTGTGTCCATTCACCCACGGCAGACCGGCCAGCAGGGCGCAGTGCGGATCTGGCTGTGTCCACTCACCCACAAGAGACGGGCAGGCAAGGCACAGTGTGGATCTGGCTGTGTCCACTAACCCACGAGAGAAGGGCAGAGAGAGTGCTGTGTGGATCTGGCTATGTCCACTGACCCACGGCAGACGGGCAGGCAGGGCGCAGTGCGGATCTGGCTGTGTCCACTCACACATGGGAGACGGACAGGCAGGGCGCAGTGTGGATCTGGCTGTGTCCACTAACCTACGGGAGACGGGCAGAGAGGGTGCTGTGTGGATCTGGCTTTGTCCACTGACCCAGGGCAGACGGGCAGGCAGGGCGCAGTGCGGATCTGGCTGTGTCCACTCACCCACGGGAGACGGGCAGGCAGGGCGCAGGACGGATCTGGCTGTGTACACTCACCCATGGAGGACAGGCAGGCAAGGCGCAGTGTGGATCTGACTCTGTCCACTCACCCACGGGAGTCGGTCAGAGAGGAAGCTGTGTGGATCTGGCTGTGTCCACTGACCCAAGGCAGACTTGCAGGCAAGGCGCAGTGTGGATCTGGCTGTGTCCACTCACCCATGGGAGACGGGCAGGCAAGGCGCAATGCGGATCTGGCTGTGTCCACTCACCCACGGGAGACGGGCAGGCAGGGCGCAGTGCGGATCAGGCTGAGTCCACTCACCCACGGGATACGGGCAGGCAGGGCGCAGTGCGGATCTGGCTGTGTCCACTCACCCACGGCAGACGGGCAGGCAAGGCGCATTGTGGATCTAGCTGTGTCCACTCACCCACGGGAGAAGGGCAGAGAGGGTGCTGTGTGGATCTGGCTATGTCCACTCACCCACGGCAAACGGTCAGGCAGGGTGCAGTGCGGATCTGGCTGTGGCCACTCACCCACGGGAGACGGGTAGGCAATTCGCAGTTTGGATCTGGCTGTGTCCATTCACCCACGGGAGACGGGCACAGAGGGTGCTGTGTGGATCTGGCTATGTCCACTGGCCCACGGCAGACGGGCAGGCAGGACGCAGTGTGGTTCTGGCTGTGTTCACTCACCCACGGCAGACGGGCAGGCAGGGCGCAGTGAGGATCTGGCTGCGTCCACTCATCCACGGCAGACGGTCAGGCAGGGCGCAGTGCGGATCTGGCTGTGTCCAATCACCCACTGGAGACGGGTAGGCAAGGCGCCGTGTGGATCTGGATGTGTCCACTCACCCACGGGAGACGGGCAGAGAGGGTGCTGTGTGGATCTGGCTATGTCCACTGACCCACGGCAGACGGGCAGGCAGGGCGCAGTGCGAATCTGGCTGTGTCCACTCACCCACGGGAGACGGGCAGGCAGGGCGCCGTGCGGATCTGGCTGTGACCACTCACCCATGGGAGATGGGCAGGCAAGGCGCAGTGTGGATCTGGTTGTGTCCACTCACCCACGGGAGACGGGCAGAGAGGTTGCTGTGTGGATCTGTCTATGTCCACAGACTCATGGCAGATGGGCAGGGAGGGCGCAGTGCTGATCTCGCTTTGTCCACTCACCCATGGCAGACGGGAAGGCAGGGCGCAGTGCAGATATGGCTGTGTCCACTCACCCACGGCAGACGGGCAGGCAGGGCGCAGTGCGGATCTGGCTGTGTCCACTCACCCACGACAGACGGTAAGGCAAGGCGCAGTGTGGATCTGGCTGTGTCCACTCACCCACGGGAGACGGGCAGAAAGGGCGCTGTGTGGATCTGGCTATGTCCACTGACCCACGGCAGACGGGCAGGCAGGGCGCAGTGTGGATGTGGCTGGGTCCAATCACCCACGGCAGACGGGCAGGCAGGGCGCAGTGCGGATCTGGCTGTGTCCACTCACCCACGGCAGCGGTCAGGCAGGGCGCAGTGCAGATCTGGCGGTGTCCACTCACCCACGGGAGACGGGCAGGCAGGGCGCAGTGCGGATCTGGCTATGTCCACTCTCCCACGGGAGAAGGGCAGGCAAGGCGCAGTGTGGATCTGGCTGTGTCCACTCACCCAAGGGACACAGGCAGAGAGGGTGCTGTGTGGATCTGGCTATGTCCACTGACCCACGGCAGAGGGGCAGGCAGGGCGCAGTGCGGATCTCGCTGTGTCCAATCACCCACGGCAGACGGTCAGGCAGGGTGCAGTGCGGATCTGGCTGTGTCCACTCACCCACGGGAGACGGGCAGGAAAGGCGCACTGTTGATCTGGCTGTGACCACTCACCCATGGGAGACGGGCAGAGAGGGTGCTGTGTGGATCTAGCTATGTCCACTGACCCACGGAAGACGGGCAGGCCGGGTACATTGCGGATCTGGCTGTGTCCAATCATCCACGGCAGACGGGCAGGCAGGGCGCAGTGCGGATCTGTCTGTGTCCACTCACCCACGGCAGACGGTAAGGCAAGGCACAGTGTGGATCTGGCTGTGTCCACTCACCCACGGGAGACGGGGAGAGGGTCCTGTGTGGATCTGGCTATGTCCACTGACCCACGGCAGACGGGCAGGTAGGGCGCAGTGTGTATCTGGCTGTGTCCACTAACCCAAGGGAGACGGGTAGGCAAGGCACAGTGTGGATCTGGCTGTGTCCACCCACCCACCTGAGATGGGCAGAGAGGGTGCTTTGTGGATCTGGCTATGTCCACTGACCCATGGCAGACGGGCAGGCAGGGCGCAGTGCGGATCTGGCTGTGTCAACTCACCCACGGCAGACGGTCAGGAAGGGCGCAGTGCGGATCTGGCTGTGTCCACTCACCCACGGGAGACGGGCAGGCAGGGCACAGTGCGGATCTGGCTGTGTCCACTCACCCACGGCAGACGGGCAGGCAGGGCGCAGTGCGGATCTGGCTGTGTCCACTCACCCACGGGAGACGGGCAGGCAAGGCGCAGTGTGGATCTGGCTATGTCCACTCACCCACGGGAGACGGGCAGAAAGGGCGCTGTGTGGATCTGGCTATGTCCTCTGACCCACGGCAGACGGGCAGGCAAGTCACAGTGTGGATCTGGCTGTGTCCACTGATTCACGGGAGACGGGTAGAGAGGGTGCTGTGTGGATCTGGCTATGTAAACTGACCCACGGCAGACGGGCAGGCAGGGCGCAGTGCGGACTGGCTGAGTCCACTCACCCACGGCAGACGGTCAGGCAGGGCGCAGTGCGGATCTGGCGGTGTCCACTCACCCACGGGAGACGGGCAGGCAGGGCGCAGTGCGGATCTGGCTATGTCCACTCTCCCACGGAAGATGGGCAGGCAGGGCGCAGTGCGGATCTAGATGTGTCCACTCACACACGGCAGACAGGCAGGGAGGGCGCAGTGCAGATCACGCTGTGTCCACTCACCCATGGCAGACGGGCAGGCTGGCGCAATGCAGATCTGGCTGTGTCCACTCACCCACGGGAGACGGCGAGGCAAGGTCCAGTGTGGATCTGGCTGTGTCCACTCACCCACGGGAGACGGGCAGAGAGGGTGCTGTGTGGATCTGACAATGTCCACTGACCCACGGCGGACGAGCATGCAGGGCGCAAAGCGGATCTGGCTGTGTCCACTCACCCACTGCAGACGGTCATGAAGGGCGCAGTGCGGATCTGGCTGTGTCCACTCACCCACGGCAGACGGGCAGGCAGGGCGCAATGCGGATCTGGCTTTGTCCACTCAACCACGGCAGATGGTCAGGCAGGGCGCAGTGCGGATCTGGCTGTGTCCACTCACCCACGGGAGACAGGTAGGCAAGGCGCAGTGTGTATCTGGCTGTGTCAACTCACCCACGGGAGACGGGCAGAGAGGGTGCTGTCCGGATCTGGCTATGTCCACTGACCCACGGCAGACGGGCAGGCAGGGCGCAGTGCGGATGTGGCTGTGTCCAATCACCCACGGGAGACGGGTAGGCAAGGCGCAGTGTTGATCTGCCTGTGTCCACTCACCCACGGGAGACGGGCAGAGAGGGTGCTGTGTGGATCTGGCTATGTCCACTGACCCACAGCAGACGGGCAGGCAGGGCGCAGTGCGGATCTGGCTGTGTCCACTTACGCACGGCAGACGGGCAGGCAGGGCGCAGTGCGGATCTGGATGTGTCCACTCACCCACGGGAGACGGGCAGGCAAGGCGCAGTGTGGATCTGGCTGTGTCCACTCACCCACGGGAGATGGGCAAGGGGGTGCTGTATGTATCTGGCTATGTACACTGACCCACGGCAGACAAGCAGGCAGGGCGGTGTGCGGATCTGGCTATGTCCACTCACCCACGGGAGACGGGCAGGCAGGGCGCTGTGCGGATCTGGCTGTGTCCACTCACCCACGGGAGACGGGCAGGCAAGGCGCAGTGCGGATCTGGCTGTGTCCACTCACCCACGGCAGACGGGCAGGCAAGGCGCAGTGTGGATCTGGCTGTGTCCACTCTCCCACGGGAGACGGGCAGAAAGGGCGCTGTGTGGATCTGGCTCTGTCCACTGACCCACGGCAGACAAGAAGGCAGGGCACAATGCGGATCTGGCTGTGTCCAATCACCCGCGGCAGACGGGCAGGCAGGGCGCAATGCGGATCTAGCTGTGTCCACTCACCCACGGGAGACGGGCAGGCAGGGCGCAGTGCGGATCTGGCTGTGTCCAGTCACCCACGGGAGACGGTCAGAGAGGGTGCTGTGTGGATCTGGCTATGTCCACTGACCCACGGCAGACGGGCAGGCAGGGCGCAGTGCGGATCTGGCGGTGTCCACTCACCCACGGGAGACGGGCAGGCAGGGCGCAGTGTGGATCTGGCTGTGTCCACTCACCCACGGGAGACAGGCAGGCAAGGCGCAGTGTGGATCTGGCTGTGTCTACTCACGCACGGGAGACGGACAGAGAGGGTGCTGTGTGGATCTGGCCCTGTCCACTGACCCACGGCAGACCGGCCGGCAGGGCGCATTCTGGATCCGGCTATGTCCACTCACCCGGGGCAGACGGGCAGGCAGGGCGCAGTGAGGATCTGGCTGTGTTCACTCACCCACGGAAGATGGGATGGCAAGGCGCAGTGTGGATGTGGCTGTGTCCACTCACCAATGGGAGACGGGCAGAGAGAGTGCTGTGTGGATCTGGCTATGTCCACTGACCCACGGCAGACGGGAAGGCAGGGCGCAGTGCGGATCTGGCTGTGTCCACTCACCCACTGGAGATGGGCAGGCAAGGCGCAGTGTGGATCTGGCTGTGTCCACTCATCCAAGGGAGACGGGCAGGCAAGGCGCAGTGCGGATCTGGCTGTGTACACTCACCCACGGGAGACGGGCAGGCAGGGCGCAGTGCGGATCTGGCTGTGTACACTCACCCACGGCAGACGGTCAGGCAGGGTGCAGTGCGGATCTGGCTGTGTCCACTCATCCACGGGAGACGGGCAGGCAAGGCGCATGCGGATCTGGCTGTGTCCACTCACCCACGGGAGACGGGCAGGCAGTGCGCAGTACGGATCTGGCTGTGTCCACTCACCCACAGGAGATGGGATGGCAAGGCGCAGTGTGGATCTGGCTGTGTCCACTCACCCACGGGAGACGGGCAGAGAGGGTGCTGTGTGGATCTGGCTATGTCCAGTGACCCACGGCAGACGGGAAGGCAAGGCGCAGTGCGGATCTGGCTGTGTCCACTCACACACGGCAGACGGGCCGCCAGGGCGCAGTGCGGATCTGGCTGTGTCCACTCACCCACGGGAGACGGGCAGGCAAGGCGCAGTGTGGATCTGGCTGTGTCCACTCACCCACGGGAGATGGACAGAGAGGGTGCTGTGTGGATCTGGCACTGTCCACTGACCCACGACAGACGGGCAGGCAGGGCGCAGTGCGGATCTGGCTGTGTGCACTCACACACGGCAGACGGGCAGGCAGGGCGCAGTGCGGATCTGGCTGTGTCCACTAACCCACGGCAGACGGTCAGGCAGGGTGCAGTGCGGATCTGGCTGTGTCCACTCATCCACGGGAGACTGGCAGGCAATGCGCAGTGCCGATCTGGCTGTCTCCACTCACCCACGGGAGACGGGCAGGCAGGGCGCATTGCGGATCTGGCTGTGTCCTTCATCCACGGGAGACGGGCAGGCAAGGCGCAGTGCGGATCTTGCTGTGTCCACTCACCCACGGGAGACGGGTAGGCAAGGCGCAGTGTGGATCTGGCTGTGTCCACTCACCAACGGGAGACGGGCAGGAGGGTGCAGTGCGGATCTGGCTGTGTCCACTCACCCACGGCAAACGGTCAGGCAGGGCGCAGTGCGGATCTGGCTGTGTCCACTCACCCACGTAGACGGGTAGGCAAGTCGCAGTTTGGATCTGGCTGTGTCAATTCACCCACGACAGACGGGCAGAGAGGGTGCTGTGTGGATCAGGCTGTGTCCACTGACCCACGGCAGACGGGCAGGCAGGGCGCAGTGCGGATCTGGCTGTGTCCACTCACAGACGGGAGACGGGCAGGCGGGCGCAGTGCGGACATGGCTGTGTCCACTCACCCACGGGAGACGGCGAGGCAAGGTGCAGTGTGGATCTGGCTGTGTCCACTCACCCACGGGAGACGGGCAGGCAGGGCGCACTGCGGATCTGGCTGTGTCCACTCACCGACTGCAGACGGTCAGGAAGGGCGCAGTGCGGATCTGGCTGTGTCCACTCACCCACGGGAGACGGGCAGGCAGTGCGCAGTGCGGATCTGGCAGTGTCTACTCACCCACGGCATACGATTAGGCAGGGCGCAGTGCGGATCTGGCTGTGTCCACTCACCCACGGGAGACGGGCAGGCAAGGCGTAGTGTGGATCTGGCTGTGTCCACTCACCCACGGGAGACGGGCAGAGAGGGTGCTGTGTGGATCTGGCTATGTTCACTGACCCACGTCAGACGGGCAGGCAGGTCGCAGTGCAGATCTGGGTGTGTCCACTCACCCACGGGAGACGGGCAAAGAGGGTGCTGTGTGGATCTGCCTATGTACACTGACCCACGTCAGACGGGCAGGCAGGGTGCAGTGCGGATCTGGCTGTGTCCACTCACCCATGGCAGACGGGCAGGCAAGGGGCATTGTGGATCTGGCTGTGTCCACTCACCCACGGGAGACGGGCAGAGAGGTTGCTGTGTGGATCTGGCTATGTCCACTCACCCACGGCAGACGGGCAGGCAGGGCGCAGTGCGGATCTGGCTGTGTCCACTCACCCATGGCAGACGGGCAGGCAGGGCGCAGTGCGGATCTGGCTGTGTCCACTCACCCACGGCAGACGGTAAGGCAAGGCGCAGTGTGGATCTGGCTGTGTGCACTCACCCACGGGAGACGGGCAGAAAGGGCGCTGTGTGGATCTGGCTATGTCCACTGACCGACGGCAGACTGGCAGGCAGGGCATAGTGCTAATCTGGCTGTGTCCACTCACCCACGGCAGACGGGCAGGCAGAGCGCAATGCGGATCTGGCTTTGTCCACTCAACCACGGCAGATGGTCAGGCAGGGCGCAGTGCGGATCTGGCTGTGTCCACCACCCACGGGAGACAGGTAGGCAAGGCGCAGTGTGTATCTGGCTGTGTTCACTCACCCACGGGAGACGGGCAGGCAGGGCGCATTGCGGATCTGGCTGTGTCCTTCATCCACGGGAGACGGGCAGGCAAGGCGCAGTGCGGATCTGGCTGTGTCCACTCACCCACGGGAGACGGGTAGGCAAGGCGCAGTGTGGATCTGGCTGTGTCCACTCACCAACGGGAGACGGGCAGAGAGGGTGCTGTGTGGATCTGGCTATGTCCACTGACCCACGGCAGACGGGCAGGAGGGCGCAGTGCGGATCTGGCTGTGTCCACTCACCCACGACAAACGGTCAGGCAGGGCGCAGTGCGGATCAGGCTGTGTCCACTTACCCAGGGCAGACGTGCAGGCAGGGTGCAGTGCGGACCTGGCTGTGTCCACTGACCCACGGCAGACGTGCAGGCAGGGCGCAGTGCGGATCTGGCTGTGTCCACTCACCCTCGGCAGACGGGCAGGCAGGGCGCAGTGCGGATCTGGCTGTGTCCACTCACCCACGGCAGATGGGCAGGCAAGGCGCAGTGTGGATCAGGCTGTGTCCACTCACCCACGGGAGAAGGGCAGAGAGGTTGCTGTGTGGATCTGGCTATGTCCGCTGAACCACGGCAGACGGCCAGGCAGGGCGCAGTGTGGATCTGGCTGTGTCCACTGACCCACGGCAGACGTGCAGGCAGGGCGCAGTGCGGATCTGGCTGTGTCCACTCACCCTCGGCAGACGGGCAGGCAGGGCGCAGTGTGGATCTGGCTGTGTCCACTCACCCACGGGAGACGGGCAGAGAGGGTGCCGTGTGGATCTGGCTATGTCCACTGACCCACGGCAGACGGGCAGGCAGGGCGCAGTGCGGATCTGGCTGTGTCCACTCACCCACGGGAGACGGGCAGGCAGGGCGCAGGACGGATCTGGCTGTGTCCACTCACCCATGGAGGACAGGCAGGCTAGGCGCAGTGTGGATCTGACTGTGTCCACTCACCCACGGGAGACGGTCAGAGAGGGTGCTGTGTGGATCTGGCTGTGTCCACTCACCCTCGGCAGACGGGCAGGCAGGGCGCAGTGCGGATCTGGCTGTGTCCACTCACCCACGGCAGACGGGCAGGCAAGGCGCAGTATGGATCTGGCTGTGTCCACTCACCCACGGGAGAAGTGCAGAGAGGGTGCTGTTTGGATCTGGCTATGTCCGCTGAACCACGGCAGACGGGCAGGCAGGGTGCAGTGTGGATCTGGCTGTGTCCACTCACCCACGGCAGACGGTCAGGCAGGGGCAGTGCGGATCTGGCTGTGTCCATCACCCACGGGACACGGGTAGGCAAGTCGCAGTTTGGATCTGGCTGTGTCCATTCAGCCACGGGAGACGGGCAGAGAGGGTGCTGTGTGGATCTGGCTATGTCCACTGGCCCACGGCAGACGGGCAGGCAGGCCGCAGTGTGGATCTGGCTGTGTTCACTCTCCGACGGCAGACGAGCAGGCAGGGCGCAGTGCGGATCTTGCTGTGTCCACTCACCCACGGCAGAAGGTCAGGCAGGGCAGAGTGCGGATCTGGCTGTGTCCACTCACCCACAAGAGACAGGCAGGCAAGGCACAGTGTGGATCTGGCTGTGTCCACTCACCCACGGGAGACCGGCAGAGAGGGTGCCGTGTGGATCTGGCTATGTCCACTGACCCACGGCAGACGGGCAGGCAGGGCGCAGTGCGGTTCTGGCTGTGTCCCCTCACTCATGGCAGACGGTCAGGCAGGGCGCAGTACGGATCTGGCTGTGTCCACTCACCCACGGGGGACGGGTAGGCAAGGCGCAGTGTGGATCTGGCTGTGTCCACTCACCCACGGGAGACGGGCAGAGAGGGTGCTGTGTGGATCTGGCTATGTCCAGTAACCCACGGTAGACGGGCATGCAGGGCGCAGTGCGGATCTGCCTGTGTCCACTCACCCACGGCAGACGGTCAGGCAGGGCCTAGTGCTGATCTAGCTGTGTCCACTCACCCACGGGAGACGGGTAGGCAAGGGGCAGTGTGGATCTGGCTGTGTCCAATCACCCACGGGAGACGGGCAGAGAGGGTGCTGGGTGGATCTGGCTATGTCCACTGACCCACGGCAGACGGGCAGGCAGGGCGCAGTGCGGATCTGTCTGTGTCCCCGCACACACGGCAGACGGTCAAACAGGGCGCAGTGAGGATCTGGCTGTGTCCACTCACCCATGGGTGACGGGCAGGCAGGGCGCAGTGCGGATCTGGCTGTGTTAACTCACCCACGGCAGACAGGCAGGCAGGGTGCAGTGCGGATCTGGCTGTGTCCACTCACCCACAGCAGACGTTCAGGAAGGGCGCAGTGAGGATCTGGCTGTGTCCACTCACCCATGGGTGACGGGCAGGCAGGGCGCAGTGCGGATCTGGCTGTGTCTACTCACCCACGGCAGACGAATAGGCAGGGCGCAGTGCGGATCTGGCTGTGTCCACTCACCCACGGGAGACGGGCAGGCAAGGCGCAGTGTGGATCTGGCTGTGTCCACTCACCCACGGGAGACGTGCAGAGAGGGTGCTGTGTGGATGTGGCTATGTACACTGACCCACGGCACACGGGCAGGCAGGGCGCAGTGCGGATCTGGTGTGTCCACTCAATCACGGGAGACGGGCAGAGAGGGTGCTGTGTGGATCTGGCTATGTACACTGACCCATGGCAGACGTGCAGGCAGGGCGCAGTGCGGATCTGGCTGTGTCCACTCTCCCACGGGAGACGGGCAGGCAGGGCGCAGTGCGGAACTGGCTGTGTCCACTCTCCCACGGCAGACGGGCAGGCAGGGCGCAGTGCGGATCTGGCTGTGTCCACTCTCCCACGGGAGACGGGCAGGCAGTGCGCAGTGCGTATCTGGCTGTGTCCACTCTCCCACGGCAGACGGGCAGGCAGGGCGCAGTGCAGATCTGGCTGTGTCCACTCACCTACGGCAGAAGGTCAGGCAGGGCGCAGTGCGGATATTGTGGTGTCCACTCACCCACGGGAGACGGTCAGGCAGGGCGCAGTGCGGATCTGGCTGTGTCCACTCTCCCACGGGATACGGGCAGGCAGGGCGCAGTGCGGATCTGGCTGTGTACACTCACACATGGAAGACAGGCAAGCAGGGCGCAGTGCGGATCTGGCTGTGTCCACTCACCCATGGGAGACGGGAAGGCAAGGCGCAGTGTGGATCTGGCTGTGTCCACTCACCCACGGGAGACGGGCAGAGAGGTTGCTGTGTGGATCTGGCTATGTCCAATGACCCACGGCAGACGGGCAGGGAGGGCGCAGTGCGGATCTCGCTGTGTCCACTCACCCACGGCAGACGGGCAGGTAGGGCGCAGTGCGGATCTGGCTGTGTCCACTCACCCATGGCAGACGGGCAGGCAGGGCGCAGTGCGGATCTGGCTGTGTCCACTCACCCTCGGCAGACGGTAAGGCAAGGCACAGTGTGGATCTGGCTGTGTCCACTCACCCACGGGAGACGGGCAGAAAGGGCGCTGTGTGGACCTGGCTATGTCCACTGACCGACGGCAGACTGGCAGGCAGGGTACAGTGCTGATCTGGCTGTGTCCACTCACCCACGGCAGACGGGCAGGCAGGGTGCAATGCGGATCTGGCTGTGTTAACTCACCCTCGGCAGACGGGCAGGCAGGGCGCAGTGCGGATGTGGCTGTGTCCAATCACCCACGGGAGACGGGTAGGAAAGGCGCAGTGTGGATCTGGCTGTGTCCACTCACCAACGGGAGACGGGCAGAGAGGGTGCTGTGTTGATCTGGCTGTGTCCACACACCCACGGGAGACGGGTAGGCAAGGCGCAGTGTCGATCTGGCTGTGTCCACTCACACACGGGAGACGGGCAGAGAGGGTGCTGTGTGGATCTGGCTATGTCCACAGACCCACGGCAGACGGGCAGTCAGGGCGCAGTACGGATCTGGCTGTGTCCACTCACCCACGGCAGACGGGCAGGCAGGGCACAGTGCGGATCTGGATGTGTCCACTCACCCACGGGAGACGGGCAGGCAAGGCGCAGTGTGGATCTGGCTGTGTCTACTCACCCACGGGAGACGGGCAAGTGGGTGCTGTATGTATCTGGCTATGTACACTGACCCTCGGCAGACGGGCAGGCAGGGCGGTGTGCGGATCTGGCTGTGTCCACTCACCCACGGGACACGGGCAGGCAGGGCGCAGTGCGGATCTGGCTGTGTCCACTCACCCACGGGAGACGGGTAGGCAAGGCGCAGTGTGGATCTGGCTGTGTCCACTGACCCACGCAGACGGGCAGGCAGGGCGAAGTGCGTATCTGGCTGTGTTAACTCACCCACGGCAGACGGGCAGGCAGGGTGCAGTGCCGATCTGGCTGTGTACACTCACCCACAGCAGACGTTCAGGAAGGGCGCAGTGAGGATCTGGCTGTGTCCACTCACACATGGGTGACGGGCAGGCAGGGCGCAGTGCGGATCTGGCTGTGTCTACTCACCCACGGCAGACGAATAGGAAGGGCGCAGTGCGGATCTGGCTGTGTCCACTCTCCCACGGGAGACGGGCAGGCAAGGCGCAGTGTGGATCTGGCTGTGTCCACTCACCCACGGGAGACGTGCAGAGAGGGTGCTGTGTGGATCTGGCTATGTACACTGACCCACGGCACACGGGCAGGCAGGGCGCAGTGCGGATCTGGTGTGTCCACTCACCCACGGGAGACGGGCAGAGAGGGTGCTTTGTGGATCTGGCTATGTACACTGACCCATGGCAGACGTGCAGGCAGGGCGCAGTGCGGATCTGGCTGTGTCCACTCTCCCACGGGAGACGGGCAGACAGGGCGCAGTGCGGAACTGGCTGTGTCCACTCTCCCACGGCAGACGTGCAGGCAGGGCGCAGTGCGGATCTGGCTGTGTCCACTCTCCCACGGGAGACGGGCAGGCAGGGCGCAGTGCGTATCTGGCTGTGTCCACTCTCCCACGGCAGACGGGCAGGCAGGGCGCAGTGCAGGCTGGCTGTGTCCACTCACCTACGGCAGACGGTCAGGCAGGGCGCAGTGCGGATATGGCGGTGTCCACTCACCCACGGGAGACGGTCAGGCAAGGCGCAGTGCGGATCTGGCTGTGTCCACTCTCCCACGGGAGACGGGCAGGCAGGGTGCAGTGCGGATCTGGCTGTGTACACTCACACATGGCAGACAGGCAAGCAGGGCGCAGTGTGGATCTGGCTGTGTCCACTCACCCATGGGAGACGGGCAGGCAAGGCGCAGTGTGGATCTGGCTGTGTCCACTCACCCACGGGAGAGGGGAAGAGAGGTTGCTGTGTGGATCTGGCTATGTCCAATGACCCACGGCAGACGGGGAGGGAGGGTGCAGTGCGGATCTCGCTGTGTCCACTCACCCACGGCAGACGGGCAGGCAGGGCGCAGTGCGGATCTGGCTGTGTCCACTCACACACGGGAGATTGGTAGGCAAGGCGCAGTGTGGATTTGGCTGTGTCCACTCACCCACGGGAGACGGGCAGGCAAGGCGCAGTGTGGATCTGGCTGTGTCCACTCACCCACGGGAGACGTGCAGAGAGGGTGCTGTGTGGATGTGGCTATGTACACTGACCCACGGCACACGGGCAGGCAGGGCGCAGTGCGGATCTGGTGTGTCCACTCAATCACGGGAGACGGGCAGAGAGGGTGCTGTGTGGATCTGGCTATGTACACTGACCCATGGCAGACGTGCAGGCAGGGCGCAGTGCGGATCTGGCTGTGTCCACTCTCCCACGGGAGACGGGCAGGCAGGGCGCAGTGCGGAACTGGCTGTGTCCACTCTCCCACGGCAGACGGGCAGGCAGGGCGCAGTGCGGATCTGGCTGTGTCCACTCTCCCACGGGAGACGGGCAGGCAGTGCGCAGTGCGTATCTGGCTGTGTCCACTCTCCCACGGCAGACGGGCAGGCAGGGCGCAGTGCAGATCTGGCTGTGTCCACTCACCTACGGCAGAAGGTCAGGCAGGGCGCAGTGCGGATATTGTGGTGTCCACTCACCCACGGGAGACGGTCAGGCAGGGCGCAGTGCGGATCTGGCTGTGTCCACTCTCCCACGGGATACGGGCAGGCAGGGCGCAGTGCGGATCTGGCTGTGTACACTCACACATGGAAGACAGGCAAGCAGGGCGCAGTGCGGATCTGGCTGTGTCCACTCACCCATGGGAGACGGGAAGGCAAGGCGCAGTGTGGATCTGGCTGTGTCCACTCACCCACGGGAGACGGCAGAGAGGTTGCTGTGTGGATCTGGCTATGTCCAATGACCCACGGCAGACGGGCAGGGAGGGCGCAGTGCGGATCTCGCTGTGTCCACTCACCCACGGCAGACGGGCAGGTAGGGCGCAGTGCGGATCTGGCTGTGTCCACTCACCCATGGCAGACGGGCAGGCAGGGCGCAGTGCGGATCTGGCTGTGTCCACTCACCCTCGGCAGACGGTAAGGCAAGGCACAGTGTGGATCTGGCTGTGTCCACTCACCCACGGGAGACGGGCAGAAAGGGCGCTGTGTGGACCTGGCTATGTCCACTGACCGACGGCAGACTGGCAGGCAGGGTACAGTGCTGATCTGGCTGTGTCCACTCACCCACGGCAGACGGGCAGGCAGGGTGCAATGCGGATCTGGCTGTGTTAACTCACCCTCGGCAGACGGGCAGGCAGGGCGCAGTGCGGATGTGGCTGTGTCCAATCACCCACGGGAGACGGGTAGGAAAGGCGCAGTGTGGATCTGGCTGTGTCCACTCACCAACGGGAGACGGGCAGAGAGGGTGCTGTGTTGATCTGGCTGTGTCCACACACCCACGGGAGACGGGTAGGCAAGGCGCAGTGTCGATCTGGCTGTGTCCACTCACACACGGGAGACGGGCAGAGAGGGTGCTGTGTGGATCTGGCTATGTCCACAGACCCACGGCAGACGGGCAGTCAGGGCGCAGTACGGATCTGGCTGTGTCCACTCACCCACGGCAGACGGGCAGGCAGGGCACAGTGCGGATCTGGATGTGTCCACTCACCCACGGGAGACGGGCAGGCAAGGCGCAGTGTGGATCTGGCTGTGTCTACTCACCCACGGGAGACGGGCAAGTGGGTGCTGTATGTATCTGGCTATGTACACTGACCCTCGGCAGACGGGCAGGCAGGGCGGTGTGCGGATCTGGCTGTGTCCACTCACCCACGGGACACGGGCAGGCAGGGCGCAGTGCGGATCTGGCTGTGTCCACTCACCCACGGGAGACGGGTAGGCAAGGCGCAGTGTGGATCTGGCTGTGTCCACTGACCCACGCAGACGGGCAGGCAGGGCGAAGTGCGTATCTGGCTGTGTTAACTCACCCACGGCAGACGGGCAGGCAGGGTGCAGTGCCGATCTGGCTGTGTACACTCACCCACAGCAGACGTTCAGGAAGGGCGCAGTGAGGATCTGGCTGTGTCCACTCACACATGGGTGACGGGCAGGCAGGGCGCAGTGCGGATCTGGCTGTGTCTACTCACCCACGGCAGACGAATAGGAAGGGCGCAGTGCGGATCTGGCTGTGTCCACTCTCCCACGGGAGACGGGCAGGCAAGGCGCAGTGTGGATCTGGCTGTGTCCACTCACCCACGGGAGACGTGCAGAGAGGGTGCTGTGTGGATCTGGCTATGTACACTGACCCACGGCACACGGGCAGGCAGGGCGCAGTGCGGATCTGGTGTGTCCACTCACCCACGGGAGACGGGCAGAGAGGGTGCTTTGTGGATCTGGCTATGTACACTGACCCATGGCAGACGTGCAGGCAGGGCCCAGTGCGGATCTGGCTGTGTCCACTCTCCCACGGGAGACGGGCAGACAGGGCGCAGTGCGGAACTGGCTGTGTCCACTCTCCCACGGCAGACGTGCAGGCAGGGCGCAGTGCGGATCTGGCTGTGTCCACTCTCCCACGGGAGACGGGCAGGCAGGGCGCAGTGCGTATCTGGCTGTGTCCACTCTCCCACGGCAGACGGGCAGGCAGGGCGCAGTGCAGGCTGGCTGTGTCCACTCACCTACGGCAGACGGTCAGGCAGGGCGCAGTGCGGATATGGCGGTGTCCACTCACCCACGGGAGACGGTCAGGCAAGGCGCAGTGCGGATCTTGCTGTGTCCACTCTCCCACGGGAGACGGGCAGGCAGGGTGCAGTGCGGATCTGGCTGTGTACACTCACACATGGCAGACAGGCAAGCAGGGCGCAGTGTGGATCTGGCTGTGTCCACTCACCCATGGGAGACGGGCAGGCAAGGCGCAGTGTGGATCTGGCTGTGTCCACTCACCCACGGGAGAGGGGAAGAGAGGTTGCTGTGTGGATCTGGCTATGTCCAATGACCCACGGCAGACGGGGAGGGAGGGTGCAGTGCGGATCTCGCTGTGTCCACTCACCCACGGCAGACGGGCAGGCAGGGCGCAGTGCGGATCTGGCTGTGTCCACTCACCCATGGCAGACGGGCAGGCAGGGCGCAGTGCGGATCTGGCTGTGTCCACTCACCCTCGGCAGACGGTAAGGCAAGGCGCAGTGTGGATCTGGCTGTGTCCACTCACCCACGGGAGACGAGCAGAAAGGGCGCTGTGTGGATCTGGCTATGTCCACTGACCGACGGCAGACTGGCAGGCAGTGCGCAATGCGGATCTGGCTGTGTCCACTCAACCACGGCAGACGGTCAGGCAGGGCGCACTGCGGATCTCCTGTGTCCACTCACCCACGGGAGATAGGTAGGCAAGTCGCAGTGTGGATCTGGCTGTGTCCACTCACCCACGGGAGACGGGCAGAGAGGGTGCTGTCCGGATCTGCCTATGTCCACTGACCCTCGGCAGACGGGCAGGCAGGGCGCCGTGCGGATGTGGCTGTGTCCAATCACCACGGGAGACGGGTAGGCAAGGCGCAGTGTGGATCTGGCTGTGTCCACTCACCCACGGGAGACCGGCAGAGAGGGTGCTGTGTTGATCTGGCTGTGTCCACACACCCACGGGAGACGGGCAGGCAAGGCGCAGTGTGGATATGGCTGTGTCCACTCACCCACGTCAGATGGGCATAGAGGGTGCTGTGTGGATCTGGCTATGTCCACTGACCCACGGCAGAGGGGCTGGCAGGGCGCAGTGTGGATCTGGCTGTGTCCACTCACCCACGACAGACGGGCAGGCAGGGCGCAGTGCGGATCTGGCTGTGTCCACTAACCCACGGCAGACGGGCAGGGAGTGCGCAGTGCGGATCTGGCTGTGTCCACTCACACATGGGAGACGGGTAGGCTTGGCGCGGTGTGGATCTGGCTGTGTCCACAGTCCCACGGAAGACGGGCAGGCAAGGCGCACTGTGGATCTGGCTGTGTCCACTCACCCACGGCAGACGGGCAGGCAGGGCGCAGTGCGGATCTGGCTGTTTCCACTCACCCACGGGAGACGGGCAGAGAGGGTGCTGTGTGGATCTAGCTATGTCCACTGACCCACGGCACACGGGCAGGCAGGGCGCAGTGCGGATCTGGCTGTGTCCCCTCACCCACGGCAGACGGTCAGGCAGGGTGCAGTGCGGAATTGGCTGTGTCCACTCACCCACGGGGGACAAGTAGGCAAGGCACAGTGTGGATCTGGCTGTGTCCACTCACCCACGGGAGACGGGAAGAGAGGGTCCTGTGAGGATCTGGCTATGTCCACTGACCCACGGCAGACTGCAAGCAGGGCGCAGGCGGATCTGGCTGTGTCCACTCACCCACGGCAGACGGGCAGGCAGGGCGCAGTGCGGATCTGGCTGTGTCCACTCACCCACGGCAGACGGTCAGGCAGGGCACAGTGCGGATCTGGCTGTGTCCACTCACCAACGGGAGACGGGTAGGCAAGGCGCAGTGTGGATCTGGCTGTGTCCCCTCACCCACGGCAGACGGTCAGGCAGGGCGCAGTGCGGATCTGGCTGTGTCCACTCACCAACGGGAGACGGGTAGGCAAGGCGCAGTGTGGATCTGGCTGGGTCCACTCACCCACGGGAGATGGGTAGGCAAGGCGCAGTGCGGATTTGGCTATGTCCACTCTCCCACGGGAGATGGGCAGGCAGCGCGCAGTGCGGATCTGACTGTGTCCACTCACACACGGCAGACAGGCAGGTACAGCGCAGTGCGGATCTGGCTGTGTCCACTTACCCATGGGAGAGGGGCAGGCAGGGCGCATTGCGGATCTGGCTGTGTCCACTCACCCACGGGAGACGGGCAGAGAGGGTGCTGTGTGGATCTGGCTATGTCCACTGACCCAAGGCAGACGGGCAGGCAGGGCGCAGTGCGGATCTGGCTGTGTCCAATCACCTACGGCAGAGGGGCAGGCAGGGCGCAGTGCGGATCTGGTTGTGTGCACTCACACACGGGAGACGGGCAGGAAAGGCACTGAGTGGATTTGGCAGTGTCCACTCACGCACGGGAGACGGGCAGAGAGGGTGTTGTGTGGATCTGGCAATATCCACTGTCCCACGGCAGACAGGCAGGCAGGGCGCAGTGCGGATCTGGCTGAGTCCACTCACCCACGGCAGACGGTCTGGCAGGGCGCAATGCGGATCTGGCTGTGTACAATCACCCACGGCAGATGGGCAGGCAGGGCGCAGTGCGGATCTGGCTGTGTCCACTCACCCACGGCAGACGGTAAGGCAGGGCACAGTGCGGATCTGGCTGTGTCCACTCACCCACGGGAGACGGGTAGGCAAGGCGCAGTGTGGATCTGGCTGTGTCCACTCATCCACGGGAGGCGGGTAGAGAGGGTGCCGTGTGGATCTGGCTACGTCCACTGACCCACGGCAGACGGGCAGGCAGGGCACAGTGCGGATCTGGCTGTGTCCACTCACCCACGGCAGACGGGCAGGCTGAGGGCAGTGCGAATCTGGCTGTGTCCACTCACCCACGGGAGACAGGCAGGCAAGGCGCAAAGTGGATCTGGCTGTGTCAACTCACCCACGGGAGATGGGCAGAGAGGGTGCCGTGTGGATCTGACTATGTCCACTGACCCACGGCAGACGGGCAAGCAGGGCACAGTGCGGATCTGGCTGTGTCCACTCACCCACGGCAGACGGTCAGGCAGGGCGCAGTGAGGATCTGGCTGTGTCCTCTCACCCACGGGAGACGGGCAGGCAGGGCGCAGTGCGGATCTGGCTGTGTCCACTCACCCACGGGAGACGGGCAGAAAGGGTGCTGTGTGGATCTGTCTATGTCCACTGACCCACGGCAGACGGGCAGGCAGGGCGCAGTGTGGATCTGGCTGTGTCCCCTCACCCACGGCAGACGGTCAGGGTGGGCGCAGTGCGGATCTGGCTTTGTCCACTCACCCACGGGAGACGGGCAGGCAGGGTGCAGTGCGGATCTGGCTGTGTCCACTAACCCACGGCAGATGGGCAGGGAGTGCGCAGTGCGGATCTGGCTGTGTCCACTCACACATGGGAGACGGGTAGGCTTGGCGCGGTGTGGATCTGGCTGTGTCCACACTCCCACGGAAGACGGGCAGGCAAGGCGCACTGTGGATCTGGCTGTGTCCACTCACCCACGGCAGACGGGCAGGCAGGGCGCAGTGCGGATCTGGCTGTGTCCACTCACCCACGGGATACGGGCAGAGAGGGTGCTGTGTGGATCTGGCTATGTCCACTGACCCACGGCAGACGGGCAGGCAGGGTGCAGTGCGGATCTGGCTGTGTCCCCTCACCCACGGCAGACGGTCAGGCAGGGCGCAATCTGGATCTGGCTGTGTGCACTCACCCATGGGAGACGGGCAGGCAGTGCGCAGTGCGGATTTCGCTGTGTCTACTCACCCACTGGAGACGGGCAGGCAGGGCGCAGTGCGGATCTGGCTGTGTCCACTCACCCACGGGAGACGGGCAGGCAGGGCGCAGTGCGGATCTAGCTGTGTCCAATCACCCACGGCAGACGGGCAGGCAGGGCGCAGTGCGGATATGGCTGTGTCCACTCACCCACGGGAGACGGGCAGGTAAGGCGCACTGTGGATCTGGCTGTGACCACACACCCACGGGAGACGGGCAGAGAGGGTGCTGTGTGGATCTAGCTATGTCCACTAACCCACGGCAGACGGGCAGGCAGGGCGCAGTGCGGATCTGGCTGTGTTAACTCACCCACGGCAGATGGGCAGGCAGGGCGCAGTGCGGATCTGGCTGTGTCCACTCACCCACGGGAGACGGGTAGGCAAAGCGTAGTGTGGATCTGGCTGTGTTAACTCACCCACGGCAGATGGGCAGGCAGGGCGCAGTGCGGATCTGGCTATGTCCACTCACCCACGGGAGACGGGCAGGCAAGGCGCAGTGTGGATCTGGCTGTGTCCACTCACCCACGGGAGACGGGCAGGTAAGGCGCACTGTGGATCTGGCTGTGACCACACACCCACGGGAGACGGGCAGAGAGGGTGCTGTGTGGATCTGGCTTTGTCCACTGACCCACGGCAGACGGGCAGGCAGGTCGCAGTGCGGATCTGGCTGTGTCCAGACACCCACGGCAGACGGGAAGGCAGGGCGCAGTGCATATCTGGCTGTGTCCACACACCCACGGGAGACGGGCAGAGAGGGTGCTGTGTGGATCTAGCTATGTCCACTGACCCACGGCAGATGGGCAGGCAGGGCGCAGTGCGGATCTGGCTGTGTTAACTCACCCAAGGCAGATGGGCAGGCAGGGCGCAGTGCGGATCTGGCTATGTCCACTGACCCACGGGAGACGGGCAGAGAGGGTGCTGTGTGGATCTGGCTATGTCCATTAACCCACGGCAGACGGGCAGGCAGGGCGCACTGTGGATCTGGCTTTGTCCACTCTCCCACGGCAGACGGGCAGGCAAGGCGCAGTGTGGATCTGGCTGTGTCCACTCACCCACGGGATACGGGCCTAGAGGGTGCTGTGTGGATCTGGCTATGTACACTTACCCACGGCAGACGGCAGGCAGGGAGCAGTGCGGATCTGGCTGTGTCCACTCACCCACGGCAGACGGTCAGGCAGGTCGCAGTGCGGATCTGGCGGTGTCCACTCACCCAAGGGAGACGGGCAGGCAGGGCGCAGTGCGGGTCTGGCTGTGTCCACTCTCCCACGGGAGACGGGCAGGCAGGGCGCAGTGCGAAACTGGCTGTGTCCACTCACCCACGGGAGACGGGCAGGCAGGGCGCAGTGCGGATTTGGCTATGTCCACTCTCCCACGGGAGATGGGCAGGCAGCGCGCAGTGCGGATCTGACTGTGTCCACTCACACACGGCAGACAGGCAGGTACAGCGCAGTGCGGATCTGGCTGTGTCCACTTACCCATGGGAGAGGGGCAGGCAAGGCGCAGTGTGGATCTGGCTGTGTCCACTCACCCACGGGAGACGGGCAGAGAGGGTGCTGTGTGGATCTGGCTATGTCCACTGACCCAAGGCAGACGGGCAGGCAGGGCGCAGTGCGGATCTGGCTGTGTCCAATCACCTACGGCAGACGGGCAGGCAGGGCGCAGTGCGGATCTGGTTGTGTGCACTCACACACGGGAGACGGGCAGGAAAGGCACTGTGTGGATTTGGCAGTGTCCACTCACGCACGGGAGACGGGCAGAGAGGGTGTTGTGTGGATCTGGCAATATCCACTGTCCCACGGCAGACGGGCAGGCAGGGCGCAGTGCGGATCTGGCTGAGTCCACTCACCCACGGCAGACGGTCTGGCAGGGCGCAATGCGGATCTGGCTGTGTACAATCACCCACGGCAGATGGGCAGGCAGGGCGCAGTGCGGATCTGGCTGTGTCCACTCACCCACGGCAGACGGGCAGGCAGGGCACAGTGCGGATCTGGATGTGTCCACTCACCCACGGGAGACGGGCAGGCAAGGCGCAGTGTGGATCTGGCTGTGTCTACTCACCCACGGGAGACGGGCAAGTGGGTGCTGTATGTATCTGGCTATGTACACTGACCCTCGGCAGACGGGCAGGCAGGGCGGTGTGCGGATCTGGCTGTGTCCACTCACCCACGGGACACGGGCAGGCAGGGCGCAGTGCGGATCTGGCTGTGTCCACTCACCCACGGGAGACGGGTAGGCAAGGCGCAGTGTGGATCTGGCTGTGTCCACTGACCCACGCAGACGGGCAGGCAGGGCGAAGTGCGTATCTGGCTGTGTTAACTCACCCACGGCAGACGGGCAGGCAGGGTGCAGTGCCGATCTGGCTGTGTACACTCACCCACAGCAGACGTTCAGGAAGGGCGCAGTGAGGATCTGGCTGTGTCCACTCACACATGGGTGACGGGCAGGCAGGGCGCAGTGCGGATCTGGCTGTGTCTACTCACCCACGGCAGACGAATAGGCAGGGCGCAGTGCGGATCTGGCTGTGTCCACTCTCCCACGGGAGACGGGCAGAGAGGGTGCTGTGTGGATCTGGCTATGTACACTGACCCACGGCACACGGGCAGGCAGGGCGCAGTGCGGATCTGGTGTGTCCACTCACCCACGGGAGACGGGCAGAGAGGGTGCTTTGTGGATCTGGCTATGTACACTGACCCATGGCAGACGTGCAGGCAGGGCGCAGTGCGGATCTGGCTGTGTCCACTCTCCCACGGGAGACGGGCAGACAGGGCGCAGTGCGGAACTGGCTGTGTCCACTCTCCCACGGCAGACGTGCAGGCAGGGCGCAGTGCGGATCTGGCTGTGTCCACTCTCCCACGGGAGACGGGCAGGCAGGGCGCAGTGCGTATCTGGCTGTGTCCACTCTCCCACGGCAGACGGGCAGGCAGGGCGCAGTGCAGGCTGGCTGTGTCCACTCACCTACGGCAGACGGTCAGGCAGGGCGCAGTGCGGATATGGCGGTGTCCACTCACCCACGGGAGACGGTCAGGCAAGGCGCAGTGCGGATCTTGCTGTGTCCACTCTCCCACGGGAGACGGGCAGGCAGGGTGCAGTGCGGATCTGGCTGTGTACACTCACACATGGCAGACAGGCAAGCAGGGCGCAGTGTGGATCTGGCTGTGTCCACTCACCCATGGGAGACGGGCAGGCAAGGCGCAGTGTGGATCTGGCTGTGTCCACTCACCCACGGGAGAGGGGAAGAGAGGTTGCTGTGTGGATCTGGCTATGTCCAATGACCCACGGCAGACGGGGAGGGAGGGTGCAGTGCGGATCTCGCTGTGTCCACTCACCCACGGCAGACGGGCAGGCAGGGCGCAGTGCGGATCTGGCTGTGTCCACTCACACACGGGAGATTGGTAGGCAAGGCGCAGTGTGGATTTGGCTGTGTCCACTCACCCACGGGAGACGGGCAGGCAAGGCGCAGTGTGGATCTGGCTGTGTCCACTCACCCACGGGAGACGTGCAGAGAGGGTGCTGTGTGGATGTGGCTATGTACACTGACCCACGGCACACGGGCAGGCAGGGCGCAGTGCGGATCTGGTGTGTCCACTCAATCACGGGAGACGGGCAGAGAGGGTGCTGTGTGGATCTGGCTATGTACACTGACCCATGGCAGACGTGCAGGCAGGGCGCAGTGCGGATCTGGCTGTGTCCACTCTCCCACGGGAGACGGGCAGGCAGGGCGCAGTGCGGAACTGGCTGTGTCCACTCTCCCACGGCAGACGGGCAGGCAGGGCGCAGTGCGGATCTGGCTGTGTCCACTCTCCCACGGGAGACGGGCAGGCAGTGCGCAGTGCGTATCTGGCTGTGTCCACTCTCCCACGGCAGACGGGCAGGCAGGGCGCAGTGCAGATCTGGCTGTGTCCACTCACCTACGGCAGAAGGTCAGGCAGGGCGCAGTGCGGATATTGTGGTGTCCACTCACCCACGGGAGACGGTCAGGCAGGGCGCAGTGCGGATCTGGCTGTGTCCACTCTCCCACGGGATACGGGCAGGCAGGGCGCAGTGCGGATCTGGCTGTGTACACTCACACATGGAAGACAGGCAAGCAGGGCGCAGTGCGGATCTGGCTGTGTCCACTCACCCATGGGAGACGGGAAGGCAAGGCGCAGTGTGGATCTGGCTGTGTCCACTCACCCACGGGAGACGGGCAGAGAGGTTGCTGTGTGGATCTGGCTATGTCCAATGACCCACGGCAGACGGGCAGGGAGGGCGCAGTGCGGATCTCGCTGTGTCCACTCACCCACGGCAGACGGGCAGGTAGGGCGCAGTGCGGATCTGGCTGTGTCCACTCACCCATGGCAGACGGGCAGGCAGGGCGCAGTGCGGATCTGGCTGTGTCCACTCACCCTCGGCAGACGGTAAGGCAAGGCACAGTGTGGATCTGGCTGTGTCCACTCACCCACGGGAGACGGGCAGAAAGGGCGCTGTGTGGACCTGGCTATGTCCACTGACCGACGGCAGACTGGCAGGCAGGGTACAGTGCTGATCTGGCTGTGTCCACTCACCCACGGCAGACGGGCAGGCAGGGTGCAATGCGGATCTGGCTGTGTTAACTCACCCTCGGCAGACGGGCAGGCAGGGCGCAGTGCGGATGTGGCTGTGTCCAATCACCCACGGGAGACGGGTAGGAAAGGCGCAGTGTGGATCTGGCTGTGTCCACTCACCAACGGGAGACGGGCAGAGAGGGTGCTGTGTTGATCTGGCTGTGTCCACACACCCACGGGAGACGGGTAGGCAAGGCGCAGTGTCGATCTGGCTGTGTCCACTCACACACGGGAGACGGGCAGAGAGGGTGCTGTGTGGATCTGGCTATGTCCACAGACCCACGGCAGACGGGCAGTCAGGGCGCAGTACGGATCTGGCTGTGTCCACTCACCCACGGCAGACGGGCAGGCAGGGCACAGTGCGGATCTGGATGTGTCCACTCACCCACGGGAGACGGGCAGGCAAGGCGCAGTGTGGATCTGGCTGTGTCTACTCACCCACGGGAGACGGGCAAGTGGGTGCTGTATGTATCTGGCTATGTACACTGACCCTCGGCAGACGGGCAGGCAGGGCGGTGTGCGGATCTGGCTGTGTCCACTCACCCACGGGACACGGGCAGGCAGGGCGCAGTGCGGATCTGGCTGTGTCCACTCACCCACGGGAGACGGGTAGGCAAGGCGCAGTGTGGATCTGGCTGTGTCCACTGACCCACGCAGACGGGCAGGCAGGGCGAAGTGCGTATCTGGCTGTGTTAACTCACCCACGGCAGACGGGCAGGCAGGGTGCAGTGCCGATCTGGCTGTGTACACTCACCCACAGCAGACGTTCAGGAAGGGCGCAGTGAGGATCTGGCTGTGTCCACTCACACATGGGTGACGGGCAGGCAGGGCGCAGTGCGGATCTGGCTGTGTCTACTCACCCACGGCAGACGAATAGGAAGGGCGCAGTGCGGATCTGGCTGTGTCCACTCTCCCACGGGAGACGGGCAGGCAAGGCGCAGTGTGGATCTGGCTGTGTCCACTCAACCACGGGAGACGTGCAAAGAGGGTGCTGTGTGGATCTGGCTATGTACACTGACCCACGGCACACGGGCAGGCAGGGCGCAGTGCGGATCTGGTGTGTCCACTCACCCACGGGAGACGGGCAGAGAGGGTGCTTTGTGGATCTGGCTATGTACACTGACCCATGGCAGACGTGCAGGCAGGGCGCAGTGCGGATCTGGCTGTGTCCACTCTCCCACGGGAGACGGGCAGACAGGGCGCAGTGCGGAACTGGCTGTGTCCACTCTCCCACGGCAGACGTGCAGGCAGGGCGCAGTGCGGATCTGGCTGTGTCCACTCTCCCACGGGAGACGGGCAGGCAGGGCGCAGTGCGTATCTGGCTGTGTCCACTCTCCCACGGCAGACGGGCAGGCAGGGCGCAGTGCAGGCTGGCTGTGTCCACTCACCTACGGCAGACGGTCAGGCAGGGCGCAGTGCGGATATGGCGGTGTCCACTCACCCACGGGAGACGGTCAGGCAAGGCGCAGTGCGGATCTTGCTGTGTCCACTCTCCCACGGGAGACGGGCAGGCAGGGTGCAGTGCGGATCTGGCTGTGTACACTCACACATGGCAGACAGGCAAGCAGGGCGCAGTGTGGATCTGGCTGTGTCCACTCACCCATGGGAGACGGGCAGGCAAGGCGCAGTGTGGATCTGGCTGTGTCCACTCACCCACGGGAGAGGGGAAGAGAGGTTGCTGTGTGGATCTGGCTATGTCCAATGACCCACGGCAGACGGGGAGGGAGGGTGCAGTGCGGATCTCGCTGTGTCCACTCACCCACGGCAGACGGGCAGGCAGGGCGCAGTGCGGATCTGGCTGTGTCCACTCACCCATGGCAGACGGGCAGGCAGGGCGCAGTGCGGATCTGGCTGTGTCCACTCACCCTCGGCAGACGGTAAGGCAAGGCGCAGTGTGGATCTGGCTGTGTCCACTCACCCACGGGAGACGAGCAGAAAGGGCGCTGTGTGGATCTGGCTATGTCCACTGACCGACGGCAGACTGGCAGGCAGTGCGCAATGCGGATCTGGCTGTGTCCACTCAACCACGGCAGACGGTCAGGCAGGGCGCAGTGCGGATCTCCTGTGTCCACTCACCCACGGGAGATAGGTAGGCAAGTCGCAGTGTGGATCTGGCTGTGTCCACTCACCCACGGGAGACGGGCAGAGAGGGTGCTGTCCGGATCTGGCTATGTCCACTGACCCTCGGCAGACGGGCAGGCAGGGCGCCGTGCGGATGTGGCTGTGTCCAATCACCACGGGAGACGGGTAGGCAAGGCGCAGTGTGGATCTGGCTGTGTCCACTCACCCACGGGAGACCGGCAGAGAGGGTGCTGTGTTGATCTGGCTGTGTCCACACACCCACGGGAGACGGGCAGGCAAGGCGCAGTGTGGATATGGCTGTGTCCACTCACCCACGTCAGATGGGCATAGAGGGTGCTGTGTGGATCTGGCTATGTCCACTGACCCACGGCAGAGGGGCTGGCAGGGCGCAGTGTGGATCTGGCTGTGTCCACTCACCCACGACAGACGGGCAGGCAGGGCGCAGTGCGGATCTGGCTGTGTCCACTAACCCACGGCAGACGGGCAGGGAGTGCGCAGTGCGGATCTGGCTGTGTCCACTCACACATGGGAGACGGGTAGGCTTGGCGCGGTGTGGATCTGGCTGTGTCCACACTCCCACGGAAGACGGGCAGGCAAGGCGCACTGTGGATCTGGCTGTGTCCACTCACCCACGGCAGACGGGCAGGCAGGGCGCAGTGCGGATCTGGCTGTTTCCACTCACCCACGGGAGACGGGCAGAGAGGGTGCTGTGTGGATCTAGCTATGTCCACTGACCCACGGCACACGGGCAGGCAGGGCGCAGTGCGGATCTGGCTGTGTCCCCTCACCCACGGCAGACGGTCAGGCAGGGTGCAGTGCGGAATTGGCTGTGTCCACTCACCCACGGGGGACAAGTAGGCAAGGCACAGTGTGGATCTGGCTGTGACCACTCACCCACGGGAGACGGGAAGAGAGGGTCCTGTGAGGATCTGGCTATGTCCACTGACCCACGGCAGACTGCAAGCAGGGCGCAGGCGGATCTGGCTGTGTCCACTCACCCACGGCAGACGGGCAGGCAGGGCGCAGTGCGGATCTGGCTGTGTCCACTCACCCACAGCAGACGGTCAGGCAGGGCGCAGTGCGGATCTGGCTGTGTCCACTCACCAACGGGAGACGGGTAGGCAAGGCGCAGTGTGGATCTGGCTGTGTCCCCTCACCCACGGCAGACGGTCAGGCAGGGCGCAGTGCGGATCTGGCTGTGTCCACTCACCAACGGGAGACGGGTAGGCAAGGCGCAGTGTGGATCTGGCTGGGTCCACTCACCCACGGGAGATGGGTAGGCAAGGCGCAGTGCGGATTTGGCTATGTCCACTCTCCCACGGGAGATGGGCAGGCAGCGCGCAGTGCGGATCTGACTGTGTCCACTCACACACGGCAGACAGGCAGGTACAGCGCAGTGCGGATCTGGCTGTGTCCACTTACCCATGGGAGAGGGGCAGGCAGGGCGCATTGCGGATCTGGCTGTGTCCACTCACCCACGGGAGACGGGCAGAGAGGGTGCTGTGTGGATCTGGCTATGTCCACTGACCCAAGGCAGACGGGCAGGCAGGGCGCAGTGCGGATCTGGCTGTGTCCAATCACCTACGGCAGAGGGGCAGGCAGGGCGCAGTGCGGATCTGGTTGTGTGCACTCACACACGGGAGACGGGCAGGAAAGGCACTGAGTGGATTTGGCAGTGTCCACTCACGCACGGGAGACGGGCAGAGAGGGTGTTGTGTGGATCTGGCAATATCCACTGTCCCACGGCAGACAGGCAGGCAGGGCGCAGTGCGGATCTGGCTGAGTCCACTCACCCACGGCAGACGGTCTGGCAGGGCGCAATGCGGATCTGGCTATGTACAATCACCCACGGCAGATGGGCAGGCAGGGCGCAGTGCGGATCTGGCTGTGTCCACTCACCCACGGCAGACGGTAAGGCAGGGCACAGTGCGGATCTGGCTGTGTCCACTCACCCACGGGAGACGGGTAGGCAAGGCGCAGTGTGGATCTGGCTGTGTCCACTCATCCACGGGAGGCGGGTAGAGAGGGTGCCGTGTGGATCTGGCTACGTCCACTGACCCACGGCAGACGGGCAGGCAGGGCACAGTGCGGATCTGGCTGTGTCCACTCACCCACGGCAGACGGGCAGGCTGAGGGCAGTGCGAATCTGGCTGTGTCCACTCACCCACGGGAGACAGGCAGGCAAGGCGCAAAGTGGATCTGGCTGTGTCAACTCACCCACGGGAGATGGGCAGAGAGGGTGCCGTGTGGATCTGACTATGTCCACTGACCCACGGCAGACGGGCAAGCAGGGCACAGTGCGGATCTGGCTGTGTCCACTCACCCACGGCAGACGGTCAGGCAGGGCGCAGTGAGGATCTGGCTGTGTCCTCTCACCCACGGGAGACGGGCAGGCAGGGCGCAGTGCGGATCTGGCTGTGTCCACTCACCCACGGGAGACGGGCAGAAAGGGTGCTGTGTGGATCTGTCTATGTCCACTGACCCACGGCAGACGGGCAGGCAGGGCGCAGTGTGGATCTGGCTGTGTCCCCTCACCCACGGCAGACGGTCAGGGTGGGCGCAGTGCGGATCTGGCTTTGTCCACTCACCCACGGGAGACGGGCAGGCAGGGTGCAGTGCGGATCTGGCTGTGTCCACTAACCCACGGCAGATGGGCAGGGAGTGCGCAGTGCGGATCTGGCTGTGTCCACTCACACATGGGAGACGGGTAGGCTTGGCGCGGTGTGGATCTGGCTGTGTCCACACTCCCACGGAAGACGGGCAGGCAAGGCGCACTGTGGATCTGGCTGTGTCCACTCACCCACGGCAGACGGGCAGGCAGGGCGCAGTGCGGATCTGGCTGTGTCCACTCACCCACGGGATACGGGCAGAGAGGGTGCTGTGTGGATCTGGCTATGTCCACTGACCCACGGCAGACGGGCAGGCAGGGTGCAGTGCGGATCTGGCTGTGTCCCCTCACCCACGGCAGACGGTCAGGCAGGGCGCAATCTGGATCTGGCTGTGTGCACTCACCCATGGGAGACGGGCAGGCAGTGCGCAGTGCGGATTTCGCTGTGTCTACTCACCCACTGGAGACGGGCAGGCAGGGCGCAGTGCGGATCTGGCTGTGTCCACTCACCCACGGGAGACGGGCAGGCAGGGCGCAGTGCGGATCTAGCTGTGTCCAATCACCCACGGCAGACGGGCAGGCAGGGCGCAGTGCGGATATGGCTGTGTCCACTCACCCACGGGAGACGGGCAGGTAAGGCGCACTGTGGATCTGGCTGTGACCACACACCCACGGGAGACGGGCAGAGAGGGTGCTGTGTGGATCTAGCTATGTCCACTAACCCACGGCAGACGGGCAGACAGGGCGCAGTGCGGATCTGGCTGTGTTAACTCACCCACGGCAGATGGGCAGGCAGGGCGCAGTGCGGATCTGGCTGTGTCCACTCACCCACGGGAGACGGGTAGGCAAAGCGTAGTGTGGATCTGGCTGTGTTAACTCACCCACGGCAGATGGGCAGGCAGGGCGCAGTGCGGATCTGGCTATGTCCACTCACCCACGGGAGACGGGCAGGCAAGGCGCAGCGTGGATCTGGCTGTGTCCACTCACCCACGGGAGACGGGCAGGTAAGGCGCACTGTGGATCTGGGTGTGACCACACACCCACGGGAGACGGGCAGAGAGGGTGCTGTGTGGATCTGGCTTTGTCCACTGACCCACGGCAGACGGGCAGGCAGGTCGCAGTGCGGATCTGGCTGTGTCCAGACACCCACGGCAGACGGGAAGGCAGGGCGCAGTGCATATCTGGCTGTGTCCACACACCCACGGGAGACGGGCAGAGAGGGTGCTGTGTGGATCTAGCTATGTCCACTGACCCACGGCAGATGGGCAGGCAGGGCGCAGTTCGGATCTGGCTGTGTTAACTCACCCAAGGCAGATGGGCAGGCAGGGCGCAGTGCGGATCTGGCTATGTCCACTGACCCACGGGAGACGGGCAGAGAGGGTGCTGTGTGGATCTGGCTATGTCCATTAACCCACGGCAGACGGGCAGGCAGGGCGCACTGTGGATCTGGCTTTGTCCACTCTCCCACGGCAGACGGGCAGGCAAGGCGCAGTGTGGATCTGGCTGTGTCCACTCACCCACGGGATACGGGCCTAGAGGGTGCTGTGTGGATCTGGCTATGTACACTTACCCACGGCAGACGGCAGGCAGGGAGCAGTGCGGATCTGGCTGTGTCCACTCACCCACGGCAGACGGTCAGGCAGGTCGCAGTGCGGATCTGGCGGTGTCCACTCACCCAAGGGAGACGGGCAGGCAGGGCGCAGTGCGGGTCTGGCTGTGTCCACTCTCCCACGGGAGACGGGCAGGCAGGGCGCAGTGCGAAACTGGCTGTGTCCACTCACCCACGGGAGACGGGCAGGCAGGGCGCAGTGCGGATTTGGCTATGTCCACTCTCCCACGGGAGATGGGCAGGCAGCGCGCAGTGCGGATCTGACTGTGTCCACTCACACACGGCAGACAGGCAGGTACAGCGCAGTGCGGATCTGGCTGTGTCCACTTACCCATGGGAGAGGGGCAGGCAAGGCGCAGTGTGGATCTGGCTGTGTCCACTCACCCACGGGAGACGGGCAGAGAGGGTGCTGTGTGGATCTGGCTATGTCCACTGACCCAAGGCAGACGGGCAGGCAGGGCGCAGTGCGGATCTGGCTGTGTCCAATCACCTACGGCAGACGGGCAGGCAGGGCGCAGTGCGGATCTGGTTGTGTGCACTCACACACGGGAGACGGGCAGGAAAGGCACTGTGTGGATTTGGCAGTGTCCACTCACGCACGGGAGACGGGCAGAGAGGGTGTTGTGTGGATCTGGCAATATCCACTGTCCCACGGCAGACGGGCAGGCAGGGCGCAGTGCGGATCTGGCTGAGTCCACTCACCCACGGCAGACGGTCTGGCAGGGCGCAATGCGGATCTGGCTGTGTACAATCACCCACGGCAGATGGGCAGGCAGGGCGCAGTGCGGATCTGGCTGTGTCCACTCACCCACGGCAGACGGAAAGGCAGGGCACAGTGCGGATCTGGCTGTGTCCACTCACCCACGGGAGACGGGTAGGCAAGGCGCAGTGTGGATCTGGCTGTGTCCACTCATCCACGGGAGGCGGGTAGAGAGGGTGCCGTGTGGATCTGGCTACGTCCACTGACCCACGGCAGACGGGCAGGCAGGGCGCAGTGCGGATCTGGCTGTGTCCACTCACCCACGGCAGACGGGCAGGCTGAGAGCAGTGCGGATCTGGCTGTGTCCACTCACCCACGGGAGACAGGCAGGCAAGGCGCAAAGTGGATCTGGCTGTGTCAACTCACCCACGGGAGATGGGCAGAGAGGGTGCCGTGTGGATCTGACTATGTCCACTGACCCACGGCAGACGGGCAAGCAGGGCACAGTGCGGATCTGGCTGTGTCCACTCACCCACGGCAGACGGTCAGGCAGGGCGCAGTGAGGATCTGGCTGTGTCCTCTCACCCACGGGAGACGGGCAGGCAGGGCGCAGTGCGGATCTGGCTGTGTCCACTCACCCACCGCAGACCGGCAGGCAGGGCGCACTGCGGATCTGGCTGTGTCCACTCACCCACGGGAGACGGGCAGAAAGGGTGCTGTGTGGATCTGGCTATGTCCACTCACCCACGGCAGACGGGCAGGCAGGGCGCAGTGCGGATCTGGCTGTGTCCACTCACCCACGGGAGACGGGCAGGCAAGGTGCAGTGTGGATCTGGCTGTGTCCACTCACCCACGGGAGACGGGCAGAGAGGGTGCTGTGTGGATCTGGCTATGTCCACTGACCCACGGCAGACGGGCAGGCAGGGCGCAGTGCGGATCTGGCTGTGTCCACTCACCCACGGCAGACGGTCATGAAGGGGGCAGTGCGGATCTAGCTGTGTCCACTCACTCACGGGAGACGGGCAGGCAGGGCGCAGGAGGATATGGCTGTGTCCACTCACCCACGGCACACAGGCAGGCAGGGCGCAGTGCGGATATGGCTGTGTCCACTCACCCACGGGATACGGGCCTATAGGGTGCTGTGTGGATCTGGCCATGTCCATTGACCCACGGCAGACGGGCAGGAGGGCGCAGTTTGGATCTGGCTGTGTCCACTTACCCACGGCAGACGGGCAGGCAGGGCGCAGTGCGGATCTGGCTGTGTCCACAAACCCACGGCAGACGGGCAGGCAGTTTGCAGTGCGGATCTGGCGGTGTCCACTCACCCACGGAAGACGGGCAGGCAGAACGCAGTGCGGGTTTGGCTGTTTCCACTCTCCCACGGGAGACGGGCAGGCAGGGCGCAGTGCGGAACTGGCTGTGTCCACTCACACACGGCAGACGGGCAGGCAGGGCGTAGTGCGGATCTGGCTGTGTCCACTCACCCATGGGAGACGGACAGGCAAGGCGCAGTGTGGATTTGGCTGTGTCCACTCACCCAGGGGAGACGGGCAGAGAGGGTGCTGTGTGGATCTGGCTATGTCCACTGACCCACGGCAGGCTGGCATGCAGGGCGCAGTACGGAACTGGCTGTGTCCACTCACCCACGACAGATGGGCAGGCAGGGCGCAGTGCGGATTTGGCTGTGTCCACTCACCCACGGGAGACGGGCAGGCAAGGCGCAGTGTGGATCTGGCTGTTTCCACTCACCCACGGGAGACGGGCAGAGAGGGTGCTGTGTGGATCTGACTATGTCCACTGACCCACGGCAGACGGGCAGGCAGGGCGCAGTGCGCATCTGGCTGTGTCCACTCACCCACGGCAGACGGTCAGGCAGGGCCCAGTGCGGATCTGGCGGTGTCCACTCACCCACGGGAGACGGGCAGGCAGGGCGCAGTGCGGATCTGGCTATGTCCACTCTCCCACGGGAGACGGGTAGGCAGCGCGCAGTGCGGATCTGGCTGTGTCCACTCACAAATGGGAGACAGGTAGGCACGGCGCAGTGCGGATCTGGCTGTGTCCACTTACCCATGGGAGAGGGGCAGGCAAGGTGCAGTGTGGATCTGGCTGTGTCCACTCACCCACGGGAGACGGGCAGAGAGGGTGCTGTGTGGATCTGGCTATGTCCACTGACCCACGGCAGACGGGCAGGCAGGGCGCAGTGCGGATCTGGCTCTGTCCAATCACCCACGGCAGACGGGCACGCAGGGCGCACTGCGGATCTGGCTGTGTGCACTCACCCACGGGAGACGGGCAGGCAAGGCACTGTGTGGATCTGGCTGTGTCCACTCACCCACGGGAGACGGGCAGAGAGGGTGCTGTGTGGATCTGGAAATATCCACTGACCCACGGCAGACGGGCAGGCAGGGCACAGTACGGATCTGGCTGTGTCCACTCACCCACGGCAGACGGTCTGTCAGGGCGCAGTGCGGATCTGGCTGTGTCCACTCACCCACGGCAGATGGTCAGGCAGGGCGCAGTGCGGATCTGGCTGTGTCCACTCACCCACGGCAGACGGGCAGGCAAGGCACAGTGTGGATCTGGCTGTGTCCACTCACCCACGGGAGACAGGCAGAGAGGGTGCCGTGTGGATCTGGCTACGTCCACTGACCCACGGCAGACGGGCAGGCAGTGCGCAGTGCGGATCTGGCTGTGTCCACTCACCCACGGCAGACGGGCAGGCAGAGGGCAGTGCGGATCTGGCTGTGTCCACTCACCCATGGGAGATAGGGAGGCAAGGCGCAGTGTAGATCTGGCTGTGTCAACTCACCCTCGGCACACGGGCAGGCAGGGCGCAGTGCGGATCTGGCTGTGTCCACTCACCCACGGGAGATGGGCAGGCAAGGCGCAGTGTGGATCTGGCTGTGTCCACTCACCCACGAGAGACGGGCAGAGAGGGTGCTGTGTGGATCTGGCTATGTCCACTGACCCATGGCAGACGGGCAGGCAGGGCGCAGTGCGGATCTGGCTGTGTCCCCTCACCAACGGCAGACGGTCAGGCAGGGCGCAATCTGGATCTGGCTGTGTCCACTCACCCACGGGAGACGGGCAGACAGGGCGCAGTGCGGATTTGGCTGTGTCCACTCACCCACGGGAGACGGGCAGGCAGGGCGCAGTGCGGATCTGGCTGTGTCCACTCACCCACGGGAGACGGGCAGGCAAGGCGCACTGTGGATCTGGCTGTGACCACTCACCCACGGCAGACAGGCAGGCAGGGCGCAGTGCGGATCTGGCTGTGTCCACTCACCCATGGGAGACGAGCAGAGAGGGTGCCGTGTGGATCTGGCTACATCCACTGACCCACGGCAGATGGGCAGGCAGGGCGCAGTGCGGATCTGGCTGTGTCCACTCACCCACGGCAGACGGGCAGGCAGGGCGCAGTGCGGATCTGGCTGTTTCCACTCACCCACGGGAGTCGGGCAGGCAAGGCGCAGTGTGGATCTGGCTGTGTCCACTCATCCACGGGAGACGGGCAGAGAGGGTGCTGTGTGGATCTGGCTATGTCCAGTAACCCACGGCAGACGGGCAGGCAGGGCGCAGTGCTGATCTTTCTGTGTCCACTCACCCACGGGAGACGGGCTGGCAAGGCACAGTGTGGATCTGGCTGTTTCCACTCACCCACGGTAGACAGGCAGAGAGGGTGCTGTGTGGATCTGGCTATGTACACTGAACCACGGCAGACGGGCAGGCAGGTCGCAGTGCGGATCTGGCTGTATCCAATCACTCATGGCAGTCGGGCAGGCAGGGCGCAGTGCGGATCTGCCTGAGTACACTCACCCACGGCAGACGGTCAGGCAGGGCACAGTGCGGATCTGGCTGTGTCCACTCACCCACGGGAGACGGGTAGGCATGGCGCAATGTGGATCTGGCTGTGTCCACTCACCCACGGGAGACGGGCAGAGAGGGTGCTGTGTGGATCTGGCTATGTACACTGACCCACGGCAGACGGGCAGGCAGGGCGGTGTGCGGATCTGGCTGTGTTAACTCACCCATGGCAGACAGGCAGGCAGGGCGCAGTGCGGATCTGGCTGTGTCCACTCACCCACGGGAGACGGGTAGGCAAAGCGCAGTGTGGATCTGGCTGTGTCCACTCACCCACGGGAGACGGGCAGAGTGGGTGCCGTGTGGATCTGGCTATGTCCACTGACCCACGGCAGACGGGCAGGCAGGGCGCAGTGCGGATTAGGCTGTGTCCCCTCACCCACGGCAGACAGTCAGGCAGGGCGCAGTGCGGAATTGGCTATGTCCACTCACCCACGGGAGACGGGCAGGCAGGGCGCAGTGCGGATCTGGCTGTGTCCACTCACCCACGGCAGACGGGCAGGCAGGGCGCAGTGTGGATCTGGATGTGTCCACTCACCCACGGCAGACGGGCAGGCAGGGAGCAGTGCGGATCTGGCTGTGTCCACTCACCCACGGGAGACGGGCAGGCAAGGCGCAGTGTGGATCTGGCTGTGTCCACTCACCCACGGGATACGGGCCTAGAGGGTGCTGTGTGGATCTGGCTATGTACACTGACCCACGGCAGACGGGCAGGCAGGGCGCAGTGCGGATCTGGATGTTACCACTCACCCACGGGAGACGGGTAGGCAAGGCGGAGTGTGGATCTGGCTTTGTCCACTCACCCACGACAGACGGGCAGGCAGGGCGCAGTGCGGATTTGGTGTGTCCACTCACCCACAAGAGACGGGCAGGCAAGGCGCAGTGTGGATCTGGCTGTGTCCACTCACCCACTGGAGACGGGCAGAGAGGGTGCTGTGTGGATCTGGCTATGTCCACTGACCCACGGCAGACGGGCAGGCAGGGCGCAGTGCGGATCTGGCTGTGTCCAGTCACCCACGGCAGACGGGCAGGCAGGGCGCAGTGCAGATCTGGCTGTGTCCACTCACCCACGGGAGATGGGCAGGCAAGGCGCAGTGTGGATCTGGCTGTGTCCACTCACCCACGAGAGACGGGCAGAGAGGGTGCTGTGTGGATCTGGCTATGTCCACTGACCCACGGCAGACGGGCAGGCAGGGCGCAGTGCGGATCTGGCTGTGTCCCCTCACCAACGGCAGACGGTCAGGCAGGGCGCAATCTGGATCTGGCTGTGTCCACTCACGCACGGGAGACGGGCAGGCAGGGCGCAGTGCGGATTTGGCTGTGTCCACTCACCCACGGGAGACGGGCAGGCAGGGCGCAGTGCGGATCTGGCTGTGTCCACTCACCCACGGGAGACGGGCAGGCAAGGCGCACTGTGGATCTGGCTGTGACCACTCACCCACGGCAGACAGACAGGCAGGGCGCAGTGCGGATCTGGCTGTGTCCACTCACCCATGGGAGACAGGCATGCAAGGCGCAGTGTGGATCTGGCTGTGTCCACTCACCCACGGGAGACGGGCAGAGAGGGTGCTGTGTGGATCTGGCTCTGTCCACTGACCCACGGCAGACGGTCAGGCAAGTCGCAGTGCGGATCTGGCGGTGTCCACTCACTCACGGGAGACGGGCAGGCAGGGCGCAGAGCGGATCTGACTGTGTCCACTCTCCCACGGGAGACGGGCAGGCAGGGCGCAGTGCGGAACTGGATGTGTCCAATCACACACGGCAGACGGGCAGGCAGGGCGCAGTGCGGATCTGGCTGTGTCCCCTCACCCACGGCAGACGGTCAGGCAGGGCGCAATCTGGATCTGGCTGTGTCCACTCACCCACGGGAGACGGGCAGGCGGGTCGCAGTGCGGATTTGTCTGTGTCCACTCACCCACGGGAGACGGGCAGGCAGGGCGCAGTGCGGATCTGGCTGTGTCCACTCACCCACGGGAGATGGGCAGGCAGGGCGCAGTGCGGATCTGGTTGTGTCCACTCACCCACGGCAGATGGGCAGGCAGGGCGCAGTGCGGATCAGGCTGTGTCCACTCACCCATGGCAGACGGTCAGGAAGGGCGCTGTGCGGATCTGGCTGTGTCCAGACACCCACGGGAGACGGGCAGGCAGGGAGCAGTGTGGATCTGGCTGTGTCCACTCACCATCGGCACACAGTCAGGCAGGGCGCAGTGCAGATCTGGCTGTGTCCACTCACCCACGGGAGACGGGCAGGCAGGGCGCAGTGAAGATCTGGCTGTGTCCACTCTCCCACGGGAGACTGGCAGGCAGGGCGCAGTGCGGATCTGCCTGTGTCCACTCACCCATGGGAGACGGGCAGGAAAGGTGCAGTGTGGATCCGGGTGTGTCCACTCACCCACGGGAGACGGGCAGAGAGGGTGCTGTGTGGATCTCGCTATGTCCATTGACCCACGGCAGACGGGCAGACAGGGCGCAGTGTGGATCTGGCTGTGTCCAATCACGCACGGCAGACGGGCAGGCAGGGAGCAGTGCGGATCTGGCTGTGTCCACTCACCCACGGGAGACTTGCAGGCAAGGCGCAGTGTGGATCTTGCTGTGTCCACTCACCCACGGGATACGGGCCTAGAGGGTGCTGTGTGGATCTGGCTATGTACACTGACCCACGGCAGACGGGCAGGCAGGGCGCAGTGCGGATCTGGCTGTGTCCACTCACCCACGGCAGACGGTCAGGCAAGGCCCAGTACGGATCTGGCGTTGTCCACTCACCCACGGGAGACGGGCAGGCAGGGCGCAGTGCGGATCTGGCTATGTCCACTCTCCAACGGGAGACGGGCAGGCAGCGTGCAGTGCGGATCTGGCTGTGTCCACTCACACACGGCAGACAGGCAGGCACGGCGCAGTGCGGATCTGGCTGTGTCCACTCACCCACGGCAGACGGTCTGTCAGGGCGCAATGCAGATCTGGCTGTGTCCAATCACCCACGGCAGATGGGCAGGCAGGGCGCAGTGCGGATCTGGCTGTGTCCACTCACCCACGGCAGATGGTCAGGCAGGGCGCAGTGCGGATCTGGCTGTGTCCACTCACCCACGGGAGACGGGTAGGCAAGGCACAGTGTGGATCTGGCTGTTTCCACGCACCCACGGGAGACGGGCAGAGAGGGTGCCGTGTGGATCTGGCTACGTCCACTGACCCACGGCAGACGGGCAGGCAGTGCGCAGTGCGGATCTGGCTGTGTCCACTCAACCACGGCAGACGGGCCGGCAGAGGGCAGTGCGGATCTGGCTGTGTACACTCACCCACGGGTGATAGGCAGGCAAAGCGCAGTGTGGATCTTGCTGTGTCAAGTCACCCACGGGAGATGGGCAGAGAGGGTGCCGTGAGGATCTGGCTATGTCCACTGACCCACGGCAGACGGGCAGGCAGTGCGCAGTGCGGATCTGGCTGTGTCCACTCACCCACGGCAGACGGGCAGGCAGAGTGCAGTGCGGATCTGGCTGTGTCCACTCACCCACGGGAGACAGGCAGGCAAGGCGCAGTGTGGATCTGGCTGTGTCAACTCACCCACGGGAGACAGGCAGAGAGGGTGCTGTGTGGATCTGGCTATGTACACTGAACCACGGCAGACGGGCAGGCAGGGCGCAGTGCGGATCTGGCTGTATCCAATCACTCATGGCAGACGGGCAGGCAGGGCGCAGTGCGGAACTGCCTGTGTCCACTCACCCACGGCAGACGGGTAGGCAAAGCGCAGTGTGGTCCTGGCTGTGTCCACTCACCCACGGGAGACGGGCAGAGTGGGTGCCGTGTGGATCTGGCTATGTCCACTGACCCACGGCAGACGGGCAGGCAGGGCGCAGTGCAGATTAGGCTGTGTCCCCTCACCCACGGCAGACAGTCAGGCAGGGCGCAGTGCGGAATTGGCTATGTCCACTCACCCACGGGAGACGGGCAGGCAGGGCGCAGTGCGGATCTGGCTGTGTCCCCTCACCCACGGCAGACGGTCAGGCAGGGCGCAATCTGGATCTGGCTGTGTCCACTCACCCACGGGAGACGGGCAGGCAGGTCGCAGTGCGGATTTGTCTGTGTCCACTCACCCACGGGAGATGGGCAGGCAGGGCGCAGTGCGGATCTGGCTGTGTCCACTCACCCACGGGAGATGGGCAGGCAGGGCGCAGTGCGGATCTGGTTGTGTCCACTCACCCACGGCAGATGGGCAGGCAGGGCGCAGTGCGGATCAGGCTGTGTCCACTCACCCATGGCAGACGGTCAGGAAGGGCGCAGTGCGGATCTGGCTGTGTCCAGACACCCACGGGAGACGGGCAGGCAGGGAGCAGTTTGGATCTGGCTTTGTCCACTCACCATCGGCACACAGTCAGGCAGGGCACAGTGCGGATCTGGCTGTGTCCACTCTCCCACGGGAGACTGGCAGGCAGGGCGCAGTGCGGATCTGCCTGTGTCCACTCACCCATGGGAGACGGGCAGCCAAGGTGCAGTGTGGATCCGGGTGTGTCCACTCACCCACGGGAGACGGTCAGAGAGGGTGCTGTGTGGATCTGGCTATGTCCATTGACCCACGGCAGATGGGCAGACAGGGCGCAGTGTGGATCTGGCTGTGACCAATCACCCACGGCAGACGGTCAGGCAGGGCGCAGTGCGGATATGGCTGTGTGCACTCACCAACGGCAGACGGTCTGGCAGGGCGCAATGCGGATCTGGCTGTGTCCAATCACCCACGGCAGATGGGCAGGCAGGGCGCAGTGCGGATCTGGCTGTGTCCACTCACCCACGGCAGACGGTCAGGCAGGGCGCAGTGCGGATCTGGCTGTGTCCACTCACCCACGGGAGACGTCTAGGCAAGGCGAAGTGTGGATCTGGCTGTGTCCACTCACCCACGGGAGACGAGCAGAGAGGGTGCCGTGTGGATCTGGCTACATCCACTGACCCACGGCAGATGGGCAGGCAGGGCGCAGTGCGGATCTGGCTGTGTCCACTCACCCACGGCAGACGTGCAGGCAGGGCGCAGTGCGGATCTGGCTGTGTCCACTCACCCACGGGAGTCGGGCAGGCAAAGCGCAGTGCGGATCTGGCTGTGTCCACTCACCCACGGGAGACGGGCAGGCAAGGCGCAGTGTGGATCTGGCTGTGTTCACTCACCCACGGGATACGGGCCTAGAGGGTGCTGTGTGGATCTGGCTATGTACACTGACCCACGGCAGACGGGCAGGCAGGGCGCAGTGCGGATCTGGCTGTGTCCACTCACACACGGCAGACGGTCAGGCAGGGCGCAGTGCGGATCTGGTAGTGTCAACTCACCCACGGGAGACGGGCATGCAGGGCGCAGTGAGCATCTGGCTGTGTCCACTCTCCCACGGGAGACGAGCAGGCAGGGCGCAGTGCGGAACTGGCTGTGTCCACTCACACACGGCAGACGGGCAGGCATGGTGCAGTGCGGATCTGGCAGTGTCCACTCACCCATGGGAGACGGGCAGGCAATGCACAGTGTGGATCTGGCTGTGTACCCTCACCCACGGCAGACGGTCAGGCAGGGCGCAGTGTGGATCTGGCTGTGTCCACTCACCCACGGGAGACGAATAGGCAAGGTGCAGTGTGGATCTGGCTGTGTCCACTCACCCACGGGAGACGGGTAGGCAAGGCGCAGTGTGGATCTGGCTGTGTCCACTCACCCACCGGAGACGGGCAGAGAGGGTGCTGTGTGGATCTGGTTATGTCCATTGACCCACATCAGACGGGCAGGCAGGGCGCAGTGTGGATCTGGCTGTGTACCCTAACCCACGGCAGAGGGTCAGGCAGGGCGCAGTGCGGATCTGGCTGTTTCCACTCACCCACGGGAGACGGGTAGGCAAGGCGCAGTGTGGATCTGGCTTTGTCCACTCACCCACGACAGACGGGCAGGCAGGGCGCAGTGCAGATCTGGCTGTGTCCACTCACCCACGGGAGATGGGCAGGCAAGGCGCAGTGTGGATCTGGCTGTGTCCACTCACCCACGAGAGACGGGCAGAGAGGGTGCTGTCTGGATCTGGCTATGTCCACTGACCCACGGCAGACGGGCAGGCAGGGCGCAGTGCGGATCTGGCTGTGTCCCCTCACCAACGGCAGACGGTCAGGCAGGGCGCAATCTGGATCTGGCTGTGTCCACTCACCCACGGGAGACGGGCAGGCAGGGCGCAGTGCAGATTTGGCTGTGTCCACTCACCCACGGGAGACGGGCAGGCAGGGCGCAGTGCGGATCTGGCTGTGTCCACTCACCCATGGGAGACGGGCAGGCAAGGCGCAGTGTGGATCTGGCTGTGTCCACTCACCCACGGGAGACGGGCACAGAGGGTGCTGTGTGGATCTGACTCTGTCCGCTGACCCACGGCAGACGGTCAGGCAAGTCGCAGTGCGGATCTGGCGGTGTCCACTCACTCACGGGAGACGGGCAGGCAGGGCGCATTGCGGATCTGGCTGTGTCCACTCTCCCACGGGAGACGGGCAGGCAGGGCGCACTGCGGAACTGGATGTGTCCAATCACACACGGCAGAAGGGCAGGCAGGGCGCAGTGCGGATCTGGCTGTGTCCCCTCACCCACGGCAGACGGTCAGGCAGGGCGCAGTGCGGATCTGGCTGTGTCCACTCACCCACGGGAGACGGGCAGGCAGGTCGCAGTGCGGATTTGTCTGTGTCCACTCACCCACGGGAGACGGGCAGGCAGGGCGCAGTGCGGATCTGGCTGTGTCCACTCACCCACGGGAGATGGGCAGGCAGGGCGCAGTGCGGATCTGGTTGTGTCCACTCACCCACGGCAGATGGGCAGGCAGGGCGCAGTGGGGATCAGGCTGTGTCCACTCACCCATGGCAGACGGTCAGGAAGGGCGCAGTGGGGATCTGGCTGTGTCCAGACACCCACGGGAGACGGGCAGGCAGGGAGCAGTGTGGATCTGGCTGTGTCCACTCACCATCGGCACACAGTCAGGCAGGGCGCAGTGTGGATGTGGCTGTGTCCACTCACCCACGGTAGACGGTCAGGAAGGGGGCAGTGCGGATCTGGCTATGTCCTCTCACCCACGGTAGACGGGCAGGCAGGGCGCAGTGCGGATCTGGCTGTGTCCACTCACCCACGGCACACGGGCAGGCAGGGCGCAGTGCGGATCTGGCTGTGTCCACTCACCTACGGGAGACCGGCAGGCAGGGCGCAGTGCGGATCTGGCTGTGTCCACTCACCCATGGGAGACGGGCAGGCAAGGTGCAGTGTGGATCTGGCTGTGTCCAATCACCCACGGGAGACGGGCAGAAGGGTGCTGTGTGGATCTGGCTATGTACATTGACCCACGGCAGACGGGCAGGCAGGGCGCAGTGTGTATCTGGCTGTGTCCACTCACCAACGGCAGACGGGCAGGCAAGGCGCAGTGTGGTTCTGGCTGTGTCCACTCACCCACGGGATACGGGCCTAGAGGGTGCTGTGTGGATCTGGCTATGTCCATTGACCCACGGCAGACGGGCAGGCAGGGCGCGCTGCGGATCTGGCTGTGTGCACTCACTCACGGGAGACGGGCAGGCAAGGCACTGTGTGGATCTGGCTGTGTCCACTCACCCACGGGAGACAGGCAGAGAGGGTGCTGTGTGGATCTGGCAATATCCACTGACCCACGGCAGACGGGCAGGCAGGACGCAGTGCGGATATGGCTGTGTCCACTCACCAACGGCAGACGGTCTGGCAGGGCGCAATGCGGATCTGGCTGTGTCCAATCACCCACGGCAGATGGGCAGGCAGGGCGCAGTGCGGATCTGGCTGTGTCCACTCACCCACGGCAGACGGTCAGGCAGGGCGCAGTGCGGATCTGGCTGTGTCCACTCACCCTCGGGAGACGTCTAGGCAAGGCGCAGTGTGGATCTGGCTGTGTCCACTCACCCACGGGAGACGAGCAGAGAGGGTGCCGTGTGGATCTGGCTACATCCACTGACCCACGGCAGATGGGCAGGCAGGGCGCAGTGCGGATCTGGCTGTGTCCACTCACCCACGGCAGACGGGCAGGCAGGGCGCAGTGCGGATCTGGCTGTGTCCACTCACCCACGGGAGTCGGGCAGGCAAGGCGCAGTGTGGATCTGGCTGTGTCCACTCACCCACGGGAGACGGGCAGAGAGGGTGCTGTGTGGATCTGGCTATGTCCAGTGACCCACGGCAGACGGGCAGGCAGGGCGCAGTGCTGATCTTTCTGTGTCCAATCACCCACGGGAGACTGGCTGGCAAGGCACAGTGTGGATCTGGCTGTTTCCACTCACCCACGGGAGACAGGCAGAGAGGGTGCTGTGTGGATCTGGCTATGTACACTGAACCACGGCAGACGGGCAGGCAGGGCGCAGTGCGGATCTGGCTGTATCCAATCACTCATGGCAGACGGGCAGGCAGGGCGCAGTGCGGAACTGCCTGTGTCCACTCACCCACGGCAGACGGGTAGGCAAAGCGCAGTGTGGTCCTGGCTGTGTCCACTCACCCACGGGAGACGGGCAGAGTGGGTGCCGTGTGGATCTGGCTATGTCCACTGACCCACGGCAGACGGGCAGGCAGGGCGCAGTGCAGATTAGGCTGTGTCCCCTCACCCACGGCAGACAGTCAGGCAGGGCGCAGTGCGGAATTGGCTATGTCCACTCACCCACGGGAGACGGGCAGGCAGGGCGCAGTGCGGATCTGGCTGTGTCCCCTCACCCACGGCAGACTGTCAGGCAGGGCGCAATCTGGATCTGGCTGTGTCCACTCACCCACGGGAGACGGGCAGGCAGGTCGCAGTGCGGATTTGTCTGTGTCCACTCACCCACGGGAGATGGGCAGGCAGGGCGCAGTGCGGATCTGGCTGTGTCCACTCACCCACGGGAGATGGGCAGGCAAGGCGCAGTGTGGATCTGGCTGTGTCAAGTCACCCACGGGAGATGGGCAGAGAGGGTGCCGTGAGGATCTGGCTATGTCCACTGACCCACGGCAGACGGGCAGGCAGTGCGCAGTGCGGATCTGGCTGTGTCCACTCACCCACGGCAGACGGGCAGGCAGAGTGCAGTGCGGATCTGGCTGTGTCCACTCACCCACGGGAGACAGGCAGGCAAGGCGCAGTGTGGATCTGGCTGTGTCAACTCACCCACGGGAGACAGGCAGAGAGGGTGCTGTGTGGATCTGGCTATGTACACTGAACCACGGCAGACGGGCAGGCAGGGCGCAGTGCGGATCTGGCTGTATCCAATCACTCATGGCAGACGGGCAGGCAGGGCGCAGTGCGGAACTGCCTGTGTCCACTCACCCACGGCAGACGGGTAGGCAAAGCGCAGTGTGGTCCTGGCTGTGTCCACTCACCCACGGGAGACGGGCAGAGTGGGTGCCGTGTGGATCTGGCTATGTCCACTGACCCACGGCAGACGGGCAGGCAGGGCGCAGTGCAGATTAGGCTGTGTCCCCTCACCCACGGCAGACAGTCAGGCAGGGCGCAGTGCGGAATTGGCTATGTCCACTCACCCACGGGAGACGGGCAGGCAGGGCGCAGTGCGGATCTGGCTGTGTCCCCTCACCCACGGCAGACGGTTAGGCAGGGCGCAATCTGGATCTGGCTGTGTCCACTCACCCACGGGAGACGGGCAGGCAGGTCGCAGTGCGGATTTGTCTGTGTCCACTCACCCACGGGAGATGGGCAGGCAGGGCGCAGTGCGCATCTGGCTGTGTCCACTCACCCACGGGAGATGGGCAGGCAGGGCGCAGTGCGGATCTGGTTGTGTCCACTCACCCACGGCAGATGGGCAGGCAGGGCGCAGTGCGGATCAGGCTGTGTCCACTCACCCATGGCAGACGGTCAGGAAGGGCGCAGTGCGGATCTGGCTGTGTCCAGACACCCACGGGAGACGGGCAGGCAGGGAGCAGTGTGGATCTGGCTGTGTCCACTCACCATCGGCACACAGTCAGGCAGGGCACAGTGCGGATCTGGCTGTGTCCACTCTCCCACGGGAGACTGGCAGGCAGGGCGCAGTGCGGATCTGCCTGTGTCCACTCACCCATGGGAGACGGGCAGCCAAGGTGCAGTGTGGATCCGGGTGTGTCCACTCACCCACGGGAGACGGGCAGAGAGGGTGCTGTGTGGATCTGGCTATGTCCATTGACCCACGGCAGATGGGCAGACAGGGCGCAGTGTGGATCTGGCTGTGACCAATCACCCACGGCAGACGGTCAGGCAGGGCGCAGTGCGGATATGGCTGTGTCCACTCACCAACGGCAGACGGTCTGGCAGGGCGCAATGCGGATCTGGCTGTGTCCAATCACCCACGGCAGATGGGCAGGCAGGGCGCAGTGCGGATCTGGCTGTGTCCACTCACCCACGGCAGACGGTCAGGCAGGGCGCAGTGCGGATCTGGCTGTGTCCACTCACCCACGGGAGACGTCTAGGCAAGGCGAAGTGTGGATCTGGCTGTGTCCACTCACCCACGGGAGACGAGCAGAGAGGGTGCCGTGTGGATCTGGCTACATCCACTGACCCACGGCAGATGGGCAGGCAGGGCGCAGTGCGGATCTGGCTGTGTCCACTCACCCACGGCAGACGTGCAGGCAGGGCGCAGTGCGGATCTGGCTGTGTCCACTCACCCACGGGAGTCGGGCAGGCAAAGCGCAGTGCGGATCTGGCTGTGTCCACTCACCCACGGGAGACGGGCAGGCAAGGCGCAGTGTGGATCTGGCTGTGTTCACTCACCCACGGGATACGGGCCTAGAGGGTGCTGTGTGGATCTGGCTATGTACACTGACCCACGGCAGACGGGCAGGCAGGGCGCAGTGCGGATCTGGCTGTGTCCACTCACACACGGCAGACGGTCAGGCAGGGCGCAGTGCGGATCTGGTAGTGTCAACTCACCCACGGGAGACGGGCATGCAGGGCGCAGTGAGCATCTGGCTGTGTCCACTCTCCCACGGGAGACGAGCAGGCAGGGCGCAGTGCGGAACTGGCTGTGTCCACTCACACACGGCAGACGGGCAGGCATGGTGCAGTGCGGATCTGGCAGTGTCCACTCACCCATGGGAGACGGGCAGGCAATGCACAGTGTGGATCTGGCTGTGTCCCCTCACCCACGGCAGACGGTCAGGCAGGGCGCAGTGCGGATCTGGCTGTGTCCACTCACCCACGGGAGACGAATAGGCAAGCTGCAGTGTGGATCTGGCTGTGTCCACTCACCCACGGGAGACGGGTAGGCAAGGCGCAGTGTGGATCTGGCTGTGTCCACTCACCCACCGGATACGGGCAGAGAGGGTGCTGTGTGGATCTGGCTATGTCCATTGACCCACATCAGACGGGCAGGCAGGGCGCAGTGTGGATCTGGCTGTGTACCCTAACCCACGGCAGAGGGTCAGGCAGGGCGCAGTGCGGATCTGGCTGTTTCCACTCACCCACGGGAGACGGGTAGGCAAGGCGCAGTGTGGATCTGGCTTTGTCCACTCACCCACGACAGACGGGCAGGAAGGGCGCAGTACGGATCTGGCTGTGTCCACTCACCCACAAGAGACGGGCAGGCAAGGCGCAGTGTGGATCTGGCTGTGTCCACTCACCCACTGGAGACGGGCAGAGAGGGTGCTGTGTGGATCTGGCTATGTCCAATGACCCACGGCAGACTGGCAGGCAGGGCGCAGTGCAGATCTGGCTGTGTCCAGTCACCCACGGCAGACGGGCAGGCAGGGCGCAGTGCAGATCTGGCTGTGTCCACTCACCCACGGGAGTTGGGCAGGCAAGGCGCAGTGTGGATCTGGCTGTGTCCACTCACCCACGAGAGACGGGCAGAGAGGGTGCTGTGTGGATCTGGCTATGTCCACTGACCCACGGCAGACGGGCAGGCAGGGCGCAGTGCGGATCTGGCTTTGTCCCCTCACCAACGGCAGACGGTCAGGCAGGGCGCAATCTGGATCTGGCTGTGTCCACTCACCCACGGGAGACGGGCAGGCAGGGCGCAGTGCGGATTTGGCTGTGTCCACTCACCCACGGTAGACGGGCAGGCAGGGCACAGTGCGGATCTGGCTGTGTCCACTCACCCACGGGAGACGGGCAGGCAAGGCGCACTGTGGATCTGGCTGTGACCACTCACCCACGGCAGACAGGCAGGCAGGGCGCAGTGCGGATCTGGCTGTGTCCACTCACCCATGGGAGACGGGCAGGCAAGGCGCAGTGTGGATCTGGCTGTGTCCACTGACACACGGCAGACGGTCAGGCAAGTCGCAGTGCGGATCTCGCGGTGTCCACTCACTCACGGGAGACGGGCAGGCAGGGCGCAGTGCGGATCTGGCTGTGTCCACTCTCCCACGGGAGACGGGCAGGCAGGGCGCAGTGCGGAACTGGATGTGTCCAATCACACACGGCAGACGGGCAGGCAGGGCGCAGTGCGGATCTGGCTGTGTCCCCTCACCCACGGCAGACGGTCAGGCAGGGCGCAATCTGGATCTGGCTGTGTCCACTCACCCACGGGAGACGGGCAGGCAGGTCGCAGTGCGGATTTGTCTGTGTCCACTCACCCAGGGGGGACGGGCAGGCAGGGCGCAGTGCGGATCTGGCTGTGTCCACTCACCCACGGGAGATGGGCAGGCAGGGCGCAGTGCGGATCTGGTTGTGTCCACTCACCCACGGCAGATGGGCAGGCAGGGCGCAGTGCGGATCAGGCTGTGTCCACTCACCCATGGCAGACGGACAGGAAGGGCGCAGTGCGGATCTGGCTGTGTCCAGACACCCACGGGAGACGGGCAGGCAGGGAGCAGTGTGGATCTGGCTGTGTCCACTCACCATCGGCACACAGTCAGCAGGACGCAGTGCGGATCTGGCTGTGTCCACTCACCCATGGGAGACGGGCAGGCAGGGCGCAGTGAAGATCTGGCTGTGTCCACTCTCCCACGGGAGACTGGCAGGCAGGGCGCAGTGCGGATCTGCCTGTGTCCACTCACCCATGGGAGACGGGCAGCCAAGGTGCAGTGTGGATCCGGGTGTGTCCACTCACCCACGGGAGACGGGCAGAGAGGGTGCTGTGTGGATCTGGCTATGTCCATTGACCCACGGCAGACGGTTAGACAGGGCGCAGTGTGGATCTGGCTGTGTCCAATCACCCACGGCAGACGGGCAGGCAGGGAGCAGTGCGGATCTGGCTGTGTCCACTCACCCACGGGAGACTTGCAGGCAAGGCGCAGTGTGGATCTGGCTGTGTCCACTCACCCACGGGAGACGGGCAGAGAGGGTGCTGTGTGGATCTGGCTATGTACACTGACCCACGGCAGACTGGCAGGCAGGGCGCAGTCCGGATCTTGCTGTGTCCACTCACCCACGGCAGACGGTCAGGCAGGGCGCAGTGCGGATCTGTTAGTGTCCACTCACCCACGGGAGACGGGCAGGCAGGGCGCAGTGAGCATCTGGCTGTGTCCACTCTCCCACGGGAGACGGGCAGGCAGGGTGCAGTGCGGAACTGGCTGTGTCCACTCACACACGGCAGACGAGCAGGCAGGACGCAGTGCGGATCTGGCTGTGTCCACTCACCCTTGGGAGACGGGCAGGTAATGCGCAGTTTGGATCTGGCTGTGTCCCCTCACCCACGGCTGACGGTCAGGCAGGGCGCAGTGCGGATATGGATGTGTCCACTCACCCACGAGAGACTAATAGGCAAGGCGCAGTGTGGATCTGACTGTGTCCACTCACCCACGGGAGACGGGTAGGCAAGGCGCAGTGTGGATCTGGCTTTGTCCACTCACCCACGGGAGATGGGCAGAGAGGGTGCTGTGTGGATCTGGCTATGTCCATTGACCCACATCAGACGGGCAGGTCGGGCGCAGTGTTGATCTGGCTGTGTCGCCTCACCCACGGCACACGGGCAGGCAGGGCGCAGTGCGGAACTGGCTGTGTCCACTCACCCACGGTAGACGGGCAGGCAGGGCGCAGTGAAGATCTGGCTGTGTCCACTCACCCACGGGAGACGGTCAGGCAGGGCGCAGTGCGGATCTGGCTGTGTCCACTCACCCATGGGAGACGGGCAGGCAAGGTTCAGTGTGGATCTGGCTGTGTCCACTCACCCACGGGAGATGGGCAAAGAGGGTGCTGTGTGGATCTGGCTATGTCCATTGACCCACGGCAGACGGGCAGGCAGGGCGCAGTGTGGATCTGGCTGTGTCCACTCACCCACGGCAGACGGGCAGGCAGGGAGCAGTGCGGATCTGGCTGTGTCCACTCACCCACGGGAGACGGGCAGGCAAGGTGCAGTGTGGATCTGGCTGTGTCCACTCACCCACGGGATACGGGCCTAGAGGGTGCTGTGTGGATCTGGCTATGTACACTGACCCACGGCAGATGGGCAGGCAGGGCGCAGTGCGGATCTGGCTGTGTCCACTCACCCAAGGCAGACGGTCATGCAGGGCGCAGTGCGGATCTGGTGGTGTACACTCTCCCACGGGAGACGGGCAGGAAGGGCACAGTGAGCATCTGGCTGTGTCCACTCTCCCACGGGAGACGGGCAGGCAGGGCGCAGTGCGGAACTGGCTGTGTCCACTCACACACGGCAGACGGGCAGGCAGGGCGCAGTGCGGATCTGGCTGTGTCCACTCACCCATGGGAGACGGGCAGGCAATGCGCAGTGTGGATCTGGCTGTGTCCCCTCACCCACGGCACACGGTCAGGCAGGGCGCAGTGCGGATCTGGCTGTGTCCACTCACCCACGGGAGACGAATAGGCAAAGCGCAATGTGGATCTGGCTGTGTCCACTCAATACGGGAGACGGGTAGGCAAGGCGCAGTGTGGATCAGGCTGTGTCCACTCACCCACGGGAGACGGGCAGAGAGGGTGCTGTGTGGATCTGGCTATGTCCATTGACCCACATCAGACGGGCAGGCAGGGCGCAGTGTGGATCTGGCTGTGTCCCCTCACCCATGGCAGACGGTCAGGCAGGGCGCAGTGCGGATCTGGCTGTGTCCACTCACCCACGGGAGATGGGCAGGCAGTGCGTAGTGCGGATCTGGCTGTGTCCACTCACCCACGGCACACGGGCAGGCAGGGCACAGTGCGGATCTGGCTGTGTCCACTCACCCACGGGAGACGGGCAGGCAGGGCGCAGTGAAGATATGGTTGTGTCCACTCACCCACGGGAGACGGGCAGGCAGGGCGCAGTGCGGATCTGGCTGTGTCCACTCACCCTAGGGAGATGGGCAGGCAAGGTGCAGTGTGGATCTGGCTGTGTCCACTCACCCTCGGCAGACGGTCAGGCAGGGCACAGTGCGGATCTGGCTATGTCCATTGACCCACGGCAACGGTCAGGCAGGGCGCAGTGTGGATCTGGCTGTGTCCACTCACCCACGGCAGACGGGCAGGCAGGGAGCAGTGCGGATCTGGCTGTGTCCACTCACCCACGGGAGACGGGCAGGCAAGGCGCAGTGTGGATCTGGCTGTGTCCACTCACCCACGGGATACGGGCCTAAGGGTGCTGTGTGGATCTGGCTATGTACACTTACCCACGGGAGACGGGCAGGCAGGGCGCAGTGCGGGTCTGGCTGTGTCCACTCTCTCACAGGAGACGGGCAGGCAGGGCGCAGTGTGGAACTGGCTGTGTCCACTCACACACGGCAGACGGGCAGGCAGGGCGCAGTGCGGATCTGGCTGTGTCCACTCAACCACGGGAGACGGGCAGAAAGGGCGCTGTGAGGATCTGGCTATGTCCACTGACCCACGGCAAACGGGCAGGCAGGGCGCAGTGTGGATCTGGCTGTGTCCACTCACCCACGGGAGACGGGCAGGCAGGGCACAATGCGGATCTGGCGGTGTCCCCTCACCCATGGCAGACGGTCAGGCAGGGCGCAGTGCGGATCTGGCTGTGTCCAATCTCCCACGGGAGACGGGTAGGCAAGGCGCAGTGTAGATCTCCTGTGTCCACTCACCCACGGGAGACAGGCAGAGAGCGTGCTGTGTGGATCTGGCTATGTCCACTGACCCACGGCAGACGGGCAGGCAGGGCGCAGTGCGGATCTGGCTGTGTCCCCTCACCCACGGCAGACGGGCATGCAGGGCGCAGTGCGGATCTGACTATGTCCACTGACCCATGGCAGACGGGCAGGAAGGGCGCAGTGCTGATCTGGCTGTGTCCACTCACCCACGGGAGACGGGCAGGCAAGGCGCATTGTGGATCTGGCTGTTTCCACTCACCCACAGGAGACAGGCAGAGAGGGTGCTGTGTGGATCTGGCTATGTACACTGAACCACGGCAGACAGTCAGGCAGGGCGCAGTGCGGAACTGGCTGTGTCCAATCACTCATGCCAAACGGGCAGGCAGGGCGCAGTGCGGATCAGGCTGTGTCCACTCACCCACGGCAGACGGTCAGGCATGGCACAGTGCGGATCTGGCTGTGTCCACTCACCCACGGGAGACGGGCAGGCAAGGTGCAGTGTGGATCTGGCTGTGTCCACTCACCCACGGGAGACGGGCAGGCAGGGCGCAGTGTGGATCTGGCTGTGTCCACTCACCCACAAGAGACGGGCAGGCAGGGCGCAATGTGGATCTGGCTGTGTCCACTCACCCACGGGAGACGGGCAGAGCGGGTGCTGTGTGGATCTGGCTATGTCCACTGACCCACGGCAGACGGGCAGGCAGGGCGCAGTGCGGATCTGGCTGTGTCCCCTCACCCACGGGAGACGGGCAGGCAGGGCGCAGTTCGGATCTGGCTGTGTCCACTCACCCACCGCAGACGGGCAGGCAGGGCGCAGTGCGGATCTGGCTGTGTCCACTCACCCACGGGAGACGGGCAGGCAGGGCGCAGTGCGGATCTGGCTGTGTCCACTCACCCATGGCAGACGGGCAGGCAGTGCGCAGTCCGGATCTGGCTGTGTCCTCTCACCCACGGGAGACGGGTAGGCATAGCGCAGTGTGGATCTGGCTGTGTCCACTCACCCACGGGAGACGGGCAGGCAAGGCGCAGTGTGGATCTGGCTGTGTCCACTCACCAACGGGAGACGGGCAGAGAGGGTGCTGTGTGGATCTGGCTATGTCCACTGACCCACGGCAGACGGGCAGGCAGGGCACAGTGTGGATCTGGCTGTGTCCACTCACCCACGAGAGACGGGCAGGCAGGGCGCAGTGCGGATCTGGCTGTGTCCACTCACCCATGGGAGACGGGCAGGCAAGCTGCATTGTGGATCTGGCTGTGTCCACTCACCCACGGGAGACGGGCAGAGAGGGTGCTGTGTGGATCTGGCTATGTACATTGACCCACGGCAGACGGGCAGGCAGGGCGCAGTGTGGATCTGGCTGTGTCCACTCACCAACGGCAGACGGGCAGGCTAGGCGCAGTGTGGATCTGGCTGTGTCCACTCACCCACGGGATACGGGCCTAGAGGGTGCTGTGTGGATCTGGCTATGTCCCTTGACCCACGGCAGACGGGCAGGCAGGGCGCACTGCGGATCTGGCTGTGTGCACACACTCACGGGAGACGGGCAGGCAAGGCACTGTGTGGATCTGGCTGTGTCCACTCACCCACGGGAGACGGGCAGAGAGGGTGCTGTGTGGATCTGGCAATATCCACTGACCCACGGCAGACGGGCAGGCAGGGCGCAGTGCGGTTATGGCTGTGTCCACTCACCAATGGCAGACGGTCTGGCAGGGCGCAATGCGGATCTGGATGTGTCCAATCATCCACGGCAGATGGGCAGGCAGGGCGCAGTGCGGATCTGGCTGTGTCCACTCACCCACGGCAGACGGTCAGGCAGGGCGCAGTGCGGATCTGGCTGTGTCCACTCTCCCACGGGAGACGTCTAGGCAAGGCGCAGTGTGGATCTGGCTGTGTCCACTCACCCACGGGAGACAGGCAGAGAGGGTGCTGTGTGGATCTGGCTATGTACACTGAACCACGGCAGACGGGCAGGCAGGGCGCAGTGCGGATCTGGCTGTATCCAATCACTCATGGCAGACGGGCAGGCAGGGCGCAGTGCGGATTTGCCTGTGTCCACTCACCCTCGGCAGACGGTCAGGCAGGGCACAGTGCGGATCTGGCTGTGTCCACTCACCCACGGGAGACGGGCAGGCAAGGCGCAATGTGGATCTGGCTGTGTCCACTCACCCACGGGAGACGGGCAGAGAGGGTGCTGTGTGGATCTGGCTATGTACACTGAACCACGGCAGACGGGCAGGCGGTGCGCAGTGCGGATCTGGCTGTGTCCAATCACTCATGGCAAACGGGCAGGCAGGGAGCAGTGCGGATCTGGCTATGTCCACTCACCCACGGCAGACGGTCAGGCAAGGCACAGTGCGGATCTGGCTGTGTCCACTCACCCACGGGAGACGGGTAGGCAAGGCGCAATGTGGATCTGGCTGTGTCCACTCACCCACGGGAGACGGGCAGAGAGGGTGCTTTGTGTATCTGGCTATGTACACTGACCCACGGCAGACGGGCAGGCAGGGCGGTGTGCGGATCTGGCTGTGTGCACTCACCCACGGCAGACGGGCAGGCAGGGCGCAGTGCGGATCTGGCTTTGTCCACTCACCCACGGGAGACGGGTAGGCAAAGCGCAGTGTGGATCTGGCTGTGTCCACTCACCCATGGGAGACAGGCAGAGAGGGTGCCGTGTGGATCTGGCTATCTCCACTGACCCACGGCAGACGGGCAGGCAGGGCGCAGTGCGGATTAGGCTGTGTCCCCTCAGCCACGGCAGACAGTCAGGCAGGGCGCAGTGCGGAACTGGCTATGACCACTCACCCACGGGAGACGGGCAGGCAGGGCGCAGTGCAGATCTGGCTGTGTCCACTCACCCACGGGAGACGGGCAGGCAGGGCGCAGTGCGGATCTGGCTGTGTCCACTCACCCACGGCAGACGGGTAGACAGGGCGCAGTGCGGATCTGGCTGTGTCCACTCAACCATGGGAGACGGGCAGGCAAGGAGCAGTGTGGATCTGGCTGTGTCCACTCACCCATGAGAGATGGGCAGAGAGGGTGCTGTGTGGATCTGGCTATGTCCACTGACCCACGGCAGACGGTCAGGCAGGGCGCAGTGCGGATCGGACTGTGTCCTCTCACCCACGGGAGACGGGCAGGCAGGGCGCAGTTCGGATCTGGCTGTGTCCACTCACCCACCGCAGACGGGCAGGCAGGGCGTAGTGCGGATCTGGCTGTGTCCACTCACCCACGGGAGACGGGCAGAGAGGGTGCTGTGTGGATCTGGCTATGTCCACTGACCCACGGCAGACGGGCAGGCAGGGCGCAGTGCGGATCTGGCTGTGTCCCCTTACCCACGGCAGACGGTCAGGCAGGGCGCAGTCTGGATCTGGCTGTGTCCACTCACTCACGGGAGAGGGGCAGGCAGGGCGCAGTGCGGATCTGGCTGTGTCCACTCACCCACGGGAGACGGGCAGGCAGTGCGCAGTTCGGATCTGGCTGTGTCCACTCACCCACCGCAGACGGGCAGGCAGGGCGCAGTGCGGATCTGGCTGTGTCCACTCACCCACGGGATACGGGCAGGCAGGGCGCAGTGCGGATCTGGCTGTGTCCACTCACCCACCGCAGACGGGCAGGCAGGGCGCAGTGCGGATCTGGCTGTGTCCACTCACCCACGGCAGACGGTCAGGCAGGGCGTAGTGTGGATCTGGCTGTGTCCTCTCAGCCACGGGAGACGGGCAGGCAGTGCGCAGTTCGGATCTGGCTGTGTCCACTCACCCACCGCAGACGGGCAGGCAGGGCGCAGTGCGGATCTGGCTGTGTCCACTCACCCACGGGATACGGGCAGGCAGGGCGCAGTGCGGATCTGGCTGTGTCCACTCACCCATGACAGACGGGCAGGCAGTGCGCAGTGCGGGTCTGGCTGTGTCCTCTCACCCATGGGAGACGGGCAGGCAAGGCGCAGTGTGGATCTGGCTGTGTCCACACTCCCACGGGAGACGGGCAGAGAGGGTCCTGTGTGGATCTGGCTATGTCCATTGACCCACGGCAGACGGGCAGGCAAGGCGCAGTGCGGATCTGGCTGTGTCCAATCACCCACGGCAGACGGCCAGGCAGGGCGCAGTGCGGATATGGCTGTGTCCACTCACCCACTGGAGACGGGCAGGTAAGGCACACTGTGGATCTGGCTGTGTCCACTCACCCACGGCAGACGTGCTGGCAGGGCGCAGTGCGGATCTGGCTGTGTCCACTCACCCACGGGAGACGGGTAGGCATAGCGCAGTGTGGATCTGGCTGTGTCCACTCACCCACGGGAGACAGGCAGAGAGGGTGCTGTGTGGATCTGGCTATGTCCACTGACCCACGGCAGACGGGCAGGCAGGGCGCAGTGCGGATCTGGCTGTGTCCCCTCACCCACGGCAGACGGTCAGGCAGGGCGCAGTGCGGATCTGGCTGTGTCCACTCACCCACGGCAGACGGGCAGACAGGGCGCAGTCCGGATCTGGCTGTGTCCATTCAACCATGGGAGATGGGCAGGCAAGGAGCAGTATGGATCTGGCTGTGTCCACTCACCCACGAGAGACGGGCAGAGAGGGTGCTATATGGATCTGGCTATGTCCACTGACCCACGGCAGACGGGCAGGCAGGGCGCAGTGCAGATCTGGCTGTGTCCAATCACCCAAGGCAGACGGGCAGGCAGGGCGCAGTGCGGATATGGCTGTGCCTACTCACCCACGCAGACGGGCAGGCAAGGCGCACTGTGGATCTGGCTGTGTCCACTCACCCAAGGCAGACGGGCAGGCAGGGCGCAGTGCGGATCTGGCTGTGTCCACTCACGCACTGTAGACGGGCAGAGAGGGTGCTGTGTGGATCTAGCTATGTCCACTGAACCACGGCTCACGGGCAGGCAGGGCGCAGTGCGGATCTGGCTGTGTTAACTCACCCACGGCAGACAGGCAGGCAGGGCGCAGTGCGGATCTGGCTTTGTCCACTCACCCACGGGAGACGGGTAGGCAAAGCGCAGTATGGATCTTCCTGTGTCCACTCACCCATGGGAGACAGGCATAGAGGGTGCCGTGTGGATCTGGCTATGTCCACTGTCCCACGGCGGATGGGCAGGAGGTGCGCACTGCGGATCTGGCTGTGTCCCCTCACCCACGGCAGACGGTCAGGCAGGGCGCAGTGCAGAATTGGCTGTGTCCACTCACCCACGGGGGACAAGTAGGCAATGCGCAGTGTGGATCTGGCTGTGTCCACTCACCCACGGGAGACGGGCAGAGAGGGTCCTGTGAGGATCTGGCTATGTCCACTGACCCACGGCAGACGGGCAGGCAGGGAGCAGTGCGGATCTGGCTGTGTCCACTCACCCACGGCAGACGGGCAGGCAGGGCGCAGTGCGGATCTGGGTGTGTCCACTCACCCACGGGAGACGGGCAGGCAAGGCGCAGTGTGGATCTGGCTGTGTCCACTCACCGACGGGAGACGGGCAAAGAGAGTGCTGTGTGGATCTGGCTATGTACACGGACCCACGGCAGACGGGCAGGCAGGGCGCAGTGCGGATCTCGCTGTGTCCACTCACCCACGGGAGACGGGCAGGCAGGGTGCAGTGCGGATCTTGCTGTGTCAACTCACCCAAGGGAGACGGGCAGGCAAGGCGCAGTGTGGATCTGGCTGTGTCCACTCACCCACGGGAGACAGGCAGGCAAGGCGCAGTGTGGATCTGGCTGTGTCAACTCACCCACGGGAGATGGGCAGAGAGGGTACCGTGTGGATCTGGCTATGTCCACTGACCCACGGCAGACGGACAAGCAGGGCGCAGTGCGGATCGGGCTGTGTCCACTCACCCACGGCAGACGATCAGGCAGGGCGCAGTGAGGATCTGGCTGTGTCCTCTCACCCCCGGGAGACGGGCAGGCAGGGCGAAGTGCGGATCTGGCTGTGTCCACTCACCCACCGCAGACGGGCAGGCAGGGCACAGTGCGGATCTGGCTATGTCCACTCACCCATGGGAGACGGGCAGAAAGGGCGCTGTGTGGATCTGGCTATGTCCACTGACCCACGGCAGACGGGCAGGCAGGGCGCAGTGTGGATCTGGCTGTGTCCACTCACCCACGAGAGACGGGCAGGCAGGGCGCAATGCGGATCTGGCTGTGTCCCCTCACCCACGGGAGACGGGCAGGCAAGGCGCAGTGTGGATCTGGCTGTGTCCACTCACCCACGGGAGACGGGCAAAGACAGTGCTGTGTGGATCTGGCTATGTACACGGACCCACGGCAGACGGGCAGGCAGGGCGCAGTGCGGATCTCGCTGTGTCCACTCACCCACGGGAGACGGGCAGGCAGGGTGCAGTGCGGATCTTGCTGTGTCAACTCACCCAAGGGAGACGGGCAGGCAAGGCGCAGTGTGGATCTGGCTGTGTCCACTCACCCACGGGAGACGGGCAGAGAGGGTGCTGTGTGGTCTGGCTATGTCCACTGACTGACGGCAGAAGGGCAGGCAGGCCGCAGTGCAGATCTGGCTGTGTCCCCTCACCGACGGCAGACGGTCAGGCAGGGCGCAGTGCGGATCTGGCTGTGTCCACTCACCCACGGGAGACGGGCAGGCAGGGCGCAGTGCGGATCTGGCTGTGTCCACTGACCCACGGCAGACGGGCAGGCAGGGCCAGTGCGGATCTGGCTGTGTTAACTCACCCACGGCAGACGGGCAGGGAGGGCGCAGTACGGATCTGGCTGTGTTCACTCACCCACGGGAGACGGGTAGGCAAAGCGTAGTGTGGATCTGGCTGTGTTAACTCACCAATTGCAGACGGGCAGGCAGGGCGCAGTGCGGATCTGGCTGTGTCCACTAACCCACGAGAGACGGGCAGGCAAGGCGCAGTGCGGATCTGGCTGTGTCCACTCACCCACAGCATATGGTCAAGCAGGGCGCAGTGCGGATCTGGCCATGTCCACTCACCCACGGCAGACGGGCAGGCAGGGCGCAGTGCGGATTTGACTGTGTCCACTCACTCACGGCAGACGGGCAGGCAGGGCGTAGTGCGGATCTGGCTGTATCCACTCAACCACGGGAGACGGGCAGGCAAGGCGCAGTGTGGATCTGGCTGTGTCCACTCACCCACGGGTGACGGGCACAGAGGGTCCTGTGTGGATCTGACTATGTACACTGACCCACTGCAGATGGGCAGGCAGGGCGCAGTGCGGATCTGGCTGTGTCCACTCAGCCACGGCAGACTGTCAGGAAGGGCGCAGTGCGGATCTGGCTGTGTCCACTCACCAACAGGAGACGGGCAGGAAGGGCGCAGTGAAGATCTGGCTGTGTCCACTCTCCTAAGGGAGTCTGGCAGGCAGGGCGCAGTGCGGATCTGGCTGTGTCCACTCACCCACGGCAGACGGTCAGGAAGGGCGCAGTGCCGATCTGGCTGTGTCCAGTCACCCACGGGAGACGGGCAGGCAGGGAGCAGTGCGGATCTGGCTGTGTCCACTCACCCTCGGCACACGGTTAGGCAGGGCGCAGTGCGGATCTGGCTGTGTCCACTCACCCACGGGAGACGGGCAGGCAGGGCGCAGTGAAGATCTGGCTGTGTCCACTCCTCCACGGGAGATTGGCAGGCAGGGCGCAGTGCGGATCTGCCTGTGTCCACTCACCCATGGGAGACGGGCAGGCAAGGTGCCTTGTGGATCCTGGTGTGTCCACTCACCCACGGGAGACGGGCAGAGAGCCTGCTGTGTGGATCTGGCTATGTCCATTGACCCACGGCAGACGGGCAGGCCGGGCGCAGTGTGGATCTGGCTGTGTCCACTCACCCACGGCAGACGGTCAGGCAGGGCGCAGTGCGGAACTGGCTGTGTCCTCTCACCCACGGGAGACGGGCAGGCAGGGCGCAGTTCGGATCTGGCTGTGTCCACTCACCCACCACAGACGGGCAGGCAGAGCGAGTGCGGATCTGGCTGTGTCCACTCACCCACGGGAGACGGGCAGGCAGGGCGCAGTGCGGATCTGGCTGTGTCCACTCACCCATGGCAGACGGGCAGGCAGTGCGCAGTGCGGATCTGGCTGTGTCCTCTCACCCATGGGAGACGGGCAGGCAAGGCGCAGTGTGGATCTGGCTGTGTACACAATCCCACGGGAGACGGGCAAAGAGGGTGCTGTGTGGATCTGGCTATGTCCATTGACCCACGGCAGATGGGCAGGCAAGGCGCAGTGCGGATCTGGCTGTGTCCAATCACCCACGGCAGACGGCCAGGCAGGGCGCAGTGCGGATATGGCTGTGTCCACTCACCAACTGGAGACGGGCAGGTAAGGCACACTGTGGATCTGGCTGTGTCTACTCACCCACGGCAGACGGGCAGGCAGGGCGCAGTGCGGATCTGGCTGTGTCCACTCACCCACGGGAGACGGGTAGGCATAGCGCAGTGTGGATCTGGCTGTGTCCACTCACCCACGGGAGACGGGCAGGTAAGGCGCAGTGTGGATCTGGCTGTGTCCACTCACCAACGGGAGACGGGCAGAGAGGGTGCTGTGTGGATCTGGCTATGTCCACTGACCCACGGCAGACGGGCAAGAAGGGCGCAGTGCTGATCTGGCTGTGTCCACTCACCCATGGGAGACGGGCAGGCAAGGCGCATTGTGGATCTGGCTGTTTCCACTCACCCACAGGAGACAGGCAGAGAGGGTGCTGTGTGGATCTGCCTATGTACACTGAACCACGGCAGACGGGCAGGCAGTGCGCAGTGCGGATCTGGATGTGTCCAATCACTCATGGCAAACGGGCAGGCAGGGAGCAGTGCGGATCTGGCTATGTCCACTCACCCACGGCAGACGGTCAGGCAAGGCACAGTGCGGATCTGGATGTGTCCACTCACCCACGGGAGACGGGTAGGCAAGGCGCAATGTGGATCTGGCTGTGTCCACTCACCCACGGGAGACGGGCAGAGAGGGTGCTGTGTGGATCTGGCTATGTACACTGACCCACGGCAGACGGGTAGGCAGGGCGGTGTGCGGATCTGGCTGTGTCCACTCACCCACGGGAGACGGGCAGGCAGGGCGCAGTGCGGATCTGGCTGTGTCCACTCACCCACGGGAGACGGGCAGGCAGGGCGCAGTGCGGATCTGGCTTTGTCCACTCACCCACGGCAGACGGGCAGACAGGGCGCAGTCCGGATCTGGCTGTGTCCACTCAACCATGGGAGATGGGCAGGCAAGGAGCAGTGTGGATCTGGCTGTGTCCACTCACCCACGAGAGACGGGCAGAGAGGGTGCTATATGGATCTGGCTATGTCCACTGACCCACGGCAGACGGGAAGGCAGGGCGCAGTGCAGATCTGGCTGTGTCCAATCACCCAAGGCAGACGGGCAGGCAGGGCGCAGTGCGGATATGGCTGTGCCTACTCACCCACGCAGACGGGCAGGCAAGGCGCACTGTGGATCTGGCTGTGTCCACTCACCCAAGGCAGACGGGCAGGCAGGGCGCAGTGCGGATCTGGCTGTGTCCACTCACGCACTGTAGACGGGCAGAGAGGGTGCTGTGTGGATCTAGCTATGTCCACTGACCCACGGCTCACGGGCAGGCAGGGCGCAGTGCGGATCTGGCTGTGTTAACTCACCCACGGCAGACAGGCAGGCAGGGCGCAGTGCGGATCTGGCTTTGTCCACTCACCCACGGGAGACGGGTAGGCAAAGCGCAGTATGGATCTGGCTGTGTTAACTCACCCACGGCAGACGGGCAGGGAGGGCGCAGTACGGATCTGGCTGTGTTCACTCACCCACGGGAGACGGGTAGGCAAAGCGTAGTGTGGATCTGGCTGTGTTAACTCACCAATGGCAGACGGGCAGGCAGGGCGCAGTGCGGATCTGGCTGTGTCCACTCACCCAAGAGAGACGGGCAGGCAAGGCGCAGTGCGGATCTGGCTGTGTCCACTCACCCACAGCATATGGTCAAGCAGGGCGCAGTGCGGATCTGGCCATGTCCACTCACCCACGGCAGACGGGCAGGCAGGGCGCAGTGCGGATTTGACTGTGTCCACTCACTCACGGCAGACGGGCAGGCAGGGCGCAGTGCGGATCTGGCTGTATCCACTCAACCACGGGAGACGGGCAGGCAAGGCGTAGTGTGGATCTGGCTGTGTCCACTCACCCACGGGTGACGGGCACAGAGGGTCCTGTGTGGATCTGACTATGTACACTGACCCACTGCAGATGGGCAGGCAGGGCGCAGTGCGGATCTGGCTGTGTCCACTCACCCACGGCAGACTGTCAGGAAGGGCGCAGTGCGGATCTGGCTGTGTCCACTCACCCACAGGAGACGGGCAGGCAGGGCGCAGTGCGGATCTGGCTGTGTCCACTCACCCACGGGAGACGGGCAGGCAGGGCGCAGTGAAGATCTGGCTGTGTCCACTCTCCCACGGGAGACTGGCAGGCAGGGCGCAGTGCGGATCTGGCTGTGTCCACTCACCCACGGGAGACGGGCAGGCAGGGCGCAGTACGGATCTGGCTGTGTCCACTGACCCACGGCAGACGGGCAGGCAGGGCCAGTGCGGATCTGGCTGTGTTAACTCACCCACGGCAGACGGGCAGGGAGGGCGCAGTACGGATCTGGCTGTGTTCACTAACCCACGGGAGACGGGTAGGCAAAGCGTAGTGTGGATCTGGCTGTGTTAACTCACCAATGGCAGACGGGCAGGCAGGGCGCAGTGCGGATCTGGCTGTGTCCACTCACCCACGAGACACGGGCAGGCAAGGCGCAGTGCGGATCTGGCTGTGTCCACTCACCCTCAGCATATGGTCAAGCAGGGCGCAGTGCGGATCTGGCCGTGTCCACTCACCCACGGCAGACGGGCAGGCAGGGCGCACTGCGGATTTGACTGTGTCCACTAACTCACGGCAGACGGGCAGGCAGGGCGCAGTGCGGATCTGGCTGTATCCACTCAACCACGGGAGACGGGCAGGCAAGGCGCAGTGTGGATCTGGCTGTGTCCACTCACCCACGGGTGACGGGCACAGAGGGTCCTGTGTGGATCTGACTATGTACACTGACCCACTGCAGATGGGCAGGCAGGGCGCAGTGCGGATCTGGCTGTGTCCACTCACCCACAGCAGACTGTCAGGAAGGGCGCAGTGCGGATCTGGCTGTGTCCACTCACCCACAGGAGACGGGCAGGCAGGGCGCAGTGCGGATCTGGCTGTGTCCACTCACCCACGGGAGACGGGCAGGCAGGGCGCAGTGAAGATCTGGCTGTGTCCACTCTCCCACGGGAGACTGGCAGGCAGGGCGCAGTGCGGATCTGGCTGTGTCCACTCACCCATGGGAGACGGGCAGTGAAGGTGCAGTGTGGATCTGGTTGTGTCCACTCACCCACGGGAGACGGGCAGAGAGGGTGCTGTGTGGATCTGGCTATGTCCATTGACCCACGGCAGACGGGCAGGCAGGGCGCAGTGTGGATCTGGATGTGTCCACTCACCCACGGGAGACGAATAGGCAAGGCGCAGTGTGGATCTGGCTGTGTCCACTCACCCACGGAAGACGGGTAGGCAAGGCGCAGTGTGGATCTGGCTGTGTCCACTCACCCACCGGAGACGGGCAGAGAGGGTGCTGTGTGGATCTGGCTATGTCCACTGACCCACGGAAGTCGGGCAAGCAGGGCGCAGTGCCGATCTGGCTGTGTCCACTCACCCACGGCAGACGGTCAGGCAGGGCGCAGTGAGGACCTGGCTGTGTCCTCTAACACATGGGAGACGGGCAGGCAGGGCGCAGTGCGGATCTGGCTGTGTCCACTCACCCACGGGAGACGGGCAGGCAGGGCGCAATGCGGATCTGGCGGTGTCCCCTCACCCATGGCAGACGGTCAGGCAGGGCGCAGTGCGGATCTGGCTGTGTCCACTCACCCACGGGACACGTGTAGGCAAGGCGCAGTGTGGATCTGGCTCTGTCCACTTACCCACGGGAGACGGGCAGAGAGGGTGCTGTGTGGATCTGGCTATGTCCACTGACCCACGGCAGACGGGCAGGCAGGGCGCAGTGTGGATCTGGCTGTGTCCACTCTCCCACGGGAGACGGGCAGGCAGGGCGCAGTGTGGAACTGGATGTGTCCACTCACACACGGCAGTCGAGCAGGCAGGGCGCAGTGCGGATCTGGCTGTGTCCCCTCACCCACGGCAGACGGTCAGGCAGGGCGCAATCTGGATCTGGCTGTGTCCACTCACCCACGGGAGACGGGCAGGCAGGGCGCAGTGCGGATTTGTCTGTGTCCACTCACCCACGGGAGACGGGCAGGCAGGGCGCAGTGCGGATCTGGCTGTGTCCACTCACCCACGGGAGACGGGCAGGCAGGGCGCAGTGCGGATCTGGTTGTGTCCACTCACCCACGGCAGATGGGCAGGCAGGGCGCAGTGGGGATCAGGCTGTGTCCACTCACCAATGGGAAACGGGCAGGCAAGGCGCAGTGTGGATCTAGCTGTGTCCACACTCCCACGAGAGACGGGCAGAGAGGGTGCTGTGTGGATCTGGCTATGTCCAGTGACCCACCGCAGACGGTCAGGCAGGGCACAGTGCGGATCTGGCTGTGTCTACTCACCCACGGGAGATGGGCAGGCAAGGCGCAGTGTGGATCTGGCTGTGTCCACTCACCCACGGGAGACGGGCAGAGAGGGTGCTGTGTGGATCTGGCTATGTACACTGACCCACGGCAGACGGGCCGGCAGGGCGGTGTGCGGATCTGGTTGTGTCCACTCACCCACAGCAGACGGTCAAGAAGGGCGCACTGCGGTTCTGGCTGTGTCAACTCACCCACTGGAGACGGGCAGGCAGGGCGCAGTGCGGATCTGGCTGTGTCCACTCACCCAAGGCAGACAAGCAGGCAGGGCGCAGTACGGATCTGGCTGTGTCCACTCACCCACGGGAGACGGGCAGGCAAGGCGCAATGTGGATCTGGCTGTGTCCACTCACCCACGGGAGACGGGCAGGCAAGGCGCAATGGGGATGTGGCTGTGTCCACTCACCCACGGGTGACGGGCACAGAGGGTCCTGTGTGGATCTTACTATGTACACTGACCCACAGCAGACGGGCAGGCAGGGCGCAGTGCGGATCTGGCTGTGTCCACTCACCCACGGCAGACGGTCAGGAAGGGCGCAGTGCCGATCTGGCTGTGTCCACTCACCCACGGGAGACGGGCAGAGAGCGTGCTGTGTGGATCTGGCTATGTGCATTGACCCACGGCAGACGGGCAGGCCGGGCGCAGTGTGGATCTGGCTGTGTCCACTCACCCACGGCAGACGGTCAGGCAGGGCGCAGTGCGGAACTGGCTGTGTCCTCTCACCCACGGGAGATGGGCCTAGAGGGTGCTGTGTGGATCTGGCTATGTACACTGACCCACGGCAGACTGGCAGGCAGGGCGCAGTGCAGACCTGGCTGTGTCTACTCACCCACGGGAGATGGGCAGGCAAGGCGCAGTGTGGATCTGGCTGTGTCCACTCACCCACGGGAGACGGGCAGAGAGGGTGCTGTGTGGATCTGGCTATGTACACTGACCCACGGCAGACGGGCCGGCAGGGCGGTGTGCGGATCTGGCTGTGTCCACTCACCCACAGCAGACGGTCAGGAAGGGCGCACTGCGGTTCTGGCTGTGTCAACTCACCCACTGGAGACGGGCAGGCAGGGCGCAGTGCGGATCTGGCTGTGTCCACTCACCCACGGGAGACGGGCAGGCAAGGTGCAGTGTGGATCTGGGTGTGTCCACTCACCCACGGGATACGGGCAGAGAGGGTGCTGTGTGGATCTGGCTATGTCCATTGACCCACGGCAGACGGGCAGGCAGGGCGCAGTGTGGATCTGGATGTGTCCACTCACCCACGGGAGACGAATAGGCAAGGCGCAGTGTGGATCTGGCTGTGTCCACTCACCCACGGAAGACGGGTAGGCAAGGCGCAGTGTGGATCTGGCTGTGTCAACTCACCCACGGGAGATGGGCAGAGAGGGTGCCGTGTGGATCTGGCTATGTCCACTGACCCACGGAAGTCGGGCAAGCAGGGCGCAGTGCTGATCTGGCTGTGTCCACTCACCCACGGCAGATGGTCAGGCAGGGCGCAGTGAGGACCTGGCTGTGTCCTCTAACCCATGGGAGACGGGCAGGCAGGGCGCAGTGCGGATCTGGCTGTGTCCACTCACCCACGGGAGACGGGCAGGCAGGGCGCAATGCGGATCTGGCGGTGTCCCCTCACCCATGGCAGACGGTCAGGCAGGGCGCAGTGCGGATCTGGCTGTGTCCACTCACCCAAGGGACACGTGTAGGCAAGGCGCAGTGTGGATCTGGCTCTGTCCACTTACCCACGGGAGACGGGCAGAGAGGGTGCTGTGTGGATCTGGCTATGTCCACTGACCCACGGCAGACGGGCAGGCAGGGCGGTGTGCGGATCTGGCTGTGTCCACTCACCCACGGGAGATGGGCAGGCAGGGCGCAGTGCGGATCTGGCTGTGTCCACTCACCCACGGGAGACGGGCAGGCAGGGCGCAGTGCGGATCTGGCTGTGTCCACTCACCCACGGCAGTCGGGCAGACAGGGCGCAGTCCGGATCTGTCTGTGTCCACTCAACCATGGGAGATGGGCAGGCAAGGAGCAGTGTGGATCTGGCTGTGTCCACTCACCCACGAGAGACGGGCAGAGAGGGTGCTATATGGATCTGGCTATGTCCACTGACCCACGGCAGACGGGCAGGCAGGGCGCAGTGCAGATCTGGCTGTGTCCAATCACCCAAGGCAGATGGGCAGGCAGGGCGCAGTGCGGATATGGCTGTGCCTACTCACCCACGCAGACGGGCAGGCAAGGCGCACTGTGGATCTGGCTGTGTCCACTCACCCAAGGCAGACGGGCAGGCAGGGCGCAGTGCGGATCTGGCTGTGTCCACTCACGCACTGTAGACGGGCAGAGAGGGTGCTGTGTGGATCTAGCTATGTCCACTGACCCACGGCTCACGGGCAGGCAGGGCGCAGTGCGGATCTGGCTGTGTTAACTCACCCACGGCAGACAGTCAGGCAGGGCGCAGTGCGGATCTGGCTTTGTCCACTCACCCACGGGAGACGGGTAGGCAAAGCGCAGTATGGATCTGGCTGTGTCCACTCACCCATGGGAGACGGGCATAGAGGGTGCCGTGTGGATCTGGCTATGTCCACTGACCCACGGCAGATGGGCAGGAGGTGCGCACTGCGGATCTGGCTGTGTCCCCTCACCCACGGCAGACGGTCAGGCAGGGCGCAGTGCGGAATTGGCTGTGTCCACTCACCCACGGGGGACAAGTAGGTAATGCGCAGTGTGGATCTGGCTGTGTCCACTCACCCACGGGAGACGGGCAGAGAGGGTCCTGTGAGGATCTGGCTATGTCCACTGACCCACGGCAGACGGGCAGGCAGGGCGCAGTGCGGATCTGGCTGTGTCCACTCACCCACGGCAGACGGGCAGGCAGGGCGCAGTGCGGATCTGGGTGTGTCCACTCACCCACGGGAGACGGGCAGGCAAGGCGCAGTGTGGATCTGGCTGTGTCCACTCACCCACGGGAGACGGGCAAAGACAGTGCTGTGTGGATCTGGCTATGTACACGGACCCACGGCAGACGGTCAGGCAGGGCGCAGTGCGGATCTCGATGTGTCCCCTCACCCACGGGAGACGGGCAGGCAGGGTGCAGTGCGGATCTTGCTGTGTCAACTCACCCAAGGGAGACGGGCAGGCAAGGCGCAGTGTGGATCTGGCTGTGTCCACTCACCCACGGGAGACGGGCAGAGAGGGTGCTGTGTGTTCTGGCTATGTCCACTGACTGACGGCAGAAGGGCAGGCAGGCCGCAGTGCAGATCTGGCTGTGTCCCCTCACCGACGACAGACGGTCAGGCAGGGCGCAGTGCGGATCTGGCTGTGTCCACTCACCCACGGGAGACGGGCAGGCAGGGCGCAGTGCGGATCTGGCTGTGTCCACTGACCCACGGCAGACGGGCAGGCAGGGCCAGTGCGGATCTGGCTGTGTTAACTCACCCACGGCAGACGGGCAGGGAGGGCGCAGTACGGATCTGGCTGTGTTCACTAACCCACGGGAGACGGGTAGGCAAAGCGTAGTGTGGATCTGGCTGTGTTAACTCACCAATGGCAGACGGGCAGGCAGGGCGCAGTGCGGATCTGGCTGTGTCCACTCACCCACGAGACACGGGCAGGCAAGGCGCAGTGCGGATCTGGCTGTGTCCACTCACCCTCAGCATATGGTCAAGCAGGGCGCAGTGCGGATCTGGCCGTGTCCACTCACCCACGGCAGACGGGCAGGCAGGGCGCAGTGCGGATTTGACTGTGTCCACTCACTCACGGCAGACGGGTAGGCAGGGCGCAGTGCGGATCTGGCTGTATCCACTCAACCACGGGAGACGGGCAGGCAAGGCGCAGTGTGGATCTGGCTGTGTCCACTCACCCACGGGTGACGGGCACAGAGGGTCCTGTGTGGATCTGACTATGTACACTGACCCACTGCAGATGGGCAGGCAGGGCGCAGTGCGGATCTGGCTGTGTCCACTCACCCACAGCAGACTGTCAGGAAGGGCGCAGTGCGGATCTGGCTGTGTCCACTCACCCACAGGAGACGGGCAGGCAGGGCGCAGTGCGGATCTGGCTGTGTCCACTCACCCACGGGAGACGGGCAGGCAGGGCGCAGTGAAGATCTGGCTGTGTCCACTCTCCCACGGGAGACTGGCAGGCAGGGCGCAGTGCGGATCTGGCTGTGTCCACTCACCCATGGGAGACGGGCAGGGAAGGTGCAGTGTGGATCTGGTTGTGTCCACTCACCCACGGGAGACGGGCAGAGAGGGTGCTGTGTGGATCTGGCTATGTCCATTGACCCACGGCAGACGGGCAGGCAGGGCGCAGTGTGGATCTGGATGTGTCCACTCACCCACGGGAGACGAATAGGCAAGGCGCAGTGTGGATCTGGCTGTGTCCACTCACCCACGGAAGACGGGTAGGCAAGGCGCAGTGTGGATCTGGCTGTGTCCACTCACCCACCGGAGACGGGCAGAGAGGGTGCTGTGTGGATCTGGCTATGTCCACTGACCCACGGAAGTCGGGCAAGCAGGGCGCAGTGCCGATCTGGCTGTGTCCACTCACCCACGGCAGACGGTCAGGCAGGGCGCAGTGAGGACCTGGCTGTGTCCTCTAACACATGGGAGACGGGCAGGCAGGGCGCAGTGCGGATCTGGCTGTGTCCACTCACCCACGGGAGACGGGCAGGCAGGGCGCAATGCGGATCTGGCGGTGTCCCCTCACCCATGGCAGACGGTCAGGCAGGGCGCAGTGCGGATCTGGCTGTGTCCACTCACCCACGGGACACGTGTAGGCAAGGCGCAGTGTGGATCTGGCTCTGTCCACTTACCCACGGGAGACGGGCAGAGAGGGTGCTGTGTGGATCTGGCTATGTCCACTGACCCACGGCAGACGGGCAGGCAGGGCGCAGTGTGGATCTGGCTGTGTCCACTCTCCAACGGGAGACGGGCAGGCAGGGCGTAGTGTGGAACTGGATGTGTCCACTCACACACGGCAGTCGAGCAGGCAGGGCGCAGTGCGGATCTGGCTGTGTCCCCTCACCCACGGCAGACGGTCAGGCAGGGCGCAATCTGGATCTGGCTGTGTCCACTCACCCACGGGAGACGGGCAGGCAGGGCGCAGTGCGGATTTGTCTGTGTCCACTCACCCACGGGAGACGGGCAGGCAGGGCGCAGTGCGGATCTGGCTGTGTCCACTCACCCACGGGAGACGGGCAGGCAGGGCGCAGTGCGGATCTGGTTGTGTCCACTCACCCACGGCAGATGGGCAGGCAGGGCGCAGTGGGGATCAGGCTGTGTCCACTCACCAATGGGAAACGGGCAGGCAAGGCGCAGTGTGGATCTAGCTGTGTCCACACTCCCACGAGAGACGGGCAGAGAGGGTGCTGTGTGGATCTGGCTATGTCCAGTGACCCACCGCAGAAGGTCAGGCAGGGCACAGTGCGGATCTGGCTGTGTCTACTCACCCACGGGAGATGGGCAGGCAAGGCGCAGTGTGGATCTGGCTGTGTCCACTCACCCACGGGAGACGGGCAGAGAGGGTGCTGTGTGGATCTGGCTATGTACACTGACCCACGGCAGACGGGCCGGCAGGGCGGTTTGCGGATCTAGCTGTGTCCACTCACCCACAGCAGACGGTCAGGAAGGGCGCACTGCGGTTCTGGCTGTGTCAACTCACACACTGGAGACGGGCAGGCAGGGCGCAGTGCGGATCTGGCTGTGTCCACTCACCCAAGGCAGACAAGCAGGCAGGGCGCAGTACGGATCTGGCTGTGTCCACTCACCCACGGGAGACGGGCAGGCAATGCGCAATGTGGATCTGGCTGTGTCCACTCACCCACGGGAGACGGGCAGGCAAGGCGCAATGGGGATGTGGCTGTGTCCACTCACCCACGGGTGACGGGCACAGAGGGTCCTGTGTGGATCTTACTATGTACACTGACCCACAGCAGACGGGCAGGCAGGGCGCAGTGCGGATCTGGCTGTGTCCACTCACCCACGGCAGACGGTCAGGAAGGGCGCAGTGCCGATCTGGCTGTGTCCACTCACCCACGGGAGACGGGCAGAGAGCGTGCTGTGTGGATCTGGCTATGTCCATTGACCCACGGCAGACGGGCAGGCCGGGCGCAGTGTGGATCTGGCTGTGTCCACTCACCCACGGCAGACGGTCAGGCAGGGCGCAGTGCGGAACTGGCTGTGTCCTCTCACCCACGGGAGATGGGCCTAGAGGGTGCTGTGTGGATCTGGCTATGTACACTGACCCACGGCAGACTGGCAGGCAGGGCGCAGTGCGGACCTGGCTGTGTCTACTCACCCACGGGAGATGGGCAGGCAAGGCGCAGTGTGGATCTGGCTGTGTCCACTCACCCACGGGAGACGGGCAGAGAGGGTGCTGTGTGGATCTGGCTATGTACACTGACCCACGGCAGACGGGCCGGCAGGGCGGTGTGCGGATCTGCCTGTGTCCACTCACCCACAGCAGACGGTCAGGAAGGGCTCACTGCGGTTCTGGCTGTGTCAACTCACCCACTGGAGACGGGCAGGCAGGGCGCAGTGCGGATCTGGCTGTGTCCACTCACCTAAGGCAGACAAGCAGGCAGGGCGCAGTACGGATCTGGCTGTGTCCACTCACCCACGGGAGACGGGCAGGCAAGGTGCAGTGTGGATCTGGGTGTGTCCACTCACCCACGGGAGACGGGCAGAGAGGGTGCTGTGTGGATCTGGCTATGTCCATTGACCCACGGCAGACGGGCAGGCAGGGCGCAGTGTGGATCTGGATGTGTCCACTCACCCACGGGAGACGAATAGGCAAGGCGCAGTGTGGATCTGGCTGTGTCCACTCACCCACGGAAGACGGGTTGGCAAGGCGCAGTGTGGATCTGGCTGTGTCAACTCACCCACGGGAGATGGGCAGAGAGGGTGCCGTGTGGATCTGGCTATGTCCACTGACCCACGGAAGTCGGGCAAGCAGGGCGCAGTGCCGATCTGGCTGTGTCCACTCACCCACGGCAGACGGTCAGGCAGGGCGCAGTGAGGACCTGGCTGTGTCTTCTAACCCATGGGAGACGGGCAGGCAGGGCGCAGTGCGGATCTGGCTGTGTCCACTCACCCACGGGAGACGGGCAGGCAGGGCGCAATGCGGATCTGGCGGTGTCCCCTCACCCATGGCAGACGGTCAGGCAGGGCGCAGTGCGGATCTGGCTGTGTCCACTCACCCACGGGACACGTGTAGGCAAGGCGCAGTGTGGATCTGGCTCTGTCCACTTACCCAGGGGAGACGGGCAGAGAGGGTGCTGTGTGGATCTGGCTATGTACACTGACCCACGGCAGACGGGCAGGCAGGGCGCAGTGTGGATCTGGCTGTGTCCACTCTCCCACGGGAGACGGGCAGGCAGGGCGCAGTGTGGAACTGGATGTGTCCACTCACACACGGCAGACGAGCAGGCAGGGCGCAGTGCGGATCTGGCTGTGTCCCCTCACCCACGGCAGACGGTCAGGCAGGGCGCAATCTGGATCTGGCTGTGTCCACTCACCCACGGGAGACGGGCAGGCAGGGCGCAGTGCGGATCTGGCTGTGTCCACTCACCCACGGGAGACGGGCAGGCAGGGCGCAGTGCGGATCTGGTTGTGTCCACTCACCCACGGCAGATGGGCAGACAGGGCGCAGTGGGGATCAGGCTGTGTCCACTCACCAATGGGAAACGGGCAGGCAAGGCGCAGTGTGGATCTAGCTGTGTCCACACTCCCACGAGAGACGGGCAGAGAGGGTGCTGTGTGGATCTGGCTATGTCCAGTGACCCACCGCAGACGGTCAGGCAGGGCACAGTGCGGATCTGGCTGTGTCTACTCACCCACGGGAGACGGGCAGGCAAGGCGCAGTGTGGATCTGGCTGTGTCCACTCACCCACGGGAGACGGGCAGAGAGGGTGCTGTGTGGATCTGGCTATGTACACTGACCCACGGCAGACGGGCCGGCAGGGCGTTGTGCGGATCTGGCTGTGTCCACTCACCCACAGCAGACGGTCAAGAAGGGCGCACTGCGGTTCTGGCTGTGTCAACTCACCCACTGGAGACGGGCAGGCAGGGCGCAGTGCGGATCTGGCTGTGTCCACTCACCCAAGGCAGACAAGCAGGCAGGGCGCAGTACGGATCTGGCTGTGTCCACTCACCCACGGGTGACGGGCACAGAGGGTCCTGTGTGGATCTTACTATGTACACTGACCCACAGCAGACGGGCAGGCAGGGCGCAGTGCGGATCTGGCTGTGTCCACTCACCCACGGCAGAAGGTCAGGAAGGGCGCAGTGCCGATCTGGCTGTGTCCACTCACCCACGGGAGACGGGCAGAGAGCGTGCTGTGTGGATCTGGCTATGTCCATTGACCCACGGCAGACGGGCAGGCCGGGCGCAGTGTGGATCTGGCTGTGTCCACTCACCCACGGCAGACGGTCAGGCAGGGCGCAGTGCGGAACTGGCTGTGTCCTCTCACCCACGGGAGATGGGCCTAGAGGGTGCTGTGTGGATCTGGCTATGTACACTGACCCACGGCAGACTGGCAGGCAGGGCGCAGTGCGGACCTGGCTGTGTCTACTCACCCACGGGAGATGGGCAGGCAAGGCGCAGTGTGGATCTGGCTGTGTCCACTCACCCACGGGAGACGGGCAGGCAAGGCGCAATGGGGATGTGGCTGTGTCCACTCACCCACGGGTGACGGGCACAGAGGGTCCTGTGTGGATCTTACTATGTACACTGACCCACAGCAGACGGGCAGGCAGGGCGCAGTGCGGATCTGGCTGTGTCCACTCACCCACGGCAGACGGTCAGGAAGGGCGCAGTGCGGATCTGGCTGTGTCCAGTCACCCACGGGAGACGGGTAGGCAAGGCGCAGTGTGGATATGGCTGTGTCCACTCACCCACGGGAGACGGGCAGAGAGGGTGCTGTGTGGATCTGCCTGTGTCCACTCACCCATGGGAGACAGGCAGGCAAGGTGCCTTGTGGATCCTGGTGTGTCCACTCACCCACGGGAGACGGGCAGAGAGCGTGCTGTGTGGATCTGGCTATGTCCATTGACCCACGGCAGACGGGCAGGCCGGGCGCAGTGTGGATCTGGCTGTGTCCACTCACCCACGGCAGACGGGCAGGCAGGGAGCAGTGCGGATCTGGCTGTGTCCACTAACCCACGGGAGACTTGTAGGCAAGGCGCAGTGTGGATCTGGCTGTGTCCACTCACCCACGGGAGACGGGCAGGCAGGGCGCAGTGAAGATCTGGCTGTGTCCACTCCTCCACGGGAGACTGGCAAGCAGGGCGCAGTGCGGATCTGCCTGTGTCCACTCACCCATGGGAGACGGGCAGGCAAGGTGCCTTGTGGATCCTGGTGTGTCCACTCACCCACGGGAGACGGGCAGAGAGCGTGCTGTGTGGATCTGGCTATGTCCATTGACCCACGGCAGACGGGCAGGCCGGGCGCAGTGTGGATCTGGCTGTGTCCACTCACCCACGGCAGACGGTCAGGCAGGGCGCAGTGCGGAACTGGCTGTGTCCTCTCACCCACGGGAGACGGGCAGGCAGGGCGCAGTTCGGATCTGGCTGTGTCCACTCACCCAAGGCAGACGGGCAGGCAGGGCGCAGTGCGGATCTGGCTGTGTCCACTCACCCACGGGAGACGGGCAGGCAGGGCGCAGTGCGGATCTGGCTGTGTCCACTCACCCATGGCAGACGGGCAGGCAGTGCGCAGTGCGGATCTGGCTGTGTCCTCTCACCCATGGGAGACGGGCAGGCAAGGCGCAGTGTGGATCTGGCTGTGTCCACACTCCCACGGGAGACGGGCAGAGAGGGTGCTGTGTGGATCTGGCTATGTCCATTGACCCACGGCAGATGGGCAGGCAAGGCGCACTGCGGATCTGGCTGTGTCCAATCACCCACGGCAGACGGCCAGGCAGGGCGCAGTGCGGATATGGCTGTGTCCACTCACCAACTGGAGACGGGCAAGTAAGGCACACTGTGGATCTGGCTGTGTCTACTCACCCACGGCAGACGGGCAGGCAGGGCGCAGTGCGGATCTGGCTGTGTCCACTCACCCACGGGAGACGGGTAGGCATAGCGCAGTGTGGATCTGGCTGTGTCCACTCACCCACGGGAGACGGGCAGGTAAAGCGCAGTGTGGATCTGGCTGTGTCCACTCACCAACGGGAGACGGGCAGAGAGGGTGCTGTGTGGATCTTGCTATGTCCACTGACCCACGGCAGACGGGCAGGAAGGGCGCAGTGCTGATCTGGCTGTGTCCACTCACCCACGGGAGACGGGCAGGCAAGGCGCATTGTGGATCTGGCTGTTTCCACTCACCCACAGAAGACAGGCAGAGAGGGTGCTGTGTGGATCTGCCTATGTACACTGAACCACGGCAGACGGGCAGGCGGTGCGCAGTGCGGATCTGGCTGTGTCCAATCACTCATGGCAAAGGGGCAGGCAGGGAGCAGTGCGGATCTGGCTATGTCCACTCACCCACGGCAGACGGTCAGGCAAGGCACAGTGCGGATCTGGATGTGTCCACTCACCCACGGGAGACGGGTAGGCAAGGCGCAATGTGGATCTGGCTGTGTCCACTCACCCACGGGAGACGGGCAGAGAGGGTGCTGTGTGGATCTGGCTATGTACACTGACCCACGGCAGACGGGCAGGCAGGGCGGTGTGCTGATCTGGCTGTGTCCACTCACCCACGGGAGACGGGCAGGCAGGGCGCAGTGCGGATCTGGCTGTGTCCACTCACCCACGGGAGACGGGCAGGCAGGGCGCAGTGCGGATCTGGCTGTGTCCACTCACCCACGGCAGACGGGCAGACAGGGCGCAGTCCGGATCTGGCTGTGTCCACTCAACCATGGGAGATGGGCAGGCAAGGAGCAGTGTGGATCTGGCTGTGTCCATTCACCCACGAGAGACGGGCAGAGAGGGTGCTATATGGATCTGGCTATGTCCACTGACCCACGGCAGACGGGCAGGCAGGGCGCAGTGCAGATCTGGCTGTGTCCAATCACCCAAGGCAGACGGGCAGGCAGGGCGCAGTGCGGATATGGCTGTGCCTACTCACCCACGCAGACGGGCAGGCAAGGCGCACTGTGGATCTGGCTGTGTCCACTCACCCAAGGCAGACGGGCAGGCAGGGCGCAGTGCGGATCTGGCTGTGTCCACTCATGCACTGTAGACGGGCAGAGAGGGTGCTGTGTGGATCTAGCTATGTCCACTGACCCACGGCTCACGGGCAGGCAGGGCGCAGTGCGGATCTGGCTGTGTTAACTCACCCACGGCAGACAGGCAGGCAGGGCGCAGTCCGGATCTGGCTGTGTCCACTCACCCATGGGAGACGGGCATAGAGGGTGCCGTGTGGATCTGGCTATGTCCACTGACCCACGGCAGATGGGCAGGAGGTGCGCACTGCGGATCTGGCTGTGTCCCCTCACCCACGGCAGACGGTCAGGCAGGGCGCAGTGCGGAATTGGCTGTGTCCACTCACCCACGGGGGACAAGTAGGCAATGCGCAGTGTGGATCTGGCTGTGTCCACTCACCCACGGGAGACGGGCAGAGAGGGTCCTGTGAGGATCTGGCTATGTGCACTGACCCACGGCAGACGGGCAGGCAGGGCGCAGTGCGGATCTGGCTGTGTCCACTCACCCACGGCAGACGGGCAGGCAGGGCGCAGTGCGGATCTGGGTGTGTCCACTCACCCACGGGAGACGGGCAGGCAAGGCGCAGTGTGGATCTGGCTGTGTCCACTCACCCACGGGAGACGGGCAAAGAGAGTGCTGTGTGGATCTGGCTATGTACACGGACCCACGGCAGACGGGCAGGCAGGGCGCAGTGCGGATCTCGCTGTGTCCACTCACCCACGGGAGACGGGCAGGCAGGGTGCAGTGCGGATCTTGCTGTGTCAACTCACCCAAGGGAGACGGGCAGGCAAGGCGCAGTGTGGATCTGGCTGTGTCCACTCACCCACGGGAGACGGGCAGAGAGGGTGCTGTGTGGTCTGGCTATGTCCACTGACTGACGGCAGAAGGGCAGGCAGGCCGCAGTGCAGATCTGGCTGTGTCCCCTCACCGACGGCAGACGGTCAGGCAGGGCGCAGTGCGGATCTGGCTGTGTCCACTCACCCACGGGAGACGGGCAGGCAGGGCGCAGTGCGGATCTGGCTGTGTCCACTGACCCACGGCAGACGGGCAGGCAGGGCCAGTGCGGATCTGGCTGTGTTAACTCACCCACGGCAGACGGGCAAGGAGGGCGCAGTACGGATCTGGCTGTGTTCACTCACCCACGGGAGACGGGTAGGCAAAGCGTAGTGTGGATCTGGCTGTGTTAACTCACCAATGGCAGACGGGCAGGCAGGGCGCAGTGCGGATCTGGCTGTGTCCACTCACCCACGAGAGACGGGCAGGCAAGGCGCAGTGCGGATCTGGCTGTGTCCACTCACCCACAGCATATGGTCAAGCAGGGCGCAGTGCGGATCTGGCCATGTCCACTCACACACGGCAGACGGGCAGGCAGGGCGCAGTGCGGATTTGACTGTGTCCACTCACTCACGGCAGACGGGCAAGCATGGCGCAGTGCGGATCTGGCTGTATCCACTCAACCACGGGAGACGGGCAGGCAAGGCGCAATGTGGATCTGGCTGTGTCCACTCACCCACTGGAGACGGGCAGGCAAGGCGCAATGGGGATGTGGCTGTGTCCACTCACCCACGGGTGACGGGCACAGAGGGTCCTGTGTGGATCTTACTATGTACACTGACCCACAGCAGACGGGCAGGCTGTGCGCAGTGCGGATCTGGCTGTGTCCACTCACCCACGGCAGACGGTCAGGAAGGGCGCAGTGCCGATCTGGCTGTGTCCACTCACCCACGGGAGACGGGCAGAGAGCGTGCTGTGTGGATCTGGCTATGTCCATTGACCCACGGCAGACGGGCAGGCCGGGCGCAGTGTGGATCTGGCTGTGTCCACTCACCCACGGCAGACGGTCAGGCAGGGCGCAGTGCGGAACTGGCTGTGTCCTCTCACCCACGGGAGATGGGCCTAGAGGGTGTTGTGTGGATCTGGCTATGTACACTGACCCACGGCAGACTGGCAGGCAGGGCGCAGTGCGGACCTGGCTGTGTCTACTCACCCACGGGAGAGGGGCAGGCAAGGCGCAGTGTGGATCTGGCTGTGTCCACTCACCCACGGGAGACGGGCAGAGAGGGTGCTGTGTGGATCTGGCTATGTACACTGACCCACGGCAGACGGGCCGGCAGGGCGGTGTGCGGACCTGGCTGTGTCCACTCACCCACAGCAGACGGTCAGGAAGGGCGCACTGCGGTTCTGGCTGTGTCAACTCACCCACTGGAGACGGGCAGGCAGGGCGCAGTGCGGATCTGGCTGTGTCCACTCACCCAAGGCAGACAAGCAGGCAGGGCGCAGTACGGATCTGGCTGTGTCCACTCACCCACGGGAGACGGGCAGGCAAGGTGCAGTGTGGATCTGAGTGTGTCCACTCACCCACGGGAGACGGGCAGAGAGGGTGCTGTGTGGATCTGGCTATGTCCATTGACCCACGGCAGACGGGCAGGCAGGGCGCAGTGTGGATCTGGATGTGTCCACTCACCCACGGGAGACGAATAGGCAAGGCGCAGTGTGGATCTGGCTGTGTCCACTCACCCACGGAAGACGGGTAGGCAAGGCGCAGTGTGGATCTGGCTGTGTCAACTCACCCACGGGAGATGGGCAGAGAGGGTGCCGTGTGGATCTGGCTATGTCCACTGACCCACGGAAGTCGGGCAAGCAGGGCGCAGTGCCGATCTGGCTGTGTCCACTCACCCACGGCAGACGATCAGGCAGGGCGCAGTGAGGACCTGGCTGTGTCCTCTAACCCATGGGAGACGGGCAGGCAGGGCGCAGTGCGGATCTGGCTGTGTCCACTCACCCACGGGAGACGGGCAGGCAGGGCGCAATGCGGATCTGGCGGTGTCCCCTCACCCATGGCAGACGCTCAGGCAGGACGCAGTGCGGATCTGGCTGTGTCCACTCACCCACGGGACACGTGTAGGCAAGGCGCGGTGTGGATCTGGCTCTGTCCACTTACCCACGGGAGACGGGCAGAGAGGGTGCTGTGTGGATCTGGCTATGTCCACTGACCCACGGCAGACGGGCAGGCAGGGCGCAGTGTGGATCTGGCTGTGTCCACTCTCCCACGGGAGACGGGCAGGCAGGGCGCAGTGTGGAACTGGATGTGTCCACTCACACACGGCAGACGAGCAGGCAGGGCGCAGTGCGGATCTGGCTGTGTCCCCTCACCCACGGCAGACGGTCAGGCAGGGCGCAATCTGGATCTGGCTGTGTCCACTCACCCACGGGAGATGGGCAGGCAGGGCGCAGTGCGGATTTGTCTGTGTCCACTCACCCACGGGAGACGGGCAGGCAGGGCGCAGTGCGGATCTGGCTGTGTCCACTCACCCACGGGAGACGGGCAGGCAGGGCGCAGTGCGGATCTGGTTGTGTCCACTCACCCACGGCAGATGGGCAGGCAGGGCGCAGTGGGGATCAGGCTGTGTCCACTCACCAATGGGAAACGGGCAGGCAAGGCGCAGTGTGGATCTAGCTGTGTCCACACTCCCACGAGAGACGGGCAGAGAGGGTGCTGTGTGGATCTGGCTATGTCCAGTGACCCACCGCAGACGGTCAGGCAGGGCACAGTGCGGATCTGGCTGTGTCTACTCACCCACGGGAGATGGGCAGGCAAGGCGCAGTGTGGATCTGGCTTTGTCCACTCACCCACGGGAGACGGGCAGAGAGGGTGCTGTGTGGATCTGGCTATGTACACTGACCCACGGCAGACAGGCCGGCAGGGCGGTGTGCGGATCTGGCTGTGTCCACTCACCCACAGCAGACGGTCAAGAAGGGCGCACTGCGGTTCTGGCTGTGTCAACTCACCCACTGGAGACGGGCAGGCAGGGCGCAGTGCGGATCTGGCTGTGTCCACTCACCCAAGGCAGACAAGCAGGCAGGGCGCAGTACGGATCTGGCTGTGTCCACTCACCCACGGGTGACGGGCACAGAGGGTCCTGTGTGGATCTTACTATGTACACTGACCCACAGCAGACGGGCAGGCAGGGCGCAGTGCGGATCTGGCTGTGTCCACTCACCCACGGCAGACGGTCAGGAAGGGCGCAGTGCTGATCTGGCTGTGTCCACTCACCCACGGGAGACGGGCAGAGAGCGTGCTGTGTGGATCTGGCTATGTCCATTGACCCACGGCAGACGGGCAGGCCGGGCGCAGTGTGGATCTGGCTGTGTCCACTCACCCACGGCAGACGGTCAGGCAGGGCGCAGTGCGGAACTGGCTGTGTCCTCTCACCCACGGGAGATGGGCCTAGAGGGTGCTGTGTGGATCTGGCTATGTACACTGACCCACGGCAGACTGGCAGGCAGGGCGCAGTGCGGACCTGGCTGTGTCTACTCACCCACGGGAGATGGGCAGGCAAGGCGCAGTGTGGATCTGGCTGTGTCCACTCACCCACGGGAGACGGGCAGAGAGGGTGCTGTGTGGATCTGGCTATGTACACTGACCCACGGCAGACGGGCCGGCAGGGCGGTGTGCGGATCTGGCTGTGTCCACTCACCCACAGCAGACGGTCAGGAAGGGCGCACTGCGGTTCTGGCTGTGTCAACTCACCCACTGGAGACGGGCAGGCAGGGCGCAGTGCGGATCTGGCTGTGTCCACTCACCCAAGGCAGACAAGCAGGCAGGGCGCAGTACGGATCTGGCTGTGTCCACTCATCCACGGGAGACGGCCAGGCAAGGCGCAATGTGGATCTGGCTGTGTCCACTCACCCACGGGAGACGGGCAGGCAAGGCGCAATGGGGATGTGGCTGTGTCCACTCACCCACGGGTGACGGGCACAGAGGGTCCTGTGTGGATCTTACTATGTACACTGACCCACAGCAGACGGGCAGGCAGGGAGCAGTGCGGATCTGGCTGTGTCCACTCACCCACGGCAGACGGTCAGGAAGGGCGCAGTGCGGATCTGGCTGTGTCCAGTCACCCACGGGAGACGGGCAGGCAGGGAGCAGTGCGGATCTGGCTGTGTCCTCTCACCCTCGGCACACGGTTAGGCAGGGCGCAGTGCGGATCTGGCTGTGTCCACTCACCCACGGGAGACGGGCAGGCAGGGCGCAGTGAAGATCTGGCTGTGTCCACTCCTCCACGGGAGACTGGCAGGCAGGGCGCAGTGCGGATCTGCCTGTGTCCACTCACCCATGGGAGACAGGCAGGCAAGGTGCCTTGTGGATCCTGGTGTGTCCACTCACCCACGGGAGACGGGCAGAGAGCGTGCTGTGTGGATCTGGCTATGTCCATTGACCCAAGGCAGACGGGCAGGCCGGGCGCAGTGTGGATCTGGCTGTGTCCACTCACCCACGGCAGACGGGCAGGCAGGGAGCAGTGCGGATCTGGCTGTGTCCACTCACCCACGGGAGACTTGTATGCAAGGCGCAGTGTGGATCTGGCTGTGTCCACTCACCGACGGGATACGGGCCTAGAGGGTGCTGTGTGGATCTGGCTATGTACACTGACCCACGGCAGACTGGCAGGCCGGGCGCAGTGCGGATCTGGCTGTGTCCACTCACCCACGGCAGACGGTCAGGCAGGGCGCAGTGCGGATCTGGTGGTGTCCACTCACCCACGGGAGACGGGCAGGCAGGGTGCAGTGAGCATCTGGCTGTGTCCACTCTCCCACGGGAGACGGGCAGGCAGGGCGCAGTGCGGAACTGGCTGTGTCCACTCACACACGGCAGACGGGCAGGCAGGACGCAGTGCGGATCTGGCTGTGTCCACTCACCCTTGGGAGACGGGCAGGCAATGCGCAGTGTGGATCTGGCTGTGTCCCCTCACCCACGGAAGACGGTCAGGCAGGGCGCACTGCGGATCTGGCTGTGTCCACTCACCCACGGGAGACGAATAGGCAAGGCGCAGTGTGGATCTGGCTGTGTCCACTCACCCACGGGAGACGGGTAGGCAAGGCGCAGTGTGGATCTGGCTTTGTCCACTCACCCACGGGAGACGGGCAGAGAGGGTGCTGTGTGGATCTGGCTATGTCCATTGACCCACATCAGACGGGCAGGCAGGGCGCAGTGTTGATCTAGCTGTGTCCCCTCACCCACGGCACACGGGCAGGCAGGGCGCAGTGCGGATCTGGCTGTGTCCAATCACCCACGGTAGACGGGCAGGCCGGGCGCAGTGAAGATGTGGCTGTGTCCACTCACCCACGGGATACGGTCAGGCAGGGCGCAGTGCGGATCTGGCTGTGTCCACTCAGCTATGGGAGACGGGCAGGCAAGGTGCAGTGTGGATCTGGCTGTGTCCACTCACCCACGGGAGACGGGCAAAGAGGGTGCTGTGTGGATCTGTCTATGTCCATTGACCCACGGCAGACGGGCAGGCAGGGCGCAGTGTGGATCTGGCTGTGTCCACTCACCCACGGCAGACGAGCAGGCAAGGCGCAGTGTGGATCTGGCTGTGTCCACTCACCCACGGGATACGGGCCTAGAGGGTGTTGTGTGGATCTGGCTATGTACACTGACCCACGGCAGACAGGCAGGCAGGGCGCAGTGCGGATCTTGCTGTGTCCACTCACCCACGGCAGACGGTCAAGCAGGGTGCAGTGCGGATCTGGTGGTGTCCACTCACCCACGGGAGACGGGCATGCAGGGCCCAGTGAGCATCTGGCTGTGTCCACTCACACACGGCAGACGGGCAGGCAGGGCGCTGTGCGGATCTGGCTGTGTCCACTCACCCACGGCAGACGGTCAGGCAGGGCGCAGTGCGGATTTGGTTGTGTCCACTCACCCACGCGAGATGGGAAGGCAAGGCGCAGTGTGGATCTGGCTGTGTCCACTCACCCACCGGAGACGGGCAGAGAGGGTGCTGTGTGCATCTGGCTATGTACACTGACCCACGGCAGACGGGCAGGCAGGGCGCAGTGCGGATCTGGCTGTGTCAACTCACCCACGGCAGATGGTCAGGCAGGACGAAGTGCGGATCTGGCCGTGTCCACTCACCCACGGAAGACGAGCAGGCAGAGCGCAGTGCGGATTTGACTCTGTCCACTCACTCACGGCAGACGGGCAGGCAGGGCGCAGTGCGGATCTGGCTGTGTCCACTCAACCACGGGAGACGGGCAGGCAAGGCGCAGTGTGGATCTGGCTGTGTCCACTCACATACGGGTGACGGGCACAGAGGGTCCTGTGTGGATCTTACTATGTACACTGACCCACAGCAGACGGGCAGGCAGGGCGCAGTGCGGATCTGGCTGTGTCCACTCACCCACGGCAGACGGTCAGGAAGGGCGCAGTGCGGATCTGGCTGTGTCCAGTCACCCACGGGAGACGGGCAGGCAGGGAGCAGTGCGGATCTGGCTGTGTCCTCTCACCCTCGGCACACGGTCAGGCAGGGCGCAGTGCGGATCTGGCTGTGTCCACTCACCCACGGGAGACGAGCAGGCAGGGCGCAGTGAAGATCTGGCTGTGTCCACTCTCCCACGGGAGACTGGCAGGCAGGGCGCAGTGCGGATCTGCCTGTGTCCACTCACCCATGGGAGACGGGCAGGCAAGGTGCAGTGTGGATCTGGGTGTGTCCACTCACCCACGGGAGACGGGCAGAGAGGGTGCTGTGTGGATCTGGCTATGTCCATTGACCCACGGCAGACGGGCAGGTAGGGCGCGGTGTGGATCTGGCTGTGTCCACTCACCCACGGCAGACGGGCAGGCAGGTCGCAGTGCGGATCTGGCTGTGTCCACTCACCCACGGGAGACTTGCAGGCAAGGCGCAGTGTGGATCTGGCTGTGTCCACTCACCGACGGGATACGGGCCTAGAGGGTGCTGTGTGGATCTGGCTATGTACACTGACCCACGGCAGACTGGCAGGCAGGGCGCAGTGCGGATCTGGCTGTGTCCACTCACCCACGGCAGACGGTCAGGCAGGGCGCAGTGCGGATCTGGTGGTGTCCTCTCACCCACGGGAGACGGGCAGGCAGGGTGCAGTGAGCATCTGGCTGTGTCCACTCTCCCACGGGAGACGGGCAGGCAGGGCGCAGTGCGGAACTGGCTGTGTCCACTCACACACGGTGAACGGGCAGGCAGGACGCAGTGCGGATCTGGCTGTGTCCACTCACCCTTGGGAGACGGGCAGGCAATGCGCAGTGTGGATCTGGCTGTGTCCACTCACCCACGGGAGACGGGCAAAGAGGGTGCTGTGTGGATTTGGCTATGTCCACTGACCTACGACAGACGGGCAGGCAGGGTGCAGTGCGGATCTGGCTGTGTCCAATCACCCACGGCAGACGGTCAGGCAGGGCGCAGTGCGGATCTGGCTGTGTCCACTCACCCACGGGAGATGGGTAGGAAGGCGCAGTGTTGATCTGGCTGTGTCCACTCACCCACGGGAGACGGGCAGAGAGGGTGCTGTGTGGATCTGGCTATGCCCACTGACCCACGGCAGAGGGGCAGGCAGGTCGCAGTGTGGATCTGGCTGTGTCCACTCACCCACGACAGACGGGCAGGCAGGGTGCAGTGCGGATCTGGCTGTGTCCACTCACCCACGGGAGACGGGCAGGCAAGGCGCAGTGTTGATCTGGCAGTGTCCACTCACCCACGGGATATGGACAGAGAGGGTGCTGTGTGGATCTGGCTATGTCCACTGACCCACGGCAGACGGGCAGGCAGGGCGCAGTGCGGATCTGGCTGTGTCCACTCACCCACGGCAGATGGTCAGTCAGAGCGCAGTGCGGATCTGGCGGTGTCCACTCACCCACGGGAGACGGGCAGGCAGGGCGCAGTGCGGATCTGGCTATGTCCACTCTCCCACGGGAGACGGGCAGGCAGGGCGCAGTGCGGATCTGACTGTGTCCACTCACACACGGCAGACAGGCAGGGAGGTCGCAGTGCGGATCTGGCTGTGTCCACTCACAAATGGGAGACTGGTAGGCAAGGCGCAGTGTGGATTTGGCTGTGTCCACTCACCCACGGGAGACGGGCACAGATGTTGCTGTGTGGATCTGGCTATGTCCACTGATCCACGGCAGACGGGCAGGGAGGGCGCAGTGCCGATCTCGCTGTGTCCACTCACCCACGGTTGACGGGCAGGCAGGTCGCAGTGCGGACCTGGCTGTGTCCACTCACCCACGGGAGACGGGCAGGCAGGGCGCAGTGCGGATATGGCTGTGTCCACTCACCCACGGCAGACGATTAGGCAGGGCGCAGTGCGGATCTGGCTGTGTCCACTCACCCACGGGAGACGGGCAGGCAAGGCGTAGTGTGGATCTGGCTGTGTCCACTCACCCACGGGAGATGGGCAGAGAGGGTGCCGTGTGGATCGGGCTATGTACACTGACCCACGGCAGACGGGCAGGCAGGGCGCAGTGCGGATCTGGCTGTGTCCAATCACACACGGCAGACGGGCGGAGAGGTTGCTGTGTGGATCTGGCTATGGACACTGACCCACGGCAGAGGGGCAGGCAGGGCGCAGTGCGGATCTCGCTGTGTCCACTCATCCACGGCCGTCGGGCAAGCAGGGCGCAGTGCGGATCTCGCTGTGTCCACTCACCCACGGGATACGGGCAGGTAAGGCGCAGTGTGGATCTGGCTGTGTTCACTCACCAACGGGAGACGGGCAGAGAGGGTGCTGTGTGGATCTGGCTATGTACACTGACCCACGGCAGACGGGCAAGCAGGGCAGTGTGCGGATCTGGCTATGTACACTGACCCACGGCAGACGGGCAGGCAGGGCGCAGTGCGGATCTGGCTGTGTCCACTGACCCACGGCAGACGGGCAGGCAAGGCGCAGTGCGGATCTGGCTGTGTCCACTCACCCACGGCAGACGATCAGGCAGGGCGCAGTGAGGACCTGGCTGTGTCCTCTAACCCATGGGAGACGGGCAGGCAGGGCGCAGTGCGGATCTGGCTGTGTCCACTCACCCACGGGAGACGGGCAGGCAGGGCGCAATGCGGATCTGGCGGTGTCCCCTCACCCATGGCAGACGCTCAGGCAGGACGCAGTGCGGATCTGGCTGTGTCCACTCACCCACGGGACACGTGTAGGCAAGGCGCGGTGTGGATCTGGCTCTGTCCACTTACCCACGGGAGACGGGCAGAGAGGGTGCTGTGTGGATCTGGCTATGTCCACTGACCCACGGCAGACGGGCAGGCAGGGCGCAGTGTGGATCTGGCTGTGTCCACTCTCCCACGGGAGACGGGCAGGCAGGGCGCAGTGTGGAACTGGATGTGTCCACTCACACACGGCAGACGAGCAGGCAGGGCGCAGTGCGGATCTGGCTGTGTCCCCTCACCCACGGCAGACGGTCAGGCAGGGCGCAATCTGGATCTGGCTGTGTCCACTCACCCACGGGAGATGGGCAGGCAGGGCGCAGTGCGGATTTGTCTGTGTCCACTCACCCACGGGAGACGGGCAGGCAGGGCGCAGTGCGGATCTGGCTGTGTCCACTCACCCGGGAGACGGGCAGGCAGGGCGCAGTGCGGATCTGGTTGTGTCCACTCACCCACGGCAGATGGGCAGGCAGGGCGCAGTGGGGATCAGGCTGTGTCCACTCACCAATGGGAAACGGGCAGGCAAGGCGCAGTGTGGATCTAGCTGTGTCCACACTCCCACGAGAGACGGGCAGAGAGGGTGCTGTGTGGATCTGGCTATGTCCAGTGACCCACCGCAGACGGTCAGGCAGGGCACAGTGCGGATCTGGCTGTGTCTACTCACCCACGGGAGATGGGCAGGCAAGGCGCAGTGTGGATCTGGCTTTGTCCACTCACCCACGGGAGACGGGCAGAGAGGGTGCTGTGTGGATCTGGCTATGTACACTGACCCACGGCAGACAGGCCGGCAGGGCGGTGTGCGGATCTGGCTGTGTCCACTCACCCACAGCAGACGGTCAAGAAGGGCGCACTGCGGTTCTGGCTGTGTCAACTCACCCACTGGAGACGGGCAGGCAGGGCGCAGTGCGGATCTGGCTGTGTCCACTCACCCAAGGCAGACAAGCAGGCAGGGCGCAGTACGGATCTGGCTGTGTCCACTCACCCACGGGTGACGGGCACAGAGGGTCCTGTGTGGATCTTACTATGTACACTGACCCACAGCAGACGGGCAGGCAGGGCGCAGTGCGGATCTGGCTGTGTCCACTCACCCACGGCAGACGGTCAGGAAGGGCGCAGTGCTGATCTGGCTGTGTCCACTCACCCACGGGAGACGGGCAGAGAGCGTGCTGTGTGGATCTGGCTATGTCCATTGACCCACGGCAGACGGGCAGGCCGGGCGCAGTGTGGATCTGGCTGTGTCCACTCACCCACGGCAGACGGTCAGGCAGGGCGCAGTGCGGAACTGGCTGTGTCCTCTCACCCACGGGAGATGGGCCTAGAGGGTGCTGTGTGGATCTGGCTATGTACACTGACCCACGGCAGACTGGCAGGCAGGGCGCAGTGCGGACCTGGCTGTGTCTACTCACCCACGGGAGATGGGCAGGCAAGGCGCAGTGTGGATCTGGCTGTGTCCACTCACCCACGGGAGACGGGCAGAGAGGGTGCTGTGTGGATCTGGCTATGTACACTGACCCACGGCAGACGGGCCGGCAGGGCGGTGTGCGGATCTGGCTGTGTCCACTCACCCACAGCAGACGGTCAGGAAGGGCGCACTGCGGTTCTGGCTGTGTCAACTCACCCACTGGAGACGGGCAGGCAGGGCGCAGTGCGGATCTGGCTGTGTCCACTCACCCAAGGCAGACAAGCAGGCAGGGCGCAGTACGGATCTGGCTGTGTCCACTCATCCACGGGAGACGGCCAGGCAAGGCGCAATGTGGATCTGGCTGTGTCCACTCACCCACGGGAGACGGGCAGGCAAGGCGCAATGGGGATGTGGCTGTGTCCACTCACCCACGGGTGACGGGCACAGAGGGTCCTGTGTGGATCTTACTATGTACACTGACCCACAGCAGACGGGCAGGCAGGGAGCAGTGCGGATCTGGCTGTGTCCACTCACCCACGGCAGACGGTCAGGAAGGGCGCAGTGCGGATCTGGCTGTGTCCAGTCACCCACGGGAGACGGGCAGGCAGGGAGCAGTGCGGATCTGGCTGTGTCCTCTCACCCTCGGCACACGGTTAGGCAGGGCGCAGTGCGGATCTGGCTGTGTCCACTCACCCACGGGAGACGGGCAGGCAGGGCGCAGTGAAGATCTGGCTGTGTCCACTCCTCCACGGGAGACTGGCAGGCAGGGCGCAGTGCGGATCTGCCTGTGTCCACTCACCCATGGGAGACAGGCAGGCAAGGTGCCTTGTGGATCCTGGTGTGTCCACTCACCCACGGGAGACGGGCAGAGAGCGTGCTGTGTGGATCTGGCTATGTCCATTGACCCAAGGCAGACGGGCAGGCCGGGCGCAGTGTGGATCTGGCTGTGTCCACTCACCCACGGCAGACGGGCAGGCAGGGAGCAGTGCGGATCTGGCTGTGTCCACTCACCCACGGGAGACTTGTATGCAAGGCGCAGTGTGGATCTGGCTGTGTCCACTCACCGACGGGATACGGGCCTAGAGGGTGCTGTGTGGATCTGGCTATGTACACTGACCCACGGCAGACTGGCAGGCCGGGCGCAGTGCGGATCTGGCTGTGTCCACTCACCCACGGCAGACGGTCAGGCAGGGCGCAGTGCGGATCTGGTGGTGTCCACTCACCCACGGGAGACGGGCAGGCAGGGTGCAGTGAGCATCTGGCTGTGTCCACTCTCCCACGGGAGACGGGCAGGCAGGGCGCAGTGCGGAACTGGCTGTGTCCACTCACACACGGCAGACGGGCAGGCAGGACGCAGTGCGGATCTGGCTGTGTCCACTCACCCTTGGGAGACGGGCAGGCAATGCGCAGTGTGGATCTGGCTGTGTCCCCTCACCCACGGAAGACGGTCAGGCAGGGCGCACTGCGGATCTGGCTGTGTCCACTCACCCACGGGAGACGAATAGGCAAGGCGCAGTGTGGATCTGGCTGTGTCCACTCACCCACGGGAGACGGGTAGGCAAGGCGCAGTGTGGATCTGGCTTTGTCCACTCACCCACGGGAGACGGGCAGAGAGGGTGCTGTGTGGATCTGGCTATGTCCATTGACCCACATCAGACGGGCAGGCAGGGCGCAGTGTTGATCTAGCTGTGTCCCCTCACCCACGGCACACGGGCAGGCAGGGCGCAGTGCGGATCTGGCTGTGTCCAATCACCCACGGTAGACGGGCAGGCCGGGCGCAGTGAAGATGTGGCTGTGTCCACTCACCCACGGGATACGGTCAGGCAGGGCGCAGTGCGGATCTGGCTGTGTCCACTCAGCTATGGGAGACGGGCAGGCAAGGTGCAGTGTGGATCTGGCTGTGTCCACTCACCCACGGGAGACGGGCAAAGAGGGTGCTGTGTGGATCTGTCTATGTCCATTGACCCACGGCAGACGGGCAGGCAGGGCGCAGTGTGGATCTGGCTGTGTCCACTCACCCACGGCAGACGAGCAGGCAAGGCGCAGTGTGGATCTGGCTGTGTCCACTCACCCACGGGATACGGGCCTAGAGGGTGTTGTGTGGATCTGGCTATGTACACTGACCCACGGCAGACAGGCAGGCAGGGCGCAGTGCGGATCTTGCTGTGTCCACTCACCCACGGCAGACGGTCAAGCAGGGTGCAGTGCGGATCTGGTGGTGTCCACTCACCCACGGGAGACGGGCATGCAGGGCCCAGTGAGCATCTGGCTGTGTCCACTCACACACGGCAGACGGGCAGGCAGGGCGCTGTGCGGATCTGGCTGTGTCCACTCACCCACGGCAGACGGTCAGGCAGGGCGCAGTGCGGATTTGGTTGTGTCCACTCACCCACGCGAGATGGGAAGGCAAGGCGCAGTGTGGATCTGGCTGTGTCCACTCACCCACCGGAGACGGGCAGAGAGGGTGCTGTGTGCATCTGGCTATGTACACTGACCCACGGCAGACGGGCAGGCAGGGCGCAGTGCGGATCTGGCTGTGTCAACTCACCCACGGCAGATGGTCAGGCAGGACGAAGTGCGGATCTGGCCGTGTCCACTCACCCACGGAAGACGAGCAGGCAGAGCGCAGTGCGGATTTGACTCTGTCCACTCACTCACGGCAGACGGGCAGGCAGGGCGCAGTGCGGATCTGGCTGTGTCCACTCAACCACGGGAGACGGGCAGGCAAGGCGCAGTGTGGATCTGGCTGTGTCCACTCACATACGGGTGACGGGCACAGAGGGTCCTGTGTGGATCTTACTATGTACACTGACCCACAGCAGACGGGCAGGCAGGGCGCAGTGCGGATCTGGCTGTGTCCACTCACCCACGGCAGACGGTCAGGAAGGGCGCAGTGCGGATCTGGCTGTGTCCAGTCACCCACGGGAGACGGGCAGGCAGGGAGCAGTGCGGATCTGGCTGTGTCCTCTCACCCTCGGCACACGGTCAGGCAGGGCGCAGTGCGGATCTGGCTGTGTCCACTCACCCACGGGAGACGAGCAGGCAGGGCGCAGTGAAGATCTGGCTGTGTCCACTCTCCCACGGGAGACTGGCAGGCAGGGCGCAGTGCGGATCTGCCTGTGTCCACTCACCCATGGGAGACGGGCAGGCAAGGTGCAGTGTGGATCTGGGTGTGTCCACTCACCCACGGGAGACGGGCAGAGAGGGTGCTGTGTGGATCTGGCTATGTCCATTGACCCACGGCAGACGGGCAGGTAGGGCGCGGTGTGGATCTGGCTGTGTCCACTCACCCACGGCAGACGGGCAGGCAGGTCGCAGTGCGGATCTGGCTGTGTCCACTCACCCACGGGAGACTTGCAGGCAAGGCGCAGTGTGGATCTGGCTGTGTCCACTCACCGACGGGATACGGGCCTAGAGGGTGCTGTGTGGATCTGGCTATGTACACTGACCCACGGCAGACTGGCAGGCAGGGCGCAGTGCGGATCTGGCTGTGTCCACTCACCCACGGCAGACGGTCAGGCAGGGCGCAGTGCGGATCTGGTGGTGTCCTCTCACCCACGGGAGACGGGCAGGCAGGGTGCAGTGAGCATCTGGCTGTGTCCACTCTCCCACGGGAGACGGGCAGGCAGGGCGCAGTGCGGAACTGGCTGTGTCCACTCACACACGGTGAACGGGCAGGCAGGACGCAGTGCGGATCTGGCTGTGTCCACTCACCCTTGGGAGACGGGCAGGCAATGCGCAGTGTGGATCTGGCTGTGTCCACTCACCCACGGGAGACGGGCAAAGAGGGTGCTGTGTGGATTTGGCTATGTCCACTGACCTACGACAGACGGGCAGGCAGGGTGCAGTGCGGATCTGGCTGTGTCCAATCACCCACGGCAGACGGTCAGGCAGGGCGCAGTGCGGATCTGGCTGTGTCCACTCACCCACGGGAGATGGGTAGGAAGGCGCAGTGTTGATCTGGCTGTGTCCACTCACCCACGGGAGACGGGCAGAGAGGGTGCTGTGTGGATCTGGCTATGCCCACTGACCCACGGCAGAGGGGCAGGCAGGTCGCAGTGTGGATCTGGCTGTGTCCACTCACCCACGACAGACGGGCAGGCAGGGTGCAGTGCGGATCTGGCTGTGTCCACTCACCCACGGGAGACGGGCAGGCAAGGCGCAGTGTTGATCTGGCAGTGTCCACTCACCCACGGGATATGGACAGAGAGGGTGCTGTGTGGATCTGGCTATGTCCACTGACCCACGGCAGACGGGCAGGCAGGGCGCAGTGCGGATCTGGCTGTGTCCACTCACCCACGGCAGATGGTCAGTCAGAGCGCAGTGCGGATCTGGCGGTGTCCACTCACCCACGGGAGACGGGCAGGCAGGGCGCAGTGCGGATCTGGCTATGTCCACTCTCCCACGGGAGACGGGCAGGCAGGGCGCAGTGCGGATCTGACTGTGTCCACTCACACACGGCAGACAGGCAGGGAGGTCGCAGTGCGGATCTGGCTGTGTCCACTCACAAATGGGAGACTGGTAGGCAAGGCGCAGTGTGGATTTGGCTGTGTCCACTCACCCACGGGAGACGGGCACAGATGTTGCTGTGTGGATCTGGCTATGTCCACTGATCCACGGCAGACGGGCAGGGAGGGCGCAGTGCCGATCTCGCTGTGTCCACTCACCCACGGTTGACGGGCAGGCAGGTCGCAGTGCGGACCTGGCTGTGTCCACTCACCCACGGGAGACGGGCAGGCAGGGCGCAGTGCGGATATGGCTGTGTCCACTCACCCACGGCAGACGATTAGGCAGGGCGCAGTGCGGATCTGGCTGTGTCCACTCACCCACGGGAGACGGGCAGGCAAGGCGTAGTGTGGATCTGGCTGTGTCCACTCACCCACGGGAGATGGGCAGAGAGGGTGCCGTGTGGATCGGGCTATGTACACTGACCCACGGCAGACGGGCAGGCAGGGCGCAGTGCGGATCTGGCTGTGTCCAATCACACACGGCAGACGGGCGGAGAGGTTGCTGTGTGGATCTGGCTATGGACACTGACCCACGGCAGAGGGGCAGGCAGGGCGCAGTGCGGATCTCGCTGTGTCCACTCATCCACGGCCGTCGGGCAAGCAGGGCGCAGTGCGGATCTCGCTGTGTCCACTCACCCACGGGATACGGGCAGGTAAGGCGCAGTGTGGATCTGGCTGTGTTCACTCACCAACGGGAGACGGGCAGAGAGGGTGCTGTGTGGATCTGGCTATGTACACTGACCCACGGCAGACGGGCAAGCAGGGCAGTGTGCGGATCTGGCTATGTACACTGACCCACGGCAGACGGGCAGGCAGGGCGCAGTGCGGATCTGGCTGTGTCCACTGACCCACGGCAGACGGGCAGGCAAGGCGCAGTGCGGATCTGGCTGTGTCCACTCACCCACGGCAGACGATCAGGCAGGGCGCAGTGAGGACCTGGCTGTGTCCTCTAACCCATGGGAGACGGGCAGGCAGGGCGCAGTGCGGATCTGGCTGTGTCCACTCACCCACGGGAGACGGGCAGGCAGGGCGCAATGCGGATCTGGCGGTGTCCCCTCACCCATGGCAGACGCTCAGGCAGGACGCAGTGCGGATCTGGCTGTGTCCACTCACCCACGGGACACGTGTAGGCAAGGCGCGGTGTGGATCTGGCTCTGTCCACTTACCCACGGGAGACGGGCAGAGAGGGTGCTGTGTGGATCTGGCTATGTCCACTGACCCACGGCAGACGGGCAGGCAGGGCGCAGTGTGGATCTGGCTGTGTCCACTCTCCCACGGGAGACGGGCAGGCAGGGCGCAGTGTGGAACTGGATGTGTCCACTCACACACGGCAGACGAGCAGGCAGGGCGCAGTGCGGATCTGGCTGTGTCCCCTCACCCACGGCAGACGGTCAGGCAGGGCGCAATCTGGATCTGGCTGTGTCCACTCACCCACGGGAGATGGGCAGGCAGGGCGCAGTGCGGATTTGTCTGTGTCCACTCACCCACGGGAGACGGGCAGGCAGGGCGCAGTGCGGATCTGGCTGTGTCCACTCACCCACGGGAGACGGGCAGGCAGGGCGCAGTGCGGATCTGGTTGTGTCCACTCACCCACGGCAGATGGGCAGGCAGGGCGCAGTGGGGATCAGGCTGTGTCCACTCACCAATGGGAAACGGGCAGGCAAGGCGCAGTGTGGATCTAGCTGTGTCCACACTCCCACGAGAGACGGGCAGAGAGGGTGCTGTGTGGATCTGGCTATGTCCAGTGACCCACCGCAGACGGTCAGGCAGGGCACAGTGCGGATCTGGCTGTGTCTACTCACCCACGGGAGATGGGCAGGCAAGGCGCAGTGTGGATCTGGCTTTGTCCACTCACCCACGGGAGACGGGCAGAGAGGGTGCTGTGTGGATCTGGCTATGTACACTGACCCACGGCAGACAGGCCGGCAGGGCGGTGTGCGGATCTGGCTGTGTCCACTCACCCACAGCAGACGGTCAAGAAGGGCGCACTGCGGTTCTGGCTGTGTCAACTCACCCACTGGAGACGGGCAGGCAGGGCGCAGTGCGGATCTGGCTGTGTCCACTCACCCAAGGCAGACAAGCAGGCAGGGCGCAGTACGGATCTGGCTGTGTCCACTCACACACGGGTGACGGGCACAGAGGGTCCTGTGTGGATCTTACTATGTACACTGACCCACAGCAGACGGGCAGGCAGGGCGCAGTGCGGATCTGGCTGTGTCCACTCACCCACGGCAGACGGTCAGGAAGGGCGCAGTGCTGATCTGGCTGTGTCCACTCACCCACGGGAGACGGGCAGAGAGCGTGCTGTGTGGATCTGGCTATGTCCATTGACCCACGGCAGACGGGCAGGCCGGGCGCAGTGTGGATCTGGCTGTGTCCACTCACCCACGGCAGACGGTCAGGCAGGGCGCAGTGCGGAACTGGCTGTGTCCTCTCACCCACGGGAGATGGGCCTAGAGGGTGCTGTGTGGATCTGGCTATGTACACTGACCCACGGCAGACTGGCAGGCAGGGCGCAGTGCGGACCTGGCTGTGTCTACTCACCCACGGGAGATGGGCAGGCAAGGCGCAGTGTGGATCTGGCTGTGTCCACTCACCCACGGGAGACGGGCAGAGAGGGTGCTGTGTGGATCTGGCTATGTACACTGACCCACGGCAGACGGGCCGGCAGGGCGGTGTGCGGATCTGGCTGTGTCCACTCACCCACAGCAGACGGTCAGGAAGGGCGCACTGCGGTTCTGGCTGTGTCAACTCACCCACTGGAGACGGGCAGGCAGGGCGCAGTGCGGATCTGGCTGTGTCCACTCACCCAAGGCAGACAAGCAGGCAGGGCGCAGTACGGATCTGGCTGTGTCCACTCACCCACGGGAGACGGCCAGGCAAGGCGCAATGTGGATCTGGCTGTGTCCACTCACCCACGGGAGACGGGCAGGCAAGGCGCAATGGGGATGTGGCTGTGTCCACTCACCCACGGGTGACGGGCACAGAGGGTCCTGTGTGGATCTTACTATGTACACTGACCCACAGCAGACGGGCAGGCAGGGAGCAGTGCGGATCTGGCTGTGTCCACTCACCCACGGCAGACGGTCAGGAAGGGCGCAGTGCGGATCTGGCTGTGTCCAGTCACCCACGGGAGACGGGCAGGCAGGGAGCAGTGCGGATCTGGCTGTGTCCTCTCACCCTCGGCACACGGTTAGGCAGGGCGCAGTGCGGATCTGGCTGTGTCCACTCACCCACGGGAGACGGGCAGGCAGGGCGCAGTGAAGATCTGGCTGTGTCCACTCCTCCACGGGAGACTGGCAGGCAGGGAGCAGTGCGGATCTGCCTGTGTCCACTCACCCATGGGAGACAGGCAGGCAAGGTGCCTTGTGGATCCTGGTGTGTCCACTCACCCACGGGAGACGGGCAGAGAGCGTGCTGTGTGGATCTGGCTATGTCCATTGACCCAAGGCAGACGGGCAGGCCGGGCGCAGTGTGGATCTGGCTGTGTCCACTCACCCACGGCAGACGGGCAGGCAGGGAGCAGTGCGGATCTGGCTGTGTCCACTCACCCACGGGAGACTTGTATGCAAGGCGCAGTGTGGATCTGGCTGTGTCCACTCACCGACGGGATACGGGCCTAGAGGGTGCTGTGTGGATCTGGCTATGTACACTGACCCACGGCAGACTGGCAGGCCGGGCGCAGTGCGGATCTGGCTGTGTCCACTCACCCACGGCAGACGGTCAGGCAGGGCGCAGTGCGGATCTGGTGGTGTCCACTCACCCACGGGAGACGGGCAGGCAGGGTGCAGTGAGCATCTGGCTGTGTCCACTCTCCCACGGGAGACGGGCAGGCAGGGCGCAGTGCGGAACTGGCTGTGTCCACTCACACACGGCAGACGGGCAGGCAGGACGCAGTGCGGATCTGGCTGTGTCCACTCACCCTTGGGAGACGGGCAGGCAATGCGCAGTGTGGATCTGGCTGTGTCCCCTCACCCACGGAAGACGGTCAGGCAGGGCGCACTGCGGATCTGGCTGTGTCCACTCACCCACGGGAGACGAATAGGCAAGGCGCAGTGTGGATCTGGCTGTGTCCACTCACCCACGGGAGACGGGTAGGCAAGGCGCAGTGTGGATCTGGCTTTGTCCACTCACCCACGGGAGACGGGCAGAGAGGGTGCTGTGTGGATCTGGCTATGTCCATTGACCCACATCAGACGGGCAGGCAGGGCGCAGTGTTGATCTAGCTGTGTCCCCTCACCCACGGCACACGGGCAGGCAGGGCGCAGTGCGGATCTGGCTGTGTCCAATCACCCACGGTAGACGGGCAGGCCGGGCGCAGTGAAGATGTGGCTGTGTCCACTCACCCACGGGATACGGTCAGGCAGGGCGCAGTGCGGATCTGGCTGTGTCCACTCAGCTATGGGAGACGGGCAGGCAAGGTGCAGTGTGGATCTGGCTGTGTCCACTCACCCACGGGAGACGGGCAAAGAGGGTGCTGTGTGGATCTGTCTATGTCCATTGACCCACGGCAGACGGGCAGGCAGGGCGCAGTGTGGATCTGGCTGTGTCCACTCACCCACGGCAGACGAGCAGGCAAGGCGCAGTGTGGATCTGGCTGTGTCCACTCACCCACGGGATACGGGCCTAGAGGGTGTTGTGTGGATCTGGCTATGTACACTGACCCACGGCAGACAGGCAGGCAGGGCGCAGTGCGGATCTTGCTGTGTCCACTCACCCACGGCAGACGGTCAAGCAGGGTGCAGTGCGGATCTGGTGGTGTCCACTCACCCACGGGAGACGGGCATGCAGGGCCCAGTGAGCATCTGGCTGTGTCCACTCACACACGGCAGACGGGCAGGCAGGGCGCTGTGCGGATCTGGCTGTGTCCACTCACCCACGGCAGACGGTCAGGCAGGGCGCAGTGCGGATTTGGTTGTGTCCACTCACCCACGGGAGATGGGAAGGCAAGGCGCAGTGTGGATCTGGCTGTGTCCACTCACCCACCGGAGACGGGCAGAGAGGGTGCTGTGTGCATCTGGCTATGTACACTGACCCACGGCAGACGGGCAGGCAGGGCGCAGTGCGGATCTGGCTGTGTCAACTCACCCACGGCAGATGGTCAGGCAGGACGAAGTGCGGATCTGGCCGTGTCCACTCACCCACGGAAGACGAGCAGGCAGAGCGCAGTGCGGATTTGACTCTGTCCACTCACTCACGGCAGACGGGCAGGCAGGGCGCAGTGCGGATCTGGCTGTGTCCACTCAACCACGGGAGACGGGCAGGCAAGGCGCAGTGTGGATCTGGCTGTGTCCACTCACATACGGGTGACGGGCACAGAGGGTCCTGTGTGGATCTTACTATGTACACTGACCCACAGCAGACGGGCAGGCAGGGCGCAGTGCGGATCTGGCTGTGTCCACTCACCCACGGCAGACGGTCAGGAAGGGCGCAGTGCGGATCTGGCTGTGTCCAGTCACCCACGGGAGACGGGCAGGCAGGGAGCAGTGCGGATCTGGCTGTGTCCTCTCACCCTCGGCACACGGTCAGGCAGGGCGCAGTGCGGATCTGGCTGTGTCCACTCACCCACGGGAGACGAGCAGGCAGGGCGCAGTGAAGATCTGGCTGTGTCCACTCTCCCACGGGAGACTGGCAGGCAGGGCGCAGTGCGGATCTGCCTGTGTCCACTCACCCATGGGAGACGGGCAGGCAAGGTGCAGTGTGGATCTGGGTGTGTCCACTCACCCACGGGAGACGGGCAGAGAGGGTGCTGTGTGGATCTGGCTATGTCCATTGACCCACGGCAGACGGGCAGGTAGGGCGCGGTGTGGATCTGGCTGTGTCCACTCACCCACGGCAGACGGGCAGGCAGGTCGCAGTGCGGATCTGGCTGTGTCCACTCACCCACGGGAGACTTGCAGGCAAGGCGCAGTGTGGATCTGGCTGTGTCCACTCACCGACGGGATACGGGCCTAGAGGGTGCTGTGTGGATCTGGCTATGTACACTGACCCACGGCAGACTGGCAGGCAGGGCGCAGTGCGGATCTGGCTGTGTCCACTCACCCACGGCAGACGGTCAGGCAGGGCGCAGTGCGGATCTGGTGGTGTCCTCTCACCCACGGGAGACGGGCAGGCAGGGTGCAGTGAGCATCTGGCTGTGTCCACTCTCCCACGGGAGACGGGCAGGCAGGGCGCAGTGCGGAACTGGCTGTGTCCACTCACACACGGTGAACGGGCAGGCAGGACGCAGTGCGGATCTGGCTGTGTCCACTCACCCTTGGGAGACGGGCAGGCAATGCGCAGTGTGGATCTGGCTGTGTCCACTCACCCACGGGAGACGGGCAAAGAGGGTGCTGTGTGGATTTGGCTATGTCCACTGACCTACGACAGACGGGCAGGCAGGGTGCAGTGCGGATCTGGCTGTGTCCAATCACCCACGGCAGACGGTCAGGCAGGGCGCAGTGCGGATCTGGCTGTGTCCACTCACCCACGGGAGACGGGTAGGAAGGCGCAGTGTTGATCTGGCTGTGTCCACTCACCCACGGGAGACGGGCAGAGAGGGTGCTGTGTGGATCTGGCTATGCCCACTGACCCACGGCAGAGGGGCAGGCAGGTCGCAGTGTGGATCTGGCTGTGTCCACTCACCCACGACAGACGGGCAGGCAGGGTGCAGTGCGGATCTGGCTGTGTCCACTCACCCACGGCCGTCGGGCAAGCAGGGCGCAGTGCGGATCTCGCTGTGTCCACTCACCCACGGGATACGGGCAGGTAAGGCGCAGTGTGGATCTGGCTGTGTTCACTCACCAACGGGAGACGGGCAGAGAGGGTGCTGTGTGGATCTGGCTATGTACACTGACCCACGGCAGACGGGCAAGCAGGGCAGTGTGCGGATCTGGCTATGTACACTGACCCACGGCAGACGGGCAGGCAGGGCGCAGTGCGGATCTGGCTGTGTCCACTGACCCACGGCAGACGGGCAGGCAAGGCGCAGTGCGGATCTGGCTGTGTCCACTCACCCACGGGAGACGGGCAAGGGGGTGCAGTATATATCTGGCTATGTACACTGACCCACGGCAGACGGGTAGGCAGGGCGGTGTGCGGATCTGGCTGTGTCCACTCACACATGGGAGATGGGTAGGCAAGGCGCAGTGTGGATCTGGCTGTGTCCACTGACCCACGGAGACGGGCAGGCAGGGCGAAGTGCGGATCTGGCTGTGTTAACTCACCCACGGCAGACGGGCAGGCAGGGCGCAGTGCGGATCTGGCTGTGTCCACTCACCCACAGCAGACGTTCAGGAAGGGCGCAGTGCGGATCTGGCTGTGTCCAGTCACCCATGGGTGACAGGCAGGCAGGGCGCAGTGCGGAACTGACTGTGTCTACTCACTCACGGCAGACGAATAGGCAGGGCGCAGTGCGGATCTGGCTGTGTCCACTCACTCACGGGAGACGGGCAGAGAGGGTGCTGTGTGGATCTGGCTATGTAAACTGACACATGGCAGACGTGCAGGCAGGGCGCAGTGCGGATCTGGCCGTGTCCACTCACCCATGGCAGACGGGCAGGCAGGGCGCAGTGCGGATCTGGCTGTGTCCAATCACCCACGGCAGACGGGCAGGAAGGGCGCAGTGCGGATCTGGCTGTGTCAACTCACCCACGGGAGACGGGTAGGCAGGGCGCAGTGGGGATCTGGCTGTGTCCACTCACCCACGGGAGACGGGCAGAAATGCGCTATGTGGATCTGGCTATGTCCACTGACTCACGGCAGACAGGGAGGCAGGGCGCAGTGCGGATCTAGCTGTGTCCACTCACCCACGGCAGACGGGCAGGAAGGGCGCAGTGCGGATCTGGCTGTGTCCACTCAAACACGGGAGACTGGTAGGCAAGGCGCAGTGTGGATCTGGCTGTGTCCACTCACCCATGGGAGACGGGCAGAGAGGGTGCTGTGTGGATCTGGCTATGTCCACTGACCCACGGAAGACGGGCAGGCAGGGCGCAGTGCGGATCTGTCTGTTTCCCCTCACCCATGGCAGACGGGCAGGCAGGGCGCAGTGAGGATCTGGCTGTGTCAACTCACCCACGGCAGACGGTCAGGCAGGGCGCAGTGCGGATCTGGCTGTGTATACTCACCCACGGGAGACGGGTAGGCAAGGCGCCGTGTGGATCTGGCTGTGTCCACTCACTCACGGGAGACGGGCAGAGAGAGTGCTGTGTGGATCTGGCTATGTACACTGACCCACGGCAGACGGGCAGGCAGGGCGCAGTGCGGATCTGGCTGTGTCCACTCACCCATGGCAGACAGTCAGGAAGGGCGCAGTCCGGATCTGGCTATGTCCACTCACCCACGGGAGACGGGCAGGCAGGGCGCAGTTGGGATCTGGCTGTGTCCACTCACCCACGGCAGACGGGCATGCAGGGCGCAGTGCGGATCTGGCTGTGTCCACTCACCCACGGGAGACGGGCAGAGAGTGTGCTGTGTGGATCTGGCTATATCCACTGACCGACGGCAGACGGGCAGGCAGGGCGCAGTGCGGATCTGGCTGTGTCCACTCACCCACGGGAGACAGGCAGGCAGGGCGCAGTGCGGATCTGGCTGTGTCCACTCACCCATGGCAGACGGGCAGGCAGTGCGCAGTGTGGATCTGGCTGTGTCCACTCACCCACGGGAGACGGGCAGGCAAGTCGCAGTGTGGATCTGGCTGTGTCCACTCACCCACGGGAGACGGGCAGAAAGGGCGCTGTGTGGATTTCCCTATGTCCACTGACCCACGGCACACGGGAAGGCAGGGCGCAGTGCGGATCTGGCTTTGTCCAATCACCCACGGCAGACGGGCAGGCAGTGCACAGTGCGGATCTGGCTGTGTCCACTCACCCACGGCAGACGGTCAGGCAGGGCGCAGTGCGGATATGGCTGTGTCCACTCACCCACGGGAGACGGGCAGGCAAGGCGCACTGAGGATCTGGCTGTGTCCACTCAACAACGGCAGAGAAGCAGGCAGGGCGCAGTGCGGATCTGGCTGTGTCCACTCACCCACGGGAGACGGGCAGAGAGGGTGCTGTGTGGATCTGGCTATGTCCACTGACCCACGGCAGACGGGCAGGCAGGGCGCAGTGCGGATCTGGCTGTGTCCACTCACCCACGGGAGACGGGCAGGCAGGGCGCAGTGCGGATCAGGCTGTGTCCACTCACCCACGGCAGACTGTCAGGCAGGGCGCAGTGCGGATCTGGCTGTGTCCACTCACACATGGGAGACGGGTAGGCAAGGCGCAGTGTGGATCTGGCTGTGTCCACTGACCCACGGAGACGGGCAGGCAGGGCGAAGTGCGCATCTGGCTGTGTTAACTCACCCACGGCTGACGGGCAGGCAGGGCGCAGTGCGGATCTGGCTGTGTCCACTCACCCACGACAGACGTTCAGGAAGGCCGCAGTGCGGATCTGGCTGTGTCCACTCACCCATGGGTGACGGGCAGGCAGGGCGCAGTGCGGGTCTGGCTGTGTCTACTCACCCACGGCAGACGAATAGGCAGGGCTCAGTGCGGATCTGGCTGTGTCCACTCACCAACGGCAGACGGGCAGGCAGGGCGCAGTGCGGATCTGGCTGTGTCCACTCACCCACGGCAGACAGTCTGGCAGGGCGCAGTGCGGATCTGGCTGTGTCCAATCACCCACGGCAGACGGTCAGGCAGGGCGCAGTGCGGATCTGGCTGTGTCCCCTCACCCACGGCAGACGGTCAGGCAGGGCGCAGTGCGGATCTGGCAGTGTCCACTCACCCACGGGAGACGGGAAGAGAGGGTGCTGTGTGGATCTGGCTATGTACACTGACCCATGGCAGACGTGCAGGCAGGGCGCAGTGCGGATCTGGCTGTGTCCACTCACCCACGGCAGACGGGCCTGCAGGGCGAAGTGCGGATCTGGATGTGTCCAATCACCTACGGCAGACGGGCAGGCAGGGCGCAGTGAGGATCTGGCTGTGTCCACTCACCCACGGCAGACGGTCAGGCAGGGCGCAGTGCGGATTTGGCTGTGTCCACTCACCCACGGGAGATGGGTAGGCAAGGCGACGTGTGGATCTGGCTGTGTCCACTCACCCACGGGAGACGGGCAGAGAGGGTGCTGTGTGGATCTGGCTATGTACACAGACCCACGGCAGACGGGCAGGCAGGGCGCAGTGCGGATCTGGCTGTGTCCACTCACCCACGGCAGACAGTCAGGAAGGGCGCAGTCCGGATATGGCTATGTCCACTCACCCACGGGAGACGGGCAGGCAGGGCGCAGTTGGGATCTGGCTGTGTCCACTCACCCACGGCAGACGGGCATGCAGGGCGCAGTGCGGATCTGGCTGCGTCCACTCACCCACGGGAGACGGGCAGGCAAGGCGCAGTGTGGATCTAGCTCTGTCCACTCACCCACGGGAGACGGGTAGGCAAGGTGCAGTGTGGATCTGGCTGTGTCCACTCACACAAGGGAGACGGGTAGGCAAGGTGCTGTGTGGAACTGGCTATGTCCACTGACCCACGTAAGACGGGCAGGCAGGGCGCAGTGCAGATCTGGCTGTGTCCACTCACCCACGGCAGACGGGCAGGCAGGGCGCAGTGCGGATCGGGCTGTGTCCAATCACCCACGGCAGACGGGCAGGCAGGGCGCAGTGCGGATCTGGCTGTGTCCACTCACCCATCGAGACGGGTAGGCAAGGCGCAGTGTGGATCTGGCTGTGTCCACTGACCCACGCAGACGGGCAGGCAGGGCGAAGTGCGGATCTGGCTGTCTTAACTCACCCACGGCAGACGGGCAGGCAGGGCGCAGTGCGGATCTGGCTGTGTCCACTCACCCACGACAGACTTTCAGGAAGGGCGCAGTGCAGATCTGGCTGTGTCCACTCACCCATGGGTGACGGGCAGGCAGGGCGCAGTGCGGGTCTGGCTGTGTCTACTCACCCACGGCAGACGAATAGGCAGGGCGCAGTGCGGATCTGGCTGTGTCCATTCACCCACGGCAGACGGGCAGGCAGGGCGCAGTGCGGATCTGGCTGTGTCCAATCACCCACTGCAGACTGGCAGGCAGGGCGCAGTGAGGATCTGGCTGTGTCCACTCACCCACGGCAGACGGTCAGGCAGGGCGCAGTGCGGATCTGGCTGTGTCCACTCACCCACGGGAGACGGGTAGGCAAGGCGCCGTGTGGATCTAGCTGTGTCCACTCACTCACGGGAGACGGGCAGAGAGGGTGCTGTGTGGATCTGGCTATGTACACTGACCCACGGCAGACGGGCAGGCAGGGCGCAATGCGGATCTGGCTGTGTCCACTCTCCCATGGCAGACAGTCAGGAAGGGCGCAGTCCGGATCTGGCTATGTCCACTCACCCACGGCAGACGGGCAGGCAGGGCGCAGTGTGGATCTGGCTGTGTCCACACACCCACGGGAGACGGATAGAGAGGGTGCTGTGTGGATCTGGCCATGTCGTCTCACCAACGGGAGACGGGCAGAGAGGGTGCTGTGTGGATCTGGCTATGTCCACTGACCCACAGCAGACGGGCAGGCAGGGCGCAGTGCGGATCTGGCTGTGTCCACTCACCCATGGCAGACGGGCAGGCAGGGCGCAGTGTGGATCTGGCTGTGTCTACTCACCCACGGGAGACGGGCAGGCAAGTCGCAGTGTGGATCTGGCTGTGTCCACTCACCCACGGGAGACGGGCAGAGAGGGTGCTGTGTGGATCTGGCTATGTCCACCGACCCACGGCAGACGGGCAGGCAGGGCGCAGTGCGGATCTGGCTGTGTCCACTCACCCATGGCAGACGGGCAGGCAGGGCGCAGTGTGGATCTGGCTGTGTCCACTCACCCACGGGAGACGGGCAGAGAGGGTGCTGTGTGGATCTGGCTATGTCCACTGACCCACGGCAGACGGGCAGGCAGGGCGCAGTGCGGATCTGGCTGTGTCCACTCACCCATGGCAGACGGGCAGGCAGGGCGCAGTGTGGATCTGGCTGTGTCCACTCACCCACGGGAGACGGGCAGGCAAGTCGCAGTGTGGATCTGGCTGTGTCCACTCACCCACGGGAGACGGGCAGAAAGGGCGCTGTGTGGATCTGCCTATGTCCACTGACCCACGGCACACGTGAAGGCAGGGCGCAGTGCGGATCTGGCTGTGTCCAATCACCCACGGCAGACGGGCAGGCAGTGCGCAGTGCGGATCCGGCTGTGTCCACTCACCCACGGGAGACGGGCAGGCAAGGCGCACTGAGGATCTGGCTGTGTCCACTCAACCACGGCAGAGAAGCAGGCAGGGCGCAGTGCGGATCTGGCTGTGTCCACTCACCCACGGGAGACGGTCAGAGAGGGTGCTGTGTGGATCTGGCTATGTCCACTGACCCACGGCAGACGGGCAGGCAGGGGGCAGTGCGGATCTGGCTGTGTCCACTCACCCACGGGAGACGGGCATGCAGGGCGCAGTGCGGATTTGGCTGTGTCCACTCACCCACGGCAGACGGTCAGGCAGGGCGCAGTGCGGATCTGGCTGTGTCCACTCACCCATGGGAAACGGGTAGGCAAGGCGCAGTGTGGATCTGGCTGTGTCCACTGACCCACGCAGACGGCCAGGCAGGGCGAAGTGCGGATCTGGCTGTGTTAACTCACCCACGGCTGACGGGTAGGCAGGGCGCAGTGCGGATCTGACTGTGTCCACTCACCCACGACAGACGTTCAGGAAGGGCGCAGTGCGGATCTGGCGGTGTCCACTCACCCATGGGTGACGGGCAGGCAGGGCGCAGTGCGGGTCTGGCTGTGCCTACTCACCCACGGCAGACGAATAGGCAGGGCGCAGTGCGGATCTGGCGGTGTCCACTCACCCACGGCAGACGGGCAGGCAGGGCGCAGTGCGGATCTGGCTGTGTCCAATCACCCACGGTAGACGGGCAGGCAGGGCGCAGTGAGGATCTGGCTGTGTCCACTCACCCACGGCAGACGGTCAGGAAGGGCGCAGTGCGGATCTGGCTGTGTCCACTCACCCACGGGATACAGGTAGGCAAGGCGCCGTGTGGATCTGGCTGTGTCCACTCACTCACGGGAGACGGGCAGAGAGGGTCCTGTGTGGATCTGGCTATGTACACTGACCAACGGCAGACGGGCAGGCAGGGTGCAGTGCGGATCTGGCTGTGTCCACTCACCCATGGCAGACAGTCAGGAAGGGCGCAGTCCGGATCTGGCTATGTCCACTCACCCACGGGAGACGGGCTGGCAGGGCGCAGTTGGGATCTGGCTGTGTCCACTCACCCACGGCAGACGGGCATGCAGGGCGCAGTGCGGATCTGGCTGTGTCCACTCACCCACGGGAGACGGGTAGGCAAGGCGCAGTGTGGATCTGGCTGTGTCCACTCACCCACGGTAGACGGTCAGAGAGGGTGCTGTGTGGATCTGCCTATGTACAGTGACCCACGGCAGACGGGCAGGGAGGGCGCAGTTCGGATCTGGCTGTGTCCACTCACCCACGGCAGACGGTCAGGCAGGGCGCAGTGCAGATCTGGCTGTGTCCACTCACCCACGGGAGACGGGCAGGCAGGGCGCAGTGCGGATCTGGCTGTGTCCACTCTCCCACAGAAGACGGGCAGGCAGGGCGCAGTGCGGACCTGGCTGTGTCCACTAACACACGGCAGACAGGCAGGCAGGGTGCAGTGCGGATCTGGCTGTGTCCACTCACCCATGGGAGACGGGCAGGCAGGGCCCAGTGTGGATCACGCTGTGTCCACTCACCCACGGGAGACGGGCAGGAAGGGCGCTGTGTGGATCTGGCTATGTCTACTGATCCACGGAGACGGGCAGTCAGGGCGCAGTCCGGATCTGGCTATGTCCACTCACCCACGGCAGACGGGCAGGCAGGGCGCAGTGTGGATCTGGCTGTGTCCACACACCCACGGGAGACGGATAGAGAGGGTGCTGTGTGGATCTGGCCATGTCGTCTCACCAACGGGAGACGGGCAGAGAGGGTGCTGTGTGGATCTGGCTATGTCCACTGACCCACAGCAGACGGGCAGGCAGGGCGCAGTGCGGATCTGGCTGTGTCCACTCACCCATGGCAGACGGGCAGGCAGGGCGCAGTGTGGATCTGGCTGTGTCTACTCACCCACGGGAGACGGGCAGGCAAGTCGCAGTGTGGATCTGGCTGTGTCCACTCACCCACGGGAGACGGGCAGAGAGGGTGCTGTGTGGATCTGGCTATGTCCACCGACCCACGGCAGTCGGGCAGGCAGGGCGCAGTGCGGATCTGGCTGTGTCCACTCACCCATGGCAGACGGGCAGGCAGGGCGCAGTGTGGATCTGGCTGTGTCCACTCACCCACGGGAGACGGGCAGAGAGGGTGCTGTGTGGATCTGGCTATGTCCACTGACCCACGGCAGACGGGCAGGCAGGGCGCAGTGCGGATCTGGCTGTGTCCACTCACCCATGGCAGACGGGCAGGCAGGGCGCAGTGTGGATCTGGCTGTGTCCACTCACCCACGGGAGACGGGCAGGCAAGTCGCAGTGTGGATCTGGCTGTGTCCACTCACCCACGGGAGACGGGCAGAAAGGGCGCTGTGTGGATCTGCCTATGTCCACTGACCCACGGCACACGTGAAGGCAGGGCGCAGTGCGGATCTGGCTGTGTCCAATCACCCACGGCAGACGGGCAGGCAGTGCGCAGTGCGGATCCGGCTGTGTCCACTCACCCACGGGAGACGGGCAGGCAAGGCGCACTGAGGATCTGGCTGTGTCCACTCAACCACGGCAGAGAAGCAGGCAGGGCGCAGTGCGGATCTGGCTGTGTCCACTCACCCACGGGAGACGGTCAGAGAGGGTGCTGTGTGGATCTGGCTATGTCCACTGACCCACGGCAGACGGGCAGGCAGGGGGCAGTGCGGATCTGGCTGTGTCCACTCACCCACGGGAGACGGGCATGCAGGGCGCAGTGCGGATTTGGCTGTGTCCACTCACCCACGGCAGACGGTCAGGCAGGGCGCAGTGCGGATCTGGCTGTGTCCACTCACCCATGGGAAACGGGTAGGCAAGGCGCAGTGTGGATCTGGCTGTGTCCACTGACCCACGCAGACGGCCAGGCAGGGCGAAGTGCGGATCTGGCTGTGTTAACTCACCCACGGCTGACGGGTAGGCAGGGCGCAGTGCGGATCTGACTGTGTCCACTCACCCACGACAGACGTTCAGGAAGGGCGCAGTGCGGATCTGGCGGTGTCCACTCACCCATGGGTGACGGGCAGGCAGGGCGCAGTGCGGGTCTGGCTGTGCCTACTCACCCACGGCAGACGAATAGGCAGGGCGCAGTGCGGATCTGGCGGTGTCCACTCACCCACGGCAGACGGGCAGGCAGGGCGCAGTGCGGATCTGGCTGTGTCCAATCACCCACGGTAGATGGGCAGGCAGGGCGCAGTGAGGATCTGGCTGTGTCCACTCACCCACGGCAGACGGTCAGGAAGGGCGCAGTGCGGATCTGGCTGTGTCCACTCACCCACGGGATACAGGTAGGCAAGGCGCCGTGTGGATCTGGCTGTGTCCACTCACTCACGGGAGACGGGCAGAGAGGGTCCTGTGTGGATCTGGCTATGTACACTGACCAACGGCAGACGGGCAGGCAGGGTGCAGTGCGGATCTGGCTGTGTCCACTCACCCATGGCAGACAGTCAGGAAGGGCGCAGTCCGGATCTGGCTATGTCCACTCACCCACGGGAGACGGGCTGGCAGGGCGCAGTTGGGATCTGGCTGTGTCCACTCACCCACGGCAGACGGGCATGCAGGGCGCAGTGCGGATCTGGCTGTGTCCACTCACCCACGGGAGACGGGTAGGCAAGGCGCAGTGTGGATCTGGCTGTGTCCACTCACCCACGGTAGACGGTCAGAGAGGGTGCTGTGTGGATCTGCCTATGTACAGTGACCCACGGCAGACGGGCAGGGAGGGCGCAGTTCGGATCTGGCTGTGTCCACTCACCCACGGCAGACGGTCAGGCAGGGCGCAGTGCAGATCTGGCTGTGTCCACTCACCCACGGGAGACGGGCAGGCAGGGCGCAGTGCGGATCTGGCTGTGTCCACTCTCCCACAGAAGACGGGCAGGCAGGGCGCAGTGCGGACCTGGCTGTGTCCACTAACACACGGCAGACAGGCAGGCAGGGTGCAGTGCGGATCTGGCTGTGTCCACTCACCCATGGGAGACGGGCAGGCAGGGCCCAGTGTGGATCACGCTGTGTCCACTCACCCACGGGAGACGGGCAGGAAGGGCGCTGTGTGGATCTGGCTATGTCTACTGATCCACGGAGACGGGCAGTCAGGGCGCAGTGCGGATCTGGCTGTGTCCACTCACCCACGGCAGACGGTCAGGCAGGGCGCAGTGCAAATCTGGCTGTGTCCACTCACCAATGGCAGACGGTCAGGTAGGGCACAGTGCGGATCTGGCTGTGTCCACTCACCCACGGGAGACAGGTAGGCAGGGCGCAGTGTGGATCTGGCTGTGTCCACTCACCCACTTAGGACGGGCAGAGAGGGTGCTGTGTGGATCTGGCTATGTCCACTAACCCACGCAGACGGGCAGGCAGGGCGCAGTGCGGATCTGGCTGTGTCCCCTCACCCACGGCAGACGGTCAGGCAGGGCGCAGTGCGGATCTGGCTGTGTACACTCAGCCACGGGAGACGGGTAGGCAAGGCGCAGTGTGGATCTGGCTGTGTCCACTCACCCACGGGAGACGGGCAGAGAGTGTGCTGTGTAGATCTGGCTATGTCCACTGACCCACGGCAGACGGGCAGGCAGGGCGCAGTGCGGATCTGGCTGTGTCCAATCACCCACGGCAGACGGGCAGGCAGGGCGCAGTGTGGATCTGGATGTGTCCACTCACCTACGGGAGACTGGCAGGCAATGCGCAGTGTGGATCTGGCTGTGTCCACTCACCCACGGGAGACGGGGAGGCAAGGCGCAGTGTGGATCTGTCTGTGTCCACTCACCCACGGGAGACGGGCAGAGAGGGTGCTGTGTGGATCTGGCTACGTCCACTGACCCACGGCACACGGGAAGGCAGGGCGCAGTGCGGATCTGGCTGTGTCCAATCACCCACGGCAGACGGGCAGGCAGGGCGCAGTGAGGATCTGGCTGTGTCCACTCACCCACGGCAGACGGTCAGGCATGGCTCAGTGCGGATATGGCTGTGTCCACTCACCCACGGGAGACGGGCAGGCAAGGCGCACTGAGGATCTGGCTTTGTCCACTAACCCACGGCAGAGAAGCAGGCAGGGCGCAGTGCGGATCTGGCTGTGTCAACTCACCCATGGGAGACGGGCAGAGAGGGTGCTGTGTGGATCTGGCTATGTCCACTGACCCACGGCAGACGGGCAGGCAGGGCGCAGTGCGGATCTGGCTGTGTCCACTCACCCACGGGAGACTGGCAGGCAGGGCGCAGTGCGGATCTGGCTGTGTCCACTCACCCATGGCAGACAGGCAGGCAGGGCGCAGTGTGGATCTGGCTGTGTCCACTCACCCACGGGAGACGGGCAGGCAAGGCGCAGTGTGGATCTGGCTGTGTCCACTCACCCACGGGAGACGGGCAGAGAGTGTGCTGTGTGGATCTGGCTATGTCCACTGACCCACAGCAGACGGGCAGGCAGGGCGTAGTGCGGATCTGGCTGTGTCCCCTCACCTACAGCAGATGGTCAGGCAGGGCGCAGTGCGGATCTGGTTGTGTCCACTCACCCACAGGAGACGGGCAGGCAGGGTGCAGTGCGGATCTGGCTGTCTCCACTCACCTACGGGAGACGGGCAGGCAAGGCGCACTGAGGATCTGGCTGTGTCCACTCACCCACGGCTGACGGGCAGGCAGGGCGCACTTCGGATCTGGCTATGACCACTCACCAACGGGAGACGGGTAGGCAAAGCGTACTGTGGATCTGTGTGTCCACTTACCCACGGGAGACGGGCAGAGAGGTTGCCATGTGGATCTGGCTATGTCCACTGACCCACGGCAGACGGGTAGGCAGGGTGCAGTGAGGTTCAGGCTGTGTCCCCTCACCCACGGCAGACGGTCAGGCAGGGCGCAGTGCGGATCTGGCTGTGTCCACTCACCCACGGGAGACGGGTAGGCAAGGCGCACTGTGGATATGGCTGTGTCCACTCACCCACGGGAGACGGGCAGGCAGGGTGCAGTGCGGATCTGGCTGTGTCCTATCACCCACGGCGAATGGTCAGACAGGGCGCAGTGCGGATCTGGCTGTGTCCACTCACCCACGGGAGATGGGTAGGCAAGTCGCAGTGCGGATCTGGCTGTGTCCACTCACCCACGGGAGACGGGTAGGCAAGGCGCAGTGTTGATCTGGCTGTGTCCACTCACCCACGGGAGACGGGCAGAGAGGGTGCTGTGTGGAAATGGCTACGTCCACTGACCCACGGCAGATGGGCAGGCAGAGCGCAGTGTGGATCTGGCTGTGTCCACTCACCAACGACAGACGGGCAGGCAGGGTGCAGTGCGGATCTGGCTGTGTCCACTCACCCACGGGATATGGGCAGAGAGTGTGCTGTGTGGATCTGGCTATGTCCACTGACCCACGGCAGATGGGCAGGCAGGGCGCAGTGAGGATCTGGTTGTGTCCAATCACCCACGGCAGACGGGCAGGCAGGGCGCAGTGCGGATCTGGCAGTGTCCACTCACCCTCGGGAGACGCGTAGAGAGGGCGCAGTGCGGATCTGGCTGTGTCCACTCACCCACGGCAGACGGTCAGGCAGGGCGCAGTGCGGATATGGCTGTGTCCACTCAACCACGGGAGATGGGCTGGCAAGGCGCATTGAGGATCTGGCTGTGTCCACTCACCCACGGCAGACAAGCAGGCAGGGCGCAGTGCGGATCTGGCTGTGTCCACTCACCGACGGCAGACGGTCAGGCAGGGCTCAGTGCAGATCTGGCTGTGTCCACTCACTCACGGGAGACGGGCAGGCAGGGAGCTGTGCGGATATGGCTGTGTCAACTCACCCACGGGAGACGGGCAGGCAAAGCGCACTGAGGATCTGGCTGTGTCCACTCACCCACGGCAGACGGGCAGGCAGGGCGCAGTGCGGATTTGGCTGTGTCCCCTCACCCACGCAGACGGGCAGGCAGGGCGCAGTGCAGATCTGGATGTGTCCACTCACCCACGGGAGACGGGCAGGCAAGGCGCACTGTGGATCCGGCTGTGTCCACTCACCCACGGGAGACGGGCAGAGAGGGTGCCGTGTGGATCTTTCTATGTCCACTGACCCACGGCAGACGGGTAGGCAGGGCGCAGTGAGGATCTGGCTGTGTCCACTCACCCACGGGAGACGTGTAGGCAAGGCGCACTGTGGATCTGGCTGTGTCCACTCACCCACGGCAGACGGTCAGGCAGGGCGCAGTGCGGATCTGGCGGTGTCCACTCACCCACGGGAGATGGGCAGGCACGGCGCAGTGCGGATCTGGCTATGTCCACTCTTTCACTGGAGACGGGAAGGAAGGGCGCAGTGCGGATCTGACTGTGTCCACTCACACACGGCAGACAGGCAGGGAGGGCGCAGTGTGGATCTGGCTGTGTCCACTCACCCATGGGAGACTGGCAGGCAAGGCGCAGTGCGGATCTGGCTGTGTCCACTCACACACGGGAGACGGGCAGGCAGGGCGCAGTGCGGATCTGGCTGTGTCTGCTCACCCACAGCAGACGGGCAAGCAGGTCGCAGTGTGGATCTGGCTGTGTCCACTCACCCACGGGGGATGGTCAGGCAGGGCGCAGTGCGGATCTCGCTGTGTCCACTCATCCACGGCCGTCGGGCAAGCAGGGCGCAGTGCGGATCTCGCTGTGTCCACTCACCCACGGGATACGGGCAGGTAAGGCGCAGTGTGGATCTGGCTGTGTTCACTCACCAACGGGAGACGGGCAGAGAGGGTGCTGTGTGGATCTGGCTATGTACACTGTCCCACGGCAGACGGGCAAGCAGGGCAGTGTGCGGATCTGGCTATGTACACTGACCCACGGCAGACGGGCAGGCAGGGCGCAGTGCGGATCTGGCTGTGTCCACTGACCCACGGCAGACGGGCAGGCAAGGCGCAGTGCGGATCTGGCTGTGTCCACTCACCCACGGGAGACGGGCAAGGGGGTGCTGTATATATCTGGCTATGTACATTGACCCACGGCAGACGGGTAGGCAGGGCGGTGTGCGGATCTGGCTGTGTCCACTCACACATGGGAGATGGGTAGGCAAGGCGCAGTGTGGATCTGGTTGTGTCCACTGACCCACGCAGACGGGCAGGCAGGGCGAAGTGCGGATCTGGCTGTGTTAACTCACCCACGGCAGACGGGCAGGTACGGCGCAGTGCGGATCTGGCTGTGTCCACTCACCCACAGCAGACGTTCAGGAAGGGCGCAGTGCGGATCTGGCTGTGTCCACTCACCCATGGGTGACAGGCAGGCAGGGCGCAGTGCGGAACTGACTGTGTCTACTCACTCACGGCAGACGAATAGGCAGGGCGCAGTGCGGATCTGGCTGTGTCCACTCACTCACGGGAGACGGGCAGAGAGGGTGCTGTGTGGATCTGGCTATGTAAACTGACCCATGGCAGACGTGCAGGCAGGGCGCAGTGCGGATCTGGCCGTGTCCACTCACCCACGGCAGACGGGCAGGCAGGGCGCAGTGCGGATCTGGCTGTGTCCAATCACCCACGGCAGACGGGCAGGAAGGGCGCAGTGCGGATCTGGCTGTGTCCACTCACCCACGGGAGACGGGTAGGCAGGGCGCAGTGGGGATCTGGCTGTGTCCACTCACCCACGGGAGACGGGCAGAAATGTGCTATGTGGATCTGGCTATGTCCACTGACTCACGGCAGACGGGCAGGCAGGGCGCAGTGCGGATCTAGCTGTGTCCACTCACCCACGGCAGACGGGCAGGAAGGGCGCAGTGCGGATCTGGCTGTGTCCACTCAAACAAGGGAGACTGGTAGGCAAGGCGCAGTGTGGATCTGGCTGTGTCCACTCACCCATGGGAGACGGGCAGAGAGGGTGCTGTGTGGATCTGGCTATGTCCACTGACCCACGGAAGACGGGCAGGCAGGGCGCAGTGCGGATCTGTCTGTTTCCCCTCACCCATGGCAGACGGGCAGGCAGGGCGCAGTGAGGATCTGGCTGTGTCAACTCACCCACGGCAGACAGTCAGGAAGGGCGCAGTCCGGATCTGGCTATGTCCACTCACCCACGGGAGACGGGCAGGCAGGGCGCAGTTGGGATCTGGCTGTGTCCGCTCACCCACGGCAGACGGGCATGCAGGGCGCAGTGCGGATCTGGCTGTGTCCACTCACCCACGGGAGACGGGCAGAGAGGGTGCTGTGTGGATCTGGCTATGTCCACTGACCCACGGCAGACGGGCAGGCAGGGCGCAGTGCGGATCTGGCTGTGTCCACTCACCCACGAGAGACGGGCAGGCAGGGCGCAGTGCGGATCTGGCTGTGTCCACTCACCCATGGCAGACGGGCAGGCAGTGCGCAGTGTGGATCTGGCTGTGTCCACTCACCCACGGGATACGGGCAGGCAAGTCGCAGTGTGGATATGGCTGTGTCCACTCACCCACGGGAGACGGGCAGAAAGGGCGCTGTGTGGATCTCCCTATGTCCACTGACCCACGGCACACGGGAAGGCAGGGCGCAGTGCGGATCTGGCTGTGTCCACTCACCCACGTCAGACGGGCAGGCAGGGCGCAGTGCGGATCTGGCTGTGTCCAATCACCCACGGTAGACGGGCAGGCAGGGCGCAGTGAGGATCTGGCTGTGTCCACTCACCCACGGCAGACGGTCAGGAAGGGCGCAGTGCGGATCTGGCTGTGTCCACTCACCCACTGGATACGGGTAGGCAAGGCGCCGTGTGGATCTGGCTGTGTCCACTCACTCACGGGAGACGGGCAGAGAGGGTGCTGTGTGGATCTGGCTATGTACACTGACCAACGGCAGACGGGCAGGCAGGGTGCAGTGCGGATCTGGCTGTGTCCACTCACCCATGGCAGACAGTCAGGAAGGGCGCAGTCCGGATCTGGCTATGTCCACTCACTCACGGGAGACGGGCAGGCAGGGCGCAGTTGGGATCTGGCTGTGTCCACTCACCCACGGCAGACGGGCATGCAGGGCGCAGTGCGGATCTGGCTGTGTCCACTCACCCACGGGAGACGGGTAGGCAAGGCGCAGTGTGGATCTGGCTGTGTCCACTCACCCACAGTAGACGGGCAGAGAGGGTGCTGTGTGGATCTGGCTATGTCCACTGACCCAACTCAGACGGGCACGCAGGGCGCAGTGCGGATCTGGCTGTGTCCACTCACCCACGGCAGACGGTCAGGCAGGGCACAGTGCGTATCTGGCTGTGTCAACTCACCCACGGGAGACGGGTAGGCAAGGCGCAGTGTGGATATGGCTGTGTCCACTCACCCACGGGAGACGGGCAGAGAGGGTGCTGTGTGGATCTGCCTATGTACAGTGACCCACGGCAGACGGGCAGGCAGGGCGCAGTTCGGATCTGGCTGTGTCCACTCACCCACGGCAGACGGTCAGGCAGGGCGCAGTTCAGATCTGGCTGTGTCCACTCACCCACGGGAGACGGGCAGGAAGGGCGCAGTGCGGATCTGGCTGTGTCCACTCTCCCACAGAAGACGGGCAGGCAGGGCGCAGTGCGGACCTGGCTGTGTCCACTAACACACGGCAGACAGGCAGGCAGGGCGCAGTGCGGATCTGGCTGTGTCCACTCACCCATGGGAGACGGGCAGGCAGGGCCCAGTGTGGATCACGCTGTGTCCACTCACCCACGGGAGACGGGCAGGAAGGGCGCTGTGTGGATCTGGCTATGTCTACTGATCCACGGAGACGGGCAGGCAGGGCGCAGTGCGGATCTGGCTGTGTCCACTCACCCACGGCAGACGGTCAGGCAGGGCGCAGTGCAAATCTGGCTGTGTCCACTCACCCACTTAGGACGGGCAGAGAGGGTGCTGTGTGGATCTGGCTATGTCCACTAACCAACGCAGACGGACAGGCAGGTCGCAGTGCGGATCTGGCTGTGTCCCCTCACCCACGGCAGACGGTCAGGCAGGGCGCAGTGCGGATCTGGCTGTGTACACTCAGCCACGGGAGACGGGTAGGCAAGGCGCAGTGTGGATCTGGCTGTGTCCACTCACCCACGGGAGACGGGCAGAGACTGTGCTGTGTAGATCTGGCTATGTCCACTGACCCACGGCAGACGGGCAGGCAGGGCGCAGTGCGGATCTCGCTGTGTCCAATCACCCACGGCAGACGGGCAGGCAGGGCGCAGTGTGGATCTGGATGTGTCCACTCACCTACGGGAGACTGGCAGGCAAGGCGCAGTGTGGATCTGGCTGTGTCCACTCACCCACGGGAGACGGGTAGGCAAGGCGCAGTGTGGATCTGGCTGTGTCCACTCACCCACGGGAGACGGGCAGAGAGGGTGCTGTGTGGATCTGGCTACGTCCACTCACCCACGGCAGACGGGCAGGCAGGGAGCAGTGCGGATCTGGCTGTGTCCCCTCACCAACGGGAGACGGGCAGAGAGGGTGCTGTGTGGATCTGGCTATGTACACTTAATCACGGCAGACGGGCAGGCAGGGCGCAGTGCGGATTTGGCTGTGTCCACTCACCCACGGCAGACGGTCAGGCAGGGCGCAGTGCGGATGTGGCTGTGTCCACTCACCCACGGGAGACGTGTAGGCAAGACGCACTGTGGATCTCGCTGTGTCCACTCACCCTCGGGAGACGGGCAGAGAGGGCGCTGTGTGGGTCTGGCTATGTCCACTGACCCACAGCAGACGGGCAGGCAGGGCACAGTGCGGATCTGGGTGTGTCCAATCACCCACGGGAGACGGGCAGGCAAGGCGCAGTGTGGATCTGGCTGTGTCCACTCACACACGGGAGACGGGCAGAGAGGGTGCTGTGTGGATCTGGCTATGTCCACTGACCCACGGCAGACGGGCAGGCAGGGCGCAGTGCGGATCTGGCTGTGTCCACTCACCCACGGCACACGGTCAGGCAAGGCGCAGTGTGGATCTAGCTGTGTCCACTCACCCAAGGGAGACGGGCAGGCAGGACGCAGTGCGGATCTGGCTGTGTCCACTCACCCACGGGAGACGGGCAGGCAAGGCGCAGTGTGGATCTGGCTGTGTCCACTCACCCACGGGAGACGGGCAGAGAGGGTGCTGTGTGGATCTGGCTATGTCCACGGACCCACGGCAGACGGGCAGGCAGGGCGCAGTGGGGATCTGGCTGTGTCCACTCACCCACGGCAGACGGTCAGGCAGGGCGCAGTGTGGATCTGGCTGTGTCCACTCACCCATGAAAGACGGTCAGGCAGGGCACAGTGCGGATCTGGCTGTGTCCACTCACCCACAGGAGACGGGCAGGCAGGGCGCTGTGTGGATCTGGCTGTATCCACTCACCCATGGCAGACGGGCAGGCAGGGCGCAGTGCAGATCTGGCTGTGTCCACTCACCCAAGGGAGACGGGCAGGCAAGGCGCAGTGTGGATCTGGCTGTGTCCACTCCCCCACGGCAGACGGGCAGAGAGGGTGCCGTGTGGATCTGGCTATGTCCACTGACCCACGGCAGACGGGCAGGCAGGGCGCAGTGCGGATCTGGCTGTGTCCACTCACCCACGGGAGACGGGTAGGCAAGGCGCAGTGTGGATTTGGCTGTGTCCACTCACCCACGGGAGACAGGCAGAGAGTGTGCTGTGTGGATCTGGCTATGTCCACTGACCCACGGCAGACGGGCAGGCAGGGCGCAGTGCGGATCTGGCTGTGTCCAATCACCCACGGCAGACGGGCAGGCAGGGCGCACTGCGGATCTGGCTGTGTCCACTCACCCACGGGAGACGAGCAGGCAGGGCACAGTGCGGATCTGGCTGTGTCCACTCACCCACGGCAGACGGGCAGGCAGGGCGCAGTGTGGATCTGGGTGTGTCCACTCACCCACGGGAGACCGGCAGGCAAGGCGCAGTGTGGATCTGGCTGTGTCCACTCACCCACGGGAGACGGGTAGGCAAGTCGCAGTGTGGATCTGGCTGTGTCCACTCACCCACAGGAGACGGGCAGAGAGGGTGCTGTGTGGATCTGGCTACGTCCACTGACCCACGGCAGACGGGCAGGCAGGGCGCAGTGCGGATCTGGCTGTGTCCACTCACCCACGGCAGACGGTCAGGCAGGGAGCAGTGCGGATCTGGCTGTGTCCACTCACCCACGGAAGACGGTCAGGCAGGGCACAGTGCGGATCTGGCTGTGTCCACTCACCCACGCCAGACGGGCAGGCAGGGCGCAGTGAGGATCTGGCTGTGTCCAGTCACCCACGGGAGATGGGCAGGCAAGGCGCAGTGTGGATCTCGCTGTGTCCACTCACCCACGGGAGACGGGCAGAAAGGGAGCTGTGTGGATATGCTATGTCCACTCACCCACGGCAGACGGGCAGGCAGGGCGCAGTGCAGATCTGGCTGTGTCCAATCACCCACGGCAGATGGACAGGCAGGGCCCAGTGCGCATCTGGCTGTGTCCACTCACCCACGGGAGACGGGCAGAGAGGGTGCTGTGTGGATCTCGCTATGTCCACTGACCCACGGCAGACGGGCAGGCAGGGCGCAGGGCGGATCTGGCTGTGTCCAATCACCCACGGCAGACGGGCAGGCAGGGCGCAGTGCGGATCTGGCTCTCTCCACTCACCCACGGGAGACGGGCAGGCAAGGCGCACTGTGGAACTGGCTGTGACCACTCACCCACGGGAGACGGGCAGAGAGGGTGCTGTGTGGATCTAGCTATGTCCACTGACCCTCGGCAGACGGGCAGGCAGGGCGCAGTGCGGATCTGGCTGTTTTAACTCACCCACGGCAGACGGGCAGGTAGGGCGCAGTGCGGATCTGGCTGTGTCCACTCACCCACAGGAGACGGGTAGGCAAAGCGCAGTGTGGATCTGGCTGTGTCCACTCACCCACGGAAGACGGGCAGAGAGGGTCCTGTGTGGATCTGGCTATGTCCACTGGCCCACGGCAGACGGGCAGGCAGGGCGCAGTGCGGATCTGGCTGTGTCCACTCACCCACGGCAGACAGTCAGGCAGGGCGCAGTGCGGATCTGGCTGTGTCCACTCACCCACAGGAGAGGGGCAGGCAGGGCGCAGTGCGGATCTGGCTGTGTCCACTCACACACGGCAGACAGTCAGGCAGGGCGCAGTGCGGATCTGGCTGTGTCCACTCACCCACGGGAGAGGGGCAGGCAGGGCGCAGTGCGGATCTGGCTGTGTCCACTCACCCACGGGAGACGGGCAGGGCGCAGTGCGGATCTGGCTGTGTCCACTCACCCACGGCAGACAGTCAGGCAGGGCGCAGTGCGGATCTGGCTGTGTCCACTCACCCACGGGAGAGGGGCAGGCAGGGCGCAGTGCGGATCTGGCTGTGTCAACTCACCCAAGGGAGACGGGCATGCAGGGCGCAGTGCGGATCTGGCTGTCTCCACTCACACACGGGAGACGGGCAGGCAGGGCACAGTGTAGATCTGGCTGTGTCCACTCACCCACGGGAGACAGGCAGAGAAGGTGCTGTGTGGATCTGGCTATGTCCACTGACCCACGGGAGATGGGTAGCCAAGACGCAGTGTTCATCTGGCTGTGTCCACTCACCCACGGGAGACGGGCAGAGAGGGTGCTGTGTAGATCTGGCTATGTCCACTGACCCACAGCAAACGGGCAGGCAGGGCGCAGTGCGGATCTGGCTGTGTCCACTCACCCACGCCAGACGGGCAGGCAGGGCGCAGTGAGGATCTGGCTGTGTCCACTCACCCACGCCAGACGGGCAGGCAGGGCGCAGTGAGGATCTAGCTGTGTCCACTCAACCACGGAAGACGGGTAGGCAGGGCGCAGTGTGGATCTGGCTGTGTCCACTCACCCACGACATACGTTCAGGAAGGGCGCAGTGCGGATCTGGCTGTGTCCACTCACCCATGGGTGACGGGCAGGCAGGGCGCAGTGCGGGTCTGGATGTGCCTACTCACCCACTGCAGACGAATAGGCAGGGCGCAGTGCGGATCTGGCTGTGTCCACTCACCCACGGCAGACGGGCAGGCAGGGCGCAGTGCGGATCTCGCTGTGTCCAATCACCCATGGGAGACGGGTAGGCAAGGCGCAGTGAGGATCTGGCTGTGTCCACTCACCCACGGCAGACGGTCAGGAAGGGCGCAGTGCGGATCTGGCTGTGTCCACTCACCCACGGGATACGGGTAGGCAAGGCGCCGTGTGGATCTGGCTGTGTCCACTCACTCACGGGAGACGGGCAGAGAGGGTGCTGTGTGGATCTGGCTATGTACACTGACCAACGGCAGACGGGCAGGCAGGGTGCAGTGCGGATCTGGCTGTGTCCACTCACCCACGGCAGACGGTCAGGAAGGGCGCAGTCCGGATCTGGCTATGTCCACTCACCCACGGGAGACGGGCAGGCAGGGCGCAGTTGGGATCTGGCTGTGTCCACTCACCCACGGCAGACGGGCATGCAGGGCGCAGTGCGGATCTGGCTGTGTCCACTCACCCACGGGAGACGGGTAGGCAAGGCGCAGTGTGGATCTGGCTGTGTCCACTCACCCACGGGAGACGGGCAGAGAGGGTGCTGTGTGGATCTGGCTATGTCCACTGACCCAACTCAGACGGGCACGCAGGGCGCAGTGCGGATCTGGCTGTGTCCACTCACCCACGGCAGACGGTCAGGCAGGGCACAGTGCGTATCTGGCTGTGTCAACTCACCCACGGGAGACGGGTAGGCAAGGCGCAGTGTGGATATGGCTGTGTCCACTCACCCACGGGAGACGGGCAGAGAGGGTGCTGTGTGGATCTGCCTATGTACAGTGACCCACGGCAGACGGGCAGGCAGGGCGCAGTTCGGATCTGGCTGTGTCCAGTCACCCACGGCAGACGGTCAGGCAGGGCGCAGTGCAGATCTGGCTGTGTCCAATCACCCACGGGAGACGGGCAGGCAGGGCGCAGTGCGGATCTGGCTGTGTCCACTCTCCCACAGAAGACGGGCAGGCAGGGCGCAGTGCGGACCTGGCTGTGTCCACTAACACACGGCAGACAGGCAGGCAGGGCGCAGTGCGGATCTGGCTGTGTCCACTCACCCATGGGAGACGGGCAGGCAGGGCCCAGTGTGGATCACGCTGTGTCCACTCACCCACGGGAGACAGGTTGGCAGGGCGCAGTGTGGATCTGGCTGTGTCCACTCACCCACTTAGGACGGGCAGAGAGGGTGCTGTGTGGATCTGGCTATGTCCACTAACCCACGCAGACGGGCAGGCAGGGCGCAGTGCGGATCTGGCTGTGTCCCCTCACCCACGGCAGACGGTCAGGCAGGGCGCAGTGCGGATCTGGCTGTGTACACTCAGCCACGGGAGACGGGTAGGCAAGGCGCAGTGTGGATCTGGCTGTGTCCACTCACCCACGGGAGACGGGCAGAGAGTGTGCTGTGTAGATCTGGCTATGTCCACTGACCCACGGCAGACGGGCAGGCAGGGCGCAGTGCGGATCTGGCTGTGTCCAATCACCCACGGCAGACGGGCAGGCAGGGCGCAGTGTGGATCTGGATGTGTCCACTCACCTACGGGAGACTGGCAGGCAAAGCGCAGTGTGGATCTGGCTGTGTCCAATCACCCACGGCAGACGGTCAGGCAGGGCGCAGTGCGGATCTGGCTGTGTCCACTCACACACGGGAGACGTGTAGGCAAGGCGCATTGTGGATCTCGCTGTGTCCACTCACCCACGGGAGACGGGCAGAGAACACGCTGTGTGGATCTGGCTATGTCCACTGACCCACAGCAGACGGAGAGGCAGGGCACAGTGCGGATCTGGGTGTGTCCAATCACCCACGGCAGACCGGCAGGCAGGGCGCAGTGTGGATCTGGCTGTGTCCATTCACCCACGGGATACGAGTCTAGAGGGTGCTGTGTGGATCTGGCTATGTACACTGACCCACGGCAGACGGGCAGGTAGGGCGCAGTACGGATCTGGCTGTGTCCACTCACCCACGGCAGACGTACAGGCAGGGCGCATGCGGATCTGGTGGTGTCCACTCACCCACGGGAGACGTGCAGGCAGGGCGCAGTGAGCATCTGGCTGTGTCCACTCTCCCACGGGAGACGGGCAGGCAGGGCGCAGTGTGGAACTGGCTGTGTCCACTCACCCACGGCAGACGGGCAGGCAGGGCGCAGTGCGGATCTGGCTGTGTCCACTCACCCATGGGAGACGGGCAGGCAATGCGCAGTGTGGATCTGGCTGTGTCCCCTCACCCACGGCAGACGGTCAGGTAGGGCGCAGTGCGGATCTTGCTGTGTCCACTCACCAACGGGAGACGAATAGGCAAGGCGCAGTGTGCATCTGGCTGTGTCCACTCACCCACGGGAGACGGGCAGAGAGGGTGCTGTGTGGATGTGGCTATGTCCATTGACACACGGCAGACGGGCAGGCAGGGCGCAGTGTGGATCTGGCTGTGTCCACTCACCCACGGCAGACGGGCAGGCAGGGAGCAGTGCGGATCTGGCTGTGTCCACTCACCCACGGGAGACGGGTAGGCAAGGCTCAGTGTGGATCTGGCTGTGTCCACTCACCCACGGCAGACGGGCAGGCAGGGCGCAGTGCGGATCTGGCTGTGTCCACTCACCCACGGGAGACGAATAGGCAAGGCGCAGTGTGGATCTCGCTGTGTCCACTCACCCACGGGAGACGGGTAGGCAAGGCGCAGTGTGGGTCTGGCTGTGTCTACTCACCCACGGGAGACGGGCAGAGAGGGTGCTGTGTGGATCTGGCTATGTCCATTGACCCACATCAGACGGGAGGCAGGGCGCAGTGTGGATCTGGCTGTGTCCCCTCACCCACGGCAGACGGTCAGGCAGGGCGCAGTGCGGATCTGGGTGTGTCCACTCACCCACGGGAGACGGGTAGGCAAGGCGCAGTGTGGATCTTGCTGTGTCCACTCACCCACGACAGACGGGCAGGCAGGGCGCCGTGCGGATCTGGCTGTGTCCACTCACCCACAAGAGACGGGCAGGCAAGGCGCAGTGTGGATCTGGCTGTGTCCACTCACCCACTGGAGACGGGCAGAGAGGGTGCTGTGTGGATCTGGCTATGTCCACTGACCCATGGCACACGGGCAGGCAGAGCGCAGTGTGGATCTGGCTGTGTCCAGTCACCGACGGCAGACGGGCTGGCAGGGCGCAGTGCAGATCTGGCTGTGTCCACTCACCCACGGGAGATGGCAGGCAAGGCACAGTGTGGATCTGGCTGTGTCCACTCACCCACGGCAGACGGGCAGGCAGGGCGCATGCGGATCTGGCTGTGTCCACTCACCCACGGCAGACGGTCAGGAAGGGCGCAGTGCGGATCTGGCTGTGTCCACTAACCGACGGCACACGGGCAGGCAGGGCGCAGTGCGGATCTGGCTGTGTCCACTCACCCACGGGAGACGGGCAGGCAGGGCGCAGTGAACATCTGGCTGTGTCCACTCACCCACGGGAGACGGGCAGGCAGGGCGCAGTGCGGATCTGGCTGTGTCCACTCACCCATGGGAGACGGGCAGGCAAGGTGCAGTGTGGATCTGGCTGTGTCCACTCACCCACGGGAGATGGGCAGAGAGGGTGCTGTGTGGATCTGGCTATGTCCATTGACCCACGGCAGACGGGCAGGCAGGGCACAGTGTGGATCTGGCTGTGTCCACTCACCCACGGTAGACGGGTTGTCAGGGAGCAGTGCGGATCTGGCTGTCCTCTCACCCACGGCAGACGGGCAGGCAGGGCGCACTGCGGATCTGGCTGTGTCTACTCACCCACGGTAGACGGGCAGGCAAGGCGCAGTGTGGATCTGGCTGTGTCCACGCACCCACGGGAGACGGGCAGAGAGGGTGCTGTGTGGATCTGGCTATGTACAGTGACCCACGGCAGACGGGCCGGCAGGGCGGTGTGGGGATCTGGCTGTGTCCACTCACCCACGGCAGACGGTCAGGAAGGGAGCAGTTCCGATCTGGCTGTGTCTCCTCACCCACGGGAGACGGGCAGGCAAGGCGCAGTGTGGATCTGGCTGTGTCCACTCACCCACGGGAGACGGGCAGAGAGGGTGCTGTGTGGATCTGGCTATGTACACTGACCCACGGCAGACGGGCAGGCAGGGCACAGTGCGGATCTGGCTGTGTCCAATCACCCATGGGAGAGGGGCAGAGAGGTTGCTGTGTGGATCTGGCTATGTCCACTGACCCACGGCAGACGGGCAGTGAGGGCGCAGTGCGGATCTGGCTGTGTCCACTCACACACCGCAGACAGGCAGGCAGGGCGCAGTGCGGATCTGGCTGTGTCCACTCACCCACGGGAGACGGGCAGGCAAGGCGCAGTGTGGATCTGGCTGTGTCCACTCACCCATGGGAGAGGGGCAGAGAGGTTGCTGTGTGGATCTGGCTATGTCCACTGACCCACGGCAGACGGGCAGTGAGGGCGCAGTGCGGATCTCGCTGTGTCCACTCACCCACGGCAGACGGGCAGGCAGGGCGCAGTGCGGATCTGGCTGTGTCCACTCACCCACGGCAGACGGGCAGGCAGGGCTCAGTGCGGATCTGGCTGTGTCCTCTCACCCACGGCAGACGGTAAGGCAAGGTGCAGTGTGGATCTGGCTGTGTCCAATCACCGACGGGAGACGGGCAAAAAGGGCGCTGTGTGGATCTGGCTATGTCCACTGACCCACGGCAGACTGGCAGGCAGGGCACAGTGCGGATCTGGCTGTGTCCACTCACCCACGGCAGACGGGCAGGAAGGGCGCAATGCGGATCTGGCTGTGTCCACTCAACCACGGCAGACGGTCAGGCAGGGCGCAGTGCAGATCTGGCTGTGTCCACTCACCCACGGGAGACAGGTAGGAAAGGCGCAGTGTGGATCTGGCTGTGTCTACTCACCCACGGGAGACGGGCAGAGAGGGTGCTGTCCGGATCTGGCTATGTCCACTGACCCACGGCAGACGGGCAGGCAGGGCGCAGTGCTGATGTGGCTGTGTCCAATCACCCACGGCAGACGGGAAGGCAGGGCGAAGTGCGGACCTGGCTGTGTCCACTCACCCACGGGAGACGGGTAGGAAAGGCGCAGTGTGGATCTGGCTATGTCCACTCACCCACGGGAGACGGGCAGAGAGGGTGCTGTGTTGATCTGGCTGTGTCCACACACCCACGGGAGATGGATAGGCAAGGCGCAGTGTTGATCTGGCTGTGTCCACTCACCCACGGGAGACGGGCAGAGAGGGTGCTGTGTGGATCTGGCTATCTCCACTGACCCACGGCAGACGGGCAGGCAGGGCACAGTGCGGATCTGTCTGTGTCCACTCACCCACGGCAGACGGGCATGCAGGGCGCAGTGCGGATCTGGCTGTGTCCACTCAACCACGGGATACGGGCAGGCAAGGCGCAGTGTGGATCTGGCTGTGTCCACTCACCCATGGGAGACGGGCAGAGAGGGTGCTGTGTGGATCTGGCTATGTCAACTGACCCACCTCAGACGGGCACGCAGGGCGCAGTGCGGATCTGGCTGTGTCCACTCACCCACGGCAGACGGTCAGGAAGGGTGCAGTGCGGATCTGGCTGTGTGCACTCACCCACGGGAGACGGGCAGGCAGGACGCAGTGCGGATCTGGCTGTGTCCACTCACCTACGGGAGACGGGCAAAGAGGGTGCTGTGTGGATCTGGCTATGACGACTGACCCACGGCAGACGGGCAGGCAGGGCGCAGTGCGGATCTGGCTGTGTCCAATCACCCACGGCAGACGGGCAGGCAGGGCGCAGTGCTGATCTGACTAGGTCCACTCACCCACGGCAGACGGTCACGCAGGACGCAGTGCGGATCTGGCTATGTCCACTCACCCACGGGAGATGGGTAGGCAAGACGCAGTGTTCATCTGGCTGTGTCCACTCACCCACGGGAGACGGGCAGAGAGGGTGCTGTGTAGATCTGGCTACGTCCACTGACCCACGGCAAACGGGCAGGCAGGGCGCAGTGCGGATCTGGCTGTGTCCACTCACCCACGGCAGACGGTCAGGCAGGGAGCAGTGCGGATCTGGCTGTGTCCACTCACCCACGGAAGACGGTCAGGCAGGGCACAGTGCGGATCTGGCTGTGTCCACTCACCCACGCCAGACGGGCAGGCAGGGCGCAGTGAGGATCTGGCTGTGTCCAGTCACCCACGGGAGATGGGCAGGCAAGGCGCAGTGTGGATCTCGCTGTGTCCACTCACCCACGGGAGACGGGCAGAAAGGGAGCTGTGTGGATATGCTATGTCCACTCACCCACGGCAGACGGGCAGGCAGGGCGCAGTGCAGATCTGGCTGTGTCCAATCACCCACGGCAGATGGACAGGCAGGGCCCAGTGCGCATCTGGCTGTGTCCACTCACCCACGGGAGACGGGCAGAGAGGGTGCTGTGTGGATCTCGCTATGTCCACTGACCCACGGCAGACGGGCAGGCAGGGCGCAGGGCGGATCTGGCTGTGTCCAATCACCCACGGCAGACGGGCAGGCAGGGCGCAGTGCGGATCTGGCTCTCTCCACTCACCCACGGGAGACGGGCAGGCAAGGCGCACTGTGGAACTGGCTGTGACCACTCACCCACGGGAGACGGGCAGAGAGTGTGCTGTGTGGATCTAGCTATGTCCACTGACCCTCGGCAGATGGGCAGGCAGGGCGCAGTGCGGATCTGGCTGTTTTAACTCACCCACGGCAGACGGGCAGGTAGGGCGCAGTGCGGATCTGGCTGTGTCCACTCACCCACAGGAGACGGGTAGGCAAAGCGCAGTGTGGATCTGTCTGTGTCCACTCACCCACGGAAGACGGGCAGAGAGGGTCCTGTGTGGATCTGGCTATGTCCACTGGCCCACGGCAGACGGGCAGGCAGGGCGCAGTGCGGATCTGGCTGTGTCCACTCACCCACGGCAGACAGTCAGGCAGGGCGCAGTGCGGATCTGGCTGTGTCCACTCACCCACAGGAGAGGGGCAGGCAGGGCGCAGTGCGGATCTGGCTGTGTCCACTCACACACGGCAGACAGTCAGGCAGGGCGCAGTGCGGATCTGGCTGTGTCCACTCACCCACGGGAGAGGGGCAGGCAGGGCGCAGTGCGGATCTGGCTGTGTCCACTCACCCACGAGAGACGGGCAGGGCGCAGTGCGGATCTGGCTGTGTCCACTCACCCATGGCAGACAGTCAGGCAGGGCGCAGTGTGGATCTGGCTGTGTCCACTCACCCACGGGAGAGGGGCAGGCAGGGCGCAGTGCGGATCTGGCTGTGTCAACTCACCCAAGGGAGACGGGCATGCAGGGCGCAGTGCGGATCTGGCTGTCTCCACTCACACACGGGAGACGGGCAGGCAGGGCACAGTGTAGATCTGGCTGTGTCCACTCACCCACGGGAGACAGGCAGAGAAGGTGCTGTGTGGATCTGGCTATGTCCACTGACCCACGGGAGATGGGTAGCCAAGACGCAGTGTTCATCTGGCTGTGTCCACTCACCCACGGGAGACGGGCAGAGAGGGTGCTGTGTAGATCTGGCTATGTCCACTGACCCACAGCAAACGGGCAGGCAGGGCGCAGTGCGGATCTGGCTGTGTCCACTCACCCACGCCAGACGGGCAGGCAGGGCGCAGTGAGGATCTGGCTGTGTCCACTCACCCACGCCAGACGGGCAGGCAGGGCGCAGTGAGGATCTAGCTGTGTCCACTCAACCACGGAAGACGGGTAGGCAGGGCGCAGTGTGGATCTGGCTGTGTCCACTCACCCACGACATACGTTCAGGAAGGGCGCAGTGCGGATCTGGCTGTGTCCACTCACCCATGGGTGACGGGCAGGCAGGGCGCAGTGCGGGTCTGGATGTGCCTACTCACCCACTGCAGACGAATAGGCAGGGCGCAGTGCGGATCTGGCTGTGTCCACTCACCCACGGCAGACGGGCAGGCAGGGCGCAGTGCGGATCTGGCTGTGTCCACTCACCCACGGGATACGGGTAGGCAAGGCGCCGTGTGGATCTGGCTGTGTCCACTCACTCACGGGAGACGGGCAGAGAGGGTGCTGTGTGGATCTGGCTATGTACACTGACCAACGGCAGACGGGCAGGCAGGGTGCAGTGCGGATCTGGCTGTGTCCACTCACCCATGGCAGACAGTCAGGAAGGGCGCAGTCCGGATCTGGCTATGTCCACTCACCCACGGGAGACGGGCAGGCAGGGCGCAGTTGGGATCTGGCTGTGTCCACTCACCCACGGCAGACGGGCATGCAGGGCGCAGTGCGGATCTGGCTGTGTCCACTCACCCACGGGAGACGGGTAGGCAAGGCGCAGTGTGGATCTGGCTGTGTCCACTCACCCACGGTAGACGGGCAGAAAGGGTGCTGTGTGGATCTGGCTATGTCCACTGACCCAACTCAGACGGGCACGCAGGGCGCAGTGCGGATCTGGCTGTGTCCACTCACCCACGGCAGACGGTCAGGCAGGGCACAGTGCGTATCTGGCTGTGTCAACTCACCCACGGGAGACGGGTAGGCAAGGCGCAGTGTGGATATGGCTGTGTCCACCCACCCACGGGAGACGGGCAGAGAGGGTGCTGTGTGGATCTGCCTATGTACAGTGACCCACGGCAGACGGGCAGGCAGGGCGCAGTTCGGATCTGGCTGTGTCCAGTCACCCACGGCAGACGGTCAGGCAGGGCGCCGTGCAGATCTGGCTGTGTCCAATCACCCACGGGAGACGGGCAGGCAGGGCGCAGTGCGGATCTGGCTGTGTCCACTCTCCCACAGAAGACGGGCAGGCAGGGCGCAGTGCGGACCTGGCTGTGTCCACTAACACACGGCAGACAGGCAGGCAGGGCGCAGTGCGGATCTGGCTGTGTCCACTCACCCATGGGAGACGGGCAGGCAGGGCCCAGTGTGGATCACGCTGTGTCCACTCACCCACGGGAGACAGGTAGGCAGGGCGCAGTGTGGATCTGGCTGTGTCCACTCACCCACTTAGGACGGGCAGAGAGGGTGCTGTGTGGATCTGGCTATGTCCACTAACCCACGCAGACGGGCAGGCAGGGCGCAGTGCGGATCTGGCTGTGTCCCCTCACCCACGGCAGACGGTCAGGCAGGGCGCAGTGCGGATCTGGCTGTGTACACTCAGCCACGGGAGACGGGTAGGCAAGGCGCAGTGTGGATCTGGCTGTGTCCACTCACCCACGGGAGACGGGCAGAGAGTGTGCTGTGTAGATCTGGCTATGTCCACTGACCCACGGCAGATGGGCAGGCAGGGCGCAGTGCGGATCTGGCTGTGTCCAATCACCCACGGCAGACGGGCAGGCAGGGCGCAGTGTGGATCTGGATGTGTCCACTCACCTACGGGAGACTGGCAGGCAAGGCGCAGTGTGGATCTGGCTGTGTCCAATCACCCACGGCAGACGGTCAGGCAGGGCGCAGTGCGGATCTGGCTGTGTCCACTCACACACGGGAGACGTGTAGGCAAGGCGCATTGTGGATCTCGCTGTGTCCACTCACCCACGGGAGACGGGCAGAGAGCACGCTGTGTGGATCTGGCTATGTCCACTGACCCACAGCAGACGGAGAGGCAGGGCACAGTGCGGATCTGGGTGTGTCCAATCACCCACGGCAGACCGGCAGGCAGGGCGCAGTGTGGATCTGGCTGTGTCCATTCACCCACGGGATACGAGTCTAGAGGGTGCTGTGTGGATCTCGCTATGTACACTGACCCACGGCAGACGGGCAGGTAGGGCGCAGTACGGATCTGGCTGTGTCCACTCACCCACGGCAGACGTACAGGCAGGGCGCATGCGGATCTGGTGGTGTCCACTCACCCACGGGAGACGTGCAGGCAGGGCGCAGTGAGCATCTGGCTGTGTCCACTCTCCCACGGGAGACGGGCAGGCAGGGCGCAGTGTGGAACTGGCTGTGTCCACTCACCCACGGCAGACGGGCAGGCAGGGCGCAGTGCGGATCTGGCTGTGTCCACTCACCCATGGGAGACGGGCAGGCAATGCGCAGTGTGGATCTGGCTGTGTCCCCTCACCCACGGCAGACGGTCAGGTAGGGCGCAGTGCGGATCTTGCTGTGTCCACTCACCAACGGGAGACGAATAGGCAAGGCGCAGTGTGCATCTGGCTGTGTCCACTCACCCACGGGAGACGGGCAGAGAGGGTGCTGTGTGGATGTGGCTATGTCCATTGACCCACGGCAGACGGGCAGGCAGGGCGCAGTGTGGATCTGGCTGTGGCCACTCACCCACGGCAGACGGGCAGGCAGGGAGCAGTGCGGATCTGGCTGTGTCCTCTCACCCACGGGAGACGTGTAGGCAAGGCTCAGTGTGGATCTGGCTGTGTCCACTCACCCACGGCAGTCGGGCAGGCAGGGCGCAGTGCGGATCTGGCTGTGTCCACTCACCCACGGGAGACGAATAGGCAAGGCGCAGTGTGGATCTCGCTGTGTCCACTCACCCACGGGAGACGGGTAGGCAAGGCGCAGTGTGGGTCTGGCTGTGTCTACTCACCCACGGGAGACGGGCAGAGAGGGTGCTGTGTGGATCTGGCTATGTCCATTGACCCACATCAGACGGGAGGCAGGGCGCAGTGTGGATCTGGCTGTGTCCCCTCACCCACGGCAGACGGTCAGGCAGGGCGCAGTGCGGATCTGGGTGTGTCCACTCACCCACGGGAGACGGGTAGGCAAGGCGCAGTGTGGATCTTGCTGTGTCCACTCACCCACGACAGACGGGCAGGCAGGGCGCCGTGCGGATCTGGCTGTGTCCACTCACCCACAAGAGACGGGCAGGCAAGGCGCAGTGTGGATCTGGCTGTGTCCACTCACCCACTGGAGACGGGCAGAGAGGGTGCTGTGTGGATCTGGCTATGTCCACTGACCCATGGCACATGGGCAGGCAGAGCGCAGTGCGGATCTGGCTGTGTCCAGTCACCGACGGCAGACGGGCTGGCAGGGCGCAGTGCAGATCTGGCTGTGTCCACTCACCCACGGGAGATGGCAGGCAAGGCACAGTGTGGATCTGGCTGTGTCCACTCACCCACGAGAGACGGGCAGAGAGGGTGCTGTGTGGATCTGGCTATGTACACTGACCCACGGCAGACGGGCAGGCAGGGCGCATGCGGATCTGGCTGTGTCCACTCACCCACGGCAGACGGTCAGGAAGGGCGCAGTGCGGATTGGCTGTGTCCACTCACCCACGGGAGACGGGCAGGCAGGGCGCAGTGCGGATCTGGCTGTGTCCACTAACCGACGGCACACGGGCAGGCAGGGCGCAGTGCGGATCTGGCTGTGTCCACTCACCCACGGGAGACGGGCAGGCAGGGCGCAGTGAAGATCTGGCTGTGTCCACTCACCCACGGGAGACGGGCAGGCAGGGCGCAGTGCGGATCTGGCTGTGTCCACTCACCCATGGGAGACGGGCAGGCAAGGTGCAGTGTGGATCTGGCTGTGTCCACTCACCCACGGGAGACGGGCAGAGAGGGTGCTGTGTGGATCTGGCTATGTCCATTGACCCACGGCAGACGGGCAGGCAGGGCACAGTGTGTATCTGGCTGTGTCCACTCACCCACGGTAGACGGGTTGTCAGGGAGCAGTGCGGATCTGGCTGTCCTCTCACCCACGGCAGACGGGCAGGCAGGGCGCACTGCGGATCTGGCTGTGTCTACTCACCCACGGTAGACGGGCAGGCAAGGCGCAGTGTGGATCTGGCTGTGTCCACGCACCCACGGGAGACGGGCAGAGAGGGTGCTGTGTGGATCTGGCTATGTACAGTGACCCACGGCAGACGGGCCGGCAGGGCGGTGTGGGGATCTGGCTGTGTCCACTCACCCACGGCAGACGGTCAGGAAGGGAGCAGTTCCGATCTGGCTGTGTCTCCTCACCCACGGGAGACGGGCAGGCAAGGCGCAGTGTGGATCTGGCTGTGTCCACTCACCCACGGGAGACGGGCAGAGAGGGTGCTGTGTGGATCTGGCTATGTACACTGACCCACGGCAGACGGGCAGGCAGGGCACAGTGCGGATCTGGCTGTGTCCAATCACCCAGGGGTGGGGGGCAGAGAGGTTGCTGTGTGGATCTGGCTATGTCCACTGACCCACGGCAGACGGGCAGTGAGGGCGCAGTGCGGATCTGGCTGTGTCCACTCACACACCGCAGACAGGCAGGCAGGGTGCAGTGCGGATCTGGCTGTGTCCACTCACCCACGGGAGACGGGCAGGCAAGGCGCAGTGTGGATCTGGCTGTGTCCACTCACCCATGGGAGAGGGGCAGAGAGGTTGCTGTGTGGATCTGGCTATGTCCACTGACCCACGGCAGACGGGCAGTGAGGGCGCAGTGCGGATCTCGCTGTGTCCACTCACCCACGGCAGACGGGCAGGCAGGGCGCAGTGCGGATCTGGCTGTGTCCACTCACCCACGGCAGACGGGCAGGCAGGGCTCAGTGCGGATCTGGCTGTGTCCTCTCACCCACGGCAGACGGTAAGGCAAGGTGCAGTGTGGATCTGGCTGTGTCCAATCACCGACGGGAGACGGGCAAAAAGGGCGCTGTGTGGATCTGGCTATGTCCACTGACCCACGGCAGACTGGCAGGCAGGGCACAGTGCGGATCTGGCTGTGTCCACTCACCCACGGCAGACGGGCAGGAAGGGCGCAATGCGGATCTGGCTGTGTCCACTCAACCACGGCAGACGGTCAGGCAGGGCGCAGTGCAGATCTGGCTGTGTCCACTCACCCACGGGAGACAGGTAGGAAAGGCGCAGTGTGGATCTGGCTGTGTCTACTCACCCACGGGAGACGGGCAGAGAGGGTGCTGTCCGGATCTGGCTATGTCCACTGACCCACGGCAGACGGGCAGGCAGGGCGCAGTGCTGATGTGGCTGTGTCCAATCACCCACGGCAGACAGGAAGGCAGGGCGAAGTGCGGACCTGGCTGTGTCCACTCACCCACGGGAGACGGGTAGGAAAGGCGCAGTGTGGATCTGGCTATGTCCACTCACCCACGGGAGACGGGCAGAGAGGGTGCTGTGTTGATCTGGCTGTGTCCACACACCCACGGGAGATGGATAGGCAAGGCACAGTGTTGATCTGGCTGTGTCCACTCACCAACGGGAGACGGGCAGAGAGGGTGCTGTGTGGATCTGGCTATCTCCACTGACCCACGGCAGACGGGCAGGCAGGGCACAGTGCAGATCTGGCTGTGTCCACTCACCCACGGCAGACGGGCATGCAGGGCGCAGTGCGGATCTGGCTGTGTCCACTCAACCACGGGATACGGGCAGGCAAGGCGCAGTGTGGATCTTGTTGTGTCCACTTACCCACGGGAGACGGGCAGAGAGGGTGCTGTGTGGATCTGGCTATGTACACTGACCCACGGCAGACGGGCAGGCAGGGCGCAGTGCCGATCTGGCTGTGTCCACTCACCCACGAAAGACGGGCAGGCAAGGCGGAGTGTGGATCTGGCTGTGTCCACTCACCCCCGGGTGACGGGCAGAGAGGGTGCTGTTTGGATCTGGCTATGGCCACTGACCCATGGCAGACGGGCAGGCAGGGCGCAGTGCGGATCTGGCTGTGTCCACTCACCCACGGCAGACGGGCAGGCAGGGCGCAGTGCGGATCTGGATGTGTCCACTCACCCACGGGAGGTGGGCAGGCAAGGCGCAGTGTGGATCTGGCTGTGTCCACTCACCCACGGGAGACGGGCAAGTGGGTGCTGTATGTATCTGGCTATGTACACTGACCCACGGCAGACGGGCAGGCAGGGCGGTGTGTGTATCAGACAGTGTCCACTCACCCACGGCAGACGGTCAGGAAGGGCGCAGTGCGGATCTGGCTGTCTCCACTCACCCACAGAAGACGGGCAGGCAGGGCGCAGTGCGGATCTGGCTGTGTCCACTCACCCACGGCAGACGGTCAGGCAGAGCGCAGTGCGGAGATGGCTGTGTCCACTCACCCATGGGAGATGGGTAGGCAAGGCGCAGTGTGGATCTGGCTGTGTCCACTGACCCACGAAGACGGGCAGGCAGGGCGAACTGCGGATCTGGCTGTGTTAACGCACCCACGGCAGACGGGCAGGCAGGGCGCAGTGCGGATCTGGCTGTGTCCACTCACCCACAGCAGACGTTCAGGAAGGGTGCAGTGCGGATCTGGCTGTGTCCACTCACCCATGGGTGACGGGCAGGCAGGGCGCAGTGCGGATCTGGCTGTGTCTACTCACCCACAGCTGACGAATAGGCAGGGCGCAGTGCGGATCTGGCTGTGTCCACTCACCCACGGGAGACGGGCAGGCAAGGCGCAGTGTGGATCTGGCTGTATCCACTCACCCACGGGAGACGTGCAGAGAGGGTGCTGTGTGGATCTGGCTATGTACACTGACCCACGGCACACGGGCAGGCAGGGCGCAGTGCGGATCTGGCTGTGGTCACTCACCCACGGGAGACGGGCAGGCAGGGCGCAGTGCGGATCTGGCTGTGTCCAATCACCCACGGCAGACGGGCAGGCAGGGCGCAGTGAGGATCTGGCTGTGTCAACTCACCCACGGCAGACGGTCATGCAGGGCGCTGTGCGGATCTGGCTCTGTCCACTCACCCACGGGAGACGGGTAGGCAAGGCGCCGTGTGGATCTGGCTGTGTCCACTCACCAACGGGAGACGGGCAGAGAGGGTGCTGTGTGGATCTGGCTATGTCCACTGACCCATGGCAGATGGGCAGGCAGGGCGCAGTGCGGATCAGGCTGTGTCCACTCACCCACGGGAGACGGGCAGTCAAGTCGCAGTGTGGATCTGGCTGTGTCCACTCACCCACGGGAGTCGGGCAGAAAGCGCGCTGTGTGGATCTGGCTACGTCCACTGACCACGGCACAAGGGAAGGCAGGGCGCAGTGCGGATCTGGCTGTGTCGAATCACCCACGGCAGACGGGCAGGCAGGGCGCACTGAGGATCTGGCTGTGTCCACTCACACACGGCAGACAAGCAGGAAGGGCGCAGTGCGGATCTGGCTGTGTCCACTCACCCACGGGAGACGGGCAGAGAGGGTGCTGTGTGGATCTGGCAATGTCCACTGACCCACGGCAGACGGGCAGGCAGGGCGCAGTGCGGATCTCGCTGTGTCCACTCACCCACGGGAGACGGGCAGGCAGGGCGCTGTGCGGATCTGGCTGTGTCCACTCACCCACGGCAGACGGTCATTCAGGGCGCAGTGCAGATCTGGCTATGTCCACTCACCCACGGGAGACGGGCATGCAGGGCGCTGTGCGGATATGGCTGTGTCCACTCACCCACGGGAGACGGGCAGGCAAGGCGCACTGAGGATTTGGCTGTGTCCACTGACCCACGGCAGACGGGCAGGCAGGGCGCAGTTCGGATCTGGCTGTGAACACTCATCAACGGGAGACGGGTAGGCAAAGAGCGCTGTGGATCTGGCTGTGTCCACTCACCCACGGGAGACGGGCAGAGAGGGTGCCGTGTGCATCTGGCTATGTCCACTGACCCACGGCAGACGGGTAGGCAGGGCGCAGTGAGGATCTGGCTGTGTCCCCTCACCCACGGCAGACGGTCAGGCAGGGCGCAATGCGGATCTGGCTGTGTCCACTCACCCACGGGAGACGGATATGCCAGGCGCACTGTGGATCTGGCTGTGTCCACTCACCCACGGGAGACGGGCAGAGTGGGTGCTGTGTGGATCTGGCTATGTCCACTGACCCACGACAGACGGGCAGGCAGGGTGCTGTGCGGATCTGGCTGTGTCCACTCACCCACGGGAGACGGGCAGGCAAGGCGCAGTGTGGATCTGGCTATGTCCACTCACCCACGGGAGACCGGCAGGCAGGGCGCAGTGCGGATCTGGCTGTGTCCACTCACCCACGGCAGAGGGTCAGGCAGGGCGCAGAGCGGATCTGGCTGTGTCCACTCACCCACGGGAGACGGGCAGGCAAGGCGCAGTGTGGATCTGGCTGTGTCCACTTACCCACGGGTGACGGGTAGAGAGGGTGCTGTGTGGATCTGGCTATGTTACTGACCCATGGCAGACGGGCAGGCAGGGCGCAGTGCGGATCTGGCTGTGTCCACTCACCCACGGCAGACGGTCAGGCAGGGCGCAGTGCGGATCTGGCTGTGTCCACTCACCCACTGGAGACGGGCAGGCAGGACCCAGTGCGGATCTGGCTGTGTCCACTCACCCACGGCAGACGAATAGGCAGGGCGCAGTGCGGATCTGGCTGTGTCCACTCACCCACGGGAGACGGGCAGGCAAGGCGCAGTGTGGATCTGGCTGTGTCCACTCTCCCACGGGAGACGGGCAGAGAGGGTGCTGTGTGGATCTGGCTATGTACACTGACCCACGGCAGACGGGCAGGCAGGGCGCAGTGCGGATCTGGCTGTGTGCACTCACCCACGTGAGACGGGCAAAGAGGGTGCTGTGTGGATCTGGCTATGTACACTGACCCACGTCAGACGGGCAGGCAGGGCGCAGTGCGGATCTGGCTGTGTCCAATCACCCACGGCAGACGGTCAGGCAGGGCGCAGTGCGGATCTGGCGGTGTCCACTCACCCACGGGAGACGGGCAGGCATGGCCCAATGCGGATATGGCTGTGTCCACTCTCCAACGGGAGACGGGCAGGCAGGGCGCAGTGCGGAACTGGCTGTGTCCACTCTCCTACGGCAGACGGGCAGGCAGGGCGCAGTGCGGATCTGGCTGTGTCCACTCACCCACGGCAGAGAATCAGGCAGGGCGCAGTGCGGATCTGGCTGTGTCCACTCTCCCACGGGAGACGGGCAGGCAGGGCGCAGTGCGGATCTGGCTGTGTCCACTCTCCCAAGGGAGACGGGCAGGCAGGGCGCAGTGCGGATCTGGCTGTGTCCACTCTCCCACGGGAGACGGGCAGGCAGGGCGCAGTGCGGATCTGGCTGTGTCCACTCACCAACGGCAGACGGGCCGGCAGGGCGCAGTGCGGATCTCGCTGTGTGCACTCACCCATGGGAGACGGGCAGGCAAGGCGCAGTGTGGACATGGCTGTGTCCACTCACCCACGGGAGACGGGCAGAGAGGGTGCTGTGTGCATCTGGCTATGTCCACTGACCCACGGCAGACGGGCAGGCAGGTCGCAGTGCGGATCTGGATGTGTCCACTCACCCACGGGAGACGGTCAGGCACGGCGCAGTGCGGATCTGGCTGTGTCCACTCACCCACGGAAGACGGGTAGGCAAGGCGCAGTGAGGATCTGGCTGTGTCCACTCACCCACGGGAGACGGGCAGAGAGGGTGCTGCGTGGATCTGGATATGTCCACTGACCCACGGTAGACGGGCAGGCAGGGCGCAGTGCGGATATGGCTGTGTCCACTCATCCACGGCGGATGGGCAGGCAGGGCGCCAGTGCGTATCTGGCTGTGTCCACTCACCCACGGGATACGGTCAGGCAAGGCGCAGTGTGGATCTGGCTGTGTCCACTCACCCACGGGAGCCGGGCATATGCGGGTGCTGTGTGGATGTGGCTACGTACACTGACCCATGGCAGACGGGCAGGCAGGGCGGTGTGCGGATTTGGCTGTGTCCACTCACCCATGGCAGACTCTCAGAAAGGGCGCAGTGCGGATCTGGCTGTGTCCACTCACCCACGGGAGACGGGCAGTCAGGGTGCAGTGTGGATCTGGCTGTGTCCACTCACACACGGGAGACGGGCAGGCAAGGTGCACTGTGGATCTTGCTGTGACCACACACCCACGGGAGACGGGCAGAGAGGGTGCTGTCTGGATCTAGCTATGTCCACTAACCCACGGCAGACGGGCAGGCAGGGCGCAGTGCGGATCTGGCTGTGTTAACTCACCCACGGCAGACGGGCAGGCAGAGCGCAGTGCGGATCTGGCTGTGTCCACTCACCCACGGGAGACGGGTAGGCAAGGCGCAGTGTGGATCTGGCTGTGTTTCCGCACCCACGGCAGACGGGCAGGCAGGGCGCAGTGCGGATCTAGCTGTGTCCACTCACCCACGGGAGACGGGCAGGCAAGGCGCAGTGTGGATCTGGCTGTGTCCACTGAACCACGGGAGATGGGCAGAGAGGGTGCTGTGTGGATCTGGCTTTGTCCACTGACCCACGGCAGACGGGCAGGCAGGGCGCAGTGCGGATCTGGCTGTGTCCAGTCACCCACGGCAGACGGGCAGGCAGGGAGCAGTGCAGATCTGGCTGTGTCCACTCACCCACGGGAGATGGGCAGGCAAGGCGCAGTGTGGATCTGGCTGTGTCCACTCACCCACGGAAGACAGGCAGAGAGGGTGCTGTGTGGATCTGGCTATGTACACTGACCCACGGCAGACGGGCAGGCAGGGCGCAGTGCGGATCTGGCTGTGTCCACTCACCCACAGCAGATGGTGAGGCAGGGCGCAGTGCGGATCTGGCGGTGTCCACTCACCCACGGCAGACGGGCAGGCAGGGCGCAGTGCGGATCTGGTGGTGTCCACTCACCAACGGGAGACGGGCAGGCAGGGCGCAGTGCGGATCTGGCGGTGTCCACTCTCCCACGGGAGACGGGCAGGCAGGGCGCAGTGCGAAACTGGCTGTGTCCACTCACACACGGCAGATGGGCAGGCATGGCGCAGTGCGGATCTGGCTGTGTCCACTCATCCACTGGAGACGGGCAGGCAATACGCAGTGTGGATCTGGCTGTGTCCCCTCACCCACGGCAGATGGTCAGGCAGGGCGCAGTGCGAATCTGGCTGTGTCCACTCACCCACGGGAGACGGGTAGGCAAGGCGCAGTGTGGATCTGGCTGTGTCCACTCACCCACGGGTGACGGGTAGGCAAGGCGCAGTGTGGATCTGGCTGTGTCCACTCACCCACGGGAGACGGGCAGAGAGGGTGCTGTGTGGATCTGGCTATGTCCATTGACCCACGGCAGACGGGCAGGCAGGGCGCAGTGTGGATCTGGCTGTGTCCCCTCACCCACGGCAGACGGTCAGGCAGGGCGCAATCTGGATCTGGCTGTATGCACTCACCCACGGGAGACGGGCAGGCAGGGCGCAGTGCGGATTTGGCTGTGTCCACTCACCCACGGGAGACGGGCAGGCAGGGCGCAGTGCGGATCTGGCTGTGTCCACACACCAATGGGAGACGGGCAGGCAAGGCGCAGTGTGGATCTAGCTGTGTCCACACTCCCACGAGAGACGGGCAGAGAGGGTGCTGTATGGATCTGGCTATGTCCACTGACCCACGGCAGACGGGCAGGCAGGGCGCAGTGCGGATCTGGCTGTGTCCAATCACCCACGGCAGACGGGCAGGCAGGGCGCAGTGCGGATAAGGCTGTGTCCACTCACCCACGGGAGACGGGCAGGTAAGGCGCACTGTGGATCTGCCTGTGTCCACTCACCCACGGCAGACTGGCAGGCAGGGCGCAGTGCGGATCTGGCTGTGTCCACTCACCCACGGGACATTGGCAGAAAGAGTGCTGTGTGGATCTGGCTATGTCCACTGACCCACGGCACACGGGCAGGCAGGGCGCAGTGTGGATCTGGCTGTGTTCCCTCACCCACGGCAGACGGTCAGGCAGGGTGCAGTGCGGAATTGGCTGTGTCCACTCACCCACCGGGGACAAGTAGGCAAGGCGCAGTGTGGATCTGGCTGTGTCCACTCACCCACGGGAGACGGGCAGAGAGGGTCCTGTGAGGATCTGGCTATGTCCACTGACCCACGGCAGACGGGCAGGCAGGGCGCAGTGCGGATCTGGCTGTGTCCACTCACCCACGGGAGACGGGCAGGCAAGGCGCAGTGCTGATCTGGGTGTGTCCACTCACCCGCGAGAGACGGGCAGAGAGGGTGCTGTGTGGATCTGGCTATGTCCACTGACCCACGGCAGACGTGCAGGCAGGGCGCAGTGCGGATCTGGCTGTGTCCACTCACCCACGGCAGACGGGCAGGCAGGGCGCAGTGCGGATCTGGCGGTGTCCACTCACCCACGGGAGACGGGCAGGCATGGCCCAATGCGGATCTGGCTGTGTCCACACTCCAACGGGAGACGGGCAGGCAGGGCGCAGTGCGGAACTGGCTGTGTCCTCTCTCCCACGGCAGATTGGCAGGCAGGGCGCAGTGCGGATCTGGCTGTGTCCACTCACCCACGGGAGACGGGAATGCGGGTGCTGTGTGGATCTGGCTATGTACACTGACCCATGGCAGACGGGCAGGCAGGGCGGTGTTCGGATCTGGCTGTGTCCACTCACCCATGGCAGACGGTCAGGAAGGGCGCAATGCGGATCTGGCTGTGTCCACTCACCCACGGGAGACGGGCAGGCAGGGTGCAGTGTGGATCTGGCTGTGTCCACTCACCCACGGGAGACGGGCAGAGAGGGTGCTGTGTGGATCTAGCTATGTCCACTAACCCTCGGCAGACGGGCAGGCAGGGCGCAGTGCAGATCTGGCTGTGTCAACTCACCCACGGCAGACGGGCAGGCAGGGCGCAGTGCGGATCTGGCTGTGTCCACTTACCCACGGGAGACGGGTAGGCAAAGCGTAGTGTGGATCTGGCTGTGTCCACTGACCCACGGCAGACGGGCAGGCAGGGCGCAGTTCGGATCTGGCTGTGACCACTCATCAACGGGAGACGGGTAGGCAAAGAGCACTGTGGATCTGGCTGTGTCCACTCACCCACGGGAGACGGACAGAGAGGGTGCCGTGTGCATCTGGCTATGTCCACTGACCCACGGCAGACGGGTAGGCAGGGCGCAGTGAGGATCTGGCTGTGTCCCCTCACCCACGGCAGACGGGCAGGCAAGGCGCAGTGTGGATCTGGCTATGTCCACTCACCCACGGGAGACCGGCAGGCAGGGCGCAGTGCGGATCTGGCTGTGTCCACTCACCCACGGCAGAGGGTAAGGCAGGGCGCAGAGCGGATCTGGCTGTGTCCACTCACCCACGGGAGACGGGCAGGCAAGGCGCAGTGTGGATCTGGCTGTGTCCACTTACCCACGGGTGACGGGTATCGAGGGTGCTGTGTGGATCTGGCTATGTTACTGACCCATGGCAGACGGGCAGGCAGGGCGCAATGCGGATCTGGCTGTGTCCACTCACCCACGGCAGACGGTCAGGCAGGGCGCAGTGCGGATCTGGCTGTGTCCACTCACCCACGGGAGACGGGCAGGCAGGACCCAGTGCGGATCTGGCTGTGTCCACTCACCCACGGCAGACGAATAGGCAGGGCGCAGTGCGGATCTGGCTGTGTCCACTCACCCACGGGAGACGGGCAGGCAAGGCGCAGGGTGGATCTGGCTGTGTCCACTCACCCACGGGAGACGGGCAGTAAGGGTGCTGTGTGGATCTGGCTATGTACACTGACCCACGGCAGACGGGCAGGCAGGGCGCAGTGCGGATCTGGCTGTGTCCTCTCACCCACGTGAGACAGGCAAAGAGGGTGCTGTGTGGATCTGGCTATGTACACTGACCCACGTCAGACGGGCAGGCAGGGCGCAGTGCGGATCTGGCTGTGTCCAATCACCCACGGCAGACGGGCAGGCAGGGGGCAGTGCGGATCTGGCGGTGTCCACTCACCCCCGGGAGACGGGCAGGCATGGCCCAATGCGGATATGGCTGTGTCCACTCTCCAACGGGAGACGGGCAGGCAGGGCGCAGTGCGTAACTGGCTGTGTCCACTCTCCTACGGCAGACGGGCAGGCAGGGCGCAGTGCGGATCTGGCTGTGTCCACTCTCCCACGGGAGACGGGCAGGCAGGGCGCAGTGCGGATCTGGCTGTGTCCACTCACCAACGGCAGACGGGCCGGCAGGGCGCAGTGCGGATCTCGCTGTGTCCACTCACCCATGGGAGACGGGCAGGCGAGGTGCAGTGTGGACATGGCTGTGTCCACTCACCCACGGGAGACGGGCAGAGAGGGTGCTGTGTGCATCTGGCTATGTCCACTGACCCACGGCAGACGGGCAGGCAGGTCGCAGTGCGGATCTGGATGTGTCCACTCACCCACGGGAGACGGTCAGGCAGGGCGCAGTGCGGATCTGGCTGTGTCCACTCACGCACGGAAGACGGGTAGGCAAGGCTCAGTGAGGATCTGGCTGTGTCCACTCACCCACGGGAGACGGGCAGAGAGCGTGCTGCGTAGATCTGGCTATGTCCACTGACCCACGGTAGACGGGCAGGCAGGGCGCAGTGCGGATATGGCTGTGTCCACTCATCCACGGCGGACGGGCAGGCAGGGCGCCAGTGGGTATCTGGCTGTGTCCACTCACCCACGGGATACGGTCAGGCAAGGCGCAGTGTGGATCTGGCTGTGTCCACTCACCCACGGGAGCCGGGCATATGCGGGTGCTGTGTGGATCTGGCTACGTACACTGACCCATGGCAGACGGGCAGGCAGGGCGTTGTGCGGATTTGGCTGTGTCCACTCACCCATGGCAGACTGTCAGAAAGGGCGCAGTGCGGATCTGGCTGTGTCCACTCACCCACGGGAGACGGGCAGTCAGGGTGCAGTGTGGATCTGGCTGTGTCCACTCACCCACGGGAGACGGGCAGGCAAGGTGCACTGTGGATCTTGCTGTGACCACACACCCACGGGAGACGGGCAGAGAGGGTGCTGTCTGGATCTAGCTATGTCCACTAACCCACGGCAGACGAGCAGGCAGGGCGCAGTGTGGATCTGGCTGTGTTAACTCACACACGGCAGACGGGCAGGCAGAGCGCAGTGCGGATCTGGCTGTGTCCACTCACCCACGGGAGACGGGTAGGCAAGGCGCAGTGTGGATCTGGCTGTGTTACCGCAGCCACGGCAGACGGGCAGGCAGGGCGCAGTGCGGATCTAGCTGTGTCCACTCACCCACGGGAGACGGGCAGGCAAGGCGCAGTGTGGATCTGGCTGTGTCCACTGAACCACGGGAGATGGGCAGAGAGGGTGCTGTGTGGATCTGGCTTTGTCCACTGACCCACGGCAGACGGGCAGGCAGGGCGCAGTGCGGATCTGGCTGTGTCCAGTCACCCACGGCAGACGGGCAGGCAGGGCGCAGTGCAGATCTGGCTGTGTCCACTCACCCACGGGAGATGGGCAGGCAAGGCGCAGTGTGGATCTGGCTGTGTCCACTCACCCACGGGAGACAGGCAGAGAGGGTGCTGTGTGGATCTGGCTATGTACACTGACCCACGGCAGACGGGCAGGCAGGGCGCAGTGCGGATCTGGCTGTGTCCACTCACCCACAGCAGATGGTGAGGCAGGGAGCAGTGCGGATCTGGCGGTGTCCACACACCCACGGCAGACGGGCAGGCAGGGCGCAGTGCGGATCTGGTGGTGTCCACTCACCAACGGGAGACGGGCAGGCAGGGCGCAGTGCGGATCTGGCGGTGTCCACTCTCCCACGGGAGACGGGCAGGCAGGGCGCAGTGCGGAACTGGCTGTGTCCACTCACACACGGCAGACGGGCAGGCATGGCGGAGTGCGGATCTGGCTGTGTCCACTCATCCACTGGAGACGGACAGGCAATACGCAGTGTGGATCTGGCTGTGTCCCCTCACCCACGGCAGATGGTCAGGCAGGGCGCAGTGCCAATCTGGCTAAGTCCACTCACCCACGGGAGACGGGTAGGCAAGGCGCAGTGTGGATCTGGCTGTGTCCACTCACCCACGGGTGACGGGTAGGCAAGGCGCAGTGTGGATCTGGCTGTGTCCATTGACCCACGGCAGACGGGCAGGCAGGGCGCAGTGTGGATCTGGCTGTTTCCCCTCACCCACGGCAGACGGTCAGGCAGGGCGCAATCTGGATCTGGCTGTATGCACTCACCCACGGGAGACGGGCAGGCAGGGCGCAGTGCGGATTTGGCTGTGTCCACTCACACACGGGAGACGGGCAGGCAGGGCGCAATGCGGATCTGGCTGTGTCCACTCACCCACGGCAGACGGGCAGGCAGGGCGCAGTGCGGATCTGGCTGTGTCCACTCACCAATGGGAGACGGGCAGGCAAGGCGCAGTGTGGATCTAGCTGTGTCCACACTCCCACGAGAGACGGGCAGAGAGGGTGCTGTATGGATCTGGCTATGTCCACTGACCCACGGCAGACGGGCAGGCAGGGCGCAGTGCGGATCTGGCTGTGTCCAATCACCCACGGCAGACGGGCAGGCAGGGCGCAGTGCGGATAAGGCTGTGTCCACTCACCCACGGGAGACGGGCAGGTAAGGCGCACTGTGGATCTGCCTGTGTCCACTCACCCACGGCAGACTGGCAGGCAGGGCGCAGTGCGGATCTGGCTGTGTCCACTCACCCACGGGAGACGAGTAGGCAAAGCGCAGTGTGGATCTGGCTGTGTCCACTCACCCATGGGACATTGGCAGAAAGAGTGCTGTGTGGATCTGGCTATGTCCACTGACCCACGGCACACGGGCAGGCAGGGCGCAGTGTGGATCTGGCTGTGTCCCCTCACCCACGGCAGACGGTCAGGCAGGGTGCAGTGCGGAATTGGCTGTGTCCACTCACCCACGGGGGACAAGTATGCAAGGCGCAGTGTGGATCTGGCTGTGTCCACTCACCCACGGGAGACGGGCAGAGAGGGTCCTGTGAGGATCTGGCTATGTCCACTGACCCACGGCAGACGGGCAGGCAGGGCGCAGTGCGGATCTGGCTGTGTCCACTCACCCACGGCAGACGGGCAGGCAGGGCGCAGTGCAGATCTGGCTGTATCCACTCACCCACGGGAGACGGGCAGGCAAGGCGCAGTGTGGATCTGGCTGTGTCCACTCACCCACGAGAGACGGGCAGAGAGGGTGCTGTGTGGATCTGGCTATGTCCACTGACCCACGGCAGACGGGCAGGCAGGGCGCAGTGCGGATCTGGCTGTGTCCACTCACCCACGGCAGACGGGCAGGCAGGGCGCAGTGCGGATCTGGCGGTGTCCACTCACCCACGGGAGACGGGCAGGCATGGCCCAATGCGGATCTGGCTGTGTCCACTCTCCAACGGGAGACGGGCAGGCAGGGCGCAGTGCGGAACTGGCTGTGTCCACTCTCCCACGGCAGATGGGCAGGCAGGGCGCAGTGCGGATCTGGCTGTGTTCACTCTCCCACAGGAGACGGGCAGGCAGGGCGCAGTGCGGATCTGGCTGTGTCCACTCTCCTACGGCAGACGGGCAGGCAGGGCGCAGTGCGGATCTGGCTGTGTCCACTCACCGACGAGAGACGGGCAGGGAGGGCGCAGTGCAGATCTGGCTGTGTCCACTCACCCAAGGGAGACGGGCAGGCAAGGCGCAGTGTGGATCTGGCTGTGTCCACTCACCCACGGGAGACGGGCAGAGAGGGTGCTGTGTCGTCTGGCTATGTCCACTGACCGACGGCAGAAGGGCAGGCAGGGCGCAGTGCGGATCTGGCTGTGTCCCCTCAACGACAGCAGACGGTCAGGCAGGGCGCAGTGCGGATCTGGCTGTGTCCACTCACCCACGGGACACGGGCAGTCAGGGCGCAGTGCGGATCTGGCTTTGTCCACTCACCCACAGCAGACGGGCAGGCAGGGCGCAGTACGGATCTGGCTGTGTCCACTCACCCATGTAAGACGGGCAGACAAGGCGCAGTGTGGATCTGGCTGTGTCCACTCAACGACGGGAGACTGGCAGAAAGGGTGCTGTGAGGATCTGGATATGTCCACTGACCCACGGCAGACGGGCAGGCAGGGCGCAGTGCGGATCTGGCTGTGTCCACTCACCCACGGCAGTCGGGCAGGCAGGGCGCAGTGCGGAATTGGCTGTGTCCACTCACCCATGGGAGACGGGCAGGTAAGGCGCAGTGTGGACATGGCTGTGTCCACTCACCCACGGGAGACGGGCAGAGAGGGTGCTGTGTGGATCTGGCTATGTACACTGACCCACGGCAGACGGGCAGGCAGGGCGCAGTGCGGATCTGGCTGTGTCCACTCACTCACGGCAGACGGTCAGGCAGGGCGCAGTGCGGATCTGGCTGTGTCCACTCACCCACGGGAGACGAGTAGGCAAGGCACAGTGAGGATCTGGCTGTGTCCACTCACCCACGAGAGACGGGCAGAGAGGGTGCTGCGTGGATCTGGCTATGTCCACTGACCCACGGCAGACGGGCAAGCAGGGCGCAGTGCGGATATGGCTGTGTCCACTCACCCACGGCAGACGGTCAGGCAGGGCGCAGTGCAGATCTGGCTGTGTCCAGTCACCCACGGGAGACGGGTAGGCAAGGCGCAGTGAGGATCTGGCTGTGTCCACTCACCCACGGGAGACGGGCAGAGAGGGTGCTGCGTGGATCTGGCTATGTCCAATGACCCACGGCAGACGGGCAGGCAGGGCGCAGTGCGGATCTGGCTGTGTCCACTCACCCACGGAAGACGGGCAGGCAGGGCACAGTGCGGATCTGGCTGTGTCCACTCACCCATGGGAGACGGTCAAGCAAGGCGCAGTTTGGATCTGGCTTTGTCCACTCACCCACGGGAGACGGGCAAGCGGGTGCTGTGTGGATCTGGCTACGTACACTGACCCATGGCAGACGGGCAGGAAGGGCGCAATGCGGATCTGGCTGTGTCCACTCACCCACGGGAGACGGGCAGGCAGGGTGCAGTGTGAATCTGGCTGTGTCCACTCACCCACGGGAGACGGGCAGGCAAGGTGCACTGTGGATCTTGCTGTGACCACACACCCACGGGAGACGGGCAGAGAGGGTGCTGTGTGGATCTAGCTATGTCCACTAACCCTCGGCAGACGGGCAGGCAGGGCGCAGTGCAGATCTGGCTGTGTTAACTCACCCACGGCAGACGGGCAGGCAGGGCGCAGTGCGGATCTGGCTGTGTCCACTCACCCACGGGAGACGGGTAGGCAAAGCGTAGCGTGGATCTGGCTGTGTTAACTCACCCACGGCAGACGGGCAGGCAGGGCGCAGTGCGGATCTGGCTGTGTCCACTCACCCACGGGAGACGGGCAGGCAAGGCACAGTGTGGATCTGGCTGTGTCCACTCACCCACGGGAGACGGGCAGAGAGGGTGCTGTGTGGATCTGGCTATGTACACTGACCCACGGCACACGGGCAGGCAGGGCGCAATGCGGATCTTGCTGTGTCCCCTCACCCACGGCAGACGGTCAGGCAGGGCGCAATATGGATCTGGCTGTATCCACTCACCCACGGGAAACGGGCAGGCAGGGCGCAGTGCGGATTTGGCTGTGTCCACTCACCCACGGGAGACGGGCAGGCAGGGCGCAGTGCGGATCTGGCTGTGTCCACTCACCCACGGGAGACGGGCAGGCAGGGCGCAGTGCGGATCTGGCTGTGTCCAATCACCCACGGCAGACGGGCAGGCAGGGCGCAGTGCGGATCTGGCTGTGTCCACTCACCCATGGCAGACGGTCAGGAAGGGCGCAATGCGGATCTGGCTGTGTCCACTCACCCACGGGAGACGGGCAGGCAGGGTGCAGTGTGGATCTGGCTGTGTCCACTCACCCATGGAAGACGGGCAGGCAAGGTGCACTGTGGATCTTGCTGTGACCACACACCCACGGGAGACGGGCAAAGAGGGTGCTGTGTGGATCTAGCTATGTCCACTAACCCACGGCAGACGGGCAGGCAGGGCGCAGTGCGGATCTGGCTGTGTCCACTCACCCACGGCAGAGGGTCAGGCAGGGCGCAGAGCGGATCTGGCTGTGTCCACTCACCCACGGGAGACGGGCAGGCAAGGCGCAGTGTGGATCTGTCTGTGTCCACTTACCCACGGGTGACGGGTACAGAGGGTGCTGTGTGGATCTGGCTATGTTACTGACCCATGGCAGACGGGCAGGCAGGGCGTAGTGCGGATCTGGCTGTGTCCACTCACCCACAGCAGACGGTCAGGCAGGGCGCAGTGCGGATCTGGCTGTGTCCACTCACCCACGGGAGACGGGCAGGCAGGACCCAGTGCGGATCTGGCTGTGTCCACTCACCCACGGCAGACGAATAGGCAGGGCGCAGTGCGGATCTGGCTGTGTCCACTCACCCACGGGAGACGGGCAGGCAAAGCGCAGTGTGGATCTGGCTGTGTCCACTCACCCAAGGGAGACGGGCAGAGAGGGTGCCGTGTGGATCTGGCTATGTCCACTGACCCACGGCAGACGGGCCGGCAGGGCGCAGTGCAGATTAGGCTGTGTCCCCTCACCTTCGGCAGACAGTCAGGCAGGGCGCAGTACGGAATTGGCTATGTCCACTCACCCACGGGAGAAGGGCAGGCAGGGCGCAGTGCGGATCTGGCTGTGTCCACTCACCAATGGGAGACGGGCATGCAAGGCGCAATGTGGATCTAGCTGTGTCCACACTCCCACGAGAGACGGGCAGAGAGGGTGCTGTGTGGATCTGGCTATGTCCACTGACCCACGGCAGACGGGCAGGCAGGGCGCAGTGCGGATCTGGCTGTGTCCAATCAACCATGGCAGACGGGCAGGCAGGGCGCAGTGCGGATAAGGCTGTGTCCACTCACCCACGGGAGATGGGCAAGTAAGGCGCACTGTGGATCTGCCTGTGTCCACTCACCCACGGCAGACTGGCAGGCAGGGCGCAGTGCGCATCTGGCTGTGTCCACTCACCCACAGGAGACGGGTAGGCAAAGCGCAGTGTGGATCTGGCTGTGTCCACTCACCCACCGGAGACTGGCAGAGAGGGTGCTGTGTGCATCTGGCTATGTCCACTGACCCACGGCAGACGGGCAGGCAGGGCGCAGTGCGGATTAGGCTGTGTCCCCTCACCCACGGCAGACGGTCAGGCAGGGCGCAGTGCGGATATGGCTGTGTCCACTCACCCACAGGAGACGGGTAGGCAGGGCGCAGTGCGGATCTGGCTGTGTCCACTCACCCACGGCAGACGGGCAGGCAGGGCGCAGTGCGGATCTGGCTGTATCCACTCACCCTAGGGAGACGGGCAGGCAAGGCGCAGTGTGGATCTGGCTGTGTCCACTCACCCACGGTGGACGGGCAGAGAGGGTGCTGTGTGGATCTGGCTATGTCCACTGACCCACGGCAGACAGGCAGGCAGGGCGCAGTGAAGATCTGGCTGTGTCCACTCACCCACGGCAGACGGGTAGGCAGGGCACAGTGCGGATATGGCTGTGTCCACTCACCTACGGGAGACGGGCAGGCAAGGCGCACTGTGGATCTGGCTGTGTCCACTCACCCACGGCAGACGGGCAGGCAGGGCGCAGTGCGGAACTGGCTGTGTCCACTCACCCACGGGAGACGGGCAGAGAGGGTGCTGTGTGGATCTGGCTATGTCCAATGACCCACGGCAGACGGGCAGGCAGGGCGGTGTGTGGATATGGCTGTGTCCACTCACCCATGGCAGACGGTCAGGAAGGGCGCAATGCGGATCTGGCTGTGTCCACTCACCCACGGGAGACGGGCAGGCAGGGTGCAGTGTGGATCTGGCTGTGTCCACTCACCCACGGGAGACAGGCAGGCAAAGTGCACTGTGGATCTTGCTGTGACCACACACCCACGGGAGACGGGCAGAGAGGGTGCTGTGTGGATCTAGCTATGTCCACTAACCCACGGCAGACGGGCAGGCAGGGCGCAGTGCGGATCTGGCTGTGTCCACTCACCCACGTCAGAGGGTCAGGCAGGGCGCAGTGCGGATCTGGCTGTGTCCACTCACCCACGGGAGACGGTCAGGCAAGGCGCAGTGTGGATCTGGCTGTGTCCACTTACCCACGGGTGACGGGTACAGAGAATGCTGTGTGGATCTGGCTATGTTACTGACCCATGGCAGACGGGCAGGCAGGGCGCAGTGCGGATCTGGGTGTGTCCACTCACCCACGGCAGACGGTCAGGCAGGGCGCAGTGCGGATCTGGCTGTGTCCACTCACCCACGGGAGACGGGCAGGCAGGACCCAGTGCGGATCTGGCTGTGTCCACTCACCCACGGCAGACGAATAGGCAGGGCGCAGTGCGGATCTGGCTGTGTCCACTCACCCACGGGAGACGGGCAGGCAAAGCGCAGTGTGGATCTGGCTGTGTCCACTCACCCAAGGGAGACGGGCAGAGAGGGTGCCGTGTGGATCTGGCTATGTCCACTGACCCACGGCAGACGGGCCGGCAGGGCGCAGTGCAGATTTGGCTGTGTCCCCTCACCTTCGGCAGACAGTCAGGCAGGGCGCAGTACGGAATTGGCTATGTCCACTCACCCACGGGAGAAGGGCAGGCAGGGCGCAGTGCGGATCTGGCTGTGTCCACTCACCAATGGGAGACGGGCATGCAAGGCGCAATGTGGATCTAGCTGTGTCCACACTCCCACGAGAGACGGGCAGAGAGGGTGCTGTGTGGATCTGGCTATGTCCACTGACCCACGGCAGACGGGCAGGCAGGGCGCAGTGCGGATCTGGCTGTGTCCAATCAACCATGGAAGACGGGCAGGCAGGGCGCAGTGCGGATAAGGCTGTGTCCACTCACCCACGGGAGATGGGCAAGTAAGGCGCACTGTGGATCTGCCTGTGTCCACTCACCCACGGCAGACTGGCAGGCAGGGCGCAGTGCGCATCTGGCTGTATCCACTCACCCACAGGAGACGGGTAGGCAAAGCGCAGTGTGGATCTGGCTGTGTCCACTCACCCACCGGAGACTGGCAGAGAGGGTGCTGTGTGCATCTGGCTATGTCCACTGACCCACGGCAGACGGGCAGGCAGGGCGCAGTGCGGATTAGGCTGTGTCCCCTCACCCACGGCAGACGGTCAGGCAGGGCGCAGTGCGGATATGGCTGTGACCACTCACCCACAGGAGACGGGTAGGCAGGGCGCAGTGCGGATCTGGCTGTGTCCACTCACCCACGGCAGACGGGCAGGCAGGGCGCAGTGCGGATCTGGCTGTATCCACTCACCCTAGGGAGACGGGCAGGCAAGGCGCAGTGTGGATCTGGCTGTGTCCACTCACCCACGGGGGACGGGCAGAGAGGGTGCTGTGTGGATCTGGCTATGTCCACTGACCCACGGCAGACAGGCAGGCAGGGCGCAGTGAAGATCTGGCTGTGTCCACTCACCCACGGCAGACGGGTAGGCAGGGCACAGTGCGGATATGGCTGTGTCCACTCACCCACGGGAGACGGGCAGGCAAGGCGCACTGTGGATCTGGCTGTGTCCACTGACCCACGGTAGACGGGCAGGCAGGGCGCAGTGCGGAACTGGCTGTGTCCACTCACCCACGGGAGACGGGCAGAGAGGGTGCTGTGTGGATCTGGCTATGTCCAATGACCCACGGCAGACGGGCAGGCAGGGCGGTGTGTGGATATGGCTGTGTCCACTCACCCATGGCAGACGGTCAGGAAGGGCGCAATGCGGATCTGGCTGTGTCCACTCACCCACGGGAGACGGGCAGGCAGGGTGCAGTGTGGATCTGGCTGTGTCCACTCACCCACGGGAGACCGGCAGGCAAAGTGCACTGTGGATCTTGCTGTGACCACACACCCACGGGAGACGGGCAGAGAGGGTGCTGTGTGGATCTAGCTATGTCCACTAACCCACGGCAGACGGGCAGGCAGGGCGCAGTGCGGATCTGGCTGTGTCCACTCACCCACGGGAGACGGTCAGGCAAGGCGCAGTGTGGATCTGGCTGTGTCCACTTACCCACGGGTGACGGGTACAGAGGGTGCTGTGTGGATCTGGCTATGTTACTGACCCATGGCAGACGGGCAGGCAGGGCGCAGTGCGGATCTGGGTGTGTCCACTCACCCACGGCAGACGGTCAGGCAGGGCGCAGTGCGGATATGGCTGTGTCCACTCACCCACGGGAGACGGGCAGGCAGGACCCAGTGCGGATCTGGCTGTGTCCACTCACCCACGGCAGACTGGCAGGCAGGGCGCAGTGCGGATCTGGCTGTGTCCACTCACCCACGGGAGACGAGTAGGCAAAGCGCAGTGTGGATCTGGCTGTGTCCACTCACCCATGGGACATTGGCAGAAAGAGTGCTGTGTGGATCTGGCTATGTCCACTAACCCACGGCACACGGGCAGGCAGGGCGCAGTGTGGATCTGGCTGTGTCCCCTCACCCACGGCAGACGGTCAGGCAGGGTGCAGTGCGGAATTGGCTGTGTCCACTCACCCACGGGGGACAAGTATGCAAGGCGCAGTGTGGATCTGGCTGTGTCCACTCACCCACGAGAGACGGTCAGAGAGGGTGCTGTGTGGATCTGGCTATGTCCACTGACCCACGGCAGACGGGCAGGCAGGGCGCAGTGCGGATCTGGCTGTGTCCACTCACCCACGGCAGACGGGCAGGCAGGGCGCAGTGCGAATCTGGCGGTGTCCACTCACCCACGGGAGACGGGCAGGCATGGCCCAATGCGGATCTGGCTGTGTCCACTCTCCAACGGGAGACGGGCAGGCAGGGCGCAGTGCGGAACTGGCTGTGTCCACTCTCCCACGGCAGATGGGCAGGCAGGGCGCAGTGCGGATCTGGCTGTGTTCACTCTCCCACAGAGGACGGGCAGGCAGGGCGCAGTGCGGATCTGGCTGTGCCACTCTCCTACGGCAGACAGGCAGGCAGGGCGCAGTGCGGATCTGGCTGTGTCCACTCACCGACGAGAGACGGGCAGGGAGGGCGCAGTGCGGATCTGGCTGTGTCCACTCACCCAAGGGAGACGGGCAGGCAAGGCGCAGTGTGGATCTGGCTGTGTCCACTCACACACGGGAGACGGGCAGAGAGGGTGCTGTGTCGTCTGGCTATGTCCACTGACCGACGGCAGAAGGGCAGCCAGGGCGCAGTGCGGATCTGGCTGTGTCCCCTCAACGACAGCAGACGGTCAGGCAGGGCGCAGTGCGGATCTGGCTGTGTCCACTCACCCACGGGACACGGGCAGTCAGGGCGCAGTGCGGATCTGGCTTTGTCCACTCACCCACGGCAGACGGGCAGGCAGGGCGCAGTACGGATCTGGCTGTGTCCACTCACCCATGTAAGACGGGCAGACAAGGCGCAGTGTGGATCTGGCTGTGTCCACTCAACCACGGGAGACTGGCAGAAAGGGTGCTGTGAGGATCTGGCTATGTCCACTGACCCACGGCAGACGGGCAGGCAGGGCGCAGTGCGGATCTGGCTGTGTCCACTCACCCACGGCAGTCGGGCAGGCAGGGCGCAGTGCGGAATTGGCTGTGTCCACTCACCCATGGGAGACGGGCAGGTAAGGCGCAGTGTGGACATGGCTGTGTCCACTCACCCACGGGAGACGGGCAGAGAGGGTGCTGTGTGGATCTGGCTATGTACACTGACCCACGGCAGACGGGCAGGCAGGGCGCAGTGCGGATCTGGCTGTGTCCACTCACCCACGGCAGACGGTCAGGTAGGGCGCAGTGCGGATCTGGCTGTGTCCACTCACCCACGGGAGACGAGTAGGCAAGGCACAGTGAGGATCTGGCTGTGTCCACTCACCCACGAGAGACGGGCAGAGAGGGTGCTGCGTGGATCTGGCTATGTCCACTGACCCACGGCAGACGGGCAAGCAGGGCGCAGTGCGGATATGGCTGTGTCCACTCACCCACGGCAGACGGTCAGGCAGGGCGCAGTGCAGATCTGGCTGTGTCCAGTCACCCACGGGAGACGGGTAGGCAAGGCGCAGTGAGGACCTGGCTGTGTCCACTCACCCACGGGAGACGGGCAGAGAGGGTGCTGCGTGGATCTGGCTATGTCCAATGACCCACGGCAGACGGGCAGGCAGGGCGCAGTGCGGATCTGGCTGTGTCCACTCACCCACGAAAGACGGGCAGGCAGGGCACAGTGCGGATCTGGCTGTGTCCACTCACCCACGGGAGACGGTCAAGCAAGGCGCAGTTTGGATCTTGCTTTGTCCACTCACCCACGGGAGACGGGCAAGCGGTTGCTGTGTGGATCTGGCTACGTACACTGACCCATGGCAGACGGGCAGGCAGGGCGCAATGCGGATCTGGCTGTGTCCACTAACCCACGGGAGACGGGCAGGCAGGGTGCAGTGTGAATCTGGCTGTGTCCACTCACCCACGGGAGACGGGCAGGCAAGGTGCACTGTGGATCTTGCTGTGACCACACACCCACGGGAGACGGGCAGAGAGGGTGCTGTGTGGATCTAGCTATGTCCACTAACCCTCGGCAGACGGGCAGGCAGGGCGCAGTGCAGATCTGGCTGTGTTAACTCACCCACGGCAGACGGGCAGGCAGGGCGCAGTGCGGATCTGGCTGTGTCCACTCACCCACGGGAGACGGGTAGGCAAAGCGTAGAGTGGATCTGGCTGTGTTAACTCACACACGGCAGACGGGCAGGCAGGGCGCAGTGCGGATCTGGCTGTGTCCACTCACCCACGGGAGACGGGCAGGCAAGGCGCAGTGTGGATCTGGCTGTGTCCACTCACCCACGGGAGACGGGCAGAGAGGGTGCTGTGTGGATCTGGCTATGTACACTGTCCCACGGCACACGGGCAGGCAGGGCGCAATGCGGATCTGGCTGTGTCCCCTCACCCACGGCAGACGGTCAGGCAGGGCGCAATATGGATCTGGCTGTATCCACTCACCCACGGGAAACGGGCAGGCAGGGCGCAGTGCGGATTTGGCTGTGTCCACTCACCCACGGGAGACGGGCAGGCAGGGCGCAGTGCGGATCTGGCTGTGTCCACTCACCCACGGGAGACGGGCAGGCAGGGCGCAGTGCGGATCTGGCTGTGTCCAATCACCCACGGCAGACGGGCAGGCAGGGCGCAGTGCGGATCTGGCTGTGTCCACTCACCCACGGCAGACGGTCAGGAAGGGCGCAATGCGGATCTGGCTGTGTCCACTCACCCACGGGAGACGGGCAGGCAGGGTGCAGTGTGGATCTGGCTGTGTCCACTCACCCACGGAAGACGGGCAGGCAAGGTGCACTGTGGATCTTGCTGTGACCACACACCCACGGCAGAGGGTCAGGCAGGGCGCAGAGCGGATCTGGCTGTGTCCAGTCATCCACGGCAGACGGGCAGGTAGGTCCCAGTGCAGATCTGGCTGTGTCCACTCACCCACGGGAGACGGGCAGGCAGGGTGCAGTGTGGATCTGGCTGTGTCCACTCACCCACGGAAGACGGGCAGGCAAGGTGCACTGTGGATCTTGCTGTGACCACACACCCACGGGAGACGGACAAAGAGGGTGCTGTGTGGATCTAGCTATGTCCACTAACCCACGGCAGACGGGCAGGCAGGGCGCAGTGCGGATCTGGCTGTGTCCACTCACATACGGCAGAGGGTCAGGCAGGGCGCAGAGCGGATCTGGCTGTGTCCACTCACCCACGGGAGACGGGCAGGCAAGGCGCAGTGTGGATCTGTCTGTGTCCACTTACCCACGGGTGACGGGTACAGAGGGTGCTGTGTGGATCTGGCTAAGTTACTGACCCATGGCAGACGGGCAGGCAGGGCGTAGTGCGGATCTGGCTGTGTCCACTCACCCACAGCAGACGGTCAGGCAGGGCGCAGTGCGGATCTGGCTGTGTCCACTCACCCACGGGAGACGGGCAGGCAGGACCCAGTGCGGATCTGGCTGTGTCCACTCACCCACGGCAGACGAATAGGCAGGGCGCAGTGCGGATCTGGCTGTGTCCACTCACCCACGGGAGACGGGCAGGCAAAGCGCAGTGTGGATCTGGCTGTGTCCACTCACCCAAGGGAGACGGGCAGAGAGGGTGCCGTGTGGATCTGGCTATGTCCACTGACCCACGGCAGACGGGCAGGCAGGGCGCAGTGCAGATTAGGCTGTGTCCCCTCACCTTCGGCAGACAGTCAGGCAGGGCGCAGTACGGAATTGGCTATGTCCACTCACCCACGGGAGAAGGGCAGGCAGGGCGCAGTGCGGATCTGGCTGTGTCCACTCACCCACGGGAGACGGGCAGGCAGGGCGCAGTGCGGATCTGGCTGTGTCCACTCACCCACGGCAGACGGGCAGACAGGGCGCAGTGCGGATCGGGCTGTGTCCACTCACCCATGGGAGACGGGCAGGCAAGGCGCAGTGTGGATCTGGCTGTGTCCACTCACCCACGGGAGACGGGAAGAGAGGGTGCTGTGTGGATCTGGCTATGTCCACTAACCCACGGCAGACGGGCAGGCAGGGCGCACTGTGGATCTGGATGTGTCCACTCACCCAAGGCAGACGGGCAGGCAGGGCGCAGTGCGGATCTGGCTGTGTCCACTCACGCACGGGAGACGGGCAGAGAGGGAGCTGTGTGGATCTAGCTATGTCCACTGACCCCCGGCACACGGGCAGGCAGGGCGCAGTGCGGATCTGGCTGTGTTAACTCACCCACGGCAGACAGGCAGGCAGGGCGCAGTGCGGATCTGGCTTTGTCCACTCACCCACGGGAGACAGGTAGGCAAAGCGCAGTGTGGATCTGGCTGTGTCCACTCACCCATGGGAGACGGGCATAGAGGGTGCCGTGTGGATCTGGCTATGTCCACTGACCCACGGCAGATGGGCAGGCAGGGCGCACTGCGTATCTGGCTGTGTCCCCTCACCCACGGCAGACAGGCAGGGCGCAGTGCGGAATTGGCTGTGTCCACTCACCCACGGGGGACAAGTATGCAAGGCTCAGTGTGGATCTGGCTGTGTCCACTCACCCACGGGAGACGGGCAGAGAGTGTCCTGTGAGGAACTGGCTATGTCCACTGACCCACGGCAGACGGGCAGGCAGGGCGCAGTGCGGATCTGGCTGTGTCCCCTCACCGATGGCAGACGGGCAGGCAGGGCGCAGTGCGGATCTGGGTGTGTCCAATCACCCACGGCAGACGGGCAGGCAGGGCGCAGTGCGGATCTGGCTGTGTCCACTCACCCACGGCAGACTGGCAGGCAGGGCGCAGTGCGGATCTGGCTGTGTCCACTCACCCACGGCAGACGGTCAGGTAGGGCGCAGTGCGGATCTGGCTGTGTCCACTCACCCACGGGAGACGAGTAGGCAAGGCACAGTGAGGATCTGGCTGTGTCCACTCACCCACGAGAGACGGGCAGAGAGGGTGCTGCGTGGATCTGGCTATGTCCACTGACCCACGGCAGACGGGCAAGCAGGGCGCAGTGCGGATATGGCTGTGTCCACTCACCCACGGCAGACGGTCAGGCAGGGCGCAGTGCAGATCTGGCTGTGTCCAGTCACCCACGGGAGACGGGTAGGCAAGGCGCAGTGAGGACCTGGCTGTGTCCACTCACCCACGGGAGACGGGCAGAGAGGGTGCTGCGTGGATCTGGCTATGTCCAATGACCCACGGCAGACGGGCAGGCAGGGCGCAGTGCGGATCTGGCTGTGTCCACTCACCCACGGAAGACGGGCAGGCAGGGCACAGTGCGGATCTGGCTGTGTCCACTCACCCACGGGAGACGGTCAAGCAAGGCGCAGTTTGGATCTGGCTTTGTCCACTCACCCACGGGAGACGGGCAAGCGGTTGCTGTGTGGATCTGGCTACGTACACTGACCCATGGCAGACGGGCAGGCAGGGCGCAATGCGGATCTGGCTGTGTCCACTCACCCACGGGAGACGGGCAGGCAGGGTGCAGTGTGAATCTGGCTGTGTCCACTCACCCACGGGAGACGGGCAGGCAAGGTGCACTGTGGATCTTGCTGTGACCACACACCCACGGGAGACGGGCAGAGAGGGTGCTGTGTGGATCTAGCTATGTCCACTAACCCTCGGCAGACGGGCAGGCAGGGCGCAGTGCAGATCTGGCTGTGTTAACTCACCCACGGCAGACGGGCAGGCAGGGCGCAGTGCGGATCTGGCTGTGTCCACTCACCCACGGGAGACGGGTAGGCAAAGCGTAGAGTGGATCTGGCTGTGTTAACTCACACACGGCAGACGGGCAGGCAGGGCGCAGTGCGGATCTGGCTGTGTCCACTCACCCACGGGAGACGGGCAGGCAAGGCGCAGTGTGGATCTGGCTGTGTCCACTCACCCACGGGAGACGGGCAGAGAGGGTGCTGTGTGGATCTGGCTATGTACACTGTCCCACGGCACACGGGCAGGCAGGGCGCAATGCGGATCTGGCTGTGTCCCCTCACCCACGGCAGACGGTCAGGCAGGGCGCAATATGGATCTGGCTGTATCCACTCACCCACGGGAAACGGGCAGGCAGGGCGCAGTGCGGATTTGGCTGTGTCCACTCACCCACGGGAGACGGGCAGGCAGGGCGCAGTGCGGATCTGGCTGTGTCCACTCACCCACGGGAGACGGGCAGGCAGGGCGCAGTGCGGATCTGGCTGTGTCCAATCACCCACGGCAGACGGGCAGGCAGGGCGCAGTGCGGATCTGGCTGTGTCCACTCACCCACGGCAGACGGTCAGGAAGGGCGCAATGCGGATCTGGCTGTGTCCACTCACCCACGGGAGACGGGCAGGCAGGGTGCAGTGTGGATCTGGCTGTGTCCACTCACCCACGGAAGACGGGCAGGCAAGGTGCACTGTGGATCTTGCTGTGACCACACACCCACGGCAGAGGGTCAGGCAGGGCGCAGAGTGGATCTGGCTGTGTCCAGTCATCCACGGCAGACGGGCAGGTAGGTCCCAGTGCAGATCTGGCTGTGTCCACTCACCCACGGGAGACGGGCAGGCAGGGTGCAGTGTGGATCTGGCTGTGTCCACTCACCCACGGAAGACGGGCAGGCAAGGTGCACTGTGGATCTTGCTGTGACCACACACCCACGGGAGACGGGCAAAGAGGGTGCTGTGTGGATCTAGCTATGTCCACTAACCCACGGCAGACTGGCAGGCAGGGCGCAGTGCGGATCTGGCTGTGTCCACTCACCCACGGCAGACGGTCAGGTAGGGCGCAGTGCGGATCTGGCTGTGTCCACTCACCCACGGGAGACGAGTAGGCAAGGCACAGTGAGGATCTGGCTGTGTCCACTCACCCACGAGAGACGGGCAGAGAGGGTGCTGCGTGGATCTGGCTATGTCCACTGACCCACGGCAGACGGGCAAGCAGGGCGCAGTGCGGATATGGCTGTGTCCACTCACCCACGGCAGACGGTCAGGCAGGGCGCAGTGCAGATCTGGCTGTGTCCAGTCACCCACGGGAGACGGGTAGGCAAGGCGCAGTGAGGACCTGGCTGTGTCCACTCACCCACGGGAGACGGGCAGAGAGGGTGCTGCGTGGATCTGGCTATGTCCAATGACCCACGGCAGACGGGCAGGCAGGGCGCAGTGCGGATCTGGCTGTGTCCACTCACCCACGGAAGACGGGCAGGCAGGGCACAGTGCGGATCTGGCTGTGTCCACTCACCCACGGGAGACGGTCAAGCAAGGCGCAGTTTGGATCTGGCTTTGTCCACTCACCCACGGGAGACGGGCAAGCGGTTGCTGTGTGGATCTGGCTACGTACACTGACCCATGGCAGACGGGCAGGCAGGGCGCAATGCGGATCTGGCTGTGTCCACTCACCCACGGGAGACGGGCAGGCAGGGTGCAGTGTGAATCTGGCTGTGTCCACTCACCCACGGGAGACGGGCAGGCAAGGTGCACTGTGGATCTTGCTGTGACCACACACCCACGGGAGACGGGCAGAGAGGGTGCTGTGTGGATCTAGCTATGTCCACTAACCCTCGGCAGACGGGCAGGCAGGGCGCAGTGCAGATCTGGCTGTGTTAACTCACCCACGGCAGACGGGCAGGCAGGGCGCAGTGCGGATCTGGCTGTGTCCACTCACCCACGGGAGACGGGTAGGCAAAGCGTAGAGTGGATCTGGCTGTGTTAACTCACACACGGCAGACGGGCAGGCAGGGCGCAGTGCGGATCTGGCTGTGTCCACTCACCCACGGGAGACGGGCAGGCAAGGCGCAGTGTGGATCTGGCTGTGTCCACTCACCCACGGGAGACGGGCAGAGAGGGTGCTGTGTGGATCTGGCTATGTACACTGTCCCACGGCACACGGGCAGGCAGGGCGCAATGCGGATCTGGCTGTGTCCCCTCACCCACGGCAGACGGTCAGGCAGGGCGCAATATGGATCTGGCTGTATCCACTCACCCACGGGAAACGGGCAGGCAGGGCGCAGTGCGGATGTGGCTGTGTCCACTCACCCACGGGAGACGGGCAGGCAGGGCGCAGTGCGGATCTGGCTGTGTCCACTCACCCACGGGAGACGGGCAGGCAGGGCGCAGTGCGGATCTGGCTGTGTCCAATCACCCACGGCAGACGGGCAGGCAGGGCGCAGTGCGGATCTGGCTGTGTCCACTCACCCACGGCAGACGGTCAGGAAGGGCGCAATGCGGATCTGGCTGTGTCCACTCACCCACGGGAGACGGGCAGGCAGGGTGCAGTGTGGATCTGGCTGTGTCCACTCACCCACGGAAGACGGGCAGGCAAGGTGCACTGTGGATCTTGCTGTGACCACACACCCACGGCAGAGGGTCAGGCAGGGCGCAGAGCGGATCTGGCTGTGTCCAGTCATCCACGGCAGACGGGCAGGTAGGTCCCAGTGCAGATCTGGCTGTGTCCACTCACCCACGGGAGACGGGCAGGCAGGGTGCAGTGTGGATCTGGCTGTGTCCACTCACCCACGGAAGACGGGCAGGCAAGGTGCACTGTGGATCTTGCTGTGACCACACACCCACGGGAGACGGGCAAAGAGGGTGCTGTGTGGATCTAGCTATGTCCACTAACCCACGGCAGACGGGCAGGCAGGGCGCAGTGCGGATCTGGCTGTGTCCACTCACATACGGCAGAGGGTCAGGCAGGGCGCAGAGCGGATCTGGCTGTGTCCACTCACCCACGGGAGACGGGCAGGCAAGGCGCAGTGTGGATCTGTCTGTGTCCACTTACCCACGGGTGACGGGTACAGAGGGTGCTGTGTGGATCTGGCTAAGTTACTGACCCATGGCAGACGGGCAGGCAGGGCGTAGTGCGGATCTGGCTGTGTCCACTCACCCACAGCAGACGGTCAGGCAGGGCGCAGTGCGGATCTGGCTGTGTCCACTCACCCACGGGAGACGGGCAGGCAGGACCCAGTGCGGATCTGGCTGTGTCCACTCACCCACGGCAGACGAATAGGCAGGGCGCAGTGCGGATCTGGCTGTGTCCACTCACCCACGGGAGACGGGCAGGCAAAGCGCAGTGTGGATCTGGCTGTGTCCACTCACCCAAGGGAGACGGGCAGAGAGGGTGCCGTGTGGATCTGGCTATGTCCACTGACCCACGGCAGACGGGCAGGCAGGGCGCAGTGCAGATTAGGCTGTGTCCCCTCACCTTCGGCAGACAGTCAGGCAGGGCGCAGTACGGAATTGGCTATGTCCACTCACCCACGGGAGAAGGGCAGGCAGGGCGCAGTGCGGATCTGGCTGTGTCCACTCACCCACGGGAGACGGGCAGGCAGGGCGCAGTGCGGATCTGGCTGTGTCCACTCACCCACGGCAGACGGGCAGACAGGGCGCAGTGCGGATCGGGCTGTGTCCACTCACCCATGGGAGACGGGCAGGCAAGGCGCAGTGTGGATCTGGCTGTGTCCACTCACCCACGGGAGACGGGAAGAGAGGGTGCTGTGTGGATCTGGCTATGTCCACTAACCCACGGCAGACGGGCAGGCAGGGCGCACTGTGGATCTGGATGTGTCCACTCACCCAAGGCAGACGGGCAGGCAGGGCGCAGTGCGGATCTGGCTGTGTCCACTCACGCACGGGAGACGGGCAGAGAGGGAGCTGTGTGGATCTAGCTATGTCCACTGACCCCCGGCACACGGGCAGGCAGGGCGCAGTGCGGATCTGGCTGTGTTAACTCACCCACGGCAGACAGGCAGGCAGGGCGCAGTGCGGATCTGGCTTTGTCCACTCACCCACGGGAGACAGGTAGGCAAAGCGCAGTGTGGATCTGGCTGTGTCCACTCACCCATGGGAGACGGGCATAGAGGGTGCCGTGTGGATCTGGCTATGTCCACTGACCCACGGCAGATGGGCAGGCAGGGCGCACTGCGTATCTGGCTGTGTCCCCTCACCCACGGCAGACAGGCAGGGCGCAGTGCGGAATTGGCTGTGTCCACTCACCCACGGGGGACAAGTATGCAAGGCTCAGTGTGGATCTGGCTGTGTCCACTCACCCACGGGAGACGGGCAGAGAGTGTCCTGTGAGGAACTGGCTATGTTCACTGACCCACGGCAGACGGGCAGGCAGGGCGCAGTGCGGATCTGGCTGTGTCCCCTCACCGATGGCAGACGGGCAGGCAGGGCGCAGTGCGGATCTGGGTGTGTCCAATCACCCACGGCAGACGGGCAGGCAGGGCGCAGTGCGGATCTGGCTGTGTCCACTCACCCACGGCAGACTGGCAGGCAGGGCGCAGTGCGGATCTGGCTGTGTCCACTCACCAATGGGAGACGGGCATGCAAGGCGCAATGTGGATCTAGCTGTGTCCACACTCCCACGAGAGACGGGCAGAGAGGGTGCTGTGTGGATCTGGCTATGTCCACTGACCCACGGCAGATGGGCAGGCAGGGCGCAGTGCGGATCAGGCTGTGTCCAATCAACCATGGCAGACGGGCAGGCAGGGCGCAGTGCGGATAAGGCTGTGTCCACTCACCCACGGGAGATGGGCAAGTAAGGCGCACTGTGGATCTGTCTGTGTCCACTCACCCACGGCAGACTGGCAGGCAGGGCGCAGTGCGCATCTGGCTGTGTCCACTCACCCACAGGAGACGGGTAGGCAAAGCGCAGTGTGGATCTGGCTGTGTCCACTCACCCACCGGAGACTGGCAGAGAGGGTGCTGTGTGCATATGGCTATGTCCACTGACCCACGGCAGACGGGCAAGCAGGGCGCAGTGCGGATTAGGCTGTGTCCCCTCACCCACGGCAGACGGTCAGGCAGGGCGCAGTGCGGATATGGCTGTGTCCACTCACCCACAGGAGACCGGTAGGCAGGGCGCAGTGCGGATCTGGCTGTGTCCACTCACTCACGGGAGACGGGCAGAGAGAGCGCTGTGAGGATCTGGCTAGGTCCACTGACCCACGGCAGACGGGCAGTCAGGGCGCGGTCCGGATCTGACGGTGTCCACTCACCCACGGCAGACGGGCAGGCAGGGCGCAGTGCGGATCTGGCTGTGTCCACTCACCCACGGGAGACGGTCAGGAAGGCGCAGTGCGGATCTGGCTGTGTCCACTCACACACGGTAGACGGGTAGGCAAGGCGCACTGTTGATCTGGCTGTGTCCACTGACCCAGGGGAGTCGGGAGGAGAGGGTGTTGTGTGGATCTGGCTATGTCCACTGACCCACAGCAGACGGGCAGGCAGGGCGCAGTGCGGATCTGGCTGTGTCCACTCACCCACGGCAGTTGGGCAGGCAGGGCGCAGTGCGGATCTGGCTGTGTCCACTCACCCACGGGAGACGGGCAGGCAAGGCGCAGTGTGGATCTGGCTGTGTCCACTCACCCACGGGAGACGGGCAGAGAGGGTGCTGTGTGGATCTGGCTATGTCCACTGACCCACGGCAGACGGGCAGGCAGGCACAGTGCGGATATGGCTGTGTCCACTCACCCACGGCACACGGTCAGGCAGGGCTCAGTGCGGATCTGGCTGTGTCCACTCACCCACTGGAGACGGGCAGGCAGGGCGCAGTGCGGATCTTGCTGTGTCCACTCACCCACGGGAGACGGGCCGGCAGGGCGCAGGGCGGATCTGGCTGTGTTCACTCACACACGGAAGACGGGCAGGCAAGGCGCAGTGTGGATCTGGCTGTGTCCACTTATCCACAGGAGACGGGCAGAGAGGGTGCTGTGTGGATCTGGCTATGTCCACTGACCCACGGCAGACGGGAAGGCAGGGCGCATTGCGGATCTGGCTATGTCCACTCACCCACGGGACACGGGCAGAGAGTGTGCTGTGTGGATCTGGCTATGTCCACTGACCCACGGCAGACGGGCAGGCCGGGCGCAGTGCGGTTCTGGCTGTTTCCAATCACCCACGGCATACGGGCAGGCAGGGAGCAGTGCGGATCTGGCTGTGTCGCCTCACCCACGGGAGACGGGCATGCAGGGCGCAGTGTGGATCTGGCTGTGTCCACTCACCCACGGGAGACGGGCAGAGATGGTGCTGTGTGGATCTGGCTATGTCCACTGACCCACGGCAGACGGGCAGGCAGGGCTCAGTGCGGATCTGGCTGTGTCCACTAACCCACGGCAGACGGTCAGGCAGTGCTCAGTGCGGATCTGGCTGTGTCCACTCACCCACGGGAGACGGGCAGGCAAGGCGCAGTGCGGATCTGGCTGTGTCCACTCACCCACGGGAGACGGGCCGGCAGGGCGCCTTGCAGATCTGGCTGTGTTCACTCACATACGGGAGACGGGCAGGCAAGGCGAAGTGTGGATCTGGCTGTGTCCACTCATCCACGGGAGACGGGCAGAGAGGGTGCTTTGTGGATCTGGCTATGTCCACTGACCCATGGCAGACGGGCAGGCAGGGCGCAGTGCGGATCTGGCTGTGTCCCCTCACCCCCGGCAGACGGTCAGGCAGGGCGCAGTGCGGATCTGGCTGTGTCCCCTCACCCCCGGCAGACGGTCAGGCAGGGCGCAGTGCGGATCTTGCTGTGTCCACTCACCCACGGGAGACGGGCCGGAAGGGCGCAGGGCGGATCTGGCTGTGTTCACTCACACACGGGAGACGGGCAGGCAAGGCGCAGTGTGGATCTGGCTGTGTCCACTTATCCACAGGAGACGGGCAGAGAGGGTGCTATGTGGATCTGGCTATGTCCACTGACCCACGGCAGACGGGAAGGCAGGGCGCATTGCGGATCTGGCTATGTCCACTCACCCACGGGACACGGGCAGAGAGTGTGCTGTGTGGATCTGGCTATGTTCACTGGCCCACAGCAGACGGGCAGGCAGGGTGCAGTGCGGATCTCCTGTGTCCACTCACAAACGGCAGACGGGCAGGCAGGGCGCAGTGCGGATCTGGCGGTGTCCACTCATCCACGGGAGACGGGCAGGCAAGGCGCAGTGTGGATCTGGCTGTGTCCACTCATCCACGGGAGACGGGCAGGCAAGGCGCAGTGTGGACCAGGCTGTGTCCACTCACCCACGGGAGACGGGCAGAGAGGGTGCTGTGTGGATCTGGCTATCCACTGACCCACGGCAGACGGGCAGGCAGGGCGCAGTGCGGATCTGGCTGTGTCCACTCACACACGGGAGACGGGTAGAGAGGGTGCGGTGCGTATCTGGCTATGTCCACTGACCCACCGCAGACGGGCAGGCAGGGCGCAGTGCGGATCTGGCTGTGTCCACTCACCCACAGGAGACGGGCAGGCAAGGAGCAGTGTGGATCTGGCTGTGTCCACTCACCCACGGGAGTCGGGCAGAGAGGGTGCCGTGAGGATCTGGCTATGTCCACTGACCCACGGCAGACGGGTAGGCAGGGCGCAGTGCGGTTCTGGCTTTGTCCACTCACCCACGGCAGACCGTCAGGCAGGGCGCAGTGCGGATCTGGCTGTGTCCACTCACCCACGGGAGACGGGCAGGCAGGGCGCAGTGTGGATATGGCTGTGTCCACTCACCCACGGGAGACGGGCAGGCAAGGCGCAGTGTGGATCTGGCTATGTCCACTCACCCACGGGAGACGGGCAGAGAGGGTGCTGTATGGATCTGGTTATGTCCACAGACCCACGGCAGACAGGCATGTAGGGCGGAGTGCGGATCTGGCTGTGTCCAATCAGCCACGGCAGACGGGCAGGCAGGGCTCAGTGCGGATCTGGCTGTGTGCACTCACCCACGGGAGACGGGTAGACAAGGCGCAGTATCGATCTGGCTGTCTCCACTCACCCACGGTAGACGGGCAGGCAGGGCGCAGTGCGGATCTGGCTGAGTCCACTCACCCACGGGAGACGGGCAGGCAAGGCGCAGTGTGGATCTGGCTGTGTCCACTCACCCACGGGAGACGGGCAAGACGGTGTTCTGTGGATCTGGCTATGTCCACTGACCCACGGCAGACGGGCAGGCAGGGCGCAGTGCAGATCTGGCTGTGTCTACTCATCCACGGCAGATGGTCAGGCAGGGCGCAGTGTGGATCTGGCTGTGTCCACTCACCCATGGGAGACGGGCGGGCAGGGCGCAGTGCCGATCTGGCTGTGTCCACTCACCCACGGGAAACGGGCAGGCAGGGCACAGTGTGGATCTGGCTGTGTCCACTCACCCACGGGACACGGGCAGAGAGTGTGCTGTGTGGATCTGGCTATGTCCACTGACCCACGGCAGATGGGCAGGCAGGGCTCAGTGCGGATCTGGCTGTGTCCAATCACCCACGGCATACAGGCAGGCAGGGAGCAGTGCGGATCTGGCTGTGTACACTCACCCACGGGAGACGGGCAGGCAGGGCGCAGTGGGGATCTGGCTGTGTCCACTCACCCACGGCAGACGGGTAGGCAGGGCGCAGTGCGGATCTGGCTGTGTACACTCACCCACGGGAGACGGGCAGGAAGGGCGCAGTGGGGATCTGGCTGTGTCCACTCACCCACGGGAGACGGGCAGAGAGGTTGCTGTGTGGATCTGGCTATCTCCACTTACACAAGGCAGACGGGCAGGCAGGGCGCAGTGTGGATCTGGCTGTGTCCCCTCACACAAGGCAGACGGTCAGGCAGGGTGCAGTGCGGATCTGGCTGTGTCCACTCACCCACGGGAGACGGGCAGGCAGGGCGCAGTGCGGATCTGGGTGTGTCCACTCACCCACGGCACACGGTCAGGCAGGGCGCAGTGCGGATCTGGCTGTGTCCACTCACCCACGGGAGATGGGCAGACAGGGCGCAGTGCGGATCTGGCTGTGTACACTAACCCACGGAAGACGGGCAGGCAGGGCGCAGTGCGGATCTGGCTGTGTACACTAACCCACGGGAGACGGGCAGGCAGGGCACAGTGCGGATCTGGCTGTGTCCACTCACCCATGGCAGACGGTCAGGCAGGGTGCAGTCGGGATCTGGCTGTGTTCACTCACCCACGGGAGACGGGCATGCAGGGCGCAGTGTGGATCTGGCTGTGTCCACTCACCCACGGGAGACGGGCAGAGAGGGTGCTGTGTGGATCTGGCTATGTCCACTGACCCACGGCAGACAGGCAGGCAGGGCGCAGTGCGGATCTGGCTATGTCCAATACCCACGACAGGTGGGCAAGCAGGGCTCAGTGTGGTTCTGGCTGTGTCCACTCACCCACGGGAGACGGGCAAGTGGGTGTTCTGTGGATCTGGCTATGTCCACTGACCCACGGCAGACGGGCAGGCAGGGCGCAGTGCAGATCTGGCTGTGTCTACTCATCCACGGCAGATGGTCAGGCAGGGCGCAGTGTGGATCTGGCTGTGTCCACTCATCCACGGGAGACGGGCAGAGAGTGTGCTGTGTGGATCTGGCTATGTCCACTGACCCACGGCAGACGGGCAGGCAGGGCGCAGTGCGGATCTGGCTGTGTCCACTCACTCACGGGAGACGGGCAGAGAGAGCGCTGTGTGGATCAGGCTAGGTCCACTGACCCACGGCAGACGGGCAGTCAGGGCGCAGTCCGGATCTGACTGTGTCCACTCACCCACGGCAGACGGGCAGGCAGGGCGCAGTGCGGATCTGGCTGTGTCCACTCACCCAAGGGAGACGGGCAGGAAGGCGCAGTGTGGATCTGGCTGTGTCCACTCACCCACAGGAGACGTGCAGAGAGGGTGCTGTGTGGATCTGGCTATGTCCACTGACCCACGGCAAATGGGCAGGCAGGGCGCAGTGCGGATCTGGCTGTGTCCACTCACCCACGGCACACGGTCAGGCAGGGCGCAGTGCGGATCTGGCTGTGTCCACTCACCCACGGGAGACGGGCAGGCAGGGCGCAGTGCGGATCTGGCTGTGTACACTCACCCACGGGAGACGGGCAGGCAGGGCGCAGTGGGGATCTGGCTGTGTCCACTCACCAACGGGAGACGGGCAGAGAGGTTGCTGTGTGGATCTGGCTATCTCCACTTACACAAGGCAGACGGGCAGGCGGTGCGCAGTGTGGATCTGGCTGTGTCCACTCACACACGGCAGACGGTCAGGCAGGGTGCAGTGCGGATCTGGCTGTGTCCACTCACCCACGGGAGACGGGCAGGCAGGGCGCAGTGCGGATCTGGGTGTGTCCACTCACCCACGGCACACGGTAAGGCAGGGCGCAGTGCGGATCTGGCTGTGTCCACTCACCCACGGGACACGGGCAGGCAGGGCGCAGTGCGGATCTGGCTGTGTACACTAACCCACGGGAGGCGGGCAGGCAGGGCACAGTGCGGATCTGGCTGTGTCCATTCACCCACGGCAGACGGTCAGGCAGGGTGCTGTCCGGATCTGGCTGTGTCCACTCACCCACGGGAGACGGGCATGCAGGGCGCAGTGTGGATCTGGCTGTGTCCACTCACCCACGGGAGACGGGCAGAGAGGGTGCTGTGTGGATCTGGCTATGTCCACTGACCCACGGCAGACGGGCAGGCAGGGCGCAGTGCGGATCTGGCTATGTCCAATACCCATGACAGATGGGCAAGCAGGGCTCAGTGTGGATCTGGCTGTGTCCACTCACCCACGGTAGACGGGTAGGCAAGGCGCACTGTTCATCTGGCTGTGTCCACTGACCCAGGGGAGACGGGCAGAGAGGGTGTTGTGTAGATCTGGCTATGTCCACTGACCCACAGCAGACGGGCTGGCATGGCGCAGTGCGGATCTGGCTATGTCCAATCACCCACGGCAGACGGGCAGGCAGGGCGCAGTGCGGATCTGGCGGTGTCCACTCACCCACGGGAGACGGGCAGGAAGGCGCAGTGTGGATCTGGCTGTGTCCACTCACCCACGGGAGACCTGCAGAGAGGGTGCTGTGTGGATCTGGCTATGTCCACTGACCCACGGCAAATGGGCAGGCAGGGCGCAGTGCCGATCTGGCTGTGTCCACTCACCCACGGCACACGGTCAGGCAGGGCGCAGTGCGGATCTGGCTGTGTCCACTCACCCACGGGTGACGGGCAGGCAGGGCACAGTGCGGATCTGGCTGTGTACACTCACCCACGGGAGACGGGCAAGCAGGGCGCAGTGGGGATCTGGCTGTGTCCACTCACCCACGGGAGACGGGCAGAGAGGTTGCTGTGTGGATCTGGCTATCTCCACTTACACAAGGCAGACGGGCAGGCAGGGTGCAGTGCGGATCTGGCTGTGTCCACTCACCCACGGGAGACGGGCAGGCAGGGCGCAGTGCGGATCTGGGTGTGTCCACTCACCCACGGCACACGGTCAGGCAGGGCGCAGTGCGGATCTGGCTGTGTCCACTCACCCACGGGAGATGGGCAGGCAGGGCGCAGTGCGGATCTGGCTGTGTATACTAACCCACGGAAGACGGGCAGGCAGGGCTCAGTGCGGATCTGGCTGTGTACACTAACCCACGGGAGACGGACAGGCAGGGCACAGTGCGGATCTGGCTGTGTCCACTCACCCACGGCAGACGGTCAGGCAGGGTGCAGTCCGGATCTGGCTGTGTCCACTCACCCACGGGAGACGGGCAGGCAGGGCGCAGTGCGGATCTGGCTGTGTACACTCACCCACGGGTGACGGGCATGCAGGGCGCAGTGTGGATCTGGCTGTGTACACTCACCCACGGGAGACGGGCAGAGAGGGTGCTGTGTGGATCTTGCTATGTCCACTGACCCACGGCAGATGGGCAGGCAGGGCGCAGTGCGGATATGGCTATGTCCAATACCCACGACAGATGGGCAAGCAGGGCTCAGTGTGGATCTGGCTGTGTCCACTCACCCATGGTAGACGGGTAGGCAAGGCGCACTGTTGATCTGGCTGTGTCCACTGACCCAGGGGAGACGGGCAGAGAGGCTGTTGTGTGGATCTGGCTGTGTCCACTCACCCACGGCAGACGGCCAGGTAGGGCGCAGTGCGGATATGGCTGTGTCCACTCACCCACGGCACACGGTCAGGCAGGGCTCAGTGCGGATCTGGCTGTGTCCACTCACCCACTGGAGACGGGCAGGCAGGGCGCAGTGCGGATCTTGCTGTGTCCACTCACCCACGGGAGACGGGCCGGCAGGGCGCATGGCGGATCTGGCTGTGTTCACTCACACACGGGAGACGGGCAGGCAAGGCGCAGTGTGGATCTGGCTGTGTCCACTTATCCACAGGAGACGGGCAGAGAGGGTGCTGTGTGGATCTGCTATGTCCACTGACCCACGGCAGACGGGCAGGTCGGGCGCACTGCGGTTCTGGCTGTTTCCAATCACCCACGGCATACGGGCAGGCAGGGAGCAGTGTGGATCTGGCTGTGTCGCCTCACCCACGGCAGACGGTCAGGCAGGGAGCAGTGCGGATCTGGCTGTGTCCACTCACCCACGGGAGACGGGCAGAGAGAGCGCTGTGTGGATCTGGCTAAGTCCACTGACCCACGGCAGACGGGCAGTCAGGGCGCAGTCCGTATCTGACTGTGTCCACTCACCCACGGCAGACGGGCAGGCAGGGCGCAGTGCGGATCTGGCTGTGTCCACTCACCCACGGGAGACGGGCAGGAAGGCGCAGTGTGGATCTGGCTGTGTCCACTCACCCACGGGAGACGGGCAGAGAGGGTGCTGTGTGGATCTGGCTATGTCCACTGACCCACGGCAAATGGGCAGGCAGGGCGCAGTGCGGATCTGGCTGTGTCCACTCACCCACGGCACACGGTCAGGCAGGGCTCAGTGCGGATCTGGCTGTGTCCACTCACCCACGGGAGACGGGCAGGCAGGGCGCAGTGCGGATCTTGCTGTGTCCACTCACCCACGGGAGACATGCCGGCAGGGAGCAGGGCGGATCTGGCTGTGTTCACTCACACACGGGAGACGGGCAGGCAAGGCGCAGTGTGGATCTGGCTGTGTCCACTTATCCACGGGAGACGAGCAGAGAGGGGGCTTTGTGGATCTGGCTATGTCCACTGACCCACGGCAGACGGGCAGGCAGGGCGCAGTGCGGATCTGGCTGTGTCCCCTCACCCCCGGCAGACGGTCAGGCAGGGCGCAGTGCGGATCTGGCTGTGTCCCCTAACCCACGGCAGACGGTCAGGCAGGGCGCAGTGCGAATCTGGCTGTGTCCACTCACCCACGGGAGACGGGCACAGAGAGCGTTGTGTGGATCTGGCTAGGTCCACTGACCCACGGCAGACGGGCAGGCAGGGCGCAGTGCGGATCTGGCTGTGTCCACTCACCCACGGGAGACGGGCAGGAAGGCGCAGTGTGGATCTGGCTGTGTCCACTAACCCACGGGAGACGGGCAGAGAGGGTGCTGTGTGGATCTGGCTATGTCCACTGACCCACGGCAAATGGGCAGGCAGGGCGCAGTGCGGATCTGGCTGTGTCCACTCACCCACGGCACACGGTCAGGCAGGGCGCAGTGCGGATCTGGCTGTGTCCACTCACCCACGTGAGACGGGCAGGCAGGGCGCAGTGCTGATCTGGCTGTGTACACTCACCCACGGTAGACGGGCAGGCAGGGCGCAGTGGGGATCTGGGTGTGTCCACTCACCCACGGGAGACGGGTAGAGAGGTTGCTGTGTGGATCTGGCTATCTCCACTTACACAAGGCAGACGGTCAGGCAGGGCGCAGTGCGGATCTGGCTGTGTCCACTCATCCACGGGAGACGGGCAGGCAGGGCGTAGTGCAGATCTGGCTGTGTCCACTCACCCACGGGAGACGGGCAGGCAGGGCGCAGTGCGGATCTGGCTGTGTCCACTCACCCACGGCAGACGGTCAGGAAGGGCGCAGTGCGGATATGGCTGTGTCCACTCACCCACGGGTGACGGGCAGGCAGGGCGCAGTGCGGATCTGGCTGTGTCCACTCACCCAGGGCAGATCGGCAGGCAGGGCGCAGTGCGGATCTGGCTGTGTCCACTCACCCACGGGAGACGGGCAGGCAGGGCGCAGTGCGGAGCTGGCTGTGTACACTCACCTAAAGGAGACAGGCAGGCAGGGCGCAGTGAGGATCTGGCTGTGTCCACTCACCCACGGGAGACGGGCAGGCAGGGCGCAGTGCGGATCTGGCTGTGTCCACTCAACCATGGGATACGGGCAGGCAAGGCGCCATGTGGATTTGGCTGTGTCCACTCACCCACGGTAGACGGGCAGAGAGGTTGCTGGGTGGATATGGCTGTGTCCACTGACCCACGGCAGATGGGCAGGCAGGGCGCAGTGCGGATCTGGTTCTGTCCACTCACCTACGGCAGACGGGCAGGCAGGGCACAGTGCGGATCTGGCTGTGTCCACTCACCCACGGGAGACGGAAAGGCAAGGCACAGTGTGGATCTGGCTGAGTCCACTCACCCACGGGATACGGGCAGAGAGGGTGCTGTGTGGATCTGGCTATGTACACTGACCTACGGCAGACGGGCAGGCAGGGCGCAGTGCGGATCTGGCTGTGTCCACTCACCCATGGCAGACGGTCAGGAAGGGCGCAGTGCGGATCTGGCTGTGTCCACTCACCCACGGGAGACTGGCAGGTAGGGAGCAATGCGGATATGGCTGTGTCCACTCACCAACGGCAGACCGGCAGAGAGGGCGCTGTTCGGATCTGGCTGTGTCCACTCACCCACGGGAGATGGGCAGGCAAGGCACAGTGTGGTTCTCGCTGTGTCCACTCTCCCACGGGAGACGGGCAGAAAGGGCGCTCTGTGGATCTGGCTATGTCCACTGACCCACGGCAGACGGGCAGGAAGGGCGCAGTGCGGATCTTGCTGTGTCCACTCACCCACGGCAGACGGGCAGGCAAGGCGCAGTGCGGTCTGGCTGTGTCCACTCACCCACGGAAGACGGTCAGGCAGGGCGCAGTGCGGATCTGGCTGTGTCCACTCACCACGGGAGACAGTTAGGCAAGGCGCAGTGTGGATCTGGCTGTGTCCACTCACCCACGTGAGACGGGCAGAGAGGGTGCTGTGTGGATCTGGCTATGTCCACTGACCCACGGCAGACGGGCAGGCAGGGCACAGTGTGGATCTGGCTGTGTCCCCTCACCCACGGCAGACGGTCAGGCAGGGCGCAGTGCGGTTCTGGCTGTGTCCACTCATCCACGGGAGACGGGTAGGCAAGGCACAGTGTGGATCTGGCTGTGTACACTCATCCACGGGAGACGGGCAGAGAGGGTGCTGTGTGGATCTGGCTAAGTCCACTGACCCACGGCAGACGGGCAGTCAGGGCGCAGTGCGGATCTGGCTGTGTCCAATCACCCACGGCAGACGGGCAGGCAGGGCGCAGAGCGGATCTGGCTATGTCCACTCACCCTCGGGAGATGGGTACGCAAGACGCAGTGTTCATCTGGCTGTGTCCACTCATCCACGGGAGACGGGCAGATAGGGTGCTGTGTAGATCTGGCTAAGTCCACTGACCCACGGCAGACAGGCAGGCAGGGCGCAGTGCAGATCTGGCTGTGTCCACTCACCCACGGCAGACGGGCAGGCAGGGCGCTGTGCGGATCTGGCTGTGTCCACTCACCCACGGGAGACGGGTAGAAAGGGTGCTGTGTGGATCTGGCTATGTCCACAGACCCACGGCAGACGGGCAGACAGGGTGCAGTGCGGATCTGGCTGTGTTCACTCACCCACGGCATACGGTCAGGCAGGGCGCAGTGCGGATCTGGCTGTGTCCACTCACCCACGGGAGACGGTCAGGCAGGGCACAGTGCGGATCTGGCTGTGTCCACTCACCCACGCCAGACGGGCAGGCAGGGCGCAGTACGGATCTGGCTGTGTCCACTCACCCACGGGAGACGGGAGGCAAGGCACAGTGTGGATCTCGCTGTGTCCACACACCCACGGGAGACGGGCAGAAAGGGCGCTGTGTGGATCTGGCGATGTCCACTGACCCACGGCAGACGGGCAGGCAGGGGGCAGTGCAGATCTGGCTGTGTCCAATCACCCACGGCAGATGGACAGGCAGGGCGCAGTGCGGACTGGCTGTGTCCAGTCACCCACAGCAGACGGTCAGGCAGGGCACAGTGCGGATCTGGCTGTGTCCACTCACCCACGGGAGACGGGTAGGCAAGGCGCAGTGTGGATCTGGCTGTGTCCACTCATCTACGGGAGACGGGCAGAGAGGGTGCTGTGTGGATCTGGCTATGTCCACTGACCCACGGCAGACGGGCAGGCAGGGCGCACTGCGGATCTGGCTGTGTCCCCTGACCCACGGCAGACGGGCAGAAAGGGCGCCGTGCGGATCTGGCTGTGTCCACTCACCCACGGGAGATGGGCAGGCCGGGCGCAGTGCGGATCTGGCTGTGTCCACTCACTCACGGCAGACGGGCAGGCAGGGCGCAGTGCGGATCTGGCAGTGTCCACTCACCCACGGGAGACAGGCAGGCAAGGCACAGTGTGGATCTGGCTGTGTCCACTCACCCACGGGAGACGGGCAGAGAGGGTGCTGTGTGGATCTGGCTATGTACACTGACCTACGGCAGAAGGGCAGGCAGGGCGCAGTGCGGATCTGGCTGTGTCCACTCACCCACGGCAGACGGTCAGGAAGGGCGCAGTGCGGATCTGGCTGTGTCCACTCACCCACGGGAGACGGGCTGGTAGGGCGCAGTGCGGATCTGGCTGTGTCCACTCACCCACGGGAGACGGGCAAGCAAGGCGCAGTGTGGATCTGGCTGTGTCCACTCACCCACGGGAGACGGGCAGAGAGGGCGCTGTGTGGATCTGGCTATAGACACTAACCCACGGCAGACGGGCACGCATGGCACAGGGCGGATCTGGCTGTGTCCACTCACCCACGGCAGACGGTCAGTAAGGGCACAGTGCGTATCTGGCTGAGTCCACTCACCCACGGAAGACGGGCAGAGAGGGTCCTGTGAGGATCTGGCTATGTCCACTGACCCACGGCAGACGGGCAGGCAGGACGCAGTGCGGATCTGGCTGTGTCCACTCACCCTCGGCAGACGGGCAGGCAGGGCGCAGTGCGGATCTGGCTGTGTCCACTCACCCACGGGAGACGGGCAGAGAGTGTGCTGTGTGGATCTGGCTATGTCCACTGACCCACGGCAGACGGGCAGGCAGGGCGCAGTGCGGATCTGGCTGTGTCCCCTCACCCACAGCAGACGGTCAGGCAGGGCGCAGTCTGGATCTGGCTGTGTCCACTCACCCACGGGAGAGGGGCAGGAAGGGCGCAGTGCGGATATGGCTGTGTCCACTCACCCACGGGAGACGGGCAGGCAGGACGCAGTGCTGATCTGGCTGTGTCCACTCACCCATAGGAGACGGGCAGGCAAGGCACAGTGTGGATCTGGCTGTGTCCACACTCCCACGGGAGATGGGCAGAGGGGGTGCTGTGTGGATCTGGCTATGTCCACTGACCCACGGCAGAAGGGCAGACAGGGCGCAGTGCGGATCTGGCTGTGTCCACTCACCCACGGTAGACGGGCAGGCAAGGCGCAGTGTGGATCTGGCTATGTCCACTCACCCACGGGAGACGGGCAGAGAGGGTGCTGTGTGGATCTGGCTGTGTCCACTGACCCACGGCAGACGGGCAGGCAGGGCGCAGTGCGGATCTGGCTGTGTCCCCTCACCCACCGCAGACGGTCAGGCAGGGCGCAGTCTGGATCTGGCTGTGTCCACTCACCCACGGGAGAGGGGCAGGCAGGGCGCAGTGCGGATCTGGCTGTGTCCACTCACCCACGGGGGAAGGGCAGGCAGGGCGCAGTGCTGATCTGGCTGTGTCCACTCACCCATAGAAGACGGGCAGGCAAGGCGCAGTGTGGATCTGGCTGTGTCCACACTCCCACGGGAGACGGGCAGAGAGGGTGCTGTGTGGATCTGGCTATGTCCACTGACCCACGGCAGACGTCAGGCAGGGCGCAGTGCGGATACGGCTGTGTCCACTCACCCACGGGAGACGGGCAGGTAAGGCGCGCTGTGGATCTGGCTGTGTCCACTTACCCACGGCAGACGGGCAGGCAGTGCGCAGTGCAGATCTGGCTGTGTCCACTCACACACGGGAGACGGGCAGAGAGGGTGCTGTGTGGATCTGGCTATGTACACTGACCCACGGCAGACGGGTAGGCAGGGCGCAGTGCGGATCTGGCTCTGTCCACTCACCCACGGCAGACGGTCAGGCAGGGCACAGTTCGGATCTGGGTGTGTCCACTCACCCACTGGAGACAGGTAGGAAAAGCGCAGTTTGGATCTGGCTGTGTCCACTCACCCACGGGAGATGGGCAGAGAGGGTGCTGTGTGGATCTGGCTACGTCCACTGACCCACGACAGACGGGCAGGCAGGGCGCAGTGCGGATCTGGCTGTGTACAGTCACCAACGGGAGATGGGCAGGCAAGGCGCAGTGTGGATCTGGCTGTGTCCACTCACCCACGGGAGACGGGCAGAGAGGGTGCTGTGTGGATATGGCCATGTCCACTGACCCACGGCAGACGGGCAGGCAGGGCGCAGTGCGGATCTGGCTGTGTCCACTCACCCACGGAAGACGGACAGAGAGGGTGCTGTGTGGATCTGGCTATGTCCACTGACCCACGGCAGACGGGCAGGCAGGGCGCAGAGCGGATCTGGCTGTGTCCACTCACCCACGGAAGACGGACAGAGAGGGTGCTGTGTGGATCTGGCTATGTCCACTGACCCACGGCAGACGGGCAGGCAGGGCGCAGAGCGGATCTGGCTGTGTCCACTCACCCACGGAAGACGGGTAGGCAAGGCGCAGTGCGGATCTGGCTGTGTCCACTCACCCATGACAGACGGGCAGGCAGGGCGCAGTGCGGATCTGGCTGTGTCCACTCACCCACAAGAGACGGGCAGGCAAGGCGCCATGTGGTTCTGGCTCTGTCCACTCACCCACTGGAGACGGGCAGAGAGGGTGCTGTGTGGATCTGGCTATGTCCACTGACACACGGCAGACGGGCAGGCAGGGCGCAGTGCGGATCTGGCTGTGTCCAGTCATCCACGGCAGACGGGCAGGTAGGTCCCAGTGCAGATCTGGCTGTGTTCACTCACCTACGGGAGACGGGCAGGCAGGGTGCAGTGTGGATCTGGCTGTGTCCACTCACCCACGGGAGACGGGCAGGCAAGGTGCACTGTGGAATTTGCTGTGACCACACACCCACGGGAGACGGGCAGAGAGGGTGCTGTGTGGATCTACCTATGTCCACTAACCCACGGCAGACGGGCAGGCAGGGCGCAGTGCGGATCTGGCTGTGTTAACTCACCCACGGCAGACGGGCAGGCAGGGCGCAGTGCGTATCTGGCTGTGTCCACTCACCCACGGGAGACGGTTAGGCAAAGCGTAGTGTGGATCTGGCTGTGTTAACTCACCCACGGCAGACGGGCAGGCAGGGAGCAGTGCGGATCTGGCTGTGTCCACTCACCCACGAGAGACGGGTAGGCAAGGCGCAGTGTGGATCTGGCTGTGTCCACTCACCCACGGGAGACGGGCAGAGAGGGTGCTGTGTGGATCTGGCTTAGTCCACTGACCCACGGCAGACGGGCAGGCAGGGCGCAGTGCGGATCTGGCTGTGACCACTAACCCACGGCAGATGGTCAGGCAGGGCGCAGTGCGGATCTGGCGATGTCCACTCACCCACGGCAGACGGGCAGGCAGGGCGCAGTGCGGATCTGGTGGTGTCCACTCACCAACGGGAAACGGGCAGGCAGGGCGCAGTACGGATCTGGCGGTGTCCACTCTCCCACGGGAGACGGGCAGGCAGGGCGCAGTGCGGAACTGGCTGTGTCCACTCACACACGGCAGACGGGCAGGCAGGGCGCAGTGCGGATCTGGCTGTGTCCACTCACCCATGGGAGACGGGCAGGCAATCCGCAGTGTGGATCTGGCTGTGTCCCCTCACCCACGGCAGACGGTCAAGCAGGGCGCAGTGCGGATCTGCCTGTGTCCACTCACCCACGGGAGACGGGTAGGCAAGGCGCAGTGTAGATCTGGCTGTGTCCACTCACCCACGGGAGACGGGTAGGCAAGGCGCAGTGTGGATCTGGCTGTGTCCACTCACCCACGGGAGACGGGCAGAGCGGGTGCTGTGTGGATCTGGCTTTGTTCACTGACCCACGGCAGACGGGCAGGCAGGGCGCAGTGCGGATCTGGCTGTGTCCACTCACCCACGGCAGATGGTCAAGCAGGCCGCAGTGCGGATCTGGCGATGTCCACTCACCCACGGCAGTCCGGCAGGCAGGGCGCAGTGCGGATCTGGTGGTGTCCACTCACCAATGGGAAACGGGCAGGCAGGGCGCAGTACGGATCTGGCCGTGTCCACTCTCCCACGAGAGACGGGCAGGCAGGGCGCAGTGCGGAACTGGCTGTGTCCACTCACACACGGCTGACGGGCAGGCAGGGCGCAGTGCGGATCTGGCTGTGTCCACTCACCCATGGGAGACGGGCAGGCAATCTGCAGTGTGGATCTGGCTGTGTCCCCTCACCCACGGCAGACGGTCAAGCAGGGCGCAGTGCAGATCTGGCTGTGTCCACTCACCCACGGGAGACGGGTAGGCAAGGCGCAGTGTAGATCTGGCTGTGTCCACTCACCCACGGGAGACGGGTAGGCAAGGCGCAGTGTGGATCTGGCTGTGTCCACTCACCCACGGGAGACGGGCAGAGAGGGTGCTGTGTGGATCTGGCTATGTCCACTGACCCACGGCAGACGGGCAGGCAGGGCGCAGTGCGGATTAGGCTGTGTCCCCTCACCTACGGCAGACGGTCAGGCAGGGCGCAGTGCGGAATTGGCTGTGTCCACTCACCCACGGGAGACGGGTAGGCAAGGCGCACTGTGGATATGGCTGTGTCCACTCACCCACGGGAGACGGGCAGATAGGGTGCTGTGTGGATCTGGCTATGTCCACTGACCCACGGCAGACGGGCAGGCAGGGCGCAGTGCGGATCTTGCTGTGTCCCCTCACCCACCGCAGACGGTCAGGCAGGGCGCAGTCTGGATCTGGCTGTGTCCACTCACCCACGGGAGAGGGGCAGGCAGGGCGCAGTGCGGATCTGGCTGTGTCCACTCACCCACGGGAGACGGACAGGCAGGGCGCAGTGCTGATCTGGCTGTGTCCACTCACCCATAGGAGACGGGCAGGCAAGGCGCAGTGTGGATCTGGCTGTGTCCACACTCCCACGACAGACGGGCAGAGAGGGTGCTGTGTGGATCTGGCTACGTCCACTGACCCACGACAGACGGGCAGGCAGGGTGCAGTGCGGATCTGGCTGTGTCCAGTCACCAACGGGAGATGGGCAGGCAAGGCGCAGTGTGGATCTGGCTGTGTCCACTCACCCATGGGATCCGGGCAGAGAGGGTGCTGTGTGGATATGGCCATGTCCACTAACCCACGGCAGACGGGCAGGCAGGGCACAGAGCGGATCTGGCTGTGTCCACTCACCCACGACAGACGGGCAGGCAGGGCGCAGTGCGGATCCTGCTGTGTCCACTCACCCACAAGAGACGGGCAGGCAAGGCGCCGTGTGGTTCTGGCTCTGTCCACTCACCCACTGGAGACGGGCAGAGAGGGTGCTGTGTGGATCTGGCTATGTCCACTGACCCACGGCAGACGGGCAGGCAGGGCGCAGTGCGGATCTGGCTGTGTCCAGTCATCCACGGCAGACGGGCAGGTAGGTCCCAGTGCAGATCTGGCTGTGTCCACTCACCCACGGGAGACGGGCAGGCAGGGTGCAGTGTGGATCTGGCTGTGTCCACTCACCCACGGGAGACGGGCAGGCAAGGTGCACTGTGGATCTTGCTGTGACCACACACCCACGGGAGACGGGCAGAGAGGGTGCTGTGTGGATCTACCTATGTCCACTACCCCACGGCAGACGGGCAGGCAGGGCGCAGTGCGGATCTGGCTGTGTTAACTCACCCACGGCAGACGGGCAGGCAGGGCGCAGTGCGAATCTGGCTGTGTCCACTCACCGACGGGAGACGGTTAGGCAAAGCGTAGTGTGGATCTGGCTGTGTTAACTCACCCACGGCAGACGGGCAGGCAGGGCGCAGTGCGGATCTGGCTGTGTCCACTCACCCACGAGAGACGGGCAGGGAGGGCGCATTGCGGATCTGGTGGTGTCCACTCTCCAACGGGAAACGGGCAGGCAGGGCGCTGTACGGATCTGGCGGTGTCCACTCTCCCACGGGAGACGGGCAGGCAGGGCGCAGTGCGGAACTGGCTGTGTCCACTCACACACGGCAGACGGGCTGGCAGGGCGTAGTGCGGATCTGGCTGTGTCCACTCACCCATGGGAGACGGGCAGGCAATCCGCAGTGTGGATCTGGCTGTGTCCCCTCACCCACGGCAGACGGTCAAGCAGGGCGCAGTGCGTATCTGCCTGTGTCCACTCACCCACGGGAGACGGGTAGGCAAGGCGCAGTGTAGATCTGGCTGTGTCCACTCACCCACGGGAGACGGGTAGGCAAGGCGCAGTGGGGATCTGGCTGTGTCCACTCACCCACGGGAGACGGGCAGAGAGGGTGCTGTGTGGATCTGGCTATGTCCATTGACCCACGGCAGACGGGCAGGCAGGGCGCAGTGTGGATCTGCCTGTATCCCCTCACCCACGGCAGACGGTCAGGCAGGGCGCAATCTGGATCTGGCTGTATCCACTCACCCACGGGAGACGGGCACGCAGGGCGCAGTGTGGATCTAGCTGTGTCCACACTCCCACGAGAGACGGGCAGAGAGGGTGCTGTGTGGATCAGGCTATGTCCACTGACCCACGGCAGACGGGCAGGCAGGGTGCAGTGCGGATCTGGCTGTGTCCAATCACCCACGGCAAACGGGCAGGCAGGGCGCAGTGCGGATCTGGCTGTGTCCACTCACCCACGGGAGACGGACAGGTAAGGCGCACTGTGGTTCTGCCTGTGTCCACTCACCCACGGCAGACTGGTAGGCAGGGCGCAGTGCGGATCTGGCTGTGTCCACTCACCCACGGGAGACGGGTAGGCAGGGCGCAGTGCGGATCTGGCTGTGTCCACTCACCCACGGCAGACGGGCAGGCAGGGCGCAGTGCGGATCTGGCTGTGTCCACTCACCAATGGAAGACGGGCAGGCAAGGCGCAGTGTGCATCTGGCTGTGTCCACTCACCCACGGGAGACGGGCAGAGAGGGTGCCGTGTGGATCTGGCTATGTCCACTGACCCACGGCAGATGGGTAGGCAGGGCGCAGTGAGGATCTGGCTGTATTCCCTCACCCACGGCAGACGGGCAGGCAGGGCTTGTTCGGATCTGGCTGTGTCCACTCACCCACGGGAGACGGGTAGGCAAGGCGCACTGTGGATCTGGCTGTGTCCACTCACCCACGGCAGACGGGCTGGCAGGGCGCAGTGCGGATCTTGCTGTGTCCAATCACCCTCGGCAGACGGGTAGGCAGGGCGCAGTGCGGATATGGCTGTGTCCACTCACCCAAGGGAGACGGGCAGGCAAGGCGCACTGTGGATCTGGCTGTGTCCCCTCACCCACGGCAGACGGGCAGGCAGGGCGCAGTGCGGATCTGGCTGTGTCCACTCACCCATGGGAGACGGGCAGGCAAGGCGCAGTGTGGATCTGGCTGTGTCCACTCACCCACGGGAGACGGGCAGAGAGGGTGCTGTGTGGATCTGGCTATTTCCACTGACCCACGGCAGACGGGCAGGCAGGGCGCAGTGCGGCTATGGCTGTGTCCACTCACGCACGGCAGACGGGCAGGCAGGGCGCAGTGCGGATCTGGCTGTTTCCACTACCCACGGGAGACGAGCAGAGAGGGTGCTGTGTGGATCTAGCTATGTCCACTGACCCACGGCACACGGGCAGGCAGGGCGCAGTGCGGATCTGGCTGTGTCCCCTCACCCACTAGGGACAAGTAGGCAAGGCGCAGTGTGGATCTGGCTGTGTCCACTCACCCACGGGAGACGGACAGAGAGGGTCCTGTGAGGATCTGGCTATGTCCACTGACCCACGGCAGATGGGCAGGCAGGGCGCAGTGCGGATCTGGCTGTGTCCACTCACCCACGGCAGACGGGCAGGCAGGGTGCAGTGCGGATCTGGCTGTGTCCACTCACCCACGGGAGACGGGCAGGCAAGGCGCAGTGTGGATCTGGCTGTTTCCACTCACCCACGGAAGACGGGCAGAGAGGGTCCTGTGAGGATCTGGCTATGTCCACTGACCCACGGCAGACGGGCAGGCAGGGCGCAGTGCGGATCTGGCTGTGTCCACTCACGCACGGGAGTCGGGCAGGTAGGGCGCAGTGCGGATCAGACTCTGTCCACTCACCCACGGGAGACGGGCAGGCAGGGCGCAGTGCTGATCTGGCTGTGTCCACTCACCCATAGGAGACGGGCAGGCAAGGCGCAGTGTGGATCTGGCTGTGTCCAGTGACCAACGGGAGATGGGCAGAGAGGGTGCTGTGTGGATCTGGCTACGTCCACTGACCCACGACAGACGGGCAGGCAGGGCGCAGTGCGGATCTGGCTGTGTCCAGTGACCAACGGGAGATGGGCAGGCAAGGCGCAGTGTGGATCTGGCTGTGTCCACTCACCCACGGGAGACGGGCAGAGAGGGTGCTGTGAGGATCTGGCTATGTCCACTGACCCACGGCAGACGGGCAGGCAGGGCGCAGTGCGGATCTGGCTGTGTCGAATCACCCACGGCAGACGGCCAGGCAGGGCGCAGTGCGGATACGGCTGTGTCCACTCACCACGGGAGACGGGCAGGTAAGGCGCACTGTGGATCTGGCTGTGTCCACTCACCCACGGCAGACGGGCAGGCAGGGCGCAGTGCAGATCTGGCTGTGACCACTAACACACGGGAGACGAGCAGAGAGGGTGCTGTGTGGATCTGGCTATGTACACTGACCCACGGCAGACGGGCAGGCAGGGCGCAGTGCGGATCTGGCTGTGTCCAATCACCCACGGCAGACGGTCAGGCAGGGCACAGTTCGGATCTGGGTGTTTCCACTCACCCACTGGAGACAGGTAGGGAAGGCGCAGTTTGGATCTGGCTGTGTCCACTCACCCACGGGAGATGGGCAGAGAGGGTGCTGTGTGGATCTGGCTACGTCCACTGACCCACGACAGACGGGCAGGCAGGGCGCAGTGCGGATCTGGCTGTGTCCAGTGACCAACGGGAGATGGGCAGGCAAGGCGCAGTGTGGATCTGGCTGTGTCCACTCACCCACGGGAGACGGGCAGAGAGGGTGCTGTGTGGATATGGCCATGTCCACTGACCCACGGCAGACGGGCAGGCAGGGCGCAGTGCGGATCTGGCTGTGTCCACTCAATCACGGAAGACGAACAGAGAGGGTGCTGTGTGGATCCGGCTATGTCCACTGACCCACGGCAGACGGGCAGGCAGGGCGCCGAGCGGATCTGGCTGTGTCCACTCACCCACGGGAGACGGGTAGGCAGGGCGCAGTGCGGATCTGGCTGTGTCCACTCACCCTCGGCAGACGGGCAGGCAGGGCGCAGTGCGGATCTGGCTGTGTCCACTCACCCATGGAAGACGGGCAGGCAAGGCGCAGTGTGGATCTGGCTGTGTCCACTCACCCACTGAAGACGGGCAGAGAGGGTGCTGTGTGGATCTGGCTATGTCCACTGACCCACGGCAGACGGGCATGCAGGGCGCAGTGCGGATCTGTCTGTGTCCAATCACCCACGGCAGACGGGCAGGCAGGGCGCAGTGCTGCTATGGCTGTGTCCACTCACCCACGGGAGACGGGCAGGCAAGGCGCACTGTGGATCTGGCTGTGTCCACTCACGCACGGCAGACGGGCAGGCAGGGCGCAGTGCGGATCTGGCTGTTTCCACTCACCCACGGGAGACGAGCAGAGAGGGTGCTGTGTGGATCTAGCTATGTCCACTGACCCACGGCACACGGGCAGTCAGGGCGCAGTGCGGATCTGGCTGTGTCCCCTCACCCACGGCAGACGGTCAGGCAGGGAGCAGTGCGGAATTGCCTGTGTCCACTCACCCACTGGGGACAAGTAGGCAAGGCGCAGTGTGGATCTGGCTGTGTCCACTCACCCACGGGAGACGGACAGAGAGGGTCCTGTGAGGATCTGGCTATGTCCACTGATCCACGGCAGACGGGCAGGCAGGGCGCAGTGCGGATCTGGCTGTGTCCACTCACCCACGGGAGACGGGCAGGCAAGGCGCAGTGTGGATCTGGCTGTTTCCACTCACCCACGGAAGACGGGCAGAGAGGGTCCTGTGAGGATCTGCCTATGTCCACTGACCCACGGCAGACGGGCAGGCAGGACGCAGTGCGGATCTGGCTGTGTCCACTCACCCTCGGCAGACGGGCAGGCAGGGCGCAGTGCGGATCTGGCTGTGGCCACTCACCCACGGGAGACGGGCAGAGAGTGTGCTGTGTGGATCTGGCTATGTCCACTGACCCACGGCAGACGGGCAGGCAGGGCGCAGTGCGGATCTGGCTGTGTCCCCTCACCCACAGCAGACGGTCAGGCAGGGCGCAGTCTGGATCTGGCTGTGTCCACTCACCCACGGGAGACGAGCAGAAAGGGTGCTGTGTGGATCTAGCTATGTCCACTGACCCACGGCACACGGGCAGGCAGGGCGCAGTGCGGATCTGGCTGTGTCCCCTCACCCACGGCAGACGGTCAGGCAGGGAGCAGTGCGGAATTGCCTGTGTCCACTCACCCACTGGGGACAAGTAGGCAAGGCGCAGTGTGGATCTGGCTGTGTCCACTCACCCACGGGAGACGGACAGAGAGGGTCCTGTGAGGATCTGGCTATGTCCACTGATCCACGGCAGACGGGCAGGCAGGGCGCAGTGCGGATCTGGCTGTGTCCACTCACCAACGGGAGAGGGGCAGGCAGGGCGCAGTGCGGATCTGGCTGTGTCCACTCACCCACGGGAGACGGGCAGGCAGGGCGCAGTGCTGATCTGGCTGTGTCCACTCACCCATAGGAGACGGGAAGGCAAGGCGCAGTGTGGATCTGGCTGTGTCCACACTCCCACGGGAGATGGGCAGAGAGGGTGCTGTGTGGATCTGGCTATGTCCACTGACCCACGGCAGAAGGGCAGGCAGGGCGCAGTGCGGATCTGGCTGTGTCCACTCACCCACGGGAGACGGGCAGGCAAGGCGCAGTGTGGATCTGGCTGTGTCCACTCACCCACGGGAGACGGGCAGAGAGGGTGCTGTGTGGATCTGGCTATGTCCACTGACCCACGGCAGACGGGCAGGCAGGGCGCAGTGCGGATCTGGCTGTGTCCCCTCACCCACCGCAGACGGTCAGGCAGGGCGCAGTCTGGATCTGGCTGTGTCCACTCACCCACGGGAGAGGGGCAGACAGGGCGCAGTGCGGACCTGGCTGTGTCCACTCACCCACGGGAGACGGGCAGGCAGGGCGCAGTGCTGATCTGGCTGTGTCCACTCACCCATAGGAGACGGGCAGGCAAGGCGCAGTGTGGATCTGGCTGTGTCCACTCACCCACGGGAGATGGGCAGAGAGGGTGCTGTGTGGATCTGGCTACGTCCACTGACCCACGACAGACGGGCAGGCAGGGTGCAGTGCGGATCTGGCTGTGTCCAGTCACCAACGGGAGATGGGCAGGCAAGGCGCAGTGTGGATCTGGCTGTGTCCACTCACCCATGGGAGACGGGCAGAGAGGGTGCTGTGTGGATATGGCCATGTCCACTGACCCACGGCAGACGGGCAGGCAGGGCGCAGAGCGGATCTGGCTGTGTCCACTCACCCACCGAAGACGGGTAGGCAAGGCGCAGTGCGGATCTGGCTGTGTCCACTCACCCACGACCGACGGGCAGGCAGGGCGCAGTGCGGATCTGGCTGTGTCCACTCACCCACAAGAGACGGGCAGGCAAGGCGCCGTGTGGTTCTGGCTCTGTCCACTCACCCACTGGAGACGGGCAGAGAGGGTGCTGTGTGGATCTGGCTATGTCCACTGACCCACGGCAGACGGGCAGGCAGGGCGCAGTGCGGATCTGGCTGTGTCCAGTCATCCACGGCAGACGGGCAGGTAGGTCCCAGTGCAGATCTGGCTGTGTCCACTCACCCACGGGAGACGGGCAGGCAGGGTGCAGTGTGGATCTCGCTGTTTCCACTCACCCACGGGAGACGGGCAGGCAAGGTGCACTGTGGATCTTGCTGTGACCACACACCCACGGGAGACGGGCAGAGAGGGTGCTGTGTGGATCTACCTATGTCCACTAACCCACGGCAGACGGGCAGGCAGGGCGCAGTGCGGATCTGGCTGTGTTAACTCACCCACGGCAGACAGGCAGGCAGGGCGCAGTGCGAATCTGGCTGTGTCCACTCACCCATGGGAGACGGTTAGGCAAAGCGTAGTGTGGATCTGGCTGTGTCCACTCACACACGAGAGACGGGCAGGCAGGGCGCAGAGCGGATCTGGTGGTGTCCACTCTCCAACGGGAAACGGGCAGGCAGGGCGCTGTACGGATCTGGCGGTGTCCACTCTCCCACGGGAGACGGGCAGGCAGGGCGCAGTGCGGAACTGGCTGTGTCCACTCACACACGGCAGACGGGCAGGCAGGGCGCAGTGCGGATCTGGCTGTGGCCACTCACCCACGGGAGACGGGCAGAGAGTGTGCTGTGTGGATCTGGCTATGTCCACTGACCCACGGCAGACGGGCAGGCAGGGCGCAGTGCGGATCTGGCTGTGTCCCCTCACCCACAGCAGACGGTCAGGCAGGGCGCAGTCTGGATCTGGCTGTGTCCACTCACCCACGGGAGACGAGCAGAAAGGGTGCTGTGTGGATCTAGCTATGTCCACTGACCCACGGCACACGGGCAGGCAGGGCGCAGTGCGGATCTGGCTGTGTCCCCTCACCCACGGCAGACGGTCAGGCAGGGAGCAGTGCGGAATTGCCTGTGTCCACTCACCCACTGGGGACAAGTAGGCAAGGCGCAGTGTGGATCTGGCTGTGTCCACTCACCCACGGGAGACGGACAGAGAGGGTCCTGTGAGGATCTGGCTATGTCCACTGATCCACGGCAGACGGGCAGGCAGGGCGCAGTGCGGATCTGGCTGTGTCCACTCACCCACGGGAGACGGGCAGGCAAGGCGCAGTGTGGATCTGGCTGTTTCCACTCACCCACGGAAGACGGGCAGAGAGGGTCCTGTGAGGATCTGCCTATGTCCACTGACCCACGGCAGACGGGCAGGCAGGACGCAGTGCGGATCTGGCTGTGTCCACTCACCCTCGGCAGACGGGCAGGCAGGGCGCAGTGCGGATCTGGCTGTGTCCACTCACCCACGGGAGACGGGCAGAGAGTGTGCTGTGTGGATCTGGCTATGTCCACTGACCCACGGCAGACGGGCAGGCAGGGCGCAGTGCGGATCTGGCTGTGTCACCTCACCCACAGCAGACGGTCAGGCAGGGCGCAGTCTGGATCTGGCTGTGTACACTCACCCACGGGAGAGGGGCAGGCAGGGCGCAGTGCGGATCTGGCTGTGTCCACTCACCCACGGGAGACGGGCAGGCAGGGCGCAGTGCTGATCTGGCTGTGTCCACTCACCCATAGGAGACGGGAAGGCAAGGCGCAGTGTGGATCTGGCTGTGTCCACACTCCCACGGGAGATGGGCAGAGAGGGTGCTGTGTGGATCTGGCTATGTCCACTGACCCACGGCAGAAGGGCAGGCAGGGCGCAGTGCGGATCTGGCTGTGTCCACTCACCCACGGGAGACGGGCAGGCAAGGCGCAGTGTGGATCTGGCTGTGTCCACTCACCCACGGGAGACGGGCAGAGAGGGTGCTGTGTGGATCTGGCTATGTCCACTGACCCACGGCAGACGGGCAGGCAGGGCGCAGTGCGGATCTGGCTGTGTCCCCTCACCCACCGCAGACGGTCAGGCAGGGCGCAGTCTGGATCTGGCTGTGTCCACTCACCCACGGGAGAGGGGCAGGCAGGGCGCAGTGCGGACCTGGCTGTGTCCACTCACCCACGGGAGACGGGCAGGCAGGGCGCAGTGCTGATCTGGCTGTGTCCACTCACCCATAGGAGACGGGCAGGCAAGGCGCAGTGTGGATCTGGCTGTGTCCACTCACCCACGGGAGATGGGCAGAGAGGGTGCTGTGTGGATCTGGCTACGTCCACTGACCCACGACAGACGGGCAGGCAGGGTGCAGTGCGGATCTGGCTGTGTCCAGTCACCAACGGGAGATGGGCAGGCAAGGCGCAGTGTGGATCTGGCTGTGTCCACTCACCCATGGGAGACGGGCAGAGAGGGTGCTGTGTGGATATGGCCATGTCCACTGACCCACGGCAGACGGGCAGGCAGGGCGCAGAGCGGATCTGGCTGTGTCCACTCACCCACCGAAGACGGGTAGGCAAGGCGCAGTGCGGATCTGGCTGTGTCCACTCACCCACGACCGACGGGCAGGCAGGGCGCAGTGCGGATCTGGCTGTGTCCACTCACCCACAAGAGACGGGCAGGCAAGGCGCCGTGTGGTTCTGGCTCTGTCCACTCACCCACTGGAGACGGGCAGAGAGGGTGCTGTGTGGATCTGGCTATGTCCACTGACCCACGGCAGACGGGCAGGCAGGGCGCAGTGCGGATCTGGCTGTGTCCAGTCATCCACGGCAGACGGGCAGGTAGGTCCCAGTGCAGATCTGGCTGTGTCCACTCACCCACGGGAGACGGGCAGGCAGGGTGCAGTGTGGATCTCGCTGTTTCCACTCACCCACGGGAGACGGGCAGGCAAGGTGCACTGTGGATCTTGCTGTGACCACACACCCACGGGAGACGGGCAGAGAGGGTGCTGTGTGGATCTACCTATGTCCACTAACCCACGGCAGACGGGCAGGCAGGGCGCAGTGCGGATCTGGCTGTGTTAACTCACCCACGGCAGACAGGCAGGCAGGGCGCAGTGCGAATCTGGCTGTGTCCACTCACCCATGGGAGACGGTTAGGCAAAGCGTAGTGTGGATCTGGCTGTGTCCACTCACACACGAGAGACGGGCAGGCAGGGTGCAGAGCGGATCTGGTGGTGTCCACTCTCCAACGGGAAACGGGCAGGCAGGGCGCTGTACGGATCTGGCGGTGTCCACTCTCCCACGGGAGACGGGCAGGCAGGGCGCAGTGCGGAACTGGCTGTGTCCACTCACACACGGCAGACGGGCAGGCAGGGCGTAGTGCGGATCTGGCTGTGTCCACTCACCCATGGGAGACGGGCAGGCAATCCGCAGTGTGGATCTGGCTGTGTCCCCTCACCCACGGCAGACGGTCAAGCAGGGCGCAGTGCGGATCTGCCTGTGTCTACTCACCCACGGGAGACGGGTAGGCAAGGCGCAGTGTAGATCTGGCTGTGTCCACTCACCCACGGGAGACGGGTAGGCAAGGCGCAGTGTGGATCTGGCTGTGTCCACTCACCCACGGGAGACGGGCAGAGAGGGTGCTGTGTGGATCTGGCTATGTCCATTGACCCACGGCAGACGGGCAGGCAGGGCGCAGTGTGGATCTGCCTGTATCCCCTCACCCACGGCAGACGGTCAGGCAGGGCGCAATCTGGATCTGGCTGTATCCACTCACCCACGGGAGACGGGCAGGCAGGGCGCAGTGTGGATCTAGCTGTGTCCACACTCCCACGAGAGACGGGCAGAGAGGGTGCTGTTTGGATCAGGCTATGTCCACTGACCCACGGCAGACGGGCAGGCAGGGTGCAGTGCGGATCTGGCTGTGTCCAATCACCCACGGCAAACGGGCAGGCAGGGCGCAGTGCGGATCTGGCTGTGTCCACTCACCCACGGGAGACGGACAGGTAAGGCGCACTGTGGATCTGCCTGTGTCCACTCACCCACGGCAGACTGGCAGGCAGGGCGCAGTGCGGATCTGGCTGTGTCCACTCACCCACGGGAGACGGGTAGGCAGGGCGCAGTGCGGATGTGGCTGTGTCCACTCACCCACGGCAGACGGGCAGGCAGGGCGCAGTGCGGATCTGGCTGTGTCCACTCACCAATGGAAGACGGGCAGGCAAGGCGCAGTGTGGATCTGGCTGTGTCCACTCACCCACGGGAGACGGGCACAGAGGGTGCTGTGTGGATCTGGCTATTTCCACTGACCCACGGCAGACGGGCAGGCAGGGCGCAGTGCGGCTATGGCTGTGTCCACTCACCCACGGGAGACGGGCAGGCAAGGCGCACTGTGGATCTGGCTGTGTCCACTCACGCACGGCAGACGGGCAGGCAGGGCGCAGTGCGGATCTGGCTGTTTCCACTCACCCACGGGAGACGAGCAGAGAGGGTGCTGTGTGGATCTAGCTATGTCCACTGACCCACGGCACACGGGCAGGCAGGGCGCAGTGCGGATCTGGCTGTGTCCCCTGACCCACTAGGGACAAGTAGGCAAGGCGCAGTGTGGATCTGGCTGTGTCCAGTCACCCACGGGAGACGGACAGAGAGGGTCCTGTGAGGATCTGGCTATGTCCACTGACCCACGGCAGACGGGCAGGCAGGGCGCAGTGCGGATCTGGCTGTGTCCACTCACCCACGGCAGACGGGCAGGCAGGGTGCAGTGCGGATCTGGCTGTGTCCACTCACCCACGGGAGACGGGCAGGCAAGGCGCAGTGTGGATCTGGCTGTTTCTACTCACCCACGGAAGACGGGCAGAGAGGGTCCTGTGAGGATCTGGCTATGTCCACTGACCCACGGCAGACGGGCAGGCAGGACGCAGTGCGGATCTGGCTGTGTCCACTCACCCTCGGCAGACGGGCAGGCAGGGCACAGTGCGGATCTGGCTGTGTCCACTCACCCACGGGAGACGGGCAGAGAGTGTGCTGTGTGGATCTGGCTATGTCCACTGACCAACGGCAGACGGGCAGGCAGGGCGCAGTGCGGATCTGGCTGTGTCCCCTCACCCACAGCAGACGGTCAGGCAGGGCGCAGTCTGGATCTGGCTGTGTACACTCACCCACGGGAGAGGGGCAGGCAGGGCGCAGTGCGGATCTGGCTGTGTCCACTCACCCACGGGAGACGGGCAGGCAGGGCGCAGTGCTGATCTGGCTATGTCCACTCACCCATAGGAGACGGGCAGGCAAGGCGCAGTGTGGATCTGGCTGTGTCCACACTCCCACAGGAGATGGGCAGAGAGGGTGCTGTGTGGATCTGGCTATGTCCACTGACCCACGGCAGACGGGCAGGCAGGGCGCAGTGCGGATCTGGCTGTGTCGAATCACCCACGGCAGACGGCCAGGCAGGGCGCAGTGCGGATACGGCTGTGTCCACTCACCACGGGAGACGGGCAGGTAAGGCGCACTGTGGATCTGGCTGTGTCCACTCACCCACGGCAGACGGGCAGGCAGGGCGCAGTGCAGATCTGGCTGTGACCACTCACACACGGGAGACGGGCAGAGAGGGTGCTGTGTGGATCTGGCTATGTACACTGACCCACGGCAGACGGGCAGGCAGGGCGCAGTGCGGATCTGGCTGTGTCCAATCACCTACGGCAGACGGTCAGGCAGGGCACAGTTCGGATCTGGGTGTTTCCACTCACCCACTGGAGACAGGTAGGGAAGGCGCAGTTTGGATCTGGCTGTGTCCACTCACCCACGGGAGATGGGCAGAGAGGGTGCTGTGTGGATCTGGCTACGTCCACTGACCCACGACAGACGGGCAGGCAGGGCGCAGTGCGGATCTGGCTGTGTCCAGTGACCAACGGGAGATGGGCAGGCAAGGCGCAGTGTGGATCTGGCTGTGTCCACTCACCCACGGGAGACGGGCAGAGAGGGTGCTGTGTGGATATGGCCATGTCCACTGACCCACGGCAGACGGGAGGCAGGGCGCAGTGCGGATCTGGCTGTGTCCACTCAATCACGGAAGACGAACAGAGAGGGTGCTGTGTGGATCTGGCTATGTCCACTGACCCACGGCAGACGGGCAGGCAGGGCGCAGAGCGGATCTGGCTGTGTCCACTCAACCAAAGGGGACGGGTAAGCAATGCGCAGTGCGGATCTGGCTGTGTCCACTCACCCACGACAGACGGGCAGGCAGTGCGCAGTGCGGATGTGGCTGTGTCAAGTCACCCACGGCAGACGGTCAGGCAGGGCGCAGTGCGGAATTGGCTGTGTCCTCTCACCCATGGGAGACGAGCAGGCAGGGCGCAGTGCGGATCTGGCTGTGTCCACTCACCCACGGGAGAGGGGCAGGCAGGGCGCAGTGCAGATCTGGCTGTGTCCACTCACCCACGGGAGACGGGCAGGCAGGGCGCAGTGCTGATCTGGCTGTGTCCACTCACCCATAGGAGACGGGCAGGCAAGGCGCAGTGTGGATCTGGCTGTGTCCACACTCCCACGGGAGATGGGCAGAGAGGGTGCTGTGTGGATCTGGCTATGTCCACTGACCCACGGCAGAAGGGCAGGCAGGGCGCAGTGCGGATCTGGCTGTGTCCACTCACCCATGGGAGACGGGCAGGCAAGGCGCAGTGTGGATCTGGCTGTGTCCACTCACCCACGGGAGACGGGCAGAGAGGGTGCTGTGTGGATCTGGCTATGTCCACTGACCCACGGCAGACGGGCAGGCAGGGCGCAGTGCGGATCTGGCTGTGTCCCCTCACCCACCGCAGACGGTCAGGCAGGGCGCAGCCTGGATCTGGCTGTGTCCACTCACCCACGGGAGAGGGGCAGGCAGGGCGCAGTGCGGATCTGGCTGTGTCCACTCACCCACGGGAGACGGGCAGGCAGGGCGCAGTGCTGATCTGGCTGTGTCCACTCACCCATAGGAGACGGGCAGGCAAGGCGCAGTGTGGACCTGGCTGTGTCCACACTCCCACGGGAGACAGGCAGAGAGGGTGCTGTGTGGATCTGGCTATGTCCACTGACCCACGGCACGTCAGGCAGGGCGCAGTGCGGATACGGCTGTGTCCACTCACCCACGGGAGACGGGCAGGTAAGGCGCGCTGTGGATCTGGCTGTGTCCACTCACCCACGGCAGACGGGCAGGCAGTGCGCAGTGCAGATCTGGCTGTGTCCACTCACACACGGAAGACGGGCAGAGAGGGTGCTGTGTGGATCTGGCTATGTACACTGACCCACGGCAGACGGGCAGGCAGGGCGCAGTGCGGATCTGGCTCTGTCCACTCACCCACGGCAGACGGTCAGGCAGAGCACAGTTCGGATCTGGGTGTGTCCACTCACCCACTGGAGACAGGTAGGAAAAGCGCAGTTTGGATCTGGCTGTGTCCACTCACCCACGGGAGATGGGCAGAGAGGGTGCTGTGTGGATCTGGCTACGTCCACTGACCCACGACAGACGGGCAGGCAGGGCGCAGTGCGTATCTGGCTGTGTCCAGTCACCAACGGGAGATGGGCAGGCAAGGCGCAGTGTGGATCTGGCTGTGTCCACTCACCCACGGGAGACGGGCAGAGAGGGTGCTGTGTGGATATGGCCATGTCCACGGACCCACGGCAGACGGGCAGGCAGGGCGCAGTGCGGATCTGGCTGTGTCCACTAACCCACGGAAGACGGACAGAGAGGGTGCTATGTGGATCTGGCTATGTCCACTGACCCACGGCAGACGGGCAGGCAGGGCGCAGAGCGGATATGGCTGTGTCCACTCACCCACGGAAGACGGGTAGGCAAGGCGCAGTGCGGATCTGGCTGTGTCCAATCACCCACGACAGACGGGCAGGCAGGGCGCATGCGGATCTGGCTGTGTCCACTCACCCACAAGAGACGGGCAGGCAGGGCGCCGTGTGGTTCTGGCTCTGTCCACTCACCCACTGGAGACGGGCAGAGAGGGTGCTGTGTGTATCTGGCTATGTCCGCTGACCCACGGCAGACGGGCAGGCAGGGCGCAGTGCGGATCTGGCTGTGTCCAGTCATCCACGGCAGACTGGCAGGTAGGTCCCAGTGCAGATCTGGCTGTGTCCACTCACCCACGGGAGACGGGCAGGCAGGGTGCAGTGTGGATCTGGCTGTGTCCACTCACCCACGGGAGACGGGCAGGCAAGGTGCACTGTGGATCTTGCTGTGACCACACACCCACGGGAGACGGGCAGAGAGGGTGCTGTGTGGATCTACCTATGTCCACTAACCCACGGCAGACGGGCAGGCAGGGCGCAGTGCGGATCTGGCTGTGTTAACTCACCCACGGCAGACGGGCAGGCAGGGCGCAGTGCGAATCTGGCTGTGTCCACTCACCCACGGGAGACGGTTAGGCAAAGCGTAGTGTGGATCTGGCTGTGTTAACTCACCCACGGCAGACGGGCAGGCAGGGCGCAGTGCGGATCTGGCTGTGTCCACTCACCCACGAGAGACGGGCAGGCAAGGCGCAGTGTGGATCTGGCTGTGTCCACTCACCCACGGGAGACGGGCAGAGAGGGTGCTGTGTGGATCTGGCTTTGTCCACTGACCCACGGCAGACGGGCAGGCAGGGCGCAGTGCGAATCTGGCTGTGTCCACTAACCCACGGCAGATGGTCAGGCAGGGCGCAGTGCGGATCTGGCGATGTCCACTCACCTACGGCAGACGGGCAGGCAGGGCGCAGTGCGGATCTGGCTGTGTCCAATCACCCACGGCAAACGGGCAGGCAGGGCGCAGTGCGGATCTGGCTGTGTCCACTCACCCACGGGAGACAGACAGTAAGGCGCACTGTGGATCTGCCTGTGTCCACTCACCCACGGCAGACTGGCAGGCAGGGCGCAGTGTGGATCTGGCTGTGTCCACTCACCCACGGGAGACGGGTAGGCCTAGCACAGTGTGGATCTGGCTGTGTGCACTCACCCACGGGAGACTGGCAGAGAGGGTGCTGTGTGGATCTGGCTATGTCCACTAACCCACGGCAGAAGGGCAGGCAGGGCGCAGTACGGATTAGGCTGTGTCCCCTCACCTACGGCAGACGGTCAGGCAGGGCGCAGTGCGGAATTGGCTATGTCCACTCACCCATGGGTGACGAGCAGGCAAGGCGCAGTGCGGATCTGGCTGTGTCCACTCACCCACGGGAGACGGGTAGGCAGGGCGCAGTGCGGATCTGGCTGTGTCCACTCACCCACGGCAGACGGGCAGGCAGGGCGCAGTGCGGATCTGGCTGTGTCCACTCACCCATGGAAGACGGGCAGGCAAGGCGCAGTGTGGATCTGGCTGTGTCCACTCACCCACGGGAGACGGGCAGAGAGGGTGCTGTGTGGATCTGGCTATGTCCACTGACCCACGGCAGACGGGCAGGCAGGGCGCAGTGCGGATCTTGCTGTGTCCAATCACCCACGGCAGACGGGTAGGCAGGGCGCAGTGCGGATATGGCTGTGTCCACTCACCCACGGGAGACGGGCAGGCAAGGCGCACTGTGGATCTGGCTGTGTCCCCTCACCCACGGCAGACGGTCAGGCAGGTTGCAGTGCGGACCTGGCGGTGTCCACTAACCCACGGGAGACGGGCAGGCAGGGCGCAGTGCGGGTCTGGCTGTCTCCACTCTCCCATGGGAGACGGGCAGGCAGGGCGCAGTGCGGAACTGACTGTGTCCACTCACACACGGCAGACGGGCAGGCAGGGCGCAGTGCGGATCTGGCTGTGTCCACTCACCCATGGGAGACGGGCAGGCAAGGCGCAGTGTGGATTTGGCTGTGTCCACTCACCCACGGGAGACGGGCAGAGAGGGTCCTGTGTGGATCTGTCTATGTCCACTGACCCACGGCAGACGGGCATGCAGGGCGCAGTGCGGATCTGGCTGTGTCCACTCACCCACGGGAGACGGGCAGAGAGGGTGCTGTGTGGATCTGGCTATGTACACTGACCCACGGCAGACGGGCAGGCAGGGCGCAGTGCAAATCTGGCTGTGTCCACTCACCCACGGCAGACGGTCAGGTAGGGCGCAGTGCCGATCTGGCGGTGTCCACTCACCCACGGCAGACGGGCAGGCAGGGCGCAGTGCGGATCTGGTTATGTCCACTCTCCCACGGGAGACGGGCAGGCAGCGCGCAGTGCGGATCTGGCTGTGTCCACTCACACACGGCAGACAGGCAGGCACGGCGCAGTGCGGATCTGGCTGTGTCCACTCACCCATGGGAGACGGGCAGGGAAGGCGCAGTGTGGATCTGGCTGTGTCCACACTCCCACGGGAGACGGGCAGAGAGGGTGCTGTGTGGATCTGGCTATGTCCACTGACCCACGGCAGACGGGCAGGCAAGGCGCAGTGCGGATCTGGCTGTGTCCAATCACCCACGGCAGACGGCCAGGCAGGGCGCAGTGCGGATATGGCTGTGTCCACTCACCCACGGGAGACAGGCAGGTAAGGCTCACTGTGGAACTGGCTGTGTCCACTCACCCACGGCAGACGGGCAGGCAGGGCGCAGTGCGGATCTGGCTGTGTCCACTCACCCATGGAAGACGGGCAGGCAAGGCGCAGTGTGGATTTGGCTGTGTCCACTCACCCACGGGAGACGGGCAGAGAGGGTCCTGTGTGGATCTCGCTATGTCCACTTACCCACGGCAGACGGGCATGCAGGGCGCAGTGCGGATCTGGCTGTGTCCACTCACCCACGACAGATGGGCAGGCAGGGCGCAGTGCGGATTTGGCTGTGTCCGCTCACCCACGGGAGACGGGCAGGCAGGTCGCAGTGCGGATCTGGCTGTGTCCTTCACCCACGGGAGACGGGTAGGCAAAGCGTAGTGTGGATCTGGCTGTGTTAACTCACCCACGGCAGACGGGCAGGCAGGGCGCAGTGCGGATCTGGCTGTGTCCACTCACCCACGAGAGACGGGCAGGCAAGGCGCAGTGTGGATCTGGCTATGTCCACTCACCCACGGGAGACGGGCAGAGAGGCTGCTGTGTGGATCTGGCTTTGTCCACTGACCCACGGCAGACGGGCAGGCAGGGCGCAGTGCGGATCTGGCTGTGTCCAGTCACCCACGGCAGACGGGCAGGCAGGGCGCAGTGCAGATCTGGCTGTGTCCACTCACCCACGGGAGATGGGCAGGCAGGGCGCAGTGCGGATCTGGCTGTGTCCACTCACCCACGGCAGATGGTCAGGCAGGGCGCAGTACGGATCTGGCGATGTCCACTCACCCACGGCAGACGGGCAGGCAGGGCGCAGTGCGGATCTGGTGGTGTCCACTCACCCACGGGAAACGGGCAGGCAGGGCGCAGTGCGGATCTGGCGGTGTCCACTCTCCCACGGGAGACGGGCAGGCAGGGCGCAGTGCGGAACTGGCTGTGTCCACTCACACACGGCAGACGGGCAGGCAGGGCGCAGTGCGGATATGGCTGTGTCCACTCATCCATGGGAGACGGGCAGGCAATCCGCAGTGTGGATCGGGCTGTGTCCACTCACCCATGGGAGACGGGCATAGAGGGTGCCGAGTGGATCTGGCTATGTCCACTGACCCACGGCAGATGGGCAGGCAGTGCGCAGTGCGGATCTGGCTGTGTCCACTCACCCACGGCAGACGGTCAGGCAGGGCGCAGTGCGGAATTGGCTGTGTCCACTCACCCATGGGGGACAAGTAGGCAAGGCGCAGTGTGGATTTGGCTGTGTCCACTCACCCACCGGAGACGGGCAGAGAGGGTCCTGTGAGGATCTGGCTATGTCCACTGAACCACGGCAGACGGGAAGGCAGGGCGCAGTGCGGATCTGGCTGTGTCCACTCACCCACGGCAGACGGGCAGGCAGGGCGCAGTGCGGATCTGGTTGTGTCCACTCACCCACGGGAGACGGGCAAAGAGGGTGCTGTGTGGATCTGGCTATGTACACTGACCCACGGCAGACGGGCAGGCAGGGCGCAGTGCGGACCTGGCGGTGTCCACTCACCCATGGGAGACGGGCAGGCAGGGCGCAGTTCGGATCTGGCGGTGTCCACTGACCCACGGCAGACGGCAGGCAGGGCGCAGTGCGGATCTGGCTATGTCCACTCTCCCACGGAAGACGGGCAGGCAGCGCGCAGTGCGGATCTGGCTGTGTCCACTCACACACGGCAGACAGGCAGGCACGGCGCAGTGCGGATCTGTCTGTGTCCACTTACCCATGGGAGAGGGGCAGGCAAGGCACAGTGCGGATCTGGCTTTGTCCAATCACCCACGGCAGACGGGCAGGCAGTGCGCTGTGCGGATCTGGCTGTGTGCACTCACACACGGCAGACAGGCAGGCACGGCGCAGTGCGGATCTGTCTGTGTGCACTCACCCATGGGAGACGGGCAGGCAAGGCACTGTGTGGATCTGGCTGTGTCCACTCACCCACGGGAGACGGGCAGAGAGGGTGCTGTGTGGATCTGGCTAGGTCCACTGACCCACGGCAGACGGGCAGGCAGGGCGCAGTGCGGATCTGGCTGTGTCCCCTCACCCACGGCAGATGGTCAGGCAGGGCACAATCTGGATCTGGCTGTGTCCACTCACCCACGGAAGACGGGCAGGCAGGGCGCAGTGCGGATTTGGCTGTGTCCACTCACCAACGGGAGACGGGCAGGCAGGGCGTAGTGCGGATCTAGCTGTGTCCACTCACCCACGGGAGACGGGCAGGCAGGGCGTAGTGCGGATCTGGTTGTGTCCACTCACCCACGGCAGACGGGCAGACAGGGCGCAGTGCGGATCTGGCTGTGTCCACTCACCAATGGGAGACGAGCAGGCAAGGCGCAGTGTGGATCTAGCGATGTCCACACTCCCACGAGAGACGGACAGAGAGGGTGCTGTGTGGATCTGGCTAGGTCCAGTGACCCACCGCATATGGGCAGGCAGGGCGCAGTGCGGATCTGGCTGTGTCCACTCACCCACGGCCGACGGGCAGGCAGTCCACAGTGCGGATCTGGCTGTGTCTACTCACCCACGGGAGATGGGCAGGCAAGGCGCAGTGTGGATCTGGCTCTGTCCACTCACCCACGGGAGACGGGCAGAGAGGGTGCTGTGTGGATCTGGCTATGTACACTGACCCACGGCTGACGGGCAGGCAGGGCGCAGTGCGGATCTGGCTATGTCCACTCACCCACGGCAGACGGGCAGGCAATGAGCAGTGCGGATCTGGCTGTGTCCACTCACCCACGTGAGACGGGCAGGCAGGGCGCAGTGCGGATCTGGCTGTGTGCACTCACCAATGGGAGACGGGCAGGCAAGGCACCGTGTAGATCTGGCTGTGTCCACTCACCCACGGGAGACGGGCAGGCAGGGCGCAGTGCGGATCTGGCTGTGTCCACTCACCCACGGGAGACGGGTAGGCAAGGCGCAGTGTGGATCTGGCTGTGTCCCCTCACCCACGGGATACGGGCCTAGAAGGCGCTGTGTGGATCTGGCTATGACCATTGACCCACGGCAGACGGGCAGGCAGGGCGCAGTTTGGATCTGGCTGTGTCCACCTACCCACGGCAGACGGGCAGGCAGGGCGCAGTGCGGATCTGGCTGTGTCCACAAACCCACGGCAGACGGTCAGGCAGGTCGCAGTGCGGATCTGGCGGTGTCCACTCACCCACGGGAGACGGGCAGGCAAGGCGCAGTGTGGATCTGGCTGTGTCCCCTCACCAACGGGATATGGGCCTAGAAGGCGCTGTGTGGATCTGGCTATATCCATTGACCCACGGCAGACGGGCAGGCAGGGCGCAGTTTGGATCTGGCTGTGTCCACCTACCCACGGCAGATGGGCAGGCAGGGCGCAGTGCGGATCTGGCTGTGTCCACAAACCCACGGCAGACGGTCAGGCAGGTCGCAGTGCGGATCTGGCCTTGTCCACTCACCCACGGGAGACGGCCAGGCAGGGCGCAGTGCGGGTCTGGCAGTGTCCACTCTCCCACAGGAGACGGGCAGGCAGGGCGCAGTGCGGAACTGGCTGTGTCCACTCACACACGGCAGACGGGCAGGCAGGGCGCAGTGCGGATCTAGCTGTGTCCACTCACCCACAAGAGACGGGCAGGCAAGGCGCAGTGTGGATCTGGCTGTGTCCACTCACCCACGGGATACGGGCCTAGAGGGTGCTGTGTGGATCTGGCTATGTACACTTACCCACGGCAGACGGGCAGGCAGGGCGCAGTGCGGATCTGGCTGTGTCCACTCACCCACGGCAGACGGTCAGGCAGGTCGCAGAGCGGACCTGGCGGTGTCCACTTACCCATGGGAGACGGGCAGGCAGGGCGCAGTGCGGATTTGGCTGTGTCCGCTCACCCACGGGAGACGGGCAGGCAAGGCGCAGTGTGGATCTGGCTGTGTCCACTCACCCACGGGAGACAGGCAGAGAGGGTGCTGTGTGGATCTGGCTATGTACACTGACCCACGGCAGACGGGCAGGCAGGGCGCAGTGCGGATCTGGCTGTGTCCACTCACCCACGGCAGACGGTTAGGCAGGGCGCAGTTCGGATCTGGTGGTGTCCACTGACCCACGGCAGACGGGCAGGCAGGGCGCAGTGCGGATCTGGCTATGTCCACTCTCCCACGGAAGACGGGCAGGCAGCGCGCAGTGCGGATCTGGCTGTGTCCACTCACACACGGCAGACAGGCAGGCACGGCGCAATGCGGATCTGTCTGTGTCCACTTACCCATGGGAGAGGGGCAGGCAAGGCACAGTGCGGATCTGGCTGTGTCCAATCACCCACGGCAGACGGGCAGGCAGGGCGCTGTGCGGATCTGGCTGTGTGCACTCACACACGGCAGACAGGCAGGCACGGCGCAGTGCGGATCTGTCTGTGTGCACTCACCCATGGGAGACGGGCAGGCAAGGCACTGTGTGGATCTGGCTGTGTCCACTCACCAACGGGAGACGGGCAGAGAGGTTGCTGTGTGGATCTGGCTAGGTCCACTGACCCACGGCAAACGGGCAGGCAGGGCGCAGTGCGGATCTGGCTGTGTCCCCTCACCCACGGCAGATGGTCAGGCAGGGCACAATCTGGATCTGGCTGTGTCCACTCACCCACGGGAGACAGGCAGGCAGGGCGCAGTGCGGATTTGGCTGTGTCCACTCACCAACGGGAGACGGGCAGGCAGGGCGCAGTGCGGATCTAGCTGTGTCCACTCACCCACGAGAGACGGGCAGGCAGGGCGTAGTGCGGATCTGGTTGTGTCCACTCACCCACGGCAGACGGGCAGACAGGGCGCAGTGCGGATCTGGCTGTGTCCACTCACCAATGGGAGACGAGCAGGCAAGGCGCAGTGTGGATCTAGCGATGTCCACACTCCCACGAGAGATGGACAGATAGGGTGCTGTGTGGATCTGGCTAGGTCCAGTGACCCACCGCATATGGGCAGGCAGGGCGCAGTGCGGATCTGGCTGTGTCCACTCACCCACGGCAGACGGGCAGGCAGTCCACAGTGCGGATCTGGCTGTGTCTACTCACCCACGGGAGATGGGCAGGCAAGGCGCAGAGTGGATCTGGCTGTGTCCACTCACCCACGGGAGACGGGCAGAGAGGGTGCCGTGTGGATCTGGCTATGTACACTGACCCACGGCTGACGGGCAGGCAGGGCGCAGTGCGGATCTGGCTGTGTCCACTCACCCACGGGAGACTGGCAGAGAGGGTGCCGTGTGGATCTGGCTACGTCCACTGATCCACGGCAGACGGGCAGGCAGGGCGCAGTGCGGATCTGGCTGTGTCCACTCACCCACGGCAGACGGGCAGGCAGAGGGCAGTGCGGATCTGTCTGTGTTCACTCACCCACGGGAGACAGGCAGGCAAGGCGCAGTGTGGATCTGGCTGTGTCAACTCACCCACGGGAGATGGGCAGAGAGGGTGCCGTGTGGATCTGGCTATGTCCACTGACCCACGGCAGAGGGGCAAGCAGGGCGCAGTGCCGATCTGGCTTGTCCACTCACCCACGGCAGACGGTCAGGAAGGGCGCAGTGAGGAACTGGCTGTGTCCTCTCACCCACGGGAGACGGGCAGGCAGGGCGCAGTGCGGATCTGGCTGTGTCCACTCACCCACGGCAGACGGGCAGGCAGGGCGCAGTGCGGATCTGGCTGTGTCCACTCACCCACCGGAGACGGGCAGAAAGGGCGCAGTGCGGATCTGGCTGTGTCCACTCACCCACGGGAGACGGGCAGGCAAGGCGCAGTGCGTATCTTGTTGTGTCCACTCACCCACGGCAGACGGGCAGGCAGGGCGCAGTGCGGATCTCGCTGTGTCCACACTCCCACGAGAGACAGGCAGAGAGGGTGCTGTGTGGATCTGGCTATATCCAGTGACCCACCGCAGAAGGGCAGGCAGGGAGCAGTGCGGATCTGGCTGTGTCCAATCACCCAGGGCAGACGGGCAATCAGGGCGCAGTGCGGATATGGCTGTGTCCACTCACCCACGGGAGACGGGCAGGCAAGGCGCACTGTGGATCTGGCTGTGCCCACTCACCCACGGCAGACGTGCAGGCAGGGCGCAGTGCGGATCTGTCTGTGTCCAATCACCCACGGCAGACGGGCAGGCAGGGCTCAGTGCGGCTATGGCTGTGTCCACTCACCCACGGGAGACGGGCAGAGAGGGTGCTGTGTGGATCTGGCTATGTCCATTGACCCACGGCAGACGGGCAGGCAGGGCGCAGTGTGGATCTGCCTGTATCCCCTCACCCACGGCAGACGGTCAGGCAGGGCGCCTTCTGGATCTGGCTGTATCCACTCACCCACGGGAGACGGGCAGGCAGGGCGCAGTGTGGATCTAGCTGTGTCCACACTCCCACGAGAGACGGGCAGAGAGGGTGCTGTTTGGATCAGGCTATGTCCACTGACCCACGGCAGACGGGCAGGCAGGGTGCAGTGCGGATCTGGCTGTGTCCAATCACCCACGGCAAACGGGCAGGCAGGGCGCAGTGCGGATCTGGCTGTGTCCACTCACCCACGGGAGACGGACAGGTAAGGCGCACTGTGGATCTGCCTGTGTCCACTCACCCACGGCAGACTGGCAGGCAGGGCGCAGTGCGGATCTGGCTGTGTCCACTCACCCACGGGAGACGGGTAGGCAGGGCGCAGTGCGGATGTGGCTGTGTCCACTCACCCACGGCAGACGGGCAGGCAGGGCGCAGTGCGGATCTGGCTGTGTCCACTCACCAATGGAAGACGGGCAGGCAAGGCGCAGTGTGGATCTGGCTGTGTCCACTCACCCACGGGAGACGGGCAGAGAGGGTGCTGTGTGGATCTGGCTATGTCCACTGACCCACGGCAGACGGGCTGGCAGGGCGCAGTGCGGATCTTGCTGTGTCCAATCACCCTCGGCAGACGGGTAGGCAGGGCGCAGTGCGGATATGGCTGTGTCCACTCACCCACGGGAGACGGGCAGGCAAGGCGCACTGTGGATCTGGCTGTGTCCCCTCACCCACGGCAGACGTGCAGGCAGGGCGCAGTGCGGATATGGCTGTGTCCACTCACCCATGGGAGACGGGCAGGCAAGGCGCAGTGTGGATCTGGCTGTGTCCACTCACCCACGGGAGACGGGCAGAGAGGGTGCTGTGTGGATCTGGCTATTTCCACTGACCCACGGCAGACGGGCAGGCAGGGCGCAGTGCGGCTATGGCTGTGTCCACTCACCCACGGGAGACGGGCAGGCAAGGCGCACTGTGGATCTGGCTGTGTCCACTCACGCACGGCAGACGGGCAGGCAGGGCGCAGTGCGGATCTGGCTGTTTCCACTCACCCACGGGAGACGAGCAGAGAGGGTGCTGTGTGGATCTAGCTATGTCCACTGACCCACGGCACACGGGCAGGCAGGGCGCAGTGCGGATCTGGCTGTGTCCCCTCACCCACTAGGGACAAGTAGGCAAGGCGCAGTGTGGATCTGGCTGTGTCCAGTCACCCACGGGAGACGGACAGAGAGGGTCCTGTGAGGATCTGGCTATGTCCACTGACCCACGGCAGACGGGCAGGCAGGGCGCAGTGCGGATCTGGCTGTGTCCACTCACCCACGGCAGACGGGCAGGCAGGGTGCAGTGCGGATCTGGCTGTGTCCACTAACCCACGGGAGATGGGCAGGCAGGGCGCAGTGCGGATCTGGCTGTGTCCACTCACCCACGGCACACGGGCAGGCAGGGCGCAGTGCGGATCTGGCTGTGTTCACTCACCCACGGGAGACGGGCAGGCAGCGCGCAGTTCGGATCTGGCTGTGTCCACTCACCCATGGGAGACGGGCAGGCAAGGTGCAGTGTGGATCTGGCTTGTCCACTCACCCACGGGAGACGGGCAGAGAGGGTGCTGTGTGGATCTGGCTATGTCCATTGACCCACGGCAGACGGGCAGGCAGGGCGCAGTGTGGATCTGGCTGTGTCCACTCACCCACGGGATACGGACCTAGAGGGTGCTGTGTGGATCTGGCTATGTACACTTACCCACGGCAGACGGGCAGGCAGGGCGCAGTGCGAATCTGGCTGTGTCCACTCACCCACGGCAGACGGTCAGGCAGGTTGCAGTGCGGACCTGGCGGTGTCCACTAACCCACGGGAGACGGGCAGGCAGGGCGCAGTGCGGGTCTGGCTGTCTCCACTCTCCCATGGGAGACGGGCAGGCAGGGCGCAGTGCGGAACTGACTGTGTCCACTCACACACGGCAGACGGGCAGGCAGGGCGCAGTGCGGATCTGGCTGTGTCCACTCACCCATGGGAGACGGGCAGGCAAGGCGCAGTGTGGATTTGGCTGTGTCCACTCACCCACGGGAGACGGGCAGAGAGGGTCCTGTGTGGATCTGTCTATGTCCACTGACCCACGGCAGACGGGCATGCAGGGCGCAGTGCGGATCTGGCTGTGTCCACTCACCCACGGGAGACGGGCAGAGAGGGTGCTGTGTGGATCTGGCTATGTACACTGACCCACGGCAGACGGGCAGGCAGGGCGCAGTGCAAATCTGGCTGTGTCCACTCACCCACGGCAGACGGTCAGGTAGGGCGCAGTGCCGATCTGGCGGTGTCCACTCACCCACGGCAGACGGGCAGGCAGGGCGCAGTGCGGATCTGGCTATGTCCACTCTCCCACGGGAGACGGGCAGGCAGCGCGCAGTGCGGATCTGGCTGTGTCCACTCACACACGGCAGACAGGCAGGCACGGCGCAGTGCGGATCTGGCTGTGTCCACTCACCCATGGGAGACGGGCAGGCAAGGCGCAGTGTGGATCTGGCTGTGTCCACACTCCCACGGGAGACGGGCAGAGAGGGTGCTGTGTGGATCTGGCTATGTCCACTGACCCACGGCAGACGGGCAGGCAAGGCGCAGTGCGGATCTGGCTGTGTCCAATCACCCACGGCAGACGGCCAGGCAGGGCGCAGTGCGGATATGGCTGTGTCCACTCACCCACGGGAGACAGGCAGGTAAGGCTCACTGTGGAACTGGCTGTGTCCACTCACCCACGGCAGACGGGCAGGCAGGGCGCAGTGCGGATCTGGCTGTGTCCACTCACCCATGGAAGACGGGCAGGCAAGGCGCAGTGTGGATTTGGCTGTGTCCACTCACCCACGGGAGACGGGCAGAGAGGGTCCTGTGTGGATCTCGCTATGTCCACTTACCCACGGCAGACGGGCATGCAGGGCGCAGTGCGGATCTGGCTGTGTCCACTCACCAACGACAGATGGGCAGGCAGGGCGCAGTGCGGATTTGGCTGTGTCCGCTCACCCACGGGAGACGGGCAGGCAGGTCGCAGTGCGGATCTGGCTGTGTCCTTCACCCACGGGAGACGGGTAGGCAAAGCGTAGTGTGGATCTGGCTGTGTTAACTCACCCACGGCAGACGGGCAGGCAGGGCGCAGTGCGGATCTGGCTGTGTCCACTCACCCACGAGAGACGGGCAGGCAAGGTGCAGTGTGGATCTGGCTATGTCCACTCACCCACGGGAGACGGGCAGAGAGGCTGCTGTGTGGATCTGGCTTTGTCCACTGACCCACGGCAGACGGGCAGGCAGGGCGCAGTGCGGATCTGGCTGTGTCCAGTCACCCACGGCAGACGGGCAGGCAGGGCGCAGTGCAGATCTGGCTGTGTCCACTCACCCACGGGAGATGGGCAGGCAGGGCGCAGTGCGGATCTGGCTGTGTCCACTCACCCACGGCAGATGGTCAGGCAGGGCGCAGTACGGATCTGGCGATGTCCACTCACCCACGGCAGACGGGCAGGCAGGGCGCAGTGCGGATCTGGTGGTGTCCACTCACCCACGGGAAACGGGCAGGCAGGGCGCAGTGCGGATCTGGCGGTGTCCACTCTCCCATGGGAGATGGGCAGGCAGGGCGCAGTGCGGAACTGGCTGTGTCCACTCACACACGGCAGACGGGCAGGCAGGGCGCAGTGCGGATATGGCTGTGTCCACTCATCCATGGGAGACGGGCAGGCAATCCGCAGTGTGGATCGGGCTGTGTCCACTCACCCATGGGAGACGGGCATAGAGGGTGCCGTGTGGATCTGGCTATGTCCACTGACCCACGGCAGATGGGCAGGCAGGGCGCACTGCGGCTCTGGCTGTGTCCACTCACCCACGGCAGACGGTCAGGCAGGGCGCAGTGCGGAATTGGCTGTGTCCACTCACCCATGGGGGACAAGTAGGCAAGGCGCAGTGTGGATTTGGCTGTGTCCACTCACCCACCGGAGACGGGCAGAGAGGGTCCTGTGAGGATCTGGCTATGTCCACTGAACCACGGCAGACGGGAAGGCAGGGCGCAGTGCGGATCTGGCTGTGTCCACTCACCCACGGGAGACGGGCAGGCAGGGCGCAGTGCGGATCTGGTTGTGTCCACTCACCCACGGGAGACGGGCAAAGAGGGTGCTGTGTGGATCTGGCTATGTACACTGACCCACGGCAGACGGGCAGGCAGGGCGCAGTGCGGACCTGGCGGTGTCCACTCACCCATGGGAGACGGGCAGGCAGGGCGCAGTTCGGATCTGGCGGTGTCCACTGACCCACGGCAGACGGCAGGCAGGGCGCAGTGCGGATCTGGCTATGTCCACACTCCCACGGAAGACGGGCAGGCAGCGCGCAGTGCGGATCTGGCTGTGTCCACTCACACACGGCAGACAGGCAGGCACGGCGCAGTGCGGATCTGTCTGTGTCCACTTACCCATGGGAGAGGGGCAGGCAAGGCACAGTGCGGATCTGGCTTTGTCCAATCACCCACGGCAGACGGGCAGGCAGGGTGCTGTGCGGATCTGGCTGTGTGCACTCACACACGGCAGACAGGCAGGCACGGCGCAGTGCGGATCTGTCTGTGTGCACTCACCCATGGGAGACGGGCAGGCAAGGCACTGTGTGGATCTGGCTGTGTCCACTCACCCACGGGAGACGGGCAGAGAGGGTGCTGTGTGGATCTGGCTAGGTCCACTGACCCACGGCAGACGGGCAGGCAGGGCGCAGTGCGGATCTGGCTGTGTCCCCTCACCCACGGCAGATGGTCAGGCAGGGCACAATCTGGATCTGGCTGTGTCCACTCACCCACGGGAGACGGGCAGGTAGGGCGCAGTGCGGATTTGGCTGTGTCCACTCACCAACGGGAGACGGGCAGGCAGGGCGTAGTGCAGATCTAGCTGTGTCCACTCACCCACGGGAGACGGGCAGGCAGGGCGTAGTGCGGATCTGGTTGTCTCCACTCACCCACGGCAGACGGGCAGACAGGGCGCAGTGCGGATCTGGCTGTGTCCACTCACCAATGGGAGACGAGCAGGCAAGGCGCAGTGTGGATCTAGCGATGTCCACACTCCCACGAGAGACGGACAGAGAGGGTGCTGTGTGGATCTGGCTAGGTCCAGTGACCCACCGCATATGGGCAGGCAGGGCGCAGTGCGGATCTGGCTGTGTCCACTCACCCACGGCCGACGGGCAGGCAGTCCACAGTGCGGATCTGGCTGTGTCTACTCACCCACGGGAGATGGGCAGGCAAGGCGCAGTGTGGATCTGGCTCTGTCCACTCACCCACGGGAGACGGGCAGAGAGGGTGCTGTGTGGATCTGGCTATGTACACTGACCCACGGCTGACGGGCAGGCAGGGCGCAGTGCGGATCTGGCTATGTCCACTCACCCACGGCAGACGGGCAGGCAATGCGCAGTGCGGATCTGGCTGTGTCCACTCACCCACGTGAGACGGGCAGGCAGGGCGCAGTGCGAATCTGGCTGTGTGCACTCACCAATGGGAGACGGGCAGGCAAGGCACCGTGTAGATCTGGCTGTGTCCACTCACCCACGGGAGACGGGCAGGCAGGGCGCAGTGCGGATCTGGCTGTGTCCACTCACCCATGGGAGACGGGTAGGCAAGGCGCAGTGTGGATCTGGCTGTGTCCCCTCACCCACGGGATACGGGCCTAGAAGGCGCTGTGTGGATCTGGCTATGACCATTGACCCACGGCAGACGGGCAGCCAGGGCGCAGTGCGGATCTGGCTGTGTCCACCTACCCACGGCAGACGGGCAGGCAGGGCGCAGTGCGGATCTGGCTGTGTCCACAAACCCACGGCAGACGGTCAGGCAGGTCGCAGTGCGGATCTGGCGGTGTCCACTCACCCACGGGAGACGGGCAGGCAAGGCGCAGTGTGGATCTGGCTGTGTCCCCTCACCCACGGGATACGGGCCTAGAAGGCGCTGTGTGGATCTGGCTATATCCATTGACCCACGGCAGACGGGCAGGCAGGGCGCAGTTTGGATCTGGCTGTGTCCACCTACCCACGGCAGATGGGCAGGCAGGGCGCAGTGCGGATCTGGCTGTGTCCACAAACCCACGGCAGACGGTCAGGCAGGTCGCAGTGCGGATCTGGCCTTGTCCACTCACCCACGGGAGACGGCCAGGCAGGGCGCAGTGCGGGTCTGGCTGTGTCCACTCTCCCACAGGAGACGGGCAGGCAGGGCGCAGTGCGGAACTGGCTGTGTCCACTCACAAACGGCAGACGGGCAGGCAGGGCGCAGTGCGGATCTAGCTGTGTCCACTCACCCACAAGAGACGGGCAGGCAAGGCGCAGTGTGGATCTGGCTGTGTCCACTCACCCACGGGATACGGGCCTAGAGGGTGCTGTGTGGATCTGGCTATGTACACTTACCCACGGCAGACGGGCAGGCAGGGCGCAGTGCGGATCTGGCTGTGTCCACTCACCCACGGCAGACGGTCAGGCAGGTCGCAGAGCGGACCTGGCGGTGTCCACTCACCCATGGGAGACGGGCAGGCAGGGCGCAGTGCGGATTTGGCTGTGTCCGCTCACCCACGGGAGACGGGCAGGCAAGGCGCAGTGTGGATCTGGCTGTGTCCACTCACCCACGGGAGACAGGCAGAGAGGGTGCTGTGTGGATCTGGCTATGTACACTGACCCACGGCAGACGGGCAGGCAGGGCGCAGTGCGGATCTGGCTGTGTCCACTCACCCACGGCAGACGGTTAGGCAGGGCGCAGTTCGGATCTGGTGGTGTCCACTGACCCACGGCAGACGGGCAGGCAGGGCGCAGTGCGGATCTGGCTATGTCCACTCTCCCACGGAAGACGGGCAGGCAGCGCGCAGTGCGGATCTGGCTGTGTCCACTCACACACGGCAGACAGGCAGGCACGGCGCAATGCGGATCTGTCTGTGTCCACTTACCCATGGGAGAGGGGCAGGCAAGGCACAGTGCGGATCTGGCTGTGTCCAATCACCCACGGCAGACGGGCAGGCAGGGCGCTGTGCGGATCTGGCTGTGTGCACTCACACACGGCAGACAGGCAGGCACGGCGCAGTGCGGATCTGTCTGTGTGCACTCACCCATGGGAGACGGGCAGGCAAGGCACTGTGTGGATCTGGCTGTGTCCACTCACCAACGGGAGACGGGCAGAGAGGGTGCTGTGTGGATCTGGCTAGGTCCACTGACCCACGGCAAACGGGCAGGCAGGGCGCAGTGCGGATCTGGCTGTGTCCCCTCACCCACGGCAGATGGTCAGGCAGGGCACAATCTGGATCTGGCTGTGTCCACTCACCCACGGGAGACAGGCAGGCAGGGCGCAGTGCGGATTTGGCTGTGTCCACTCACCAACGGGAGACGGGCAGGCAGGGCGCAGTGCGGATCTAGCTGTGTCCACTCACCCACGAGAGACGGGCAGGCAGGGCGTAGTGCGGATCTGGTTGTGTCCACTCACCCACGGCAGACGGGCAGACAGGGCGCAGTGCGGATCTGGCTGTGTCCACTCACCAATGGGAGACGAGCAGGCAAGGCGCAGTGTGGATCTAGCGATGTCCACACTCCCACGAGAGATGGACAGATAGGGTGCTGTGTGGATCTGGCTAGGTCAAGTGACCCACCGCATATGGGCAGGCAGGGCGCAGTGCGGATCTGGCTGTGTCCACTCACCCACGGCAGACGGGCAGGCAGTCCACAGTGCGGATCTGGCTGTGTGCACTCACCAATGGGAGACGGGCAGGCAAGGCACCGTGTAGATCTGGCTGTGTCCACTCACCCACGGGAGACGGACAGGCAGGGCGCAGTGCGGATCTGGCTGTGTCCACTCACCCACGGGAGACGGGTAGGCAAGGCGCAGTTTGGATCTGGCTGTGTCCACTCACCCACGGGAGACTGGCAGAGAGGGTGCCGTGTGGATCTGGCTACGTCCACTGACCCACGGCAGACGGGCAGGCAGGGCGCAGTGCGGATCTGGCTGTGTCCACTCACCCACGGCAGACGGGCAGGCAGAGGGCAGTGCGGATCTGTCTGTGTTCACTCACCCAAGGGAGACAGGCAGGCAAGGCGCAGTGTGGATCTGGCTGTGTCAACTCACCCACGGGACATGGGCAGAGAGGGTGCCGTGTGGATCTGGCTATGTCCACTGACCCACGGCAGAGGGGCAAGCAGGGCGCAGTGCCGATCTGGCTTGTCCACTCACCCACGGCAGACGGTCAGGAAGGGCGCAGTGAGGAACTGGCTGTGTCCTCTCACCCACGGGAGACGGGCAGGCAGGGCGCAGTGCGGATCTGGCTGTGTCCACTCACCCACGGCAGACGGGCAGGCAGGGCGCAGTGCGGATCTGGCTGTGTCCACTCACCCACCGGAGACGGGCAGAAAGGGCGCAGTGCGGATCTGGCTGTGTCCACTCACCCACGGGAGACGGGCAGGCAAGGCGCAGTGCGTATCTTGTTGTGTCCACTCACCCACGGCAGACGGGCAGGCAGGGCGCAGTGCGGATCTCGCTGTGTCCACACTCCCACGAGAGACAGGCAGAGAGGGTGCTGTGTGGATCTGGCTATGTCCAGTGACCCACCGCAGAAGGGCACGCAGGGAGCAGTGCGGATCTGGCTGTTTCCAATCACCCAGGGCAGACGGGCAATCAGGGCGCAGTGCGGATATGGCTGTGTCCACTCACCCACGGGAGACGGGCAGGCAAGGCGCACTGTGGATCTGGCTGTGCTCACTCACCCACGGCAGACGTGCAGGCAGGGCGCAGTGCGGATCTGTCTGTGTCCAATCACCCACGGCAGACGGGCAGGCAGGGCTCAGTGCGGCTATGGCTGTGTCCACTCACCCACGGGAGACGGGCAGAGAGGGTGCTGTGTGGATCTGGCTATGTCCATTGACCCACGGCAGACGGGCAGGCAGGGCGCAGTGTGGATCTGCCTGTATCCCCTCACCCACGGCAGACGGTCAGGCAGGGCGCAATCTGGATCTGGCTGTATCCACTCACCCACGGGAGACGGGCAGGCAGGGCGCAGTGTGGATCTAGCTGTGTCCACACTCCCACGAGAGACGGGCAGAGAGGGTGCTGTTTGGATCAGGCTATGTCCACTGACCCACGGCAGACGGGCAGGCAGGGCGCAGTGCGGATCTGGCTGTGTCCAATCACCCACGGCAAACGGGCAGGCAGGGCGCAGTGCGGATCTGGCTGTGTCCACTCACCAATGGAAGACGGGCAGGCAAGGCGCAGTGTGGTTCTGGCTGTGTCCACTCACCCACGGGAGACGGGCAGAGAGGGTGGTGTGTGGATCTGGCTATGTCCACTGACCCACGGCAGACGGGCTGGCAGGGCGCAGTGCGGATCTTGCTGTGTCCAATCACCCTCGGCAGACGGGTAGGCAGGGCGCAGTGCGGATATGGCTGTGTCCACTCACCCACGGGAGACGGGCAGGCAAGGCGCACTGTGGATCTGGCTGTGTCCCCTCACCCACGGCAGACGTGCAGGCAGGGCGCAGTGCGGATATGGCTGTGTCCACTCACCCATGGGAGACGGGCAGGCAAGGCGCAGTGTGGATCTGGCTGTGTCCACTCACCCACGGGAGACGGGCAGAGAGGGTGCTGTGTGGATCTGGCTATTTCCACTGACCCACGGCAGACGGGCAGGCAGGGCGCAGTGCGGCTATGGCTGTGTCCACTCACCCACGGGAGACGGGCAGGCAAGGCGCACTGTGGATCTGGCTGTGTCCACTCACGCACGGCAGACGGGCAGGCAGGGCGCAGTGCGGATCTGGCTGTTTCCACTCACCCACGGGAGACGAGCAGAGAGGGTGCTGTGTGGATCTAGCTATGTCCACTGACCCACGGCACACGGGCAGGCAGGGCGCAGTGCGGATCTGGCTGTGTCCCCTCACCCACTAGGGACAAGTAGGCAAGGCGCAGTGTGGATCTGGCTGTGTCCAGTCACCCACGGGAGACGGACAGAGAGGGTCCTGTGAGGATCTGGCTATGTCCACTGACCCACGGCAGACGGGCAGGCAGGGCGCAGTGCGGATCTGGCTGTGTCCACTCACCCACGGCAGACGGGCAGGCAGGGTGCAGTGCGGATCTGGCTGTGTCCACTCACCCACGGGAGACGGGCAGGCAAGGCGCAGTGTGGATCTGGCTGTTTCCACTCACCGACGGAAGACGGGCAGAGAGGGTCCTGTGAGGATCTGGCTATGTCCACTGACCCACGGCAGACGGGCAGGCAGGACGCAGTGCGGATCTGGCTGTGTCCACTCACCCTCGGCAGACGGGCAGGCAGGGCGCAGTGCGGATCTGGCTGTGTCCACTCACCCACGGGAGACGGGCAGAGAGTGTGCTGTGTGGATCTGGCTATGTCCACTGACCCAAGGCAGACGGGCAGGCAGGGCGCAGTGCGGATCTGGCTGTGTCCCCTCACCCACAGCAGACGGTCAGGCAGGGCGCAGTCTGGATCTGGCTGTGTACACTCACCCACGGGAGAGGGGCAGGCAGGGCGCAGTGCGGATCTGGCTGTGTCCACTCACCCACGGGAGACGGGCAGGCAGGGCGCAGTGCTGATCTGGCTGTGTCCACTCACCCATAGGAGACGGGCAGGCAAGGCGCAGTGTGGATCTGGCTGTGTCCACACTCCCACAGGAGATGGGCAGAGAGGGTGCTGTGTGAATCTGGCTATGTCCACTGACCCACGGCAGACGGGCAGGCAGGGCGCAGTGCGGATCTGGCTGTGTCGAATCACCCACGGCAGACGGCCAGGCAGGGCGCAGTGCGGATACGGCTGTGTCCACTCACCACGGGAGACGGGCAGGTAAGGCGCACTGTGGATCTGGCTGTGTCCACTCACCCACGGGAGACGGGCAGAGAGGGTGCTGTGTGGATCTGGCTATGTACACTGACCCACGGCAGACGGGCAGGCAGGGCGCAGTGCGGATCTGGCTGTGTCCAATCACCCACGGCAGACGGTCAGGCAGGGCACAGTTCGGATCTGGGTGTTTCCACTCACCCACTGGAGACAGGTAGGGAAGGCGCAGTTTGGATCTGGCTGTGTCCACTCACCCACGGGAGATGGGCAGAGAGGGTGCTGTGTGGATCTGGCTACGTCCACTGACCCACGACAGACGGGCAGGCAGGGCGCAGTGCGGATCTGGCTGTGTCCAGTGACCAACGAGAGATGGGCAGGCAAGGCGCAGTGTGGATCTGGCTGTGTCCACTCACCCACGGGAGACGGGCAGAGAGGGTGCTGTGTGGATATGGCCATGTCCACTGACCCACGGCAGACGGGAGGCAGGGCGCAGTGCGGATCTGGCTGTGTCCACTCAATCACGGAAGACGAACAGAGAGGGTGCTGTGTGGATCTGGCTATGTCCACTGACCCACGGCAGACGGGCAAGCAGGGCACAGTGCAGATCCTGCTGTGTCCACTCACCCATGGCAGACGGTCATGAAGGGCGCAGTGCGGAACTGGCTGTGTCCACTAACCCACGGGAGATGGGCAGGCAGGGAGCAGTGCGGATCTGGCTGTGTCCACTCACCCACGGCACACGGGCAGGCAGGGCGCAGTGCGGATCTGGCTGTGTTCACTCACCCACGGGAGACGGGCAGGCAGGGCGCAGTGAAGATCTGGCTGTGTCCACTCACCCACGGGAGACGGGCAGGTAGGGCGCAGTTCGGATCTGGCTGTGTCCACTCACCCATGGGAGACGGGCAGGCAAGGTGCAGTGTGGATCTGGCTTGTCCACTCACCCACGGGAGACGGGCAGAGAGGGTGCTGTGTGGATCTGGCTATGTCCATTGACCCACGGCAGACGGGCAGGCAGGGCGCAGTGTGGATCTGGCTGTGTCCACTCACCCACGGGATACGGACCTAGAGGGTGCTGTGTGGATCTGGCTATGTACACTTACCCACGGCAGACGGGCAGGCAGGGCGCAGTGCGAATCTGGCTGTGTCCACTCACCCACGGCAGACGGTCAGGCAGGTTGCAGTGCGGACCTGGCGGTGTCCACTAACCCACGGGAGACGGGCAGGCAGGGCGCAGTGCGGGTCTGGCTGTCTCCACTCTCCCACGGGAGACGGGCAGGCAGGGCGCAGTGCGGAACTGACTGTGTCCACTCACACACGGCAGACGGGCAGGCAGGGCGCAGTGCGGATCTGGCTGTGTCCACTCACCCATGGGAGACGGGCAGGCAAGGCGCAGTGTGGATTTGGCTGTGTCCACTCACCCACGGGAGACGGGCAGAGAGGGTCCTGTGTGGATCTGTCTATGTCCACTGACCCACGGCAGACGGGCATGCAGGGCGCAGTGCGGATCTGGCTGTGTCCACTCACCCACGGGAGACGGGCAGAGAGGGTGCTGTGTGGATCTGGCTATGTACACTGACCCACGGCAGACGGGCAGGCAGGGCGCAGTGCAAATCTGGCTGTGTCCACTCACCCACGGCAGACGGTCAGGTAGGGCGCAGTGCCGATCTGGCGGTGTCCACTCACCCACGGCAGACGGGCAGGCAGGGCGCAGTGCGGATCTGGCTATGTCCACTCTCCCACGGGAGACGGGCAGGCAGCGCGCAGTGCGGATCTGGCTGTGTCCACTCACACACGGCAGACAGGCAGGCACGGCGCAGTGCGGATCTGGCTGTGTCCACTCACCCATGGGAGACGGGCAGGCAAGGCGCAGTGTGGATCTGGCTGTGTCCACACTCCCACGGGAGACGGGCAGAGAGGGTGCTGTGTGGATCTGGCTATGTCCACTGACCCACGGCAGACGGGCAGGCAAGGCGCAGTGCGGATCTGGCTGTGTCCAATCACCCACGGCAGACGGCCAGGCAGGGCGCAGTGCGGATATGGCTGTGTCCACTCACCCACGGGAGACAGGCAGGTAAGGCTCACTGTGGAACTGGCTGTGTCCACTCACCCACGGCAGACGGGCAGGCAGGGCGCAGTGCGGATCTGGCTGTGTCCACTCACCCATGGAAGACGGGCAGGCAAGGCGCAGTGTGGATTTGGCTGTGTCCACTCACCCACGGGAATCGGGCAGAGAGGGTCCTGTGTGGATCTCGCTATGTCCACTTACCCACGGCAGACGGGCATGCAGGGCGCAGTGCGGATCTGGCTGTGTCCACTCACCCACGACAGATGGGCAGGCAGGGCGCAGTGCGGATTTGGCTGTGTCCGCTCACCCACGGGAGACGGGCAGGCAGGTCGCAGTGCGGATCTGGCTGTGTCCTTCACCCACGGGAGACGGGTAGGCAAAGCGTAGTGTGGATCTGGCTGTGTTAACTCACCCACGGCAGACGGGCAGGCAGGGCCCAGTGCGGATCTGGCTGTGTCCACTCACCCACGAGAGACGGGCAGGCAAGGCGCAGTGTGGATCTGGCTATGTCCACTCACCCACGGGAGACGGGCAGAGAGGCTGCTGTGTGGATCTGGCTTTGTCCACTGACCCACGGCAGACGGGCAGGCAGGGCGCAGTGCGGATCTGGCTGTGTCCAGTCACCCACGGCAGACGGGCAGGCAGGGCGCAGTGCAGATCTGGCTGTGTCCACTCACCCACGGGAGATGGGCAGGCAGGGCGCAGTGCGGATCTGGCTGTGTCCACTCACCCACGGCAGATGGTCAGGCAGGGCGCAGTACGGATCTGGCGATGTCCACTCACCCACGGCAGACGGGCAGGCAGGGCGCAGTGCGGATCTGGTGGTGTCCACTCACCCACGGGAAACGGGCAGGCAGGGCGCAGTGCGGATCTGGCGGTGTCCACTCTCCCACGGGAGACGGGCAGGCAGGGCGCAGTGCGGAACTGGCTGTGTCCACTCACACACGGCAGACGGGCAGGCAGGGCGCAGTGCGGATATGGCTGTGTCCACTCATCCATGGGAGACGGGCAGGCAATCCGCAGTGTGGATCGGGCTGTGTCCACTCACCCATGGGAGACGGGCATAGAGGGTGCCGTGTGGATCTGGCTATGTCCACTGACCCACGGCAGATGGGCAGGCAGGGCGCACTGCGGCTCTGGCTGTGTCCACTCACCCACGACAGACGGGGAGGCAGGGCGCAGTGCGGATCTGGCTGTGTCCACTCACCCACAAGAGACGGGCAGGCAAGGCGCGGTGTGGTTCTGGCTCTGTCCACTCACCCACTGGAGACGGGCAGAGAGGGTGCTGTGTGGATCTGGCTATGTCCACTGACCCACGGCAGACGGGCAGGCAGGGCGCAGTGCATATCTGGCTTTGTCCAGTCACCCACGGCAGATGGGCAGGCAGGGCGCAGTGCAGATCTGGCTGTGTCCACTCACCCACGGGAGATGGGCAGGCAAGGCGCAGTGTGGATCTGGGTGTGTCCACTCACCCACGAGAGACGGGCAGAGGGGGTGTTGTGTGGATCTGGCTATGTACACTGACCCACGGCAGACGGGCAGGCAGGGGGCAGTGCGGATCTGGCTGTGTCCACTCACCCACGGCAGACGGTCAAGAAAAGGGCAGTGCGGATATGGCTGTGTCCACTCACACACGGGAGACGGGCAGGCAGTGCGCAGTGCGGATCTGGCTGTGTCACTCACCCACGGCACACGGGCAGGCAGGGCGCAGTGCGGATCTGGCTGTGTCCACTCACCCACGGGAGACTGGCAGGCCGGACGCAGTACAGATCTGGCTGTGTCCACTCACCCATGGGAGACGGGCAGGCAAGGTGCAGTGTGGATCTGGCTGTGTCCACTCACCCACGGGAGACGGGCAGAGAGGGTGCTGTGTGGATCTGGCTATGTCCATTGATCCACGGTAGACGGGCAGGCAGGGCGCAGTGCGGATATGGCTGTGTTCCCTCACCCAAGGCAGACGGTCAGGCAGGGCGCAGTGCGGATCTGGCTGTGTCCACTCACCCACGGGAGACGGGTAGGCAATGCGCAGTGAGGATCTGGCTGTGTCCACTCACACACGGGAGACGGGCAGAGAGGGTGCTGGGTGGATCTGGCTGTGTCCACTGACCCACGGCAGACAGGCCGGCAGGGCGCAGAACGGATCTGGCTGTGTCCACTCACCCACGGCAGACGGGCAGGCAGGGCGCAGTGCGGATTTGGCTGTGTCCACTCACCCACGGGAGACGGTCAGGCAAGGCGCAGTGTGGATCTGGCTGTGTCCACTCACCCACGTGAGACGGGAAAGCGGGTGCTGTGTAGATCTGGCTATGTACACTGACCCATGGCAGACGGGCAGGCAGGGCGGTGTGCGGATCTGGCTGTGTCCACTCACCCATGGCAGACGGTCAGGAAGGGCGCATGCGGATCTAGCTGTGTCCACTTACCCACGGGAGACGGGCAGGCAGGGTGCAGTGTGGATCTGGCTGTGTCCACTCACCCACGGGAGACGGGTAGGCAAGGTGCACTGTGGATCTTGCTGTGACCACACACCCACGGGAGACGGGCAGAGAGGGTGCTGTGTGGATCTAGCTATGTCCACTAACCCACGGCAGACGGGCAGGCAGGGCGCAGTGCGGATCTGGCTGTGTCCACTCACCCACGGGAGATGGGCAGGCAAGGCGCAGTGTTGATCTGGCTGTGTCCACTCACCCACGGGAGACGGGCAGAGAGGGTGCTGTGTGGATCTGGCTATGTACACTGACACACGGCAGACGGGCAGGCAGGGCGCAGTGCGGATCTGGCTGTGTCCACTCACCCACGGCAGATGGTCAGGCAGGGCGCAGTACGGATCTGGCGATGTCCACTCACCCACGGCAGACGGTCAGGCAGGGCGCAGTGCGGATCTGGTGGTGTCCACTCACCCACGGGAAACGGGCAGGCAGGGCGCAGTGCGGATCTGGCGGTGTCCACTCTCCCACGGGAGACGGGCAGGCAGGGCGCAGTGCGGAACTGGCTGTGTCCACTCACACACGGCAGACGGGCAGGCAGGGCGCAGTGCGGATATGGCTGTGTCCACTCATCCATGGGAGACGGGCAGGCAATCCGCAGTGTGGATCGGGCTGTGTCCACTCACCCATGGGAGACGGGCATAGAGGGTGCCGTGTGGATCTGGCTATGTCCACTGACCCACGGCAGATGGGCAGGCAGGGCGCACTGCGGCTCTGGCTGTGTCCACTCACCCACGGCAGACGGTCAGGCAGGGCGCAGTGCGGATCTGGCGGTGTCCACTCTCCCACAGGAGACGGGCAGGCAGGGCGCAGTGCAGAACTGGCTGTGTCCACTCACACACTGCAGGCGGGCAGGCAGGGCGCAGTGACGATCTGGCTGTGTCCACTCACCCACGGGAGACGGGTCGGCAAAGCGCAGTGTGTATCTGGCTGTGTGCACTCACCCACGGGAGACTGGCAGAGAGGGTGCTGTGTGGATCTGGCTATGTCCACTGACCCACGGCAGACGGGCAGGCAGGGCGCAGTGCGGATTAGGCTGTCTCCCCTCACCTACGGCAGACGGTCAGTCAGGGCGCAGTGCGGAATTGGCTATGTCCACTCACACATAGGAGACGGGCAGGCAGGGCGCAGTGCGGATCTGGCTGTGTCCACTCACCCACGGGAGACGGGTAGGCAGGGAGCAGTGCGGATCTGGCTGTGTCCACTCACCCACGGCAGACGGGCAGGCAGGGCGCAGTGCGGATCTGGCAGTGTCCACTCACCCATGGAAGACGGGCAGGCAGGGCGCAGTGTGGATCTGGCTGTGTCCACTCACCCACGGGAGAGGGGCAGATAGGGTGCTGTGTGGATCTGGCTATGTCCACTGACCCACGGCAGACGGGCAGGCAGGGCGCAGTGCGGATCTTGCTGTGTCCAATCACCCATGGCAGACGGGTAGGCAGGGCGCAGTGCGGATATGGCTGTGTCCACTCACCTACGGGAGACGGGCAGGCAAGGCGCACTGTGGATCTGGCTGTGCCCACTCACCCACGGCAGACGTGCAGGCAGGGCGCAGTGCGGATCTGTCTGTGTCCAATCACCCACGGGAGACGGGCAGGCAGGGCTCAGTGCGGCTATGGCTGTGTCCACTCACCCACGGGAGACGGGCAGGCAAGGCGCACTGTGGATCTGGCTGTGTCCACTCACCCACGGCAGACGGGCAGGCAGGGCGCAGTGCGGATCTGGCTGTTTCCACTCACCCACGGGAGACGGGCAGAGAGGGTGCTGTGTGGATCTGGCTATGTCCATTGACCCACATCAGACGGGCAGGCAGGGCGCAGTGTGGATCTGACTGTGTCCCCTCACACACATCAGACGGTCAGGAAGGGCGCAGTGCGGATCGGGCTGTGTCCACTCACCCACGGGAGACGTGTATGCAAGGCGCAGTGTGGATCTGGCTTTGTCCACTCACCCACGACAGACGGGCAAGCAGGGCGCAGTGCGGATCTGGCTGTGTCCACTCACCCACAAGAGATGGGCAGGCAATGCGCAGTGTGGATCTGGCTGTGTCCACTCACCCACTGGAGACGGGCAGAGAGGATGCTGTGTGGATCTGGCTATGTCCACTGACCCACGGCAGATGGGCAGGCAGGGCGCAGTTTGGATCTGGCTGTGTACAGTCACCCACGGCAGACGGGCAGGCAGGGTGCAGTGCAGATCTGGCTGTGTCCACTCACCCATGGGAGACGGGCAGGCAAGGCGCAGTGTGGATCTGGCTGTGTTTACTCACCCACGAGAGACGGGCAGAGAGGGTGCTGTGTGGATCTGGCTATGTACACTGACCAACGGCAGACGGGCAGGCAGGGCACAGTGCAGATCCTGCTGTGTCCACTCACCCATGGCAGACGGTCATGAAGGGCGCAGTGCGGAACTGGCTGTGTCCACTAACCCACGGGAGATGGGCAGGCAGGGAGCAGTGCGGATCTGGCTGTGTCCACTCATCCACGGCACACGGGCAGGCAGGGCGCAGTGCGGATCTGGCTGTGTTCACTCACCCACGGGAGACGGGCAGGCAGGGCGCAGTGAAGATCTGGCTGTGTCCACTCACCCACGGGAGACGGGCAGGTAGGGCGCAGTTCGGATCTGGCTGTGTCCACTCACCCATGGGAGACGGGCAGGCAAGGTGCAGTGTGGATCTGGCTTGTCCACTCACCCACGGGAGACGGGCAGAGAGGGTGCTGTGTGGATCTGGCTATGTCCATTGACCCACGGCAGACGGGCAGGCAGGGCGCAGTGTGGATCTGGCTGTGTCCACTCACCCACGGGATACGGACCTAGAGGGTGCTGTGTGGATCTGGCTATGTACACTTACCCACGGCAGACGGGCAGGCAGGGCGCAGTGCGAATCTGGCTGTGTCCACTCACCCACGGCAGACGGTCAGGCAGGTTGCAGTGCGGACCTGGCGGTGTCCACTAACCCACGGGAGACGGGCAGGCAGGGCGCAGTGCGGGTCTGGCTGTCTCCACTCTCCCACGGGAGACGGGCAGGCAGGGCGCAGTGCGGAACTGACTGTGTCCACTCACACACGGCAGACGGGCAGGCAGGGCGCAGTGCGGATCTGGCTGTGTCCACTCACCCATGGGAGACGGGCAGGCAAGGCGCAGTGTGGATTTGGCTGTGTCCACTCACCCACGGGAGACGGGCAGAGAGGGTCCTGTGTGGATCTGTCTATGTCCACTGACCCACGGCAGACGGGCATGCAGGGCGCAGTGCGGATCTGGCTGTGTCCACTCACCCACGGGAGACGGGCAGAGAGGGTGCTGTGTGGATCTGGCTATGTACACTGACCCACGGCAGACGGGCAGGCAGGGCGCAGTGCAAATCTGGCTGTGTCCACTCACCCACGGCAGACGGTCAGGTAGGGCGCAGTGCCGATCTGGCGGTGTCCACTCACCCACGGCAGACGGGCAGGCAGGGCGCAGTGCAGATCTGGCTATGTCCACTCTCCCACGGGAGACGGGCAGGCAGCGCGCAGTGCGGATCTGGCTGTGTCCACTCACACACGGCAGACAGGCAGGCACGGCGCAGTGCGGATCTGGCTGTGTCCACTCACCCATGGGAGACGGGCAGGCAAGGCGCAGTGTGGATCTGGCTGTGTCCACACTCCCACGGGAGACGGGCAGAGAGGGTGCTGTGTGGATCTGGCTATGTCCACTGACCCACGGCAGACGGGCAGGCAAGGCGCAGTGCGGATCTGGCTGTGTCCAATCACCCACGGCAGACGGCCAGGCAGGGCGCAGTGCGGATATGGCTGTGTCCACTCACCCACGGGAGACAGGCAGGTAAGGCTCACTGTGGAACTGGCTGTGTCCACTCACCCACGGCAGACGGGCAGGCAGGGCGCAGTGCGGATCTGGCTGTGTCCACTCACCCATGGAAGACGGGCAGGCAAGGCGCAGTGTAGATTTGGCTGTGTCCACTCACCCACGGGAATCGGGCAGAGAGGGTCCTGTGTGGATCTCGCTATGTCCACTTACCCACGGCAGACGGGCATGCAGGGCGCAGTGCGGATCTGGCTGTGTCCACTCACCCACGACAGATGGGCAGGCAGGGCGCAGTGCGGATTTGGCTGTGTCCGCTCACCCACGGGAGACGGGCAGGCAGGTCGCAGTGCGGATCTGGCTGTGTCCTTCACCCACGGGAGACGGGTAGGCAAAGCGTAGTGTGGATCTGGCTGTGTTAACTCACCCACGGCAGACGGGCAGGCAGGGCGCAGTGCGGATCTGGCTGTGTCCACTCACCCACGAGAGACGGGCAGGCAAGGCGCAGTGTGGATCTGGCTATGTCCACTCACCCACGGGAGACGGGCAGAGAGGCTGCTGTGTGGATCTGGCTTTGTCCACTGACCCACGGCAGACGGGCAGGCAGGGCGCAGTGCGGATCTGGCTGTGTCCAGTCACCCACGGCAGACGGGCAGGCAGGGCGCAGTGCAGATCTGGCTGTGTCCACTCACCCACGGGAGATGGGCAGGCAGGGCGCAGTGCGGATCTGGCTGTGTCCACTCACCCACGGCAGATGGTCAGGCAGGGCGCAGTACGGATCTGGCGATGTCCACTCACCCACGGCAGACGGGCAGGCAGGGCGCAGTGCGGATCTGGTGGTGTCCACTCACCCACGGGAAACGGGCAGGCAGGGCGCAGTGCGGATCTGGCGGTGTCCACTCTCCCACGGGAGACGGGCAGGCAGGGCGCAGTGCGGAACTGGCTGTGTCCACTCACACACGGCAGACGGGCAGGCAGGGCGCAGTGCGGATATGGCTGTGTCCACTCATCCATGGGAGACGGGCAGGCAATCCGCAGTGTGGATCGGGCTGTGTCCACTCACCCATGGGAGACGGGCATAGAGGGTGCCGTGTGGATCTGGCTATGTCCACTGACCCACGGCAGATGGGCAGGCAGGGCGCACTGCGGCTCTGGCTGTGTCCACTCACCCAAGGCATACGGTCAGGCAGGGCGCAGTGCGGAATTGGCTGTGTCCACTCACCCATGGGGGACAAGTAGGCAAGGCGCAGTGTGGATTTGGCTGTGTCCACTCACCCACCGGAGACGGGCAGAGAGGGTCCTGTGAGGATCTGGCTATGTCCACTGAACCACGGCAGACGGGAAGGCAGGGCGCAGTGCGGATCTGGCTGTGTCCACTCACCCACGGCAGACGGGCAGGCAGGGCGCAGTGCGGATCTGGTTGTGTCCACTCACCCACGGGAGACGGGCAAAGAGGGTGCTGTGTGGATCTGGCTATGTACACTGACCCACGGCAGACGGGCAGGCAGGGCGCAGTGCGGACCTGGCGGTGTCCACTCACCCATGGGAGACGGGCAGGCAGGGCGCAGTTCAGATCTGGCGGTGTCCACTGACCCACGGCAGACGGCAGGCAGGGCGCAGTGCGGATCTGGCTATGTCCACTCTCCCACGGAAGACGGGCAGGCAGCGCGCAGTGCGGATCTGGCTGTGTCCACTCACACACGACAGACAGGCAGGCACGGCGCAGTGCGGATCTGTCTGTGTCCACTTACCCATGGGAGAGGGGCAGGCAAGGCACAGTGCGGATCTGGCTTTGTCCAATCACCCACGGCAGACGGGCAGGCAGGGCGCTGTGCGGATCTGGCTGTGTGCACTCACACACGGCAGACAGGCAGGCACGGCGCAGTGCGGATCTGTCTGTGTGCACTCACCCATGGGAGACGGGCAGGCAAGGCGCAGTGTGGATCTGGCTGTGTCCACTCACCCACGGGAGACTGGCAGAGAGGGTGCCGTGTGGATCTGGCTACGTCCACTGACCCATGGCAGACGGGCAGGCAGGGCGCAGTGCGGATCTGGCTGTGTCCACTCACCCACGGCAGACGGGCAGGCAGAGGGCAGTGCGGATCTGTCTGTGTCCACTCACACACGGGAGACAGGCAGGCAAGGCGCAGTGTGGATCTGGCTGTGTCAACTCACCCACGGGAGATGGGCAGAGAGGGTGCCGTGTGGATCTGGCTATGTCCACTGACCCACGGCAGAGGGGCAAGCAGGGCGCAGTGCCGATCTGGCTTGTCCACTCACCCACGGCAGACGGTCAGGAAGGGCGCAGTGAGGAACTGGCTGTGTCCTCTCACCCACGGGAGACGGGCAGGCAGGGCGCAGTGCGGATCTGGCTGTGTCCACTCACCCACGGCAGACGGGCAGGCAGGGCGCAGTGCGGATCTGGCTGTGTCCACTCACCCACTGGAGACGGGCAGAAAGGGCGCAGTGCGGATCTGGCTGTGTCAACTCACCCACGGGAGACGGGCAGGCAAGGCGCAGTGCGTATCTTGTTGTGTCCACTCACCCACGGCAGACGGGCAGGCAGGGCGCAGTGCGGATCTCGCTGTGTCCACACTCCCACGAGAGACAGGCAGAGAGTGTGCTGTGTGGATCTGGCTATGTCCAGTGACCCACCGCAGAAGGGCAGGCAGGGAGCAGTGCGGATCTGGCTGTGTCCAATCACCAAGGGCAGACGTGCAATCAGGGCGCAGTGCGGATCTGGCTGTGTCCACTCACCCACCGCAGACGGTCAAGCAGGACTCAGTGCGGATCTGGCTGTGTCCACTGACCCACGGGAGAGGGGTAGGCAAGGCGCAGTGTGGATCTGGCTGTGTCCACTAACCCACGGGAGACGGGCAGAGAGGGTGCTGTGTGGATCTGGCTATGACCACCGATCCACGGTAGACTGGCAGGCAGGGCGCAGTGCGGATCTGGCTGTGTCCACTGACCCACGGCAGACGGGCAGGGAGGGCGCAGTGCGGATCTGGCTGTGTCCACTCACCCACGGGAGACGGGCAGGCAGGGCGCAGTGCGCATCTGGCTTTGTCCACTCTCCCACGGGAGACGGGCAGGCAGGGCGCAGTGCGGAATAGGCTGTGTCCACAAACACACGACAGACAGGCAGTCAGGGCTCAGTGCGGATTTGGCTGTGTCCACTCACCCATGGGAGACGGGCAGACAATGCGCAGTGTCGATCTGGCTGTGTACCCTCACCCACGGCAGACGGTCAGGCAGGGCGCAGTGCGGATCTGGCTGTGTCCACTCACCCACGGGAGACGGGTAGGCAAGGCGCAGTGTGGATCTGGCTGTGTCCACTCACCCACGGGAGACGGGCAGAGAGGGTGCTGGGTGGATCTGGCTATGTCCACTGACCCACGGCAGACGGGCCGGCAGTGCGGTGGGCGGATCTGGCTGTGTCCACTCACCCACAGCAGACGGTCAGGAAGGGCGCAGTGCGGTTCTGGCTGTGTCCACTCACCCACTGGAGATGGGCAGGCACCGCGCAGTGCGGATCTGGCTGTGTCCACTCATCCACGGCAGACGAATAGGCAGGGCGCAGTGCGGATCTGGCTGTGTCCACTCACCCACGGCAGACGGTCAGGAAGGGCGCAGTGCGGATCTGGCTGTGTCCACTCACCCACGGGAGATGGTCAGGCAGGGCGCAGTGCGGATCTCGCTGTGTCCACTCACCCATGGCAGACGGTCAGGCAGGGTGCAGTGCGGATTTGGCTGTGTCCACTCACCCACGGGAGACGGGTAGGCAAGGTGCAGTGTTGATCTGGCTGTGTCCACTCACCCACGGGAGACGGGCATAGAGGGTGCTGTGTGGATCTGGCTATGTCCACTCACCCACGGCAGATGGGCAGTCAGGGCGCAGTGCGGATCTTGCTGTGTCCACTCACCCACGGGAGATGGGCAGGCAAGGCGCAGTGTGGATCTGGCTGTGTCCACTCACCCACGGTAGACGGGCAGGCAAGGCGCAGTGTGGATCTGGCTGTGTCCACTCACCCACGGGTGACGGGTAGAGAGGGTGCTGTGTGGATCTGGCTATGTTACTGACCCATGGCAGACGGGCAGGCAGGGCGCAGTGCCGATCTGGCTGTGTCCACTCACCCATGGCAGACGGTCAGGCAGGGTGCAGTGCGTATCTGGATGTGTCCACTCACCCACGGGAGACGGGCAGGCAGGGCGCAGTGCGGATCTGGCTGTGTCCACACACGCACGGCAGACGGGCAGGCAGGGCGCAGTGCGGATCTGGCTGTGTCCACTCACCCACGTGAGACGGGCAGGCAAGGCGCATTGCATATCTGGCTGTGTCCACTCACCCACGGTAGACGGGCAGGCAGGGCGCAGTACGGATCTGGCTGTGTCCACTCACCCACGGCATGCGGTCAGGCGGGAGCAGTGCGGATCTGGCTGTGTCCACTCACCCACGGCAGACGGGCAGGCAGGGCGCAGTGTGGATCTGGCTGTGTCCACTCACCCACGGCAGACAAGCAGGCAGGGCGCAGTGCGGATCTGGCTGTGTCGACTCACCCACTGGAGACGGGAAGGCAGGGCGCAGTGCGGATCTGGCTGTGTCCACTCACCCACAGGAGACGGAGAGGCAAGGCGCAGTGCGGATCTGGCTGTGTCCACTCACCCACGGGAGACGGGCAGGCAGGGCGCAGTGCGGATCTGTCTGTGTCCACTCACCCACGGGAGACAGGCAGGCAAGGCGCAGTGCGGATCTGGCTGTGTCCACTCACCCACGGGAGATGGGCGCAGGGCGCAGTGTGGATCTGGCTGTGTCCACTCACCCACGGCAGACGGGCAGGCAGGGCACAGTGAGGATCTGGCTATGTCCACTCTCCCACGGGAGACGGGCAGGCAGCGCGCAGTGTGGATCTGGCTGTGTGCACTCACCCACGGGAGGCGGGCAGGCAAGGCGCAGTGCGGATCTGGCTGTGTCCACTCACCCACGGCAGACAAGCAGGCAGGGCACAGTGCGGATCTGGCTGTGTCCACTCACCCACGGGAGACGGGCAGAGAGGGTGCTGTGTGGATCTGGCTATGTCCACTGACCCACGGCAGACGGGCAGGCAGGGCGCAGTGCGGATCTGGCTGTGTCCACTCACCCACGGCAGACTGGCAGGCAGGGCGCAGTGCGGATCTGGCTGTGTCACTCACAAAAGGGAGACGGGCAGGCAAGGCGCAGTGTGGATCTGGCTGTGTCCACTCACCCACGGGATACGGGCAGAGAGGGTGCTGTGTGGTGTGGCTATGTCCACTGACCGACGGCAGAAGGTCAGGCAGGGCGCATTGTGGATCTGGCTGTGTCCCCTCACCGACGGCAGACGGTCAGGCAGGGCGCAGTGCGGATCTGGCTGTGTCCACTCACCCACGGGGGATGGGCAGGCAGGGCACAGTGCGGATCTGGCTGTGTCCACTCACCCACAGGAGACGGGCAGGCAAGGTACACTGTGGATCTTGCTGTGACCACACACCCACAGGAGACGGGCAGAGAGAGTGCTGTGTGGATCTAGCTATGTCCACTGTCCCACGGCAGATGGGCAGGCAGGGCGCAGGGCGGATCTGGCTGTGTTAACTCACCCACGGCAGACGGGCAGGCAGGGCGCAGTGCGGATCTGGCTGTGTCCACTCACCCACGGGAGACGGGTAGGCAAAGCGTAGTGTGGATCTGGCTGTGTTAACTCACCCATGGCAGACGGGCAGGCAGGGCGCAGTGCGGATCTGGCTGTGTCCACTCACCCACGGGAGACGGGTAGGCAAGGCGCAGTGTGGATCTGGCTGTGTCCACTCACCCACGGGAGACGGGCAGAGAGGGTGCTGTGTGGATCTGGCTATGTCCATTGACCCACATCAGACGGGCAGGCAGGGCGCAGTGTGGATCTGACTGTGTCCCCTCACACACTGGAGACGGGCAGAGAGGATGCTGTGTGGATCTGGCTATGTCCACTGACCCACGGCAGATGGGCAGGCAGGGCGCAGTTTGGATCTGGCTGTGTACAGTCACCCACGGCAGACGGGCAGGCAGGGTGCAGTGCAGATCTGGCTGTGTCCACTCACCCATGGGAGACGGGCAGGCAAGGCGCCGTGTGGATCTGGCTGTGTTTACTCACAAACGAGAGACGGGCAGAGAGGGTGCAGTGTGGATCTGGCTATGTACACTGACCAACGGCAGACGGGCAGGCAGGGCACAGTGCAGATCTTGCTGTGTCCACTCACCCACGGCAGACGGTCATGAAGGGCGCAGTGCGGAACTGGCTGTGTCCACTAACCCACGGGAGATGGGCAGGCAGGGCGCAGTGCGGATCTGGCTGTGACCACTCACCCACGGCACACGGGCAGGCAGGGCGCAGTGCGGATCTGGCTGTGTTCACTCACCCACGGGAGACGGGCAGGCAGGGCGCAGTGAAGATCTGGCTGTGTCCACTCACCCACGGGAGACGGGCAGGCAGGGCGCAGTTCGGATCTGGCTGTGTCCACTCACCCATGGGAGACGGGCAGGCAAGGTGCAGTGTGGATCTGGCTTGTCCACTCACCCACGGGAGACGGGCAGAGAGGGTGCTGTGTGGATCTGGCTATGTCCATTGACCCACGGCAGACGGGCAGGCAGGGCGCAGTGTGGATCTGGCTGTGTCCACTCACCCACGGGATACGGACCTAGAGGGTGCTGTGTGGATCTGGCTATGTACACTTACCCACGGCAGACGGGCAGGCAGGGCGCAGTGCGAATCTGGCTGTATCCACTCACCCACGGCAGACGGTCAGGCAGGTTGCAGTGCGGACCTGGCGGTGTCCACTAACCCACGGGAGACGGGCAGGCAGGGCGCAGTGCGGGTCTGGCTGTCTCCACTCTCCCACGGGAGACGGGCAGGCAGGGCGCAGTGCGGAACTGACTGTGTCCACTCACACACGGCAGACGGGCAGGCTGGGCGCAGTGCGGATCTGGCTGTGTCCACTCACCCATGGGAGACGGGCAGGCAAGGCGCAGTGTGGATTTGGCTGTGTCCACTCACCCACGGGAGACGGGCAGAGAGGGTCCTGTGTGGATCTGTCTATGTCCACTGACCCACGGCAGACGGGCATGCAGGGCGCAGTGCGGATCTGGCTGTGTCCACTCACCCACGGGAGACGGGCAGAGAGGGTGCTGTGTGGATCTGGCTATGTACACTGACCCACGGCAGACGGGCAGGCAGGGCGCAGTGCAAATCTGGCTGTGTCCACTCACCCACGGCAGACGGTCAGGTAGGGTGCAGTGCCGATCTGGCTATGTCCACTCACCCACGGCAGACGGGCAGGCAGGGCGCAGTGCGGATCTGGCTATGTCCACTCTCCCACGGGAGACGGGCAGGCAGCGCGCAGTGCGGATCTGGCTGTGTCCACTCACACACGGCAGACAGGCAGGCACGGCGCAGTGCGGATCTGGCTGTGTCCACTCACCCATGGGAGACGGGCAGGCAAGGCGCAGTGTGGATCTGGCTGTGTCCACAATCCCACGGGAGACGGGCAGAGAGGGTGCTGTGTGGATCTGGCTATGTCCACTGACCCACGGCAGACGGGCAGGCAAGGCGCAGTGCGGATCTGGCTGTGTCCAATCACCCACGGCAGACGGCCAGGCAGGGCGCAGTGCGGATATGGCTGTGTCCACTCACCCACGGGAGACAGGCAGGTAAGGCTCACTGTGGAACTGGCTGTGTCCACTCACCCACTGCAGACGGGCAGGCAGGGCGCAGTGCGGATCTGGCTGTGTCCACTCACCCATGGAAGACGGGCAGGCAAGGCGCAGTGTGGATTTGGCTGTGTCCACTCACCCACGGGAGACGGGCAGAGAGGGTCCTGTGTGGATCTCGCTATGTCCACTTACCCACGGCAGACGGGCATGCAGGGCGCAGTGCGGATCTGGCTGTGTCCACTCACCCACGACAGATGGGCAGGCAGGGCGCAGTGCGGATTTGGCTGTGTCCGCTCACCCACGGGAGACGGGCAGGCAAGGCGCAGTGTGGATCTGACTGTGTCCATTCACCCACGGGAGATGGGCAGAGAGGGTGCTGTGTGGATCTGTTTATGTACACTTACCCACGGCAGACGGGCTGCAGGACGCAGTGCGGATCAGGCTGTGTCCACTCACCCACGGCAGACGGGCAGGCAAGGCGCAGTGCGGATCTGGCTGTGTCCACTCACCCACGGGAGACGGGCAGGCAAGGCGCAGTGTGGATCTGGCTGTGTCCACTCACCCACGGGAGACGGGCAGAGAGGGTGCTGTGTGGATCTGGATATGTACACTGACCCACGGCAGACGGGCAGGCAGGGCGCAGTGCGGATCTGGCTGTGTCCACTCACCCACGGCAGACGGTCAGGCAGGGCGCAGTGCGGATCTGGCGGTGTCCACTCACCCACGGCAGACGGGCAGGCAGGGCGCAGTGCGGATCTGGCTATGTCCACTCTCCCACGGAAGACGGGCAGGCAGCGCGCAGTGCGGATCTGGCTGTGTCCACTCACACTCGGCAGACAGGCAGGCACGGCGCAGTGCGGATCTGGCTGTGTCCACTCACCCATGGAAGACGGGCAGGCAAGGCGCAGTGTGGATCTGGCTGTGTCCACACTCCCACGGGAGACGGGCAGAGAGGGTACTGTGTGGATCTGGCTATGTCCACTGACCCACGGCAGACGGCAGGCAAGGCGCAGTGCGGATCTGGCTGTGACCAATCACCCACGGCAGAAGGCCAGGCAGGGCGCAGTGCGGATATGGCTGTGTCCACTCACCCACGGGAGACTGGCAGGTAAGGCGCACTGTGGATCTGGTTGTGTCCACTCACCCACGGGAGACGGGCAGGCAGGGCAGAGTGCGGATCTGGCTGTGTCCACTCACCCATGGGAGACGGGCAGAGAGGGTGCTGTGTGGTCTGGCTATGTCCACTGACCGACGGCAGAAGGGCAGGCAGGGCGCAGTGCGGATCTGGCTGTGTCCCCTCACCGACGGCAGACGGTCAGGCAGGGCGCAGTGCGGATCTGGCTGTGTCCATTCACCCACGGGAGACGGGCAGGCAGGGCACAGTGCGGATCTGGCTGTGTCCACTCACCCACGGGAGACGGGCAGGCAAGGTGCACTGTGGATCTTGCTGTGACCACACACCCACGGGAGACGGGCAGAGAGAGTGCTGTGTGGATCTAGCTATGTCCACTATCCCACGGCAGACGGGCAGGCAGGGCGCAGTGCGGATCTGGCTGTGTTAACTCACCCACGGCAGACGGACAGGCAGGGCGCAGTGCGGATCTGGCTGTGTCCACTCACCCACGGGAGACGGGTAGGCAAAGCGTAGTGTGGATCTGGCTGTGTTAACTACCCATGGCAGACGGGCAGGCAGGGCGCAGTGCGGATCTGGCTGTGTCCACTCACCCACGGGAGACGGGTAGGCAAGGCGCAGTGTGGATCTGGCTGTGTCCACTCACCCACGGGATACGGGCAGAGAGGGTGCTGTGTGGATCTGGCTATGTCCATTGACCCACATCAGACGGGCAGGCAGGGCGCAGTGTGGATCTGGCTGTGTCCCCTCACACACATCAGACGGTCAGGCAGGGCGCAGTGCGGATCTGGCTGTGTCCACTCACCCACGGGAGACGTGTAGGCAAGGCGCAGTGTGGATCTGGCTTTGTCCACTCACCCACGACAGACGGGCAGGCAGGGCGCAGTGCGGATCTGGCTGTGTCCACTCACCCACAAGAGATGGGCAGGCAATGCGCAGTGTGGATCTGGCTGTGTCCACTCACCCACTGGAGACGGGCAGAGAGGATGCTGTGTGGATCTGGCTATGTCCACTGACCCACGGCAGACGGGCAGGCAGGGCGAAGTTCGGATCTGGCTGTGTCCAGTCACCCACGGCAGACGGGCAGGCAGGGCGCAGTGCAGATCTGGCTGTTTCCACTCACCCACGGGAGATGGACAGGCAAGGCGCAGTGTGGATCTGGCTGTGTTTACTCACCCACGGGATCCGGGCCTAGAGGGTGCAGTGTGGATCTGGCTATGTACACTTACCAACGGCAGACGGGCAGTCAAGGCACAGTGTGGATCTGGCTGTGTCCACTCACCCACGGGAGACGGGCAGAGAGGGTGCTGTGTGGATCTGGCTATGTCCACTGACCACGGCAGACGGGCAGGCAGGGCGCAGTGCGGATCTGGCTGTGTCCCCTCACCCACGGCAGACGGTCAGGCAGGGCGCAATCTGGATCTGGCTGTGTCCACTCACCCACGGCAGACGGTCAGGCAGGACGCAGTGCGGATCTTGCTGTGTCCACTCACCCACGACAGACGGGCAGGCAGGGCGCAGTGCGGATCTTGCTGTGTCCACTCACCCACGTGAGACGGGCAGGCAAGGCGCAGTGCGGATCTAGCTGTGTCCACTCACTCACGGCAGAGGGGCAGGCAGGGCGCAGTGCGGATCTGGCTGTGTCCACTCACTCACGGCAGAGGGGCAGGCAGGGCGCAGTGCGGATCTGGCTGTGTCCACTCACCCACGGGAGACGGGCAGAGAGGGTGCTGTGTGGATCCGGCTATGTCCACTGACCCACGGCAGACGGGCAGGCAGGGCGCAGTGCGGATCTGGCTGTGTCCACTCACCCATGGGAGACGGGCATTCAGGGTGCAGTGCGGATCTGGCTTTGTCCACTCAACCACGGGAGACGGGCATTCAAGGCACAGTGCGGATCTGGCTGTGTCCACTCACCCATAGGAGACGGGCAGGCAGGGCGCAGTGCGGATCTGGCTGTGTCCACTCACCCACGGGAGACGGGCAGGCAGGGCGCAGTGCGGATCTGGCTGTGTCCACTCACCCACGACAGACGGGCAGGATGGGCGCAGTGCGGATCTGGCTGTGTCCACTCACCCACGTGAGACGGGTAGGCAGGGCGCAGTGCGGATCTGGCTGTGTCCAATCACCCATGGGAGACGGGCAGGCAGGGCGCAGTGCGGATCTGGCTGTGTCCACTCACGCACGGGAGACGGGCAGGCAGGGCGCAGTGCGGATCTGACTCTGTCCACTCACCCAACGGGAGCCGGGCAGGCAGGGCGCAGTGCGGATCTGGCTGTGTCCACTCACGCACGGGAGACGGGCAGGCAGGGCGCAGTGCGGATCTGACTCTGTCCACTCACCCAACGGGAGCCGGGCAGGCAGGGCGCAGTGCGGATCTGGCTGTGTCCACTCACCCACGGGAGACGGGCAGAGACGGTGCTGTGTGGATCTGGCTATGTCCACTGACCCACGGTAGACGGGCAGGCAGGGCGCAGTGCGGATCTGGCAGTGTACACTCACCCACGGCAGACGGGCAGGAAGGGCACAGTGCGGATCTGGCTGTGTCCACTCACCCACGTGAGACGGGTAGGCAGGGCGCAGTGCGGTTCTGGCTGTGTCCAATCACCCACGGGAGACGGGCAGGCAGGGCGCAGTGCGGATCTGGCTGTGTCCAGTCACCCACGGGAGACGGGCAGGCAGGGCGCTTTGCGGATCTGGCTGCGTCCACTCACCCACGGGAGACGGGCAGGCAGGGCGCAGTGCGGATCAGGCTCTGTCCACTCACTCACGGGAGACGGGCAGGCAGGGCGCAGTGCGGATCTGGCTGTGTCTACTCACCCACGGGAGATGGGCAGTCAGTGCGCAGTGCGGATCTGGCTGTGTACACTCACCCACGGGAGACGGGCAGAGATGGTGCTCTGTTGATCTGGCTATGTCCACTGACCCACGGGAGACGGGCAGGCAGAGCGCAGTGCGGATCTGGCTGTGTCCACTCACCCACGCCAGACGGGCAGGCAGAGGGCAGTGCGGATCTGGCTGTGTCCACTCACCCACGGGAGATTGGCATAGAGGGTGCCGTGTGGATCTGGCTATGTCCACTGACCCACGGCAGACGGGCAGGCAGTGCGCAGTGCGGATCTGGCTGTGTCCACTCACCCACAGCAGACGGGCAGGCAGAGGGCAGTGCGGATCTAGCTGTGTCCACTCACCCACCGCAGACGGGCAGGCAGAGGGCAGTACGGATCTGGCTGTGTCCACTCACCCACGGGAGATTGGCAGAGAGGGTGCCGTGTGGATCTGGCTATGTCCACTGACCCACGGCAGAAGGGGAAGCAGGGCGCAGTGCGGATCTGGCTGTGTCCACTCACCCACGGCAGACGGTCCAGCAGGGTGCAGTGCGGATCTGGCTGTGTCCACTCACCCATGATAGACGGTCAGGCAGTGCGCAGTGCGGATCTGGATGTCTCCATTCACCCATGGGAGACGGGCAGGCAAGGCGCAGTGTGGATCTGGCTGTGACCACTCACCCACGGGAGACGTGTAGGCAAGGCGCAGTGTGGATGTGGCTTTGTCCACTCACCCACGACAGACGGGCAGGCAGGGCGCAGTGCGGATCTGGCTGTGTCCACTCACCCACAAGAGATGGGCAGGCAATGCGCAGTGTGGATCTGGCCGTGTCCACTCACCCACTGGAGACGGGCAGAGAGGGTGCTGTGTGGATCTGGCTATGTCCACTGACCCACGGCAGACGGGCAGGCAAGGCGTACTTCGGATCTGGATGTGTCCAGTCACCCACGGCAGACGGGCAGGCAGGGCGCAGTGCAGATCTGGCTGTGTCCACTCACCCACGGGAGATGGGCAGGCAAGGGGCAGAGTGGGTCTGGCTATGTTTACTCACCCACGAGAGACGGGCAGAGAGGGTGCTGTGTGGATCTGGCTATGTACACTGACCCACGGCAGACGGGCAGGCAGGGCGCAGTGCGGATCTGGCTGTGTCCACTCACCCACGGGAGACGGGCAGGCAGGGCGCAGTGCGGATCTGGCTGTGTCCACTCACCCACGGGAGACGGGCAGGCAAGGCGCAGTGAGGATCTGGCTGTGTCCACTCACCCACGGGAGACGGGCAGAGAGGGTGCTGTGTGGTCTGGCTATGTCCACTGACCGACGGCAGAAGGGCAGCAGGGCGCAGTGCGGATCTGGCAGTGTCCCCTCACCGACGGCAGACGGTCAGGCAGGGCGCAGTGCGGATCTGGCTGTGTCCACTCACCCACGGGAGACGGGCAGGCAGGGTGCAGTGCGGATCTGGCTGAGTCCACTCACCCACGGGAGACGGGCAGGCAAGGTGCACTGTGGATCTTGATGTGACCACACACCCACGGGAGACGGGCAGAGAGAGTGCTGTGTGGATCTAGCTATGTCCACTGACCCACGGCAGACGGGCAGGCAGGGCGCAGTGCGGATCTGGCTGTGTCCACTCACCCACGGTAGACGGGTAGGCAAACCGTAGTGTGGATCTGGCTGTGTTAACTACCCATGGCAGAAGGGCAGGCAGGGCGCAGTTCGGATCTGGCTGTGTCCACTCACCCACGGGAGACGGGTAGGCAAGGCGCAGTGCAGATCTGGCTGTGTCCACTCACCCACGGGAGATGGGCAGGCAAGGCGCAGTGTGGATCTGGCTGTGTTTACTCACCCACGAGAGACGGGCAGAGAGGGTGCCGTGTGGATCTGGCTATGTACACTGACCAACGGCAGACGGGCAGGCAGGCCGCAGTGCGGATCTGGCTGTGTCCACTCACCCACGGCAGACGGTCAGGAAGGGCGCAGTGCGGATCTGGCTGTGTCCACTACCCCACGGGAGACGAGCAGGCAGGGTGCAGTGCGGATCTGGCTGTGTCCACTCAGCCACGGCACACGGGCAGGCAGGGCGCAGTGCGGATCTGGCTGTGTCCACTCACCCACGGCAGACGGTCAGGAAGGGCGCAGTGCGGATCTGGCTGTGTCCACTACCCCACGGGAGACGGGCAGGCAGGGTGCAGTGCGGATCTGGCTGTGTCCACTCAGCCACGGCACACGGGCAGGCAGGGCGCAGTGAAGATCTGGCTGTGTCCACTCAGCCAAGGCAGACGGTCAGGCAGGTAGCAGTGCCGACCTGGCGGTGTCCACTCACCCACGTTAGACGGGCAGGCAGGTCGCAGTGCGGGTCTGGCTGTGTCCACTCTCCCACGGGAGACGGGTAGGCAGGGCGCATGCGGAACTGGCTGTGTCCACTCACACACGGCAGACGGGCAGGCAGGGCGCAGTGCGGATCTGCCTATGTCCACTCACCCACGGGAGATGGGCAGAGAGGGTGCAGTGCGGATCTTGCTGTGTCCACTCACCAACGGAAGACCGTCAGGCAGGGCGCAGTGCGGATCTGGCTGTGTCCACTCACCCACGGGAGACGGGCAGGCAAGGCGCAGTGTGGATTTGGCTGTGTCCACTCACCCACGGGAGATGGGCAGAGAGGGTGCTGTGTGGATCTGGCTATGTCCACTGACCCACGGAAGACGGGCACACAGGGCGCAGTGCGGATCTGGCGGTGTCCAATCACCCACGCCAGACGGGCAGGCAGGGCGCAGTGCGGATCTAGCTGTGTCGATTCACCCACGGGAGACGGGCAGGCAAGGCGCAGTGCGGATCTGGCTGTGTCCACTCACCCACGGGAGACGGGCAGGCAAGGCGCAGTGCGGATCTGGCTGTGTCCACTCACCCACGGGAGACGGCCAGGCAGGGCGCAGTGCGGATCTGGCTGTGTCCACTCACCCACGGCAGACGGGCAGGCAGGGCGCAGTGCGGATCTGGCTGTGTCCACTCTCCCACGGGAGACTGGCAGGCAAGGCGCAGTATGGATCTAGCTGTGTCCACTCACCCACGGGAGACTGGCAGAGAGGGTGCTGTGTGGATCTGGCTATGTCCACTGACCCACCGCATACGGGCAGGCAGGGTGCAGTGCGGATCTGGCTGTGTCCACTCACCCACGGCAGATGGTCAGGCAGGGCGCAGTGCGGATCTGGCTATGTCCACTCACCCACGGGAGAGGGGCAGGCAAGGGGCAGTGTGGATCTGGCTGTGTCTACTCACCCACGGGAGATGGGCAGAGAGGGTGCTGTGTGGATCTGGCTATGTTCACTGACCCACGGCAGATGGGCAGGCAGGGACCAGTGCGGATCTGGCTGTGTCCACTCACCCACGGCAGACGGGAAGGCAGGGCGCAGTGTGGATCTGGCTGTGTCCACTCACCCACGGGAGACGGGCAGAGAGGGTGCTGTGTGGATATGGCTATGTCCACTGACCCACGGCAAACGGGCAGGCAGGGCGCAAAGCGGATCTGGCTATGTCCACTCACCCACGGCAATCGGGCAGGCAGGGTGCAGTGCGGATCTTGCTGTGTCCACTCACCCACGGGAGACGGGCAGGCAGGGCGCAGTACGGATCTGGCTGTGTCCACTCACTCACGAGAGACGAGCAGGCAAGGCGCAGTGTGGATCTGGCTGTGTCCACTCACCGACGGGAGACGGGCAGAGGGTGCTGTGTGGATCTAGCTATGTCCACTGACCCACGGCAGACGGGCAGGCAGGGCGCAGTGCGGATCTGGCTGTGTCTACTCACCCACGAGAGACGGGCAGGCAGGGCGCAGTGCGATCTGGCTGTGTCCACTCACCCAAGGGAGACGGGCAGACAGGGCCCAGTGCGGATCTGGCTGTGTCCACTCACCCACGGGAGACGGGCAGGCAAGGTGCAGTGTGGATCTGGCTATGTCCACTCACCCACGTTAGACGGGTAAAGAGCGTGCTGTGCGTATCTGGCTATGTCCACTGACCCAAGGCAGACGGGCAGGCAGGGCGCAGTGCGGATCTGGGTGTGTCCACTCACCCACGGCAGACGGGCCGGCAGGGCGCAGTGCGGATCTGGCTGTGTCCACTCACCCACGGGAGACGGGTAGGCAAAGCGCAGTGTGGATCTGGCTGTGTCTACTCACCCACGGGAGACGGGCAGAGAGGGTGCTGTGTGGATCTGGCTATGTCCACTGACCCACGGCAGACGGGCAGGCAGGGCGCAGTGCGCATCTGGCTGTGTCCACTCACCCTGGGGAGACGGGTAGGCAAGGCGCAGTGTGGATCTGTCTGTGTCCACTCACCCACGGGAGACAGGCAGAGAGGGTGCTGTGTGGATCTGGCTATGTCCACTGACCCACGGCAGATGGGCAGGCAGGGCGCAGTGCGGATCTTGCTGTGTCCACTCACCCACGGGAGACGGGCAGGCAGGGCGCAGTACGGATCTGGCTGTGTCCACTCACTCACGAGAGACGAGCAGGCAAGGCGCAGTGTGGATCTGGCTGTGTCCACTCACCGACGGGAGACGGGCAGAGGGTGCTGTGTGGATCTAGCTATGTCCACTGACCCACGGCAGACGGGCAGGCAGGGCGCAGTGCGGATCTGGCTGTGTCTACTCACCCACGAGAGACGGGCAGGCAGGGCGCAGTGCGATCTGGCTGTGTCCACTCACCCAAGGGAGACGGGCAGACAGGGCCCAGTGCGGATCTGGCTGTGTCCACTCACCCACGGGAGACGGGCAGGCAAGGTGCAGTGTGGATCTGGCTATGTCCACTCACCCACGTTAGACGGGTAAAGAGCGTGCTGTGCGTATCTGGCTATGTCCACTGACCCAAGGCAGACGGGCAGGCAGGGCGCAGTGCGGATCTGGGTGTGTCCACTCACCCACGGCAGACGGGCCGGCAGGGCGCAGTGCGGATCTGGCTGTGTCCACTCACCCACGGGAGACGGGTAGGCAAAGCGCAGTGTGGATCTGGCTGTGTCTACTCACCCACGGGAGACGGGCAGAGAGGGTGCTGTGTGGATCTGGCTATGTCCACTGACCCACGGCAGACGGGCAGGCAGGGCGCAGTGCGCATCTGGCTGTGTCCACTCACCCTGGGGAGACGGGTAGGCAAGGCGCAGTGTGGATCTGTCTGTGTCCACTCACCCACGGGAGACAGGCAGAGAGGGTGCTGTGTGGATCTGGCTATGTCCACTGACCCACGGCAGATGGGCAGGCAGGGCGCAGTGCACATCTGGCTGTGTCCACTGACCCACGGCAGACGGGCAGGCAGGATGCAGTGCGGATCTGGCTGTGTCCACTCACCCACGGGAGACTTGCAGGCAGGGCGCAGTGTGGTTCTGGCTGTGTCCACTCACCCATGCGAGATGGGCAGGCAGGGCGCAGTGCGGATATGGCTGTGTCCATTCACCCTCGGGAGACGGACATAGAGGGTGCTGTGTGGATCTGGCTATGTACACTGACCCACGGCAGACTGGCAGGCAGGGCGCAGTGTGGATCTGGCTGTGTCCACTCACCCCTGCGAGACGGGCAGAGAGGGTGCTGTGTGGATCTGGCTGTGTCCAATCACCCACGGCACACGGGCAGGCAGGGCGCAGTGCGGATCTGGCTGTGTCCACTCACCCACGGGAGACGGGTAGAGAGGGTGCTGTGTGTATCTGGCTATGTCTACTGACCCACGGCAGACGGGCAGTCAGGGCACAGTGCGGATCTGGCTGTGTCCACTCACCCACGGCAGACGGGCAGGCAGGGCGCAGTGCGGATCTGGCTGTGTCCACTCACTCAGGGGAGACGGGCAGGCAAGGCGCAGTGTGGATCTGGCTGTGTCCACTCACCCACGGGAGACGGGCAGAGAGTGCTGTGTGGATCTGGCTATGTCCACTGACCCACGGCAGACGGGCAGGCAGGGCGCAGTGCGGATCTGTCTGTGTCCACTCACCCAAGGCAGACGGTCAGGCTGGGCGCAGTGCGGATCTGGCTGTGTCCACTCTCCCAAGGGGACGGGCAGGCAAAGTGCAGTGTGGATCTGGCTGTGTCCACTCACCCATGGGAGACGGGCATTGAGGGTGCTGTGTGGAACTGGCTATGTCCACTGACCCACGGCAGACGGGCAGGCAGGGCGCAGTGCGGATCTGGCTGTGTCCAATCACCCACGGAAGACGGGCAGAGAGGGTGCTGTGTGGATCTGGCTATGTCCACTGACCCACGGCAGACGGGCAGGCAGGGCGAATTGCAGATCTGGCTGTGTCCAATCACCCAGGGCAGACGGGCAGACAGGGCGCTGTGCGGATCTGGCTGTGTCCACTCACCCACGGCAGATGGTGAGGCAGGGTGCAGTGTGGATCTGGCTGTGTCCACTCACCCACGGGAGACGGGTGGGCAAGGCGCAGTGTGGATCTGGCTGTGTCCACTCACCCACGGGACAAGGGCAGAGAGGGTGCTGTGTGGATCTGGCTATGTCCACTGACCCACGGCATTCGGGCAGGCAGGGCGCAATGCGGATCTTGCTGTGTACCCTCACCCATGGCAGACGGTCAGGAAGGGCGCAGTACGGATCTGGCTGTGTCCAATCACCCACGGCAGACGGTCAGGCAGTGCGCAGTGCGGATCTCTTTGTGTCCACTCACCCACGGGAGATGGGCAGGCAGGGCGCAGTGTGGATCTGGCTGTGTCCACTCACCCACGGGAGACGGGCAGGCAGGGCTCAGTGCGGACCTGGCTGTGTCCACTCACCCACGGGAGACGGGCAGGCAAGGCGCAGTGTGGATCTGGCTGTGTCCACTCACCCACGGGAGAGGGGCAGAGAGGGTGCTGTGTGGATCTGCCTATGTCCACTTACCCACGGCAGACGGGCAGGCAGGGCGCAGTGCGTATCTGGCTGTGTCCACTCACCCACAGGTGTGGGCAGGCAGGGCGCAGTGCGGATCTGGCTGTGTCCTCTCACCCACGGGAGACGGGCAGGCAAGGCGCAGTGTGGATCTGGCTGTGTCCACTCACCCACGGGAGACGGGCAGAGAGGGTGCGCTTTGGATCTGGCTATGTCCACTGACCCAAGGCAGACGGGCAGGCAGGGCGCAGTGCGGATCTGGCTGTGTCCACTCACCCACGGCTGACGGGCAGGCAGGACGCAGTGCGGATCTGGCTGTGTCCACTCACCCACGGCAGACGGGCCGGCAGGGCGCAGTGCGGATCTGGCTGTGTCCACTCACCCACGTGAGACGGGCAGGCAAAGCGCAGTGTGGATCTGGCTGTGTCTACTTACCCACGTGAGACGGGCAGAGAGGTTGCTGTGTGGATCTGGCTATGTCCACTGACCGACGGAAGACGGGCAGGCAGGGCGTAGTGCGAATCTGGCTGTGTCCACTCACCCACGAAAGACGATCAGGCAGGGCGCAGTGCGGATCTGGCTGTGTCCACTCACCCACGGGAGACGGGCAGGCAGGGCGCAGTGCGGACCTGGCTGTGTCCACTCACCCACGGGAGACGGGCAGGCAAGGCGCAGTGTGGATCTGGCTGTGTCCACTCACCCACGGGAGACGGGCAGAGAGGGTGCTGTGTGGATCTGCCTATGTCCACTGACCCACGGCAGACGGGCAGGCAGGGCGCAGTGCGTATCTGGCTGTTTCCACTCACCCACAGGAGTGGGCAGGCAGGGCGCAGTGCGGATCTGGCTGTGTCCACTCATCCACGGGAGACGGGCAGGCAGGGCGCAGTGCGGATCTGGCTGTGTCCACTCACCCACGGGAGACGGGCAGGCAAGGCGCAGTGTGGATATGGCGGTGTCCACTCACCCACGGGAGACGGGCAGAGAGGGTGCGCTTTGGATCTGGCTATGTCCACTGACCCACGGCAGACGGGCAGTCAGGGCGCAGTGCGGATCTGGCTGTGTCCACTCACCCACGGCCTACGGGCAGGCAGGGCGCAGTGCGGATCTGGCTGTGTCCACTCACCCACAGCAGACGGTCAGGCAGGGCGCAGTGCGGATCAGGCTGTGTCCACTCACCCTCGGGAGCGGACAGGCAAGGCGCAGTGCGGATCTGGCTGTGTCCACTCACCCACGGGAGACGGGCAGAGAGGGTGCTGTGTGGATCTGGCTATGTCCACTGACCCACGGCAGACAAGCAGGCAGGGCGCAAAGCGGATCTGGCTGTGTCCACTCACCCACAGCAAACGAGAAAGCAGGGTGCAGTGAGGATCTGGCTCTGTCCACTCACCCATGGGAGACGGGCAGGCAGGGCGCAGTGCGGATCTGGCTGTATCCACTCACCCACGGGAGACGGGCAGGCAAGGCACAGTGTGGATCTGGCTGTGTCCATTCACCCAAGGAAGACGGGCAGAGAGGGTGCTGTGTGGATCTGGCTATGTCCACTGACCCACGGCAGACGGACAGGCAGGGCGCAGTGCGGACCTGGCTGTGTCCACTCACCCACGGCAGACGGTCAGGCAAGGCGCAGTGCGGATCTGGCTCTGTCCACTCACCTACGAGAGACGGGCAGGCAGGGCGCAGTGTGGTCTGGCAGTGTCCACCCACCCACGGAAGACGGGCATACAGGGCGCAGTGCGGATCTGGCTGTGTCCACTCACCCACTGGAGACGGGTAGGCAAGGTGCAGTGTGGATCTGGCTGTGTCCACTCACCCATGGGAGACGGGTAGAGAGGGTGCTGTGCGTACCTGGCTATGTCCACAGACCCACGGCAGACGGGCAGGCAGTGCGCAGTGCGGATCTGGGTGTGTCCACTCACCCACGGCAGACGGGCCGGAAGGGCGCAGTGCGGATCTGGCTGTGTCCACTCACCCACGGGAGACGGGCAGGCAAAGCGCAGTGTGGATCTGGCTGTGTCCACTCACCCACGGGAAACGGGCAGAGAGGGTGCTGTTTGGATCTGGATATATCCACTCACCCACGGGAGATGGGTAGGCACGGCGCAGTGCGGATCTGGCTGTGTCCACTCACCCACGGGATACGGGCAGGCAAGGCGCAGTGTGGATCTGGCTGTGTCCACTCACCCACGGGAGACAGGAAGAGAGGGTGCTGTTTGGATCTGGCTATGTCCACTGACCCACGGCAGACGGGCAGGCAGGGCGCAGTGCGGATCTGGCTGTGTCCACTCACCCACGGCAGACGGGCAAGCAGGGCGCAGTGCGGATCTGGCTGTGTCCACTCACCCACTTGAGTCGGGCAGGCAAAGCGCAGTGTGGATCTGGCTGTGTCTACTCACCCGTGAGAGACGGGCAGAGAGGGTGCTGTGTGGATCTGGCTATGTCCACTGACCCACGGCAGACGGGCAGGCAGGGCGCAGTGCGGATCTAGCAGTGTCCACTCACCCTGGGGAGACGGGAGGCAAGGCGCAGTGTGGATCTGGCTGTGTCCACTCACCCACGGGAGACAGGCAGAGAGGGTGCTGTGTGGATCTGGCTATGTCCACTGACCCACGGCAGACGGGCAGGCAGGGCACAGTGCGGATCTGGCTGTGTCCAATCACCCACGGCAGACGGGCAGGCAGGGCGCAGTGCGGATCTGTCTGTGTCAATTCACCCACGGCAGACGGTCAGGCAGGGCACAGTGCGGATCTGGCTGTGTCCCCTCACCCATGGGAGACGGGCATGCAGGGCGCAGTGTGGATCTGGCTGTGTCCACTCACCCACGGGAGACGGGCAGAGAGGGTGCAGTGTGGATCTGGCTATGTCCACTGACCCATGCAAACGGGCAGGCAGGGCGCAGTGCGGATCTGGCTGTGTCCACTCACCCACGGCAGACGGTCAGGCAGGGCGCAGTGCGGATCTGGCTGTGTCCACTCACCCACGGGAGACGGGCAGGCAGGGCACAGTGCGGATCTGGCTGTGTACACTCACCCACGGGAGATGGGCAGGCAGGGCACAGTGCGATCTGGCTGTGTCCACTCACCCACGGGAGACGGGCAGAGAGGGTGCTGTGTGGATCTGGCTATGTCCACTGACCCACGGCAGACGGGCAGGCAGGGCGCAGTGCGTATCTGGCTGTGTCCACTCACCCACGGCAGTAGGTCAGGCAGGGCGCAGTGCGGATCTGGCTGTGTCCACTCACCCACAGGAGTGGGCAGGCAGGGAGCAGTGCGGATCTGGCTGTGTCCACTCATCCACGGGAGATGGGCAGGCAGGGCGCAATGCGGATCTGCTGTGTCCACTCACCCACGGAGACGGGCAGGCAAGGTGCAGTGTGGATCTGGCTGTGTCCACTCACCCACGGGAGACGGGTAGAGAGGTTGCTGTGCGTATCTGGCTATGTCCACTGACCCACGGCAGACCGGCAGGAAGGACGCAGTGCGGATCTCGCTGTGTCCACTCACCCACGGCAGACGGGCAGGCAGGGCGCATTGCGGATCTGGCTGTGTCCACTCAAACACGGGAGACGGGCAGGCAAGGCGCAGTGTGGATCTGGGTGTGTCCACTCACCCACGGGAGACGGGCAGAGAGGGTGCTGTGTGGATCTGGCTATGTCCACTGACCCACGGCAGACGGGCAGGCAGGTCGTAGTGCGGATCTGGCTGTGTCCACTCACCCACGGCAGATGGTCTGTCAGGGCGCAGTGCGGATCTGGTTGTGTCCACTCACCCATGGGAGACGGGCAGGCAAGGCGCAGTGTGGATCTGGCTGTGTCCACTCATCGACGGGAGACGGTCAAAGAGGGTGCTGTGTGGATCTGGCTGTGTCCACTGACCCACGGCAGATGGGCAGGCAGGGACCAGTGCGGATCTGGCTGTGTCCACTCACCCACGGCAGACGGGCAGGCAGGGCGCAGTGCGGATCTTGCTGTGTCCACTCATCCACGGGAGACGGGCAGGCAAGGTGCTGTGTGGACCTGGCTGTGTCCACTCACCCACGGGAGACGGGTAGAGAGGGTGCTGTGTGAATCTGGCTATGTTAATTGACCCACGGCAGACGGGCAGGCAGGGCACAGTGCGGATTTGTCTGTGTCCACTCACCCACGGCAGACGGTCAGGCAGGGCGCAGTGTGGATCTGGCTGTATCCACTGACCCACGGGAGACGGGTAGAGAGGGTGCTGTGCATACCTGGCTATGTCCACTGACCCACGGCAGACAGGCAGGCAGGGCGCAGTGCGGATTTGGCTGTGTCCACTCATCCACAGGAGTCGGGCAGGTAGGGCGCAGTGCGGATCTGGCTGTGTCCACTCACCCACGGGAGACGGGCAGGCAGGGCGCAGTGCGGATCTGGCTGTGTCCACTCACCCACGGGAGACTGGCAGGCAGGGCGCAGTGTGGATCTGGCTGTGTCCACTCACCCATGCGAGACGTGCAGAGAGGGTGCTGTGTGGATCTGGCTATGTCCACTGACCCACGACAGACGGGCAGGCAGGGCGCAGTGCGGACTGGCTGTGTCCATTCACCCTCGGGAGACGGACATAGAGGGTGCTGTGTGGATCTGGCTATGTCCACTGACCCACGGCAGACTGCCAGGCAGGGCAAAGTTTGGATCTGGCTGTGTCCACTCACCCATGCGAGACCGGCAGAGAGGGTGCTGTGTGGATCTGGCTGTGTCCAATCACCCACGGCAGACGGGCAGGCAGGGCGCAGTGCGGATCTGGCTGTGTCCACTCACCCACGGGAAACGGGTAGAGAGGGTGCTGTGTGGATCTGGCTATGTCTACTGACCAACGGCAGACGAGCAGGCAGGGCGCATTGCGGATCTGGCTGTGTCCACTCACCCACGGCAAACGGTCAGGCAGGGTGCAGTGCGGATATGGCTGTGTCCACTCACACACGGCACACGGGTAGGCAGGGCGCAGTGCGGATCTGGCTGTATGAATTCACCCACGGCAGACGGTCAGGTAGGGCACAGTGCGGATCTGGCTGTGTCCCCTCACCCATGGGAGACGGGCATGCAGGGCGCAGTGTGGATCTGGTTGTGTCCACTCACCCACGTGTGACGGGCAGAGTGGGTGCAGTGTGGATCTGGCTATGTCCACTGACCCATGCAAACGGGCAGGCAGGGCGCAGTGCGGATCTGGCTGTGTCCACTCACCCATGGGAGACGGGCTGGCAATGCGCAGTGCGGATCTGGCTGTGTCCACTCACCCATGGCAGACGGGCAGGCAGGGCGCAGTGCGGATCTGGCTGTGTCCACTCACCCACCGGAGACGGGCAGGCAAGGCGCAGTGTGGATCTGGCTGTGTCCACTCACCCACGGGAGACGGGCAGAGAGGGTGCTGTGTGGATCTGGCTATGTCCACTGACCCACGGCAGACGGGCAGGCAGGGCGCAGTGCGTATCTGGCTGTGTCCACTCACCCACGGCAGACGGTCAGGCAGGGGGCAGTGCGGATCTGGCTGTGTCCACAAACCCACAGGAGTGGGCAGGCAGGGCGCAGTGCGGATCTGGCTGTGTCCACTAATCCACGGGAGACGGGCAGGCAGGGCGCATTGCGGTACTGGCTGTGTCCACTCACCCACGGGAGACGGGCAGGCAAGGCGCAGTGTGGATCTGGCTGTGTCCACTCACCCACGGCAGACGGGCAGGCAGGGCGCATTGCGGATCTGGCTGTGTCCACTCAAACACGGGAGACGGGCAGGCAAGGCGCAGTGTGGATCTGGGTGTGTCCACTCACCCACGGGAGACGGGCAGAGAGGGTGCTGTGTGGATCTGGCTATGTCCACTTACCCACGGCAGACGGGCAGGCAGGTCGTAGTGCGGATCTGGCTGTGTCCACTCACCCACGGCAGATGGTCTGTCAGGGCGCAGTGCGGATCTGGTTGTGTCCACTCACCCACGGGAGACGGGCAGGCAAGGCGCAGTGTGGATCTGGCTGTGTCCACTCATCGACGGGAGACGGTCAAAGAGGGTGCTGTGTGGATCTGGCTGTGTCCACTGACCCACGGCAGATGGGCAGGCAGGGACCAGTGCGGATCTGGCTGTGTCCACTCACCCACGGCAGACGGGCAGGCAGGGCGCAGTGCGGATCTTGCTGTGTCCACTCATCCACGGGAGACGGGCAGGCAGGGCGCAGTGCGGATCTTGCTGTGTCCACTCATCCACGGGAGACGGGCAGGCAAGGTGCTGTGTGGACCTGGCTGTGTCCACTCACCCACGGGAGACGGGTAGAGAGGGTGCTGTGTGAATCTGGCTATGTTAATTGACCCACGGCAGACGGGCAGGCAGGGCACAGTGCGGATTTGTCTGTGTCCACTCACCCACGGCAGACGGTCAGGCAGGGCGCAGTGTGGATCTGGCTGTATCCACTGACCCACGGGAGACGGGTAGAGAGGGTGCTGTGCATACCTGGCTATGTCCACTGACCCACGGCAGACAGGCAGGCAGGGCGCAGTGCGGATTTGGCTGTGTCCACTCATCCACAGGAGTCGGGCAGGTAGGGCGCAGTGCGGATCTGGCTGTGTCCACTCACCCACGGGAGACGGGCAGGCAGGGCGCAGTGCGGATCTGGCTGTGTCCACTCACCCACGGGAGACTGGCAGGCAGGGCGCAGTGTGGATCTGGCTGTGTCCACTCACCCATGCGAGACGTGCAGAGAGGGTGCTGTGTGGATCTGGCTATGTCCACTGACCCACGACAGACGGGCAGGCAGGGCGCAGTGCGGACTGGCTGTGTCCATTCACCCTCGGGAGACGGACATAGAGGGTGCTGTGTGGATCTGGCTATGTCCACTGACCCACGGCAGACTGCCAGGCAGGGCAAAGTGTGGATCTGGCTGTGTCCACTCACCCATGCGAGACCGGCAGAGAGGGTGCTGTGTGGATCTGGCTGTGTCCAATCACCCACGGCAGACGGGCAGGCAGGGCGCAGTGCGGATCTGGCTGTGTCCACTCACCCACGGGAAACGGGTAGAGAGGGTGCTGTGTGGATCTGGCTATGTCTACTGACCAACGGCAGACGAGCAGGCAGGGCGCATTGCGGATCTGGCTGTGTCCACTCACCCACGGCAAACGGTCAGGCAGGGTGCAGTGTGGATATGGCTGTGTCCACTCACACACGGCACACGGGTAGGCAGGGCGCAGTGCGGATCTGGCTGTATGAATTCACCCACGGCAGACGGTCAGGTAGGGCACAGTGCGGATCTGGCTGTGTCCCCTCACCCATGGGAGACGGGCATGCAGGGCGCAGTGTGGATCTGGTTGTGTCCACTCACCCACGTGTGACGGGCAGAGTGGGTGCAGTGTGGATCTGGCTATGTCCACTGACCCATGCAAACGGGCAGGCAGGGCGCAGTGCGGATCTGGCTGTGTCCACTCACCCATGGGAGACGGGCTGGCAATGCGCAGTGCGGATCTGGCTGTGTCCACTCACCCATGGCAGACGGGCAGGCAGGGCGCAGTGCGGATCTGGCTGTGTCCACTCACCCACCGGAGACGGGCAGGCAAGGCGCAGTGTGGATCTGGCTGTGTCCACTCACCCACGGGAGACGGGCAGAGAGGGTGCTGTGTGGATCTGGCTATGTCCACTGACCCACGGCAGACGGGCAGGCAGGGCGCAGTGCGTATCTGGCTGTGTCCACTCACCCACGGCAGACGGTCAGGCAGGGGGCAGTGCGGATCTGGCTGTGTCCACAAACCCACAGGAGTGGGCAGGCAGGGCGCAGTGCGGATCTGGCTGTGTCCACTAATCCACGGGAGACGGGCAGGCAGGGCGCATTGCGGTACTGGCTGTGTCCACTCACCCAAGGGAGACGGGCAGGCAAGGCGCAGTGTGGATCTGGCTGTGTCCACTCACCCACGGCAGACGGGCAGGCAGGGCGCATTGCGGATCTGGCTGTGTCCACTCAAACACGGGAGACGGGCAGGCAAGGCGCAGTGTGGATCTGGGTGTGTCCACTCACCCACGGGAGACGGGCAGAGAGGGTGCTGTGTGGATCTGGCTATGTCCACTTACCCACGGCAGACGGGCAGGCAGGTCGTAGTGCGGATCTGGCTGTGTCCACTCACCCACGGCAGATGGTCTGTCAGGGCGCAGTGCGGATCTGGTTGTGTCCACTCACCCACGGGAGACGGGCAGGCAAGGCGCAGTGTGGATCTGGCTGTGTCCACTCATCGACGGGAGACGGTCAAAGAGGGTGCTGTGTGGATCTGGCTGTGTCCACTGACCCACGGCAGATGGGCAGGCAGGGACCAGTGCGGATCTGGCTGTGTCCACTCACCCACGGCAGACGGGCAGGCAGGGCGCAGTGCGGATCTTGCTGTGTCCACTCATCCACGGGAGACGGGCAGGCAGGGCGCAGTGCGGATCTTGCTGTGTCCACTCATCCACGGGAGACGGGCAGGCAAGGTGCTGTGTGGACCTGGCTGTGTCCACTCACCCACGGGAGACGGGTAGAGAGGGTGCTGTGTGAATCTGGCTATGTTAATTGACCCACGGCAGACGGGCAGGCAGGGCACAGTGCGGATTTGTCTGTGTCCACTCACCCACGGCAGACGGTCAGGCAGGGCGCAGTGTGGATCTGGCTGTATCCACTGACCCACGGGAGACGGGTAGAGAGGGTGCTGTGCATACCTGGCTATGTCCACTGACCCACGGCAGACAGGCAGGCAGGGCGCAGTGCGGATTTGGCTGTGTCCACTCATCCACAGGAGTCGGGCAGGTAGGGCGCAGTGCGGATCTGGCTGTGTCCACTCACCCACGGGAGACGGGCAGGCAGGGCGCAGTGCGGATCTGGCTGTGTCCACTCACCCACGGGAGACTGGCAGGCAGGGCGCAGTGTGGATCTGGCTGTGTCCACTCACCCATGCGAGACGTGCAGAGAGGGTGCTGTGTGGATCTGGCTATGTCCACTGACCCACGACAGACGGGCAGGCAGGGCGCAGTGCGGACTGGCTGTGTCCATTCACCCTCGGGAGACGGACATAGAGGGTGCTGTGTGGATCTGGCTATGTCCACTGACCCACGGCAGACTGCCAGGCAGGGCAAAGTGTGGATCTGGCTGTGTCCACTCACCCATGCGAGACCGGCAGAGAGGGTGCTGTGTGGATCTGGCTGTGTCCAATCACCCACGGCAGACGGGCAGGCAGGGCGCAGTGCGGATCTGGCTGTGTCCACTCACCCACGGGAAACGGGTAGAGAGGGTGCTGTGTGGATCTGGCTATGTCTACTGACCAACGGCAGACGAGCAGGCAGGGCGCATTGCGGATCTGGCTGTGTCCACTCACCCACGGCAAACGGTCAGGCAGGGTGCAGTGCGGATATGGCTGTGTCCACTCACACACGGCACACGGGTAGGCAGGGCGCAGTGCGGATCTGGCTGTATGAATTCTCCCACGGCAGACGGTCAGGTAGGGCACAGTGCGGATCTGGCTGTGTCCCCTCACCCATGGGAGACGGGCATGCAGGGCGCAGTGTGGATCTGGTTGTGTCCACTCACCCACGTGTGACGGGCAGAGTGGGTGCAGTGTGGATCTGGCTATGTCCACTGACCCATGCAAACGGGCAGGCAGGGCGCAGTGCGGATCTGGCTGTGTCCACTCACCCACGGGAGACGGGCTGGCAATGCGCAGTGCGGATCTGGCTGTGTCCACTCACCCATGGCAGATGGGCAGGCAAGGCGCAGTGTGGATCTGGCTGTGTCCACTCACCCACGGGAGACGGGCAGAGAGGGTGCTGTGTGGATCTGGCTATGTCCACTGACCCACGGCAGACGGGCAGGCAGGGCGCAGTGCGTATCTGGCTGTGTCCACTCACCCACGGCAGACGGTCAGGCAGGGGGCAGTGCGGATCTGGCTGTGTCCACTCACCCACAGGAGTGGGCAGGCAGGGCGCATTGCGGTACTGGCTGTGTCCACTCACCCACGGGAGACGGGCAGGCAAGGCGCAGTGTGGATCTGGCTGTGTCCACTAACACACGGGAGACGGGCAGAGAGGGTGCTGTGTGGATCTGGCTATGTCCACTGACCCACGGCAGACGGGCAGGCAGGGCAGAGTGCGGATCTGGCTGTGTCCACTAACCCTGAGCAGACAGGCAGGCAAGGCGCAGTGAGGATTTGGCTGTGTCCACTCACCCAAGGGAGCCGGGCAGATAGGGTGCTGTGTGGATCTGGCTATATCCACTGACCCACGGCAGACGGGCAGACAGGGCGCAGTGCGGATCTGGATGTGTCCACTGACCCATGGGAAACGGGCAGGCAAGGTGCAGTGTGGATCTGGCTGTGTACACTCACCCACTGGAGACGGGTAGAGAGGGTGCTGTGCGTATCTGGCTATGTCCACTGACCCACGGCAGACGGGCAGGCAGGGCGCCGTGCAGATCTGGCTGTGTCCACTCACCCACGGCCGACGGGCCGGCAGGGCGCAGTGTAGATCTGGCTGTGTCCACTCACCCACTTGAGACGGGCAGGCAAAGCGCAGTGTGGATCTGGCTGTGTCCAATCACCCACGGGAGACAGGCAGAGAGGGTGCTGTGTGGATCTGGCTATGTCCACTGACCCACGGCAGACGGGCAGGCAGGGTGCAGTGCGGATCTGGCTGTGTCCAATCACCCACGGCAGACTGGCAGGCAGGGCGCAGTGCAGATCTGGCTGTGTCCACTCACCCACGGCAGACGGTCAGGCAAGGCGCAGTGCAGATCTGGCTGTGTCCACTCACCCAGGGGAGACGGGTAGACAAGGCGCAGTGTGGATCTGGCTGTGTCTACTCACCCACGGGAGACGGGCAGAGAGGGTGCTGTGTGGATCTGGCTATATCCATTGACCCACGGAAGACGGGCAGGCAGGGCGCAGTGCGGATCTGGCTGTGTCCACTCACCCACGGCAGACAGTCAGGCAGGTCACAGTGCGGATCTGGCTGTGTCCACTCATCCACAGGAGTCGGGCAGGCAGGGCGCAGTGCGGATCTGGCTGTGTCCACTCACCCACGGGAGACGGGCAGGCAGGGCGCAGTGCGGATCTGGCTGTGTCCACTCACCCACGGGAGACTGGCAGGCAGGGCGCAGTGTGGATCTGGCTGTGTCCACTCACCCATGCGAGACGTGCAGAGAGGGTGCTGTGTGGATCTGGCTATGTCCACTGACCCACGGCAGACGGGCAGGCAGGGCGCAGTGCGGATCTGGCTGTGTCCATTCACCCTCGGGAGACGGACATAGAGGGTGCTGTGTGGATCTGGCTATGTCCACTGACACACGGCAGACGGGCAGGCAGGGCGCAGTGCGGATCTGGCTGTGTCCACTAACCCACGGCAGATGGTCAGGCAGGGCGCAGTGCGGATCTGGCTATGTCCACTCACCCACGGGAGAGGGGCAGGCAAGGGGCAGTGTGGATCTGGCTGTGTCTACTCACCCACGGGAGATGGGCAGAGAGGGTGCTGTGTGGATCTGGCTATGTTCACTGACCCACGGCACATGGGCAGGCAGGGACCAGTGCGGATCTGGCTGTGTCCACTCTCCCACGGCAGACGGGAAGGCAGGGTGCAGTGTGGATCTGGCTGTGTCCACTCACCCACGGGAGACGGGCAGAGAGGGTGCTGTGTGGATATGGCTATGTCCACTGACCCACGGCAAACGGGCAGGCAGGGCGCAAAGCGGATCTGGCTATGTCCACTCACCCACGGGAGACGGGCAGAGGGTGCTGTGTGGATCTAGCTATGTCCACTGACCCACGGCAGACGGGCAGGCAGGGCGCAGTGCGGATCTGGCTGTGTCCACTCACCCACGGCAGACGGTCAGGCAGGGCGCAGTGCGGATCTGGCTGTGTCTACTCACCCACGAGAGACGGGCAGGCAGGGCGCAGTGCGATCTGGCTGTGTCCACTCACCCAAGGGAGACGGGCAGACAGGGCCCAGTGCGGATCTGGCTGTGTCCACTCACCCACGGGAGAAGGGCAGGCAAGGTGCAGTGTGGATCTGGCTATGTCCACTCACCCACGTTAGACGGGTAAAGAGCGTGCTGTGCGTATCTGGCTATGTCCACTGACCCAAGGCAGACGGGCAGGCAGGGCGCAGTGCGGATCTGGCTGTGTCCACTCACCCACGGCAGACGGGCCGGCAGGGCGCAGTGTGGATCTGGCTGTGTCTACTGACCCACGGCAGACGGGCAGGCAGGGCGCAGTGTGGATCTGGCTGTGTCTACTCACCCACGGGAGACGGGCAGAGAGGGTGCTGTGTGGATCTGGCTATGTCCACTGACCCACGGCAGACGGGCAGGCAGGGCGCAGTGCGGATCTGGCTGTGTCCACTCACCCTGGGGAGACGGGTAGGCAAGGCGCAGTGTGGATCTGTCTGTGTCCACTCACCCACGGGAGACAGGCAGAGAGGGTGCTGTGTGGATCTGGCTATGTCCACTGACCCACGGCAGACGGGCAGGCAGGGCGCAGTGCGCATCTGGCTGTGTCCACTGACCCACGGCAGACGGGCAGGCAGGATGCAGTGCGGATCTGGCTGTGTCCACTCACCCACGGGAGACTGGCAGGCAGGGCGCAGTGTGGATCTGGCTGTGTCCACTCACCCATGCGAGATGGGCAGGCAGGGCGCAGTGCGGATATGGCTGTGTCCATTCACCCTCGAGAGACGGACATAGAGGGTGCTGTGTGGATCTGGCTATGTCCACTGACCCACGGCAGACTGGCAGGCAGGGCGCAGTGCGGATCTGTCTGTGTCCACTCACTCAGGGGAGACGGGCAGGCAAGGCGCAGTGTGGATCTGGCTGTGTCCACTCACCCACGGGAGACGGGCAGAGAGTGCTGTGTGGATCTGGCTATGTCCACTGACCCACGGCAGACGGGCAGGCAGGGCGCAGTGCGGATCTGTCTGTGTCCACTCACCCAAGGCAGACGGTCAGGTTGGGCGCAGTGCGGATCTGGCTGTGTCCACTCACCCAAGGGGACGGGCAGGCAAAGCGTAGTGTGGATCTGGCTGTGTCCACTCACCCATGGGAGACGGGCATTGAGGGTGCTGTGTGGATCTGGCTATGTCCACTGACCCACGGCAGACGGGCAGGCAGGGCGCAGTGCGGATCTGGCTGTGTCCACTCACCCACGAAAGACGATCAGGCAGGGCGCAGTGCGGATCTGGATGTGTCCACTCACCCACGGGAGATGGGCAGGCAGGGCGCAGTGCGGATCTGGCTGTGTCCACTTACCCACGGGAGACGGGCAAGCAAGGCGCAGTGTGGATCTGGCTGTGTCCAATCACCCACGGCAGATTGGCAGGCAGGGCGCAGTGCAGATCAGGCTATGTCCACTCACCACGGGAGACGGGCAGAGAGGGTGCTGTGTGGATCTGGCTATGTCCACTGACCCACGGAGGATGGGCAGGCAGGGCGCAGTGCAGATCTGGCTGTGTCCAATCACCCACGGAAGACGGGCAGAGAGAGTGCTGTGTGGATCTGGCTATGTCCACTGACCCACGGCAGACGGGCAGGCAGGGCGAATTGCGGATCTGGCTGTGTCCAATCACCCAGGGCAGACGGGCAGACAGGGCGCTGTGTGGATCTGGCTGTGTCCACTCACCCACGGCAGATGGTGAGGCAGGGTGCAGTGTGGATCTGGCTGTGTCCACTCACCCACGGGAGACGGGCAGGCAAGGCGCAGTGTGGATCTGGCTGTGTCCACTCACCCACGGGAGAGGGGCAGAGAGGGTGCTGTGTGGATCTGCCTATGTCCACTTACCCACGGCAGACGGGCAGGCAGGGCGCAGTGCGTATCTGGCTGTGTCCACTCACCCACAGGTGTGGGCAGGCAGGGCGCAGTGCGGATCTGGCTGTGTCCACTCATCCACGGGAGATGGGCAGGCAGGGCGCAGTGCGGATCTGGCTGTGTCCACTCACCCACGGGAGACGGGCAGGCAAGGCGCAGTGTGGATCTGGCTGTGTCCACTCACCCACGGGAGACGGGCAGAGAGGGTGCGCTTTGGATCTGGCTATGTCCACTGACCCACGGCAGACGGGCAGGCAGGGCGCAGTGCGGATCTGGCTGTGTCCACTCACCCACGGCTGACGGGCAGGCAGGACGCAGTGCGGATCTGGCTGTGTCCACTCACCCACGGCAGACGGGCCGGCAGGGCGCAGTGCGGATCTGGCTGTGTCCACTCACCCACGTGAGACGGGCCGGCAAAGCGCAGTGTGGATCTGGCTGTGTCTACTCACCCACGTGAGACGGGCAGAGAGGTTGCTGTGTAGATCTGGCTATGTCCACTGACCCACGGAAGACGGGCAGGCAGGGCGTAGTGCGAATCTGGCTGTGTCCACTCACCCACGAAAGACGATCAGGCAGGGCGCAGTGCGGATCTGGCTGTGTCCACTCACCCACGGGAGACGGGCAGGCAGGGCGCAGTGCGGATCTGGCTGTGTCCACTCACCCACGGGAGACGGGCAGGCAGGGCTCAGTGCGGATCTGGCTGTGTCCACTCACCCAAGGGAGACGGGCAGTCAAGGCGCAGTGTGGATCTGGCTGTGTCCACTCACACACGGGAGACGGGCAGAGCGGGTGCTGTGTCGATCTGGCTATATCCACTGACCCACGGCAGAAGGGCAGGCAGGGCGCAGTGAGGATCTGGCTGTGTCCACTCACCCACGGCAGACGGGCAGGCAGGGCGCAGTGCCGATCTGGCTGTGTCCACTCACCCACGGGAGACGGGCAGGCAGGGCTCAGTGCGGACCTGGCTGTGTCCACTCACCCACGGGAGACGGGCAGGCAAGGCGCAGTGTGGATCTGGCTGTGTCCACTCACCCACGGGAGACGGGCAGAGAGGTTGCTGTGTGGATCTGCCTATGTCCACTGACCCACGGCAGACGGGCAGGCAGGGCGCAGTGCGTATCTGCTGTGTCCACTCACCCACAGGAGTGGGCTGGCAGGGCGCAGTGCGGATCTGGCTGTGTCCACTCATCCACGGGAGACGGGCAGGCAGGGCGCAGTGCGGATCTGGCTGTGTCCACTCACCCACGGGAGACGGGCAGGCAAGGCGAAGTGTGGATATGGCGGTGTCCACTCACCCACGGGAGACGGGCAGAGAGGGTGCGCTTTGGATCTGGCTATGTCCACTGACCCACGGCAGACGGGCAGTCAGGGCGCAGTGCGGATCTGGCTGTTTCCACTCACCCACGGCCTACGGGCAGGCAGGGCGCAGTGCGGATCTGGCTGTGTCCACTCACCCACGGCAGACGGTCAGGCAGGGCGCAGTGCGGATCAGGCTGTGTCCACTCACCCTCGGGAGCGGACAGGCAAGGCGCAGTGCGGATCTGCCTGTGTCCACTCACCCACGGGAGACGGGCAGAGAGGGTGCTGTGTGGATCTGGCTATGTCCACTGACCCACGGCAGACAAGCAGGCAGGGCGCAAAGCGGATCTGGCTGTGTCCACTCACCCACAGCAAACGAGCAAGCAGGGTGCAGTGAGGATCTGGCTCTCTCCACTCACCCACGGGAGACGAGCAGGCAGGGCGCAGTGCGAATCTGGCTGTATCCACTCACCCACGGGAGACGGGCAGGCAAGGCGCAGTGTGGATCTGGCTGTGTCCATTCACCCACGGAAGACGGGCAGAGAGGGTGCTGTGTGGATCTGGCTATGTCCACTGACCCACGGCAGATGGACAGGCAGGGCGCAGTGCGGACCTGGCTGTGTCCACTCACCCACGGCAGACGGTCAGGCAAGGCGCAGTGCGGATCTGGCTGTGTCCACTCACCTACGGGAGATGGGCAGGCAGAGCGCAGTGCGGTCTGGCAGTGTCCACCCACCCACGGAAAACGGGCATACAGGGCGCAGTGCGGATCTGGCTGTGTCCACTCACCCACTGGAGACGGGTAGGCAAGGTGCAGTGTGGATCTGGCTGTGTCCACTCACCCATGGGAGACGGGTAGAGAGTGTGCTGTGCGTACCTGGCTATGTCCACAGACCCACGGCAGACGGGCAGGCAGTGCGCAGTGCGGATCTGGGTGTGTCCACTCACCCACGGCAGACGGGCCGGAAGGGCGCAGTGCGGATCTGGCTGTGTCCACTCACCCACGGGAGACGGGCAGGCAAAGCGCAGTGTGGATCTGGCTGTGTCCACTCACCCACGGGAGATGGGCAGAGAGGGTGCTGTGTGGATCTGGTTATGTACACTTACCCACGGCAGACAGGCTGCAGGGCGCAGTGCGGATCAGGCTGTGTCCACTCACCCACGGCAGAAAGGCAGGCAAGGCGCAGAGCGGATCTGGTTGTGTCCACTCACCCAGGGGAGACGGGCAGGCAAGGCGCAGTGTGGATCTGACTGTGTCCACTCACCCACGGGAGACGGGCAGAGAGGGTGCTGTGTGGATCTGGCTATGTCCACTGACCCAAGGCAGACGGGCAGACAGGGTTCAGTGCGGATCTGGCTGTGTCCACTCACGCACGGGAGACGGGCAGGTAGGGCGCAGTGCGGATCTGACTCTGTCCACTCACCCACGGGAGACGGGCAGGCAGGGCGCAGTGCGGATCTGGCTGTGTCCACTCACCCACGAAAGAAGGGCAGGCAGGGCACAGTGCGGATCTGGCTGTTTCCATTCACCCACAGGAGACGGGCAGGCAAGGCGCAGTGCGGATCTGGCTGTGTCCACTCACCCATGAGAGATGGGCAGGCAGGGCGCAGTGCGGATCTGGCTGTGTCCAATCACCCACGGGAGACGGGCAGGCAAGGCGCAGTGCAGATCTGGCTGTGTCCACTCACCCACAGGAGACGGGCAGGCAGGGCGCAGTGCGGATCTGGCTGTGTCCACTAACCCACGGCAGACGGGCAGGAAGGGCGCAGTGCGGATCTGGCTGTGTCCACTCACCCACGTGAGACGGATAGGCAGGGCGCAGTGCGGATCTGGCTGTGTCCAATCACCCACGGGAGACGGGCAGGCAGGGCACAGTGCGGATCTGGCTGTGTCCAGTCACCCACGGCAGACGGGCAGGCAGGGCGCAATGCGGATCTGGCTGTGTCCACTCACCCACGGGAGACGGGCAGGCAGGGCGCAGTGCGGATCTGGCTGTGTCCACTCACCCATGGGAGACGGGCAGGCAGGGCGCAGTGCGGATCTGGCTGTGTCCATTCACCCACGGGAGGCGGGCAGGCAAGGCGCAGTGTGGATCTGGCTGTGTCCACTCACCCACGGGAGACGGGCAGAGACGGTGCTGTGTGGATCTGGCTATGTCCACTGACCCACGACAGACGGGCAGGCAGTGCGCAGTGCGGATCTGGCTGGGTCCACTCACCCACGGGAGACGGGCAGGCAGGGCGCAGTGCGGATCTGGCTGTGTCCACTCACCCACGGGAGACGGGCAGAGACGATGCTGTGTGGATCTGGCTATGTCCACTTACCCACGGCAGACGGGCAGCCAGGCCGCAGTACGGATCCAGCTGTGTACACTCACCCACGGCAGACGGGCAGGCAGGGCGCAGTGCGGATCTGGCTGTGTCCAATAACCCACGGCAGACTGGCAGGCAGGGCGCAGTGCGGATCTGGCTGTGTCCACTCACCCACGGGAGGCGGGCCGGCAAGGCGCAGTGTGGATCTGGCTGTGTCCACTCACCCACGGGAGATGGCCAGAAAGGGTGCTGTGTGGATCTGGCTATGTCCACTGACCCACGGCAGACGGGTAGGCAGGGCGCAGTGCGGATCTGGCTGTGTCCACTCACCCACGGAAGATGGTCAGGCAGGGTGCCGTGCGGATCTGGCTGTGTCCACTCACTCACGGGAGACGGGCAGACAGGGCGCAATGCGGATCTGGCTGTGTCCACTCACCCACGGGAGACGCGCAGGCAGGGCGCAGTGCGGATCTGGCTGTGTCCACACACCCACGGGAGACGGGCATTCAAGGCACAGTGCGGATCTGGCTGTGTCCACTCACCCATGGGAGACGGGCAGGCAGGGCGCAGTGCGGATCTGGCTGTGTCCACTCACCAACGGGAGACGGGCAGGCAGGGCGCAGTGCGGATCTGGCTGTGTCCGCTCACCCATGGCAGACGGGCAGGAAGGGCGCAGTGCGGATCTGGCTGTGTCCACTCACCCACGAGAGACGGGTAGGCAGGGCGCAGTGCGGATCTGGTTGTGTCCAATCACCCACGGGAGACGGGTAGGCAGGGCGCAGTGCGGATCAGGCTGTGTCCACTCACGCACGGGAGACGGGCAGGCAGGGCGCAGTGCGGATCTGACACTGTCCACTCACCCAACGGGAGACGGGCAGGCAAGGCGCAGTGTGGATCTGGCTGTGTCCACTCACACACGGGAGACGGGCAAAGCGGGTGCTGTGTCGATCTGGCTATATCCACTGACCCACGGCAGAAGGGCAGGCAGGGCGCAGTGAGGATCTGGCTGTGTCCACTCACCCACGGCAGACGGGCAGGCAGGGCGCAGTGCCGATCTGGCTGTGTCCACTCACCCACGGGAGACGGGCAGGCAGGGCTCAGTGCGGACCTGGCTGTGTCCACTCACCCACGGGAGACGGGCAGGCAAGGCGCAGTGTGGATCTGGCTGTGTCCACTCACCCACGGGAGACGGGCAGAGAGGGTGCTGTGTGGATCTGCCTATGTCCACTGACCCACGGCAGACGGGCAGGCAGGGCGCAGTGCGTATCTGGCTGTGTCCACTCACCCACAGGAGTGGGCAGACAGGGCGCAGTGCGGATCTGGCTGTGTCCACTCATCCAAGGGAGACGGGCAGGCAGGGCGCAGTGCGGATCTGGCTGTGTCCACTCATCCACGGGAGACGGGCAGGCAAGGCGAAGTGTGGATATGGCGGTGTCCACTCACCCACGGGAGACGGGCAGAGAGGGTGCGCTTTGGATCTGGCTATGTCCACTGACCCACGGCAGACGGGCAGTCAGGGCGCAGTGCGGATCTGGCTGTGTCCACTCACCCACGGCCTACGGGCAGGCAGGGCGCAGTGCGGATCTGGCTGTGTCCACTCACCCACGGCAGACGGTCAGGCAGGGCGCAGTGCGGATCAGGCTGTGTCCACTCACCCTCGGGAGCGGACAGGCAAGGCGCAGTGCGGATCTGGCTGTGTCCACTCACCCACGGGAGACGGGCAGAGAGGGTGCTGTGTGGATCTGGCTATGTCCACTGACCCACGGCAGACAAGCAGGCAGGGCGCAAAGCGGATCTGGCTGTGTCCACTCACCCACAGCAAACGAGCAAGCAGGGTGCAGTGAGGATCTGGCTCTCTCCACTCACCCAGGGGAGACGAGCAGGCAGGGCGCAGTGCGAATCTGGCTGTATCCACTCACCCACGGGAGACGGGCAGGCAAGGCGCAGTGTGGATCTGTCTGTGTCCATTCACCCACGGAAGATGGGCAGAGAGGGTGCTGTGTGGATCTGGCTATGTCCACTGAACCACGGCAGACGGACAGGCAGGGCGCAGTGCGGACTTGGCTGTGTCCACTCACCCACGGCAGACGGTCAGGCAAGGCGCAGTGCGGATCTGGCTGTGTCCACTCACCTACGGGAGACGGGCAGGCAGGGCGCAGTGCGGTCTGGCAGTGTCCACCCACCCACGGAAGACGGGCATACAGGGCGCAGTGCGGATCTGGCTGTGTCCACTCACCCACTGGAGACGGGTAGGCAAGGTGCAGTGTGGATCTGGCTGTGTCCACTCACCCATGGGAGACGGGTAGAGAGTGTGCTGTGCGTACCTGGCTATGTCCACAGACCCACGGCAGACGGGCAGGCAGTGCGCAGTGCAGATCTGGGTGTGTCCACTCACCCACGGCAGACGGGGCGGAAGGGCGCAGTGCGGATCTGGCTGTGTCCACTCACCCACGGGAGACGGGCAGGCAAAGCGCAGTGTGGATCTGGCTGTGTCCACTCACCCACGGGAGATGGGCAGAGAGGGTGCTGTGTGGATCTGGTTATGTACACTTACCCACGGCAGACAGGCTGCAGGGCGCAGTGCGGATCAGGCTGTGTCCACTCACCCACGGCAGAAAGGCAGGCAAGGCGCAGTGCGGATCTGGTTGTGTCCACTCACCCAGGGGAGACTAGCAGGCAAGGCGCAGTGTGGATCTGACTGTGTCCACTCACCCAGGGGAGACGGGCAGAGAGGGTGCTGTGTGGATCTGGCTATGTCCACTGACCCAAGGCAGACGGGCAGGCAGGGTTCAGTGCGGATCTGGCTGTGTCCACTCACGCACGGGAGACGGGCAGGTAGGGCGCAGTGCGGATCTGACTCTGTCCACTCACCCACGGGAGACGGGCAGGCAGGGCGCAGTGCGGATCTGGCTGTGTCCACTCACCCACGAAAGAAGGGCAGGCAGGGCACAGTGCGGATCTGGCTGTTTCCATTCACCCACAGGAGACGGGCAGGCAAGGCGCAGTGCGGATCTGGCTGTGTCCACTCACCCATGAGAGATGGGCAGGCAGGGCGCAGTGCGGATCTGGCTGTGTCCAATCACCCACGTGAGACGGATAGGCAGGGCGCAGTGCGGATCTGGCTGTGTCCAATCACCCACGGGAGACGGGCAGGCAGGGCACAGTGCGGATCTGGCTGTGTCCAGTCACCCACGGCAGACGGGCAGGCAGGGCGCAGTGCGGATCTGGCTGTGTCCACTCACCCACGGGAGACGGGCAGGCAGGGCGCAGTGCGGATCTGGCTGTGTCCACTCACCCACGGGAGACGGGCAGGCAGGGCGCAGTGCGGATCTGGCTGTGTCCATTCACCCACGGGAGGCGGGCAGGCAAGGCGCAGTGTGGATCTGGCTGTGTCCACTCACCCACGGGAGACGGGCAGAGACGGTGCTGTGTGGATCTGGCTATGTCCACTGACCCACGACAGACGGGCAGGCAGGGCGCAGTGCGGATCTGGCTGGGTCCACTCACCCACGGGAGACGGGCAGGCAGGGCGCAGTGCGGATCTGGCTGTGTCCACTCACCCACGGGAGACGGGCAGAGACGATGCTGTGTGGATCTGGCTATGTCCACTTACCCACGGCAGACGGGCAGCCAGGCCGCAGTACGGATCCAGCTGTGTACACTCACCCACGGCAGACGGGCAGGCAGGGCGCAGTGCGGATCTGGCTGTGTCCAATAACCCACGGCAGACTGGCAGGCAGGGCGCAGTGCGGATCTGGCTGTGTCCACTCACCCACGGGAGGCGGGCCGGCAAGGCGCAGTGTGGATCTGGCTGTGTCCACTCACCCACGGGAGATGGCAGAAAGGGTGCTGTGTGGATCTGGCTATGTCCACTGACCCACGGCAGACGGGTAGGCAGGGCGCAGTGCGGATCTGGCTGTGTCCACTCACCCACGGAAGATGGTCAGGCAGGGTGCCGTGCGGATCTGGCTGTGTCCACTCACTCACGGGAGACGGGCAGACAGGGCGCAATGCGGATCTGGCTGTGTCCACTCACCCACGGGAGACGCGCAGGCAGGGCGCAGTGCGGATCTGGCTGTGTCCACACACCCACGGGAGACGGGCATTCAAGGCACAGTGCGGATCTGGCTGTGTCCACTCACCCATGGGAGACGGGCAGGCAGGGCGCAGTGCGGATCTGGCTGTGTCCACTCACCCACGGGAGACGGGCAGGCAGGGCGCAGTGCGGATCTGGCTGTGTCCGCTCACCCACGGCAGACGGGCAGGAAGGGCGCAGTGCGGATCTGGCTGTGTCCACTCACCCACGTGAGACGGGTAGGCAGGGCGCAGTGCGGATCTGGTTGTGTCCAATCACCCACGGGAGACGGGCAGACAGGGCGCAGTGCGGATCAGGCTGTGTCCACTCACGCACGGGAGACTGGCAGGCAGGGCGCAGTGCGGATCTGACACTGTCCACTCACCCAACGGGAGACGGGCAGGCAGGGCGCAGTGCGGATCTGGCTGTGTCCACTCACCCACGGGAGACGGGCAGAGACGGTGCTGTGTGGATCTGGCTATGTCCACTGACCCACGGTAGACGGGCAGGCAGGGCGCAGTACGGATCTGGCCGTGTCCACTCACCCACGGCAGGCGGTCAGGCAGGGCGCAGTGTGGATCTGGCTGTGTCCACTCACCCATGGAACGCGTTCAGGCAGTGCGCAGTGCGGATCTGGCTGTGTCCACTCACCCATGGGAGACGGGCAGGCAAGGTGCAGTGTGGATCTGGCTTGTCCACTCACCCACGGGAGACCGGCAGAGAGGGTGCTGTGTGGATCTGGCTATGTCCATTGACCCATGGCAGACGGGCAGGCAGGGCGCAGTGTGGATCTGGCTGTGTCCACTCACCCACGGGATACGGGCCTAGAGGGTGCTGTGTGGATCTGGCTATGTACACTTACCCACGGCAGACGGGCAGGCAGGGCGCAGTGTGAATCTGGCTGTGTCCACAAACCTACGGCAGACGGTCAGGCAGGTCGCAGTGCGGACCTGGCGGTGTCCACTCACCCACGGGAGACAGGCAGGCAGGGCGCAGTGCGGGTCTGGCTATCTCCACTCTCCCACGGGAGACGGGCAGGCAGGGCGCAGTGCGGAACTGGCTGTGTCCACTCACACACGGCAGACGGGCAGGCAGGGCGCAGTGCGGATCTGGCTGTGTCCACTGACCCATGGGAGACGGGCAGGCAAGGCGCAGTGTGGATTTGGCTGTGTCCACTCACCCACGGGAGACGGGCAGAGAGGGTCCTGTGTGGATCTGGCTATGTCCACTGACCCACGGCAGACGGGCATGCAGGGCGCAGTGCGGATCTGGCTGTGTCCACTCACCCACGACAGATGGGCATGCAGGGCGCAGTGCGGATTTGGCTGTGTCCGCTCACCCACGGGAGACGGGCAGGCAATGCGCATTGTGGATCTGGCTGTGTCCACTCACCCACGGGAGATGGGCAGAGAGGGTGCTGTGTGGATCTGGTTATGTACACTTACTCACGGCCGATGGGCTGCAGGGTGCAGTGCGGATCAGGCTGTGTCCACTCACCCACGGCAGACGGGCAGGCAAGGCGCAGTGCGGATCTGGCTGTGTCCACTCACCCACGGGAGACGGGCAGGCAAGGCGCAGTGTGGATCTGGCTGTGTCCACTCACCCACGGGAGACGGGCAGAGAGGGTGCTGTGTGGATCTGGCTATGTACACTGACCCACGGCAGACGGGCAGGCAGGGCGCAGTGCGGATCTGGCTGTGTCCACTCACCCACGGCAGACGGTCAGGCAGGGCGCAGTGCGGATCTGCGGTGTCCACTCACCCACGGCAGACGGGCAGGCAGGGCGCAGTGCGGATCCGGCTATGTACACTCTCCCTCGGGAGACGGGCAGGCAGCGCGCAGTGCGGATCTGGCTGTGTCCACTCACACACGGCAGACAGGCAGGCACGGCGCAGTGGGGATCTGGCTGTGTCCACTTACCCATGGGAGAGGGGCAGGCAAGGCACAGTGCGGATCTGGCTGTGTCCAATCACACACGGCAGACGGGCAGGAAGGGCGCAGTGCGGATCTGGCTGTGTGCACTCACCCATGGGAGACGGGCAGGCAAGGCACTGTGTGGATCTGGCTGTGTCCACTCACCCACGGGAGACGGGCAGAGAGGGTGCTGTGTGGATCTGGCAATATCCACTGACCCACGGCAGACTGGCAGGCAGGGCACAGTGCGGATCTGGCTGTGTCCATTCACCCACGGGAGACGGGCAGAAAGGGCGCTGTGTGGATCTGGCTATGTCCACTGACCCACGGCAGACGGGCAGGCAGTGCGCAGTGCGGATCTGGCTGTGTCCACTCACCCACGGGAGACGGGTAGGCAAAGCGTAGTGTGGATCTGGCTGTGTTAACTACCCATGGCAGACGTGCAGGCAGGGTGCAGTGCAGATCTGGCTGTGTCCACTCACCCACGGGAGACGGGTAGGCAAGGCGCAGTGTGGATCTGGCTGTGTCCACTCACCCAAGGGAGACGGGCAGAGAGGGTGCTGTGTGGATCTGGCTATGTCCATTGACCCACATCAGACGGGCAGGCACGGCGCAGTGTGGATCTGTCTGTGTCCCCTCACACACATCAGACGGTCAGGCAGGGCGCAGTGCGGATCTGGCTGTGTCCACTCACCCACGGGAGACGTGTAGGCAAGGCGCAGTGTGGATCTGGCTTTGTCCACTCACCCACAACAGACGGGCAGGCAGGGCGCAGTGCGGATCTGGCTGTGTCCCCTCACCCACAAGAGATTGGCAGGCAATGCGCAGTGTGGATCTGGCTGTGTCCACTCACCCACTGGAGACGGGCAGAAAGGATGCTGTGTGGATCTGGCTATGTCCACTGACCCACGGCAGACGGGCAGACAGGGCGCAGTTCGGATCTGGCTGTGTCCAGTCACCCACGGCAGACGGGCAGGCAGGGCGCAGTGCAGATCTGGCTGTGTCCAGTCACCCACGGGAGATGGGCAGGCAAGGCGCAGTGTGGATCTGGCTGTGTTTACTCACCCACGAGAGACGGGCAGAGATGGTGCTGTGTGGATCTGGCTATGTACACTGACCCACGGCAGACGGGCAGCCAGGGCGCAGTGCAGATCTGGCTGTGTCCACTCACCCACGGCAGACGGTCAGGAAGGGCGCAGTGCGGATCTGGCTGTGTCCACTAAGCCACGGGAGATGGGCAAGCAGGGCGCAGTGCGGATCTGGCTGTGTCCACTCACCCACGGCACACAGGCAGGCAGGGCGCAGTGCGGATCTGGCTGTGTTCACTCACCCACGGGAGACGGGCAGGCAGGGCGCAGTGAAGATCTGTCTGTGTCCACTCACCCACGGGAGACGGGCAGGCAGGGCGCAGTTCGGATCTGGCTGTGTCCACTCACCCATGGGAGACGGGCAGGCAAGGTGCAGTGTGGATCTGGCTTGTCCACTCACCCACGGGAGACGGGCAGAGAGGGTGCTGTGTGGATCTGGCTATGTCCATTGACCCACGGCAGACGGGCAGGCAGGGCGCAGTGTGGATCTGGCTGTGTCCACTCACCCACGGGATACGGGCCTAGAGGGTGCTGTGTGGATCTGGCTATGTACACTTACCCACGGCAGACGGGCAGGCAGGGCGCAGTGCGAATCTGGCTGTGTCCACTCACCCACGGCAGACGGTCAGGCAGGTCGCAGTGCGGACCTGGCGGTGTCCACTCACCCACGGGAGACGGGCTGGATGGGCGCTGTGCGGGTCTGGCTGTCTCCACTCTCCCACGGGAGACGGGCAGGCAGGGCGCAATGTGGATCTGGCTGTGTCCACTCACCCACGGGAGATGGGCAGAGAGGGTGCTGTGTGGATCTGGTTATGTACACTTACCCACGGCAGACGGGCTACAGGGCGCAGTGCGGATCAGGCTGTGTCCACTCACCCACGGCAGACGGGCAGGCAAGGCGCAGTGCGGATCTGGCTGTGTCCACTCACCCACGGGAGACGGGCAGGCAAGGCGCAGTGTGGATATGGCTGTGTCCACTCACCCACGGGAGACGGGCAGAGAGGGTGCTGTGTGGATCTGGCTATGTACACTGACCCACGGCATACGGGCAGGCAGGGCGCAGTGCGGATCTGGCTGTGTCCACTCACCCACGGCAGACGGTCAGGCAGGGCGCAGTGCGGATCTGGCGGTGTCCACTCACCCAAGGCAGACGGGCAGGCAGGGCGCAGTGCGGATCTGGCTATGTCCACTCTCCCACGGGAGACGGGCAGGCAGCGCGCAGTGCGGATCTGGCTGTGTCCACTCACACACGGCAGACAGGCAGGCACGGCGCAGTGGGGATCTGGCTGTGTCCACTTACCCATGGGAGAGGGGCATGCAAGGCACAGTGCGGATCTGGCTGTGTCCAATCACCCACGGCAGACGGGCAGGAAGGGCGCAGTGCGGATCTGGCTGTGTGCACTCACCCATGGGAGACGGGCAGGCAAGGCACTGTGTGGATCTGGCTGTGTCCACTCACCCACGGGAGACGGGCAGAGAGGGTGCTGTGTGGATCTGGCAATATCCACTGACCCACGGCAGACGGGCAGGCAGGGCACAGTGCGGATCTGGCTGTGTCCATTCACCCACGGGAGACAGGCAGAAAGGGCGCTGTGTGGATCTGGCTATGTCCACTGACCCACGGCAGACGGGCAGGCAGGGTGCAGTGTGGATTTGGCTGTGTCCACTCACCCACGGGAGACGGGCAGGCAGGGCGCAATGCGGATCTGGCGGTGTCCCCTCACCCATGGCAGACGGTCAGGCAGGGCGCAAGGCGGATCTGGCTGTGTCCACTCACCCACGGGAGACGGGTAGGCAAGGCACAGTGTGGATCTGGCTGTGTCCACTCACCCACGGGAGACGGGCAGAGAGGCTGCTGTGTGGATCTGGCTATGTCCACTGACCCACGGCAGACGGGCAGGCAGGGCGCAGTGCGGATCTGGCTGTGTCCCCTCACCCACGGCAGACGGTCAGGCAGGGCACAATCTGGATCTGGCTGTGTCCACTCACCCACGGGAGACGGGCAGAGAGGGTGCTGTGTGGATATGGCTATGTCCACTGAACCACGGCAGACGGGCAGGCAGGGCGCAGTGCCGATCTGGCTCTGACCACTCACTCACGGGAGACGGGAAGGCAGGGCGCAGTGCGGATCTGGCTTTGTCCACTCACCCATGGGAGATGGGCAGGCAGGGCGCAGTGCGGATCTGGCTGTGTCCACTCACCCACGGGAGAAGGGCAGGCAGGGCGCAATGCGGAACTGGCTATGTCCACTCACTCACTGCTGACAGGCAGGCAGGGCGCAGTGCGGATCTGGCTGTGTCCACTCACCCATGGCAGACTGGCAGGCAGGGCAGTGCGGATCTGGCTGTGTCCACTCACCCACGGGAGGCGGGCAGGCAAGGCGCAGTGTGGAACTGGCTGTGTCGACTCACTCACAGGAGAAGGGCAGAGAGGGTGCTGTGTGGATATGGCTATGTCCACTGAACCACGGCAGACGGGCAGGCAGGGCACAGTGCCGATCTGGCTGTGTCCACTCACCCACGGCAGACGGTCAGGCAGGGTGCAGTGCGTATCTGGATGTGTCCACTCACCCACGGGATACGGGCAGGCAGGGCGGAGTGTGTATCTGGCTGTGTCCACACACCCACGGCAGACGGGCAGGCAGGGCGCAGTGCGGATCTGGCTGTGTCCACTCACCCACTGGAGACGGGAAGGCAGGGCGCACTGCGGATCTGGCTGTGTCCACTCACCCACAGGAGACGGAGAGGCAAGGCGCAGTGCGGATCTGGCGCTGTCCACTCACCCATGGGAGACGGGCAGGCAGGGCGCAGTGCGGATCTGTCTGTGTCCACTCACCCACGGGAGACGGGCAGGCAGGGTGCAGTGAGGATCTGGCTGTGTCCACTCACCCACGGGAGACGGGCGCAGGGCGCACTGTGGATCTGGCTGTGTCCACTCACCCACGGGAGACGGGCAGGCAGGGCGCAGTGCGGATCCGGCTTTGTCCACTCACCCACGGGAGACGGGCCGGCAGGGCGCAGTGCGGATCTGGCTGTGTCCACTCACACACGGGAGACAGCAGGCAGGGCGCAGTGCGGATCTGGCTGTGTCCACTCACCCACGGCAGACAGGCAGGCAGGGTGCAGTGCGGATCTGGCTGTGTCCACTCACCCAAGAGAGGCGGTCAGGCATGGCGCAGTGTGGATCTGGCTGTGTGCACTCACCCACGGGAGTCGGGCAGGCAAGGCGCAGTACGGATCTGGCTGTGTCCACTCACCCACGGCAGACAACCAGGCAGGGCGCAGTGCGGATCTGGCTGTGTCCACTCACCCACGGCAGACTGGGAGGCAGGGCGCAGTGCGGATCTGGCTCTGACCACTCACTCACGGTAGACGGGCAGGCAGGGCGCAGTACGGATATGGCTGTGTCCACTCACCCACGGCAGGCGGTCAGGCAGGGCGAAGTGTGGATCTGGCTGTGTCAACTCACACACGGCATGCGGTCCGGCGGAAGCAGTGCGGATCTGGCTGTGTCCACTCACCCACGGCAGACGGGCAGGCAGGGCGCAGTGTGGATCTGGCTGTGTCCACTCACCCACGGCAGACAAGCAGGCAGGGCGCAGTGCGGATCTGGCTGTGTCCACTCACCCACGGGAGACGGGCAGGCAAGGCGCAGTGCGGATCTGTCTGTGTCCACTCACCCACGGGAGACGGGCAGGCAGGGCGCAGTGCGGATCTGGCTGTGTCCACTCACACACGGGAGACGGGCGCAGGGCGCCGTGTGGATCTGGCTGTGTCCACTCACCCACGGGAGATGGGCAGAGAGGGTGCTGTGTGGATCTTGCTATGTCCACTGACCCACGGCACACGGGAAGGCAGGGCGCAGTGCGGATCTGGCAGTGTCCACTCACCCATGGCAGACGGTCAGGCAGGGTGCCGTGCGGATCTGGCTGTGTCCACTCACCCACGGGAGACGGGCTGGCAGGACGCAGTGCGGATCTGGTTGTGTCCACTCACCCACGAGAGACGGGCAGGCAGGGCGTAGTGCGGATCTTGCTGTGTCCACTCACCCACGTGAGACGGGCAGGCAAGGCGCAGTGCGGATCTGGCTGTGTCCACTCACCCACGGCAGACGGGCAGGCAGGGCGCAGTGCGGATCTGGTTGTGTCCACTCACCCACGGGAGGCGGTCAGGCATGGCGCAGTGTGGATCTGGCTGTGTGCACTCACCCACGGGAGACGGGCAGAGAGGGTGCTGTGTGGATCTGGCTATGTCCACTGACCCACGGCAGACGGGCAGGCAGGGCGCAGTGCGGATCTGGCTGTGTCCACTCACCCACAGGAGACGGGCAGGCAGGGCGCAGTGCGGATCTGGCTGTGTCCACTTACCGATGGGAGACGTGCAAGCAGGGCACAGTGCGGATCTGGCTGTGTCCACTCAACCACTGGAGACGGGCATTCAAGGCACAGTGCGGATCTGGCTGTGTCCACTCACCCATGGGAGACGGGCAGGCAGGGCGCAGTGGGGTTCTGGCTGTGTCCACTCACCCACGGGAGACGGGCAGGCAGGGCGCAGTGCGGATCTGGCTGTGTCCACTCACCCACGGCAGACGGGCAGGAACGGCGCAGTGCGGATCTGGCTGTGTCCACTCACCCACGTGAGACGGGCAGGCAGGGCGCAGTGCGGATCTGGCTGTGTCCAATCACCCACGGGAGACGGGCAGGCAGGGCACAGTGCGGATCTGGCTGTGTCCAGTCACCCACGGCAGACGGGCAGGCAGGGCGCAGTGCGGATCTGACTGTGTCCACTCACCCACGGGAGACGGGCAGGCAGGGCGCAGTGCGGATCTGGCTGTGTCCACTCACCCATGGGAGACGGGCAGGCAAGGCGCAGTGCGGATCTGGCTGTGTCCACTCACACACGGGAGGCGGACAGGCAAGGCGCAGTGTGGATCTGGCTGTGTCCACTCACCCACGGGAGACGGGCAGAGACGGTGCTGTGTGGATCTGGCTATGTCCACTGACCCACGGCAGACGGGCAGGCAGGGCGCAGTGCGGATCTGGCTGGGTCCACTCACCCACGGGAGACGGGCAGGCAGGGCGCAGTGCGGATCTGGCTGTGTCCACTCACCCACGGGAGACGGGCAGAGACGATGCTGTGTGGATCTGGCTATGTCCACTGACCCACGGCAGACGGGCAGGCAGGGCGCAGTGCGGATCTGGCTGTGTCCACTCACCCACGGGAGACGGGCAGGCAGGGCCCAGTGCGGATCTGGCTGTGTCCACTCACCCACGGCGGACGAATAGGCAGGGCGCAGTGCGGATCTGGCTGTGTCCACTCACCCACGGGAGATGGGCAGGCAGGGCGCAGTGCGGATCTGGCTGTGTCCACTCACCCACGACAGACGGGCAGGAAGGGCGCAGTGCGGATCTGGCTGTGTCCACTCACCCACGTGAGACGGGTAGGCAGGGCGCAGTGCGGATCTGGCTGTGTCCAATCACCCACGGGAGACGGGCAGGCAGGGCGCAGTGCGGATCTGGCTGTGTCCACTCACGCACGGGAGACGGGCAGGCAGGGCGCAGTGCGGATCTGACTCTGTCCACTCACCCACGGGAGGCGGGCAGGCAAGGCGCAGTGTGGATCTGGCTGTGTCCACTCACCCACGGGAGACGGGCAGAGAGGGTGCTGTGTGTATCTGGCTATGTCCACTGACCCACGGCAGACGGGCAGGCAGGGCGCAGTGCGGATCTGGCTGTGTCCACTCACGCACGGGATACGGGCAGGCAGGGCGCAGTGCGGATCTGACTGTGTCCACTCACCCACGGGAGACGGGCAGGCAGGGCGCAGTGCGGATCTGGCTGTGTCCACTCACCCACGGCAGACGGGCAGGAAGGGCGCAGTGCGGATCTGGCTGTGTCCACTCACCCACGTGAGACGGGTAGGCAGGGCGCAGTGCGGTTCTGGCTGTGTCCAATCACCCACGGGAGACGGGCAGGCATGGCGCAGTGCGGATCTGGCTGTCTCCAGTCACCCACGGGAGACGGGCAGGCAGGGCGCAGTGCGGATCTGGCTGCGTCCACTCACCCACGGGAGACGGGCAGAGACGGTGCTGTGTGGATCTGGCTATGTCCACTGACCCACGGCAGACGGGCAGGCAGGGCGCAGTACAGATCCGGCTGTGTCCACTCACCCACGGCAGGCGGTCAGGCAGGGCGCAGTGGGGATCTGGCTGTGTCCACTCACCCACGGCACGCGGTCAGGCAGTGCGCAGTGCGGATATGGCTGTGTCCACTCACCCACGGCAGACGGTCAGGCAGGACGCAGTGCGGATCTGGCTGTGTCCACTCACCCACGACAGACGGGCAGGCAGGGCACAGTGCGGATCTTTCTGTGTCCACTCGCCCACGTGAGACGGGCAGGCAAGGCGCAGTGCGGATCTAGGTGTGTCCAATCACCCACGGAAAACGGGCAGGCAGGGCGCAGTGCGGATCTGGCTGTGTCCAGTTACCCACGGCAGACGGGCTGGAAGGGCGCAGTGCGGATCTGGCTGTGTCCACTCACCCACGGGAGGCGGTCAGGCATGGCGCAGTGTGGATCTGGCTGTGTCCACTCACCCACGGCAGAAGGGCAGGCAGTGCACAGTGCGGATCTGGCTGTGTCTACTCACCCACGGGAGATGGGCAGGCAAGGCGCAGTGTGGATCTGGCTGTGTCCACTCACCCACGGGAGACGGGCAGGCATGGCGCAATGTGAATCTGGCTGTGTCCACTCACCGACGGGAGACGGGCAGGCAAGGCGCAATGTGGATCTGGCTGTGTCCACTCACCCACGGGAGACGGGCAGAGAGGGTGCTGTGTGGATCTGGCTATGTCCACTGACCCACGGCAGACGGGCAGGCAGGGCACAGTGCGGATCTGGCTGTGTCCACTCACCCACGGCAGACGGGCAGGAATGGCGCAGTGCGGATCTGGCTGTGTCCACTCACCCACGTGAGACGGATAGGCAGGGCGCAGTGCGGTTCTGACTGTGTCCAATCACCCACGGGAGACGGGCAGGCAGGGCGCAGTGCGGATCTGGCTGTGTCCAGTCACCCACGGGAGACGGGCAGGCAGGGCGCAGTGCGGATCTGGCTGTGTCCACTCACCCATGGGAGACGGGCAGAGACGATGCTGTGTGGATCTGGCTATGTCCACTGACCCACGGCAGACGGGCAGGCAGGGCGCAGTGCGGATCTGGCTGTGTCCACTCACCCATGGGAGACGGGCAAGCAAGGCGCAGTGCGGATCTGGTTGTGTCCACTCACCCAGGGGAGACGGGCAGGCAAGGCGCAGTGTGGATCTGACTGTGTCCACTCACCCATAGGAGACGGGCAGAGAGGGTGCTGTGTGGATCTGGCTATGTCCACTGACCCACGGCAGACGGGCAGGCAGGGCGCAGTGCGGATCTGGCTGTGTCCACTCACGCACGGGAGATGGGCAGGCAGGGCGCAGTGCGGATCTGACTCTGTCCACTCACCCACGGGAGACGGGCAGGCAGGGTGCAGTGCGGATCTGGCTGTGTCCACTCACCCACGGGAGACGGGCAGAGACGGTGCTGTGTGGATCTGGCTATGTCCACTGACCCACGGCAGACGGGTAGGCAGGGCGCAGTACGGATATGGCTGTGTCCACTCACCCACGGCAGGCGGTCAGGCAAGGCGCAGTGTGGATCTGGCTGTGTCCACTCACCCACGGCTTGCGGTCAGGCAGTGCGCAGTGCGGATCTGGCTGTGTCCACTCACCCACGGCAGACAAGCAGGCAGGGCGCAGTGCGGATCTGGCTGTGTCCACTCACCCACAGCAGACAGGCAGGCAGGGCGCAGTGTGGATCTGGCTGTGTCCACTCACCCACGAGAGAAGGGCAGGCAGGGCGCAGTGCGGATCTGGCTGTGTCCATTCACCCACAGGAGACGGGCAGGCAAGGCGCAGTGCGGATCTGGCTGTGTCCACTCACCCATGGGAGATGGGCAGGCAGGGCGCAGTGCGGATCTGGCTGTGTCCACTCACCCACCGGAGACGGGCAGGCAAGGCGCAGTGCGGATCAGGCTGTGTCCACTCACCCACAGGAGACGGGCAGGCAGGGCGCAGTGCGGATCTGGCTGTGTCCACTCACCCACGGGAGACGGGCAGGCAGGGCGCAGTGCGGATCTGGCTGTGTCCACTCACCCACGGGAGACGGGCGCAGGGCGCAGTGTGGATCTGGCTGTGTCCACTCACCCACGGCAGACGGGCCGGCAGGGCGCAGTGCGGATCCGGCTTTGTCCACTCACACAAGGAAGACGGGCAGGCAGGGCCCAGTGCGAATCTGGCTGTGTCCACACACCCACGGGAGACTGGCAGGCAGGGCGCAGTGCGGATCTGGCTGTGTCCACTCACCCACCCCAGACGGGCCGGCAGGGCGCAGTGCGGATCTGGCTGTGTCCTCTCACCCACGGGAGGCGGTCAGGCATGGCGCAGTGTGGATCTGGCTGTGTCGACTCACCCACGGGAGACGGGCAGAGAGGGTGCTGTGTGGATCTGGCTATGTCCACTGACCCACGGCAGACGGGCAGGCAGGGCGCAGTGCGGATCTGGCTGTGTCCACTCACCCATGGGAGACGGGCAGGTAGGGTGCAGTGCGGATCTGGCTGTGTCCACTCACCCACGGGAGACGGGCAGGCAGGGCGCAGTGCGGATCTGGCTGTGTCCACTCACCCACGGGAGACGGGCAGAGACGATGCTGTGTGGATCTGGGTATGTCCACTGACCCACGGCAGACGGGCAGCCAGTCCGCAGTACGGATCCAGCTGTGTACACTCACCCACGGCAGATGGGCAGGCAGGGCACAGTGCGGATCTGGCTGTGTCCACTCAACCACGGGAGACGGGCAGGCAAGGCACAGTGTGGATCTGGCTGTGTCCACTCACCCACAAGAGACGGGCAGAGAGGGTGCTGTGTGGATCTGGCTATGTCCACTTACCCACGGCAGACAGGCAGGCAGGGCGCAGTGTGGATCTGGCTGTGTCCACTAAACCACGGCAGACTGGCAGGCAGGGCGCAGTGCGGATCTGGCTGTGTTCAATCACCCACGGGAGGCGGGCCGGCAAGGCGCAGTGTGGATCTGGCTGTGTCCACTCACCCACGGGAGATGGGCAGAAAGGATGCTGTGTGGATCTGGCTATGTCCACTGACCCACGGCAGACGGGTAGGCAGGGCGCAGTGCGGATCTGGCTGTGTTCACTCACCCACGGAAGATGGTCAGGCAGGGTGCCGTGCGGATCTGGCTGTGTCCACTCACTCACGGGAGACGGGCAGACAGGGCGCAGTGCGGATCTGGCTGTGTCCACTCACCCACGGGAGACGCGCAGGCAGGGCGCAGTGCGGATCTGGCTGTTTCCACTCACCCACGGGAGACGGGCAGGCAGGGCGCAGTGCGGATCTGGCTGTGTCCACTCACTCACGGCAGACGGGCAGGCAGGTCGCAGTGCGGATCTGGCTGTGTCTACTCACCCACGGGAGACGGGCAGAGAGGGTGCTGTGTGGATCTGGCTGAGTCCACTCACCGACGGGAGACGGGCAGGCATGGCGCAATGTGGATCTGGCTGTGTCCACTCACCCACGGGAGACGGGCAGAGAGGGTGCTGTGTGGAACTGGCTGTGTCCACTCACCCACGGGAGACGGACAGAGACGGTGCTGTGTGGATCTGGCTATGTCCACTGACCCACGGCAGACGGGCAGGCAGGGCGCAGTGTGGATCTGGCTGTGTCCACTCACCCACGGCAGAAGGGCAGGCAGTGCACAGTGCGGATCTGGCTGTGTCCACTCACCCACGGGAGACGGGCAGAGAGGGTGCTGTGTGGATCTGGCTATGTCCACTGACCCACGGCAGACGGGCAGGCAGGGCGCACTGCGGATCTGGCTGTGTCCACTCACGCACGGGAGACGGGCCGGCAGGGCGCAGTGCGGATCTGACTCTGTCCACTCACCCACGGGAGACGGGCAGGCAGGGTGCAGTGCGGATCTGTTTGTGTCCACTCACCCACGGGAGACGGGCAGAGACGGTGCTGTGTGGATCTGGCTATGTCCACTGACCCACGGCAGACGGGTAGGCAGGGCGCAGTACAGATCTGGCTGTGTCCACTCACCCACGGCAGGCGGTCAGGCAGGGCGCAGTGTGGATCTGGCTGTGTCCACTCACCCACGGCTCGCGGTCAGGCAGTGCGCAGTGCGGATCTGGCTGTGTCCACTCACCCACGGCAGACAAGCAGGCAGGGCGCAGTGCGGATCTGGCTGTGTCCACTCACCCACAGCAGACAGGCAGGCAGGGCGCAGTGTGGATCTGGCTGTGTCCACTCACCCACGAAAGAAGGGCAGGCAGGGCACAGTGCGGACCTGGCTGTGTCCATTCACCCACAGGAGACGGGCAGGCAAGGCGCAGTGCGGATCTGGCTGTGTCCACTCACCCATGGGAGATGGGCAGGCAGGGCACAGTGCGGATCTGGCTCTGTCCACTCACCCACGGGAGACGGGCAGGCAAGGCGCAGTGCGGATCAGGCTGTGTCCACTCACCCACAGGAGACGGGCAGGCAGGGCGCAGTGCGGATCTGGCTGTGTCCACTCATCCACGGGAGACGGGCAGACAGGGCGCAGTGCGGATCTGGCTGTGTCCACTCACCCACGGGAGACGGGAGCAGGGCGCAGTGTGGATCCGGCTGTGTCCACTCACCCACGGCAGACGGGCAAGCAGGGCGCAGTGCGGATCCGGCTTTGTCCACTCACCCAAGGGGGATGGGCAGGCAGGGCGCAGTGCGGATCTGGCTGTGTCCACTCACCCACGACAGACGGGCAGGATGGGCGCAGTGCGGATCTGGCTGTGTCCACTCACCCACGTGAGACGGGTAGGCAGGGCGCAGTGCGGATCTGGCTGTGTCCAATCACCCACGGGAGACGGGCAGGCAGGGCGCAGTGCGGATCTGGTTGTGTCCACTCACGCACGGGAGACGGGCAGGCAGGGCGCAGTGCGGATCTGACTCTGTCCACTCACCCAACGGGAGCCGGGCAGGCAGGGCGCAGTGCGGATCTGGCTGTGTCCACTCACGCACGGGAGACGGGCAGGCAGGGCGCAGTGCGGATCTGACTCTGTCCACTCACCCAACGGGAGCCGGGCAGGCAGGGCGCAGTGCGGATCTGGCTGTGTCCACTCACCCACGGGAGACGGGCAGAGACGGTGCTGTGTGGATCTGGCTATGTCCACTGACCCACGGTAGACGGGCAGGCAGGGCGCAGTGCGGATCTGGCTGTGTACACTCACCCACGGCAGACGGGCAGGAAGGGCACAGTGCGGATCTGGCTGTGTCCACTCACCCACGTGAGACGGGTAGGCAGGGCGCAGTGCGGTTCTGGCTGTGTCCAATCACCCACGGGAGACGGGCAGGCAGAGCGCAGTGCGGATCTGGCTGTGTCCAGTCACCCACGGGAGACGGGCAGGCAGGGCGCTTTGCGGATCTGGCTGCGTCCACTCACCCACGGGAGACGGGCAGAGACGGTGCTGTGTGGATCTGGCTATGTCCACTGACCCACGGCAGACGGGCAGGCAGGGCGCAGTGCGGATCTGGCTGTGTCCACTCACGCACGGGATACGGGCAGGCAGGGCGCAGTGCGGATCGGACTGTGTCCACTCAACCACGGGAGACGGGCAGGCAGTGCGCAGTGCGGATCTGGCTGTGTCCACTCACCCACGGCAGACGGGCAGGAAGGGCGCAGTGCGGATCTGGCGATGTCCACTCACCCATGGCAGACGGGTAGGCAGGGCGCAGTGCGGTTCTGGCTGTGTCCAATCACCCACGGGAGACGGGCAGGCAGGGCGCAGTGCGGATCTGGCTGTGTCCAGTCACCCACGGGAGACGGGCAGGCAGGGCGCAGTGCGGATTTGGCTGCGTCCACTCACCCACGGGAGACGGGCAGAGACGGTGCTGTGTGGATCTGGCTATGTCCACTGACCCACGGCAGACGGGCAGGCAGGGCGCAGTACAGATCTGGCTATGTCCACTGACCCACGGCAGATAGGCAGGCAGGGCGCAGTGCGGATCTGGCTGTGTCCACTCACCCACGGCCGACTGGCAGGCAGGGCACAGTGCGGATCTGGCATTGTCCACTCACCCACGGGAGACGGGCAGGCAGGGCGCAGTGCGGATCAGGCTCTGTCCACTCACTCACGGGAGACGGGCAGGCAGGGCGCAGTGCGGATCTGGCTGTGTCTACTCACCCACGGGAGATGGGCAGGCAGTGCGCAGTGCGGATCTGGCTGTGTACACTCACCCACGGGAGACGGGCAGAGATGGTGCTCTGTTGATCTGGCTATGTCCACTGACCCACGGGAGACGGGCAGGCAGAGCGCAGTGCGGATCTGGCTGTGTCCACTCACCCACGCCAGACGGGCAGACAGAGGGCAGTGCGGATCTGGCTGTGTCCACTCACCCACGGGAGATTGGCATAGAGGGTGCCGTGTGGATCTGGCTATGTCCACTGACCCACGGCAGACGGGCAGGCAGTGCGCAGTGCGGATCTGGCTGTGTCCACTCACCCACAGCAGACGGGCAGGCAGAGGGCAGTGCGGATCTAGCTGTGTCCACTCACCCACGGCAGACGGGCAGGCAGAGGGCAGTACGGATCTGGCTGTGTCCACTCACCCACGGGAGATTGGCAGAGAGGGTGCCGTGTGGAACTGGCTATGTCCACTGACCCACAGCAGAAGGGGAATCAGGGCGCAGTGCGGATCTGGCTGTGTCCACTCACCCACGGCAGACGGTCCAGCAGGGTGCAGTGCGGATCTGGCTGTGTCCACTCACCCATGATAGACGGTCAGGCAGTGCGCAGTGCGGATCTGGCTGTCTCCATTCACCCATGGGAGACGGGCAGGCAAGGCGCAGTGTGGATCTGGCTGTGTCCAAACTCCCACGGGAGACGGGCAGAGAGGGTGCTGTGTGGATCTGGCTATGTCCACTGACCCACGGCAGACGGGCAGGCAAGGCACAGTGCGGATCTGGCTGTGTCCAATCACTCACGGCAGACGGCCAGGTAGGGCGCAGTGCGGATATGGCTGTGTCCGGTAACCCACGGGAGACAGGCAGGTAAGGCGCACTGTGGATCAGGCTGTGCCACTCACCCACGGCACACGGGCAGGCAGGGCGCAGTGCGGATCTGGCTGTGTCAACTCACCCAAGGGAGACGTGCTGGCAAGGCGCAGTGTGGATCTGGCTGTGTCCACTCACCCACGGGAGACGGGCAGAGAGGGTGCTGTGTGGTCTGGCTATGTCCACTGACCGACGGCAGAAGGGCAGGCAGTGCGCAGTGCGGATCTGGCTGTGTCCACTCACCCACGGGAGACGGGCAGGCAGGGCGCAGTGCGGATCTGGCTGTGTCCACTCACCCACGGGAGACGGGCAGGCAAGGTGCACTGTGGATCTTGCTGTGACCACACACCCACGGGAGACGGGCAGAGAGAGTGCTGTGTGGATCTAGCTATGTCCACTGACCCACTGCAGACGGGCAGGCAGGGCGCAGTGCGGATCTGGCTGTGTTAACTCACCCACGGCAGACGGGCAGGCAGGGCGCAGTGCGGATCTGGCTGTGTCCACTCACCCACTGGAGACGGGTAGGCAAAGCGTAGTGTGGATCTGGCTGTGTTAACTACCCATGGCAGACGGGCAGGCAGGGCGCAGTGCGGATCTGGCTGTGTCCACTCACCCATGGGAGACGGGTAGGCAAGGCGCAGTGTGGATCTGGCTGTGTCCACTCACCCACGGGAGACGGGCAGAAAGGGTGCTGTATGGATCTGGCTATGTCCATTGACCCACATCAGACGGGCAGGCAGGGCGCAGTGTGGATCTGGCTGTGTCCCCTCACCCACAGCAGACGGTCAGGCAGGGCGCAGTGCGGATCTGGCTGTGTCCACTCACCCACGGGAGACGTGTAGGCAAGGCGCAGTGTGGATGTGGCTTTGTCCACTCACCCACGACAGACGGGCAGGCAGGGCGCAGTGCGGATCTGCCTGTGTCCACTCACCCACAAGAGATGGGCAGGCAATGCGCAGTGTGGATCTGGCCGTGTCCACTCACCCACTGGAGACGGGCACAGAGGGTGCTGTGTGGATCTGGCTATGTCCACTGACCCACGGCAGACGGGCAGGCAAGGCGTACTTCGGATCTGGATGTGTCCAGTCACCCACGGCAGACGGGCAGGCAGGGCGCAGTGCAGATCTGGCTGTGTCCACTCACCCACGGGAGATGGGCAGGCAAGGCGCAGAGTGGGTCTGGCTATGTTTACTCACCGACGAGAGACGGGCAGAGAGGGTGCTGTGTGGATCTGGCTATGTACACTGACCCACGGCAGACGGGCAGGCAGGGCACAGTGCGGATCTGGCTGTGTCCACTCACCCACGGGAGACGGGCAGGCAGTGCGCAGTGCGGATCTGGCTGTGTCCACTCACCCATGGGAGACGGGCAGGCAAGGCGCAGTGTGGATCTGGCTGTGTCAACTCACCCACGGGAGAAGGGCAGAGAGGGTGCCGTGTGGATCTGGCTATGTCCACTGACCCACGGCAGACGGGGAAGCAGGGCGCAGTGCGGATCTGGCTGTGTCCACTCACCCATGGCAGATGGTCAGGCAGGGCACAGTGCGGATCTGGCTGTGTCCACTCACCCATGGCAGACGGGCAGGCAGTGCGCAGTGCGGATCTGGCTGTGTCCACTCACCCATGTGAGACGGGCAGGCAAGGCGCAGTTTGGATCTGGTTGTGTCCAACTCCCACGGGGGACGGGCAGAGAGGGTGCTGTGTGGATCTGGCTATGTCCACTGACCCACGGCAGACGGGCAGGCAAGGCGCAGTGTGGATCTGGCTGTGTCCACACTCCCACGGGGGACGGGCACAGAGGGTGCTGTGTGGATCTGGCTATGTCCACTGACCCACGGCAGACGGGCAGGCAAGGAGCAGTGCGGATCTGGCTGTGTCCAATCACCCACGGCAGATGGCCAGGCAGGGCGCAGTGCAGATATGGCTGTGTCCACTCACCCACGGGAGACGTGTAGGCAAGGCGCAGTGTGGATGTGGCTTTGTCCACTCACCCACGACAGACGGGTAGGCAGGGCGCAGTGCGGATCTGGCTGTGTCAACTCACCCAACGGAGACGGGCAGGCAAGGCGCAGTGTGGATCTGGCTGTGTCCACTCTCCCACGGGAGACGGGCAGAGAGGGTGCTGTGTGGTCTGGCTATGTCCACTGACCGACGGCAGAAGGGCAGCAGGGCGCAGTGCGGATCTGGCAGTGTCCCCTCACCGACGGCAGACGGTCAGGCAGGGCGCAGTGCGGATCTGGCTGTGTCCACTCACCCACGGGAGACGGGCAGGCAGGGTGCAGTGCGGATCTGGCTGTGTACACTCACCCACGGGAGACGGGCAGGCAAGGTGCACTGTGGATCTTGATGTGACCACACACCCACGGGAGATGGGCAGAGAGAGTGCTGTGTGGATCTAGCTATGTCCACTGACCCACGGCAGACGGGCAGGCAGGGCGCGGTGCGGATCTGGCTGTGTTAACTCACCCACGGCAGACGGGCAAGCAGGGCGCAGTGCGGATCTGGCTGTGTCCACTCACCCACGGGAGACGGGTAGGCAAAGCGTAGTGTGGATCTGGCTGTGTTAACTACACATGGCAGAAGGGCAGGCAGGGCGCAGTGCGGATCTGGCTGTGTCCACTCACCCACGGGAGACGGGTAGGCAAGGCGCAGTGTGGATCTGGCTGTGTCCACTCACCCACGGGAGACGGGCAGAGAGGGTGCTGTATGGATCTGGCTATGTCCATTGACCCACATCAGACGGGCAGGCAGGGCGCAGTGTGGATCTGGCTGTGTCCCCTCACCCACAGCAGACGGTCAGGCAGGGCGCAGTGCGGATCTGGCTATGTCCACTCACCCACGGGAGACGTGTAGGCAAGACGCAGTGTGGATGTGGCTTTGTCCACTCACCCACGACAGACGGGCAGGCAGGGCGCAGTGCGGATCTGGCTGTGTCCACTCACCCACAAGAGATGGGCAGGCAATGCGCAGTGTGGATCTGGCCGTGTCCACTCACCCACTGGAGACGGGCAGAGAGGGTGCTGTGTTGATCTGGCTATGTCCACTGACCCACCGCATACGGGCAGGCAGGGTGCAGTGCGGATCTGGCTGTGTCCACTCACCCACGGCAGACGGTCAGGCAGGGCGCAGTGGGGATCTGGCTGTGTCCACTCACCCACGGGAGACGGGCAGTCAGGGCGCAGTGCGGATCTGGCTGTGTCCACTCACCCACGGGAGACGGGCTGGCCGGAAGCAGTGGAGATCTGGCTGTGTCCACTCACCTAAGGAAGACGGGCAGGCAAGGCGCAGTGTGGATCTGGTTGTGTCCACTCACCCACGGGAGACGGGCAGAGAGGGTGCTGTGTGGATCTGGCTATGTCCACTGACCCACGGCAGATGGGCAGGCAGGGCGCAGTGTAGATCTGGCTGTGTCCAATCACCCACGGCAGACCGGCAGGCAGGGCGCAGTGTGGATCTGGCTGTGACCACTCACCCACGGCAGACGGTAAGGCAAGGCGCAGTGTGGATCTGGCTGTGTCCACTCACCCACGGTAGACGGCTTGTCAAGGCGCAGTGCGGATCTGGCTGTGTCCACTCACCCACGGGAGACGGGCAGGCAGGGCGCAGTGCGGATCTGACTCTGTCCACTCACCCACGGGATACGGGCAGGCAAGGCGCAGTGTGGATTTGGCTGTGTCCACTTACCCACGGGAGACGGGCAGAGAGGGTGCTGTGTGGATCTGGCTATGTCCACTGACCCACGGCAGACGGGCAGGCAGGACGCAGTGCGGATCTGGCTGTGTCCACTCACCCACGGCAGACGGAAAGGCAGGGCGCAGTGCGGATCTCGCTGTGTCCACTCACCCACGGGAGACGGGCAGGCAGGGCACAGTGCGGATCTGGCTGTGTCCACTCACCCACGGGAGACGGGCAGGCAAGGCGCAGTTTGGATCTGGCTGTGTCCACTCACACACGGAGACGGGCAGAGAGGGTGCTGTGTGGATCTGGCTATGTACACTGACCCACGGCAGATGGGCAGGCAGGGCGAATTGCGGATCTGGCTGTGTCCAATCACCCAGGGCTGACGGGCAGACAGGGCGCTGTGCGGATCTGGCTGTGTCCACTCACCCACGGCAGATGGTGAGGCAGGGCGCAGTGTGGATCTGGCTGTGTCCACTCACCCACGGGAGACGGCTGGGCAAGGCGCAGTGTGGATCTGGCTAGTCCACTCACCCACGGGACAAGGGCAGAGAGGGTGCTGTGTGGATCTCGCTATGTCCACTGACCCAAGGCAGACGGTTAGGCAGGGCGCAGTCCGGATCTGGCTGTGTCCCCTAACCCATGGCAGACGGTCAGGAAGGGCGCAGTACGGATCTGGCTGTGTCCAATCACCCACGGCAGACGGTCAGGCAGTGCGCAGTGCGGATCTCGCTGTGTCCACTCACCCACGGGAGACGGGCAGAGAGGGTGCTGTGTGGATCTGGCTATGTCCAATGACCCACGGTAGACAGCTAGGCAAGGCGCAATGTGGATCTGGCTGTGTCCACTCACCCACGGGAGAAGGGCAGAGAGGGTGCTGTGTGGTCTGGCTATGTCCACTGACCGACGGCAGAAGGGCAGGCAGGGCGCAGTGCGGATCTGGCTGTGTCCACTCACCCACGGGAGACGGGCAGGCAGGGCGCAGTGCGGATCTGGCTGTGTCCACTCACCCACGTGAGACGGGCAGGCAAGGAGCACTGTGGATCTTGCTGTGACCACACACCCACGGGAGACGGGCAGAGAGAGTGCTGTGTGGATCTAGCTATGTCCACTGACCCACGGCAGACGGGCAGGCAGGTCGCAGTGCGGATCTGGCTGTGTCCACTACCCCACGGGAGATGGGCAGGCAAGGTGCAGTGCGGATCTGGCTGTGTCCACTCAGCCACGGCACACGGGCAGGCAGGGCGCAGTGCGGATCTGGCTGTGTCCACTCACCCACGGCAGACGGGCAGGCAGGGCGCAGTGAAGATCTGGCTGTGTCCACTCACCCACATGAGACGGGCAGGCAGGGCGCAGTGCGGATCAGGCTCTGTCCACTCACTCACGGGAGACGGGCAGGCAGGGCGCAGTGCGGATCTGGCTGTGTCCACTCACCCACGTGAGACGGGCAGGCAAGGTGCACTGTGGATCTTGCTGTGACCACACACCCACGGGAGACCGGCAGAGAGAGTGCTGTGTGGATCTAGCTATGTCCACTGACCCACGGCAGACGGGCAGGCAGGGCGCAGTGCGGATCTGGCTGTTTTATCTCACCCACAGCAGACGGGCAGGCAGGGCGCAGTGCGGATCTGGCTGCGTCCACTCACCCACGGGAGACGTGTAGGCAAGGTGCAGTGTGGATGTGGCTTTGTCCACTCACCCACGACAGACGGGCAGGCAGGGCGCAGTGCGGATCTGGCTGTGTCCACTCACCCACAAGAGATGGGCAGGCAATGCGCAGTGTGGATCTGGCCGTGTCCACTCACCCACTGGAGACGGGCAGAGAGGGTGCTGTGTGGATCTGGCTATGTCCACTGACCCACGGCAGACGGGCAGGCAGGGCGCACTTCGGATCTGGCTGTGTCCAGTCACCCACGGCAGACGGGCAGGCAGGGCGCAGTGCAGATCTGGCTGTGTCTACTCACCCACGGGAGATGGGCAGGCAAGGCGCAGTGTGGATCTGGCTGTGTTTACTCACCCACGAGAGACGGGCAGAGAGGGTGCTGTGTGGATCTGGCTATGTACACTGACCAACGGCAGACGGGCAGGCAGGGCGCAGTGCGGATCTGGCTGTGTCCACTCAGCCACGGCAGACGGTCAGGCAGGTCGCAGTGCAGATCTGGCTGTGTCCACTACCCCACGGGAGACGGGCAGGCAAGGTGCAGTGCGGATCTGGCTGTGTCCACTCACCCACGGGAGACGGGCAGGCAGGGCGCAGTGAAGATCTGGCTGTGTCCACTCACCCACGGGAGACGGGCAGGCAGGGCGCAGTGAAGATCTGGCTGTGTCCACTCAGCCACGGCAGACGGTCAGGCAGGTCGCAGTGCGGACCTGGCGGTGTCCACTCACCCACGGGAGACGGGCAGGCAGGGCGCAGTGCGGGTCTGGCTGTGTCCACTCTCCCACGGGAGACGGGCAGGCCGGGCGCATGCGGAACTGGCTGTGTCCACTCACACACGGCAGACGGGCAGGCAGGGCGCAGTGCGGATCTGCCTGTGTCCACTCACCCACGGGAGATGGGCAGAGAGTGTGCAGTGCGGATCTTGCTGTGTCCACTCACCAACGGAAGACGGGCAGGCAGGGCGCAGTGCGGATCTGGCTGTGTCCACTCACCCACAGGAGACGGGCAGGCAAGGCGCAGTGTGGATCTGGCTGTGTCCACTCACCCACGGGAGACGGGCAGAGAGGGTGCTGTGTGGATCTGGCTATGTCCACTGACCCACGGAAGACGGGCAGACAGGGCGCAGTGCGGATCTGGCGGTGTCCAATCACCCACGCCAGACGGGCAGGCAGGGCGCAGTGCGGATCTAGCTGTGACGATTCACCCACGGGAGACGGGCAGGCATGGCGCAGTGCGGATCTGGCTGTGTCCACTCACCCACGGGAGACGGGCAGGCAAGGCGCAGTGCGGATCTGGCTGTGTCCACTCACCCACGGAAGACGGCCAGGCAGGGCGCAGTGCGGATCTGGCTGAGTCCACTCACCCACGGCAGACGGGCAGGCAGGGCGCAGTGCGGATCTGGCTCTCTCCACTCTCCCACGGGAGACGGGCAGGCAAGGCGCAGTGTGGAACTAGCTGTGTCCACTCACCCACGGGAGACTGGCAGAGAGGGTGCTGTGTGGATCTGGCTATGTCCACTGACCCACCGCATACGGGCAGGCAGGGCGCAGTGCGGATCTGGCTGTGTCCACTAACCCACGGCAGACGGTCAGGCAGGGCGCAGTGGGGATCTGGCTGTGTCCACTCACCCACGGGAGACGGGTAGTCAGGGCGCAGTGCGGATCTGGCTGTGTCCACTCACCCACGGGAGACGGGCTGGCCGGAAGCAGTGCAGATCTGGCTGTGTCCACTCACCTACGGAAGACGGGCAGGCAAGGCGCAGTGTGGATCTGGTTGTGTCCACTCACCCACGGGAGACGGGCAGAGAGGGTGCTGTGTGGATCTGGCTATGTCCACTGACCCACGGCAGATGGGCAGGCAGGGCGCAGTGCAGATCTGGCTGTGTCCAATCACCCTCGGCAGACCGGCAGACAGGGCGCAGTGTGGATCTGGCTGTGATCACTCACCCACGGCAGACGGTAAGGCAAGGCGCAGTGTGGATCTGGCTGTGTCCACTCACCCACGGTAGACGGCTAGTCAAGGCGCAGTGCGGATCTGGCTGTGTCCACTCACCCACGGGAGACGGGCAGAGAGGGTGCTGTGTGGATCTGGCTATGTCCACTGACCCACGGCAGACGGGCAGGCAAGACGCAGTCGGATCTGGCTGTGTCCACTCACCCACGGCAGACGGTAAGGCAGGGCGCAGTGCGGATCTCGCTGTGTCCACTCACCAACGGGAGACGGGCAGGCAGGGCACAGTGCGGATCTGGCTGTGTCCACTGACCCACGGGAGACGGGCAGGCAAGGCGCAGTTTGGATCTGGCTGTGTCCACTCACACACGGAGACGGGCAGAGAGGGTGCTGTGTGGATCTGGCTATGTGCACTGACCCACGGCAGACGGGCAGGCAGGGCGAATTGCGGATCTGGCTGTGTCCAATCACCCAGGGCTGACGGGCAGACAGGGCGCTGTGCGGATCTAGCAGTGTCCACTCACCCACGGCAGATGGTGAGGCAGGGCGCAGTGTGGATCTGGCTGTGTCCACTCACCCACGGGAGACGGCTGGGCAAGGCGCAGTGTGGATCTGGCTTGTCCACTCACCCACGGGACAAGGGCAGAGAGGGTGCCGTGTGGATCTGGCTATGTCCACTGACCCAAGGCAGACGGTTAGGCAGGGCGCAGTGCGGATCTGGCTGTGTCCCCTCACCCATGGCAGACGGTCAGGAAGGGCGCAGTACGGATCTGGCTGTGTCCAATCACCCACGGCAGACGGTCAGGCAGTGCGCAGTGCGGATCTCGCTGTGTCCACTCACCCACGGGAGACGGGCAGAGAGGGTGCTGTGTGGATCTGGCTATGTCCAATGACCCACGGTAGACAGCTAGGCAAGGCGCAATGTGGATCTGGCTGTGTCCACTCGCCCACGGGAGACGGGCAGAGAGGGTGATGTGTGGATCTGGCTATGTCCACTCACCCACGGGAGACGGGCAGGCAAGGCACAGTGCGGACCTGGCTGTGTCCACTCACCCACGGGAGAAGGTCAGGCAGGGAACAGTGCGGATCTGACTGTGTCCACTCACCGACGGCAGACGGGCAGGCAGGGCGCAGTGCAGATCCGGCTGTGTCAACTCACCCACGGGAGACGGGCAGGAAAGGCGCAGTGTGGATCTGGCTGTGTCCACTCACCCACGGGAGATGGGCAGAGAGGGTGCTGTGTGGATCTGGCTATGTCCACTGACAGACGGCAGACGGGCAGGCAGGGCGCAGTGCGGATCTGGCTTTGTCCACTCACACACGGCAGACGGTCAGGCAGGGCGCAGTGCTGATCAGGCTGTGTCCACTCACGCACGGGAGACGGGCAGACAGGGCTCAGTGCGGATCTGGCTGTGTCCACTCACCCACGGGAGACGGGCAGAGAGGGTGCTGTTTGGATCTGGCTATGTCCACTGACACACGGCAGACGGGCAGGCAGGGCGCAGTGCGGATCTGGGTGTGTCCACTCACCCACGGCAGACGGGCCGGCAGGGCGCAGTGCGGATCTGGCTATGTCCACTCACCCACTGGAGACGGGTAGGCAAAGCGCAGTGTGGATCTGGCTGTGTCTACTCACCCACGGGAGACGGGCAGAGAGGGTGCTGTGTGGATCTGGCTATGTCCACTGACCCACGGCAGACGGGCAGGCAGGGCGCAGTGCGGATCTGGCTGTGTCCACTCACCCTGGGGAGACGGGTAGGCAAGGCGCAGTGTGGATCTGTCTGTGTCCACTCACCCACGGGAGACAGGCAGAGAGGGTGCTGTGTGGATCTGGCTATGTCCACTGACCCACGGCAGACGGGCAGGCAGGGCGCAGTGCACATCTGGCTGTGTCCACTGACCCACGGCAGACGGGCAGGCAGGATGCAGTGCGGATCTGGCTGTGTCCACTCACCCACGGGAGACTGGCAGGCAGGGCGCAGTGTGGATCTGGCTGTGTCCACTCACCCATGCGAGATGGGCAGGCAGGGCGCAGTGCGGATATGGCTGTGTCCATTCACCCTCGGGAGACGGACATAGAGGGTGCTGTGTGGATCTGGCTATGTACACTGACCCACGGCAGACTGGCAGGCAGGGCGCAGTGTGGATCTGGCTGTGTCCACTCACCCATGCGAGACGGGCAGAGAGGGTGCTGTGTGGATCTGGCTGTGTCCAATCACCCACGGCACACGGGCAGGCAGGGCGCAGTGCGGATCTGGCTGTGTCCACTCACCCACGGGAGACGGGTAGAGAGGGTGCTGTGTGTATCTGGCTATGTCTACTGACCCACGGCAGACGGGCAGGCAGGGCGCAGTGCGGATCTGGCTGTGTCCACTCACCCACGGCAGACGGGCAGGCAGGGCGCAGTGCGGATCTGGCTGTGTCCACTCACTCAGGGGAGACGGGCAGGCAAGGCGCAGTGTGGATCTGGCTGTGTCCACTCACCCACGGGAGACGGGCAGAGAGTGCTGTGTGGATCTGGCTATGTCCACTGACCCACGGCAGACGGGCAGGCAGGGCGCAGTGCGGATCTGTCTGTGTCCACTCACTCAAGGCAGACGGTCAGGCTGGGCGCAGTGCGGATCTGGCTGTGTCCACTCTCCCAAGGGGACGGGCAGGCAAAGCGCAGTGTGGATCTGGCTATGTCCACTCACCCATGGGAGACGGGCATTGAGGGTGCTGTGTGGATCTGGCTATGTCCACTGACCCACGGCAGACGGGCAGGCAGGGCGCAGTGCGGATCTGGCTGTGTCCACTCACCCACGAAAGACGATCAGGCAGGGCGCAGTGCGGATCTGGATGTGTCCACTCACCCACGGGAGATGGGCAGGCAGGGCGCAGTGCGGATCTGTCTGTGTCCACTCACTCACGGGAGACGGGCAGGCAGGGCTCAGTGCGGATCTGGCTGTGTCCACTTACCCACGGGAGACGGGCAAGCAAGGCGCAGTGTGGATCTGGCTGTGTCCAATCACCCACGGCAGATTGGCAGGCAGGGCGCAGTGCAGATCAGGCTGTGTCCACTCACCACGGGAGACGGGCAGAGAGGGTGCTGTGTGGATCTGGCTATGTCCACTGACCCACGGAGGATGGGCAGGCAGGGCGCAGTGCAGATCTGGCTATGTCCAATCACCCACGGAAGACGGGCAGAGAGGGTGCTGTGTGGATCTGGCTATGTCCACTGACCCACGGCAGACGGGCAGGCAGGGCGAATTGCGGATCTGGCTGTGTCCAATCACCCAGGGCAGACGGGCAGACAGGGCGCTGTGCGGATCTGGCTGTGTCCACTCACCCACGGCAGATGGTGAGGCAGGGTGCAGTGTGGATCTGGCTGTGTCCACTCACCCACGGGAGACGGGTGGGCAAGGCGCAGTGTGGATCTGGCTGTGTCCACTCACCCACGGGACAAGGGCAGAGAGGGTGCTGTGTGGATCTGGCTATGTCCACTGACCCACGGCATATGGGCAGGCAGGGCGCAATGCGGATCTGCCTGTGTACCCTCACCCATGGCAGACGGTCAGGAAGGGCGCAGTACGGATCTGGTTGTGTCCAATCACCCACGGCAGACGGGCAGGCAGGGCGCAGTGATGATCTGGCTGTGTCCGCTCACCCACGGCAGACGGTCAGGAAGGGCGCAGTGTGGATCTGGCTGTGTGCACTCACCCACGGGAGACGGCCAGAGAGGGTGCTGTGTGGATCTGGCTATGTCCACTGACCCACAGCTGACGGGCAGGCAGGGCGCAGTGCGGATGTGGCTTTGTCCACTCACGCACGGCAGACGGGCATGCAGGGCGCAGTGCGGAACTGGCTGTGTCCACTCACCCACGGGAGACGGGCAGGCAAGGCGCAGAGTGGATCTGGCTGTGACCATTCACCCACGGGAGACGGGCAGAGAGGGTGCTGTGTGGATCTGGCTATGTACACTGACCCACGGCAGACGGTCAGGAAGGGCGCAGTGCGGATCTGGCTGTGTCCACTCACCCACGGCAGACGGTCAGGAAGTGCGCAGTGCGGATCTCGCTGTGTCCACTCACCCACGGGAGATGGGCAGGCAGGGCGCAGAGTGGATCTGGCTGTGTCCACTCACCCACGGGAGACGGGCAGGCAGGGCTCAGTGCGGACCTGGCTGTGTCCACTCACCCATGGGAGACGGGCAGGCAAGGCGCAGTGTGGATCTGGCTGTGTCCACTCACCCACGGGAGAGGGGCAGAGAGGGTGCTGTGTGGATCTGCCTATGTCCACTTACCCACGGCAGACGGGCAGGCAGGGCGCAGTGCGTATCTGGCTGTGTCCACTCACCCACAGGTGTGGGCAGGCAGGGCGCAGTGCGGATCTGGCTGTGTCCACTCACCCACAGGAGACGGGCAGGCAAGGCGCAGTGTGGATCTGGCTGTGGCCACTCACCCACTGGAGACGGGCAGAGAGGGTGCGCTTTGGATCTGGCTATGTCCACTGACCCACGGCAGACGGGCAGGCAGGGCGCAGTGCGGATCTGGCTGTGTCCACTCACCCACGGCTGACGGGCAGGCAGGACGCAGTGCGGATCTGGCTGTGTCCACTCACCCACGGCAGACGGGCCGGCAGGGCGCAGTGCGGATCTGGCTGTGTCCACTCACCCACGTGAGACGGGCAGGCAAAGCGCAGTGTGGATCTGGCTGTGTCTACTCACCCACGTGAGACGGGCAGAGAGGTTGCTGTGTGGATCTGGCTATGTCCACTGACCGACGGAAGACGGGCAGGCAGGGCGTAGTGCGAATCTGGCTGTGTCCACTCACCCACGAAAGACGATCAGGCAGGGCGCAGTGCGGATCTGGCTTGTCCACTCACCCACGGGAGACGGGCAGGCAGGGCGCAGTGCGGATCTGGCTGTGTCCACTCACCCACGGGAGACGGGCAGGCAGGGCTCAGTGCGGATCTGGCTGTGTCCACTCACCCACGGGAGACGGGCAGTCAAGGCGCAGTGTGGATCTGGCTGTGTCCACTCACACACGGGAGACGGGCAGAGCGGGTGCTGTGTCGATCTGGCTATATCCACTGACCCACGGCAGAAGGGCAGGCAGGACGCAGTGAGGATCTGGCTGTGTCCACTCACCCACGGCAGACGGGCAGGCAGGGCGCAGTGCCGATCTGGCTGTGTCCACTCACCCACGGGAGACGGGCAGGCAGGGCTCAGTGCGGACCTGGCTGTGTCCACTCACCCACGGGAGACGGGCAGGCAAGGCGCAGTGTGGATCTGGCTGTGTCCACTCACCCACGGGAGACGGGCAGAGAGGGTGCTGTGTGGATCTGCCTATGTCCACTGACCCACGGCAGACGGGCAGGCAGGGCGCAGTGCGTATCTGGCTGTGTCCACTCACCCACAGGAGTGGGCAGGCAGGGCGCAGTGCGGATCTGGCTGTGTCCACTCATCCACGGGAGACGGGCAGGCAGGGCGCAGTGCGGATCTGGCTGTGTCCACTCACCCACGGGAGACGGGCAGGCAAGGCGCAGTGTGGATATGGCGGTGTCCACTCACCCACGGGAGACGGGCAGAGAGGGTGCGCTTTGGATCTGGCTATGTCCACTGACCCACGGCAGACGGGCAGTCAGGGCGCAGTGCGGATCTGGCTGTGTCCACTCACCCACGGCCTACGGGCAGGCAGGGCGCAGTGCGGATCTGGCTGTGTCCACTCACCCACAGCAGACGGTCAGGCAGGGCGCAGTGCGGATCAGGCTGTGTCCACTCACCCTCGGGAGCGGACAGGCAAGGCGCAGTGCGGATCTGGCTGTGTCCACTCACCCACGGGAGACGGGCAGAGAGGGTGCTGTGTGGATCTGGCTATGTCCACTGACCCACGGCAGACAAGCAGGCAGGGCGCAAAGCGGATCTGGCTGTGTCCACTCACCCACAGCAAACGAGCAAGCAGGGTGCAGTGAGGATCTGGCTCTGTCCACTCACCCACGGGAGACGAGCAGGCAGGGCGCAGTGCGGATCTGGCTGTATCCACTCACCCACGGGAGACGGGCAGGCAAGGCACAGTGTGGATCTGGCTGTGTCCATTCACCCACGGAAGACGGGCAGAGAGGGTGCTGTGTGGATCTGGCTATGTCCACTGACCCACGGCAGACGGACAGGCAGGGCGCAGTGCGGACCTGGCTGTGTCCACTCACCCACGGCAGACGGTCAGGCAAGGCGCAGTGCGGATCTGGCTGTGTCCACTCACCTACGGGAGACGGGCAGGCAGGGCGCAGTGCGGTCTGGCAGTGTCCACCCACCCACGGAAGACGGGCATACAGGGCGCAGTGCGGATCTGGCTGTGTCCACTCACCCACTGGAGACGGGTAGGCAAGGTGCAGTGTGGCTCTGGCTGTGTCCACTCACCCATGGGAGACGGGTAGAGAGGGTGCTGTGCGTACCTGGCTATGTCCACAGACCCACGGCAGACGGGCAGGCAGTGCGCAGTGCGGATCTGGGTGTGTCCACTCACCCACGGCAGACGGGCCGGAAGGGCGCAGTGCGGATCTGGCTGTGTCCACTCACCCACTGGAGACGGGCAGGCAAAGCGCAGTGTGGACCTGGCTGTGTCCACTCACCCACGGGAAACGGGCAGAGAGGGTGCTGTTTGGATCCGGATATATCCACTCACCCACGGGAGATGGGTAGGCACGGCGCAGTGCGGATCTTGCTGTGTCCACTCACCCACGGGAGACGGGCAGGCAAGGCGCAGTGTGGATCTGGCTGTGTCCACTCACCCACGGGAGACAGGAAGAGAGGGTGCTGTTTGGATCTGGCTATGTCCACTGACCCACGGCAGACGGGCAGGCAGGGCGCAGTGCGGATCTGGCTGTGTCCACTCACCCACGGCAGACGGGCAAACAGGGCGCAGTGCGGATCTGGCTGTGTCCACTCTCCCACTTGAGTCGGGCAGGCAAAGCGCAGTGTGGATCTGGCTGTGTCTACTCACCCATGAGAGACGGGCAGAGAGGGTGCTGTGTGGATCTGGCTATGTCCACTGACCCACGGCAGACGGGCAGGCAGGGCGCAGTGCGGATCTAGCTGTGTCCACTCACCCTGGGGAGACGGGAGGCAAGGCGCAGTGTGGATCTGGCTGTGTCCACTCACCCACGGGAGACAGGCAGAGAGGGTGCTGTGTGGATCTGGCTATGTCCACTGACCCACGGCAGACGGGCAGGCAGGGCACAGTGCGGATCTGGCTGTGTCCAATCACCCACGGCAGACGGGCAGGCAGGGCGCAGTGCGGATCTGGCTGTGTCAATTCACCCACGGCAGACGGTCAGGCAGGGCACAGTGCGGATCTGGCTGTGTCCCCTCACCCATGGGAGACGGGCATGCAGGGCGCAGTGTGGATCTGGCTGTGTCCACTCACCCACGGGAGACGGGCAGAGAGGGTGCAGTGTGGATCTGGCTATGTCCACTGACCCATGCAAACGGGCAGGCAGGGCGCAGTGCGGATCTGGCTGTGTCCACTCACCCACGGCAGACGGTCAGGCAGGGCGCAGTGCGGATCTGGCAGTGTCCACTCACCCCTCGGGAGACGGGCAGGCAGGGCACAGTGCGGATCTGGCTGTGTACACTTACCCACGGCAGACGGGCAGGCAGGGCGCAGTGCGTATCTGGCTGTGTCCACTCACCCACAGGTGTGGGCAGGCAGGGCGCATTGCGGATCTGGCTGTGTCCACTCACCCACAGGAGACGGGCAGGCAAGGCGCAGTGTGGATCTGGCTGTGGCCACTCACCCACTGGAGACGGGCAGAGAGGGTGCGCTTTGGATCTGGCTATGTACACTGACCCACGGCAGACGGGCAGGCAGGGCGCAGTGCGGATCTGGCTGTGTCCACTCACCCACGGCTGACGGGCAGGCAGGACGCAGTGCGGATCTGGCTGTGTCCACTCACCCACGGCAGACGGGCCGGCAGGGCGCAGTGCGGATCTGGCTGTGTCCACTCACCCACGTGAGACGGGCAGGCAAAGCGCAGTGTGGATCTGGCTGTGTCTACTCACCCACGTGAGACGGGCAGAGAGGTTGCTGTGTGGATCTGGCTATGTCCACTGACCGACGGAAGACGGGCAGGCAGGGCGTAGTGCGAATCTGGCTGTGTCCACTCACCCACGAAAGACGATCAGGCAGGGCGCAGTGCGGATCTGGCTTGTCCACTCACCCACGGGAGACGGGCAGGCAGGGCGCAGTGCGGATCTGGCTGTGTCCACTCACCCACGGGAGACGGGCAGGCAGGGCTCAGTGCGGATCTGGCTGTGTCCACTCACCCACGGGAGACGGGCAGTCAAGGCGCAGTGTGGATCTGGCTGTGTCCACTCACACACGGGAGACGGGCAGAGCGGGTGCTGTGTCGATCTGGCTATATCCACTGACCCACGGCAGAAGGGCAGGCAGGACGCAGTGAGGATCTGGCTGTGTCCACTCACCCACGGCAGACGGGCAGGCAGGGCGCAGTGCCGATCTGGCTGTGTCCACTCACCCACGGGAGACGGGCAGGCAGGGCTCAGTGCGGACCTGGCTGTGTCCACTCACCCACGGGAGACGGGCAGGCAAGGCGCAGTGTGGATCTGGCTGTGTCCACTCACCCACGGGAGACGGGCAGAGAGGGTGCTGTGTGGATCTGCCTATGTCCACTGACCCACGGCAGACGGGCAGGCAGGGCGCAGTGCGTATCTGGCTGTGTCCACTCACCCACAGGAGTGGGCAGGCAGGGCACAGTGCGGATCTGGCTGTGTCCACTCATCCACGGGAGACGGGCAGGCAGGGCGCAGTGCGGATCTGGCTGTGTCCACTCACCCACGGGAGACGGGCAGGCAAGGCGCAGTGTGGATATGGCGGTGTCCACTCACCCACGGGAGACGGGCAGAGAGGGTGCGCTTTGGATCTGGCTATGTCCACTGACCCACGGCAGACGGGCAGTCAGGGCGCAGTGCGGATCTGGCTGTGTCCACTCACCCACGGCCTACGGGCAGGCAGGGCGCAGTGCGGATCTGGCTGTGTCCACTCACCCACAGCAGACGGTCAGGCAGGGCGCAGTGCGGATCAGGCTGTGTCCACTCACCCTCGGGAGCGGACAGGCAAGGCGCAGTGCGGATCTGGCTGTGTCCACTCACCCACGGGAGACGGGCAGAGAGGGTGCTGTGTGGATCTGGCTATGTCCACTGACCCACGGCAGACAAGCAGGCAGGGCGCAAAGCGGATCTGGCTGTGTCCACTCACCCACAGCAAACGAGCAAGCAGGGTGCAGTGAGGATCTGGCTCTGTCCACTCACCCACGGGAGACGAGCAGGCAGGGCGCAGTGCGGATCTGGCTGTATCCACTCACCCACGGGAGACGGGCAAGCAAGGCACAGTGTGGATCTGGCTGTGTCCATTCACCCACGGAAGACGGGCAGAGAGGGTGCTGTGTGGATCTGGCTATGTCCACTGACCCACGGCAGACGGACAGGCAGGGCGCAGTGCGGACCTGGCTGTGTCCACTCACCCACGGCAGACGGTCAGGCAAGGCGCAGTGCGGATCTGGCTGTGTCCACTCACCTACGGGAGACGGGCAGGCAGGGCGCAGTGCGGTCTGGCAGTGTCCACCCACCCACGGAAGACGGGCATACAGGGCGCAGTGCGGATCTGGCTGTGTCCACTCACCCACTGGAGACGGGTAGGCAAGGTGCAGTGTGGATCTGGCTGTGTCCACTCACCCATGGGAGACGGGTAGAGAGGGTGCTGTGCGTACCTGGCTATGTCCACAGACCCACGGCAGACGGGCAGGCAGTGCGCAGTGCGGATCTGGGTGTGTCCACTCACCCACGGCAGACGGGCCGGAAGGGCGCAGTGCGGATCTGGCTGTGTCCACTCACCCACTGGAGACGGGCAGGCAAAGCGCAGTGTGGACCTGGCTGTGTCCACTCACCCACGGGAAACGGGCAGAGAGGGTGCTGTTTGGATCCGGATATATCCACTCACCCACGGGAGATGGGTAGGCACGGCGCAGTGCGGATCTTGCTGTGTCCACTCACCCACGGGAGACGGGCAGGCAAGGCGCAGTGTGGATCTGGCTGTGTCCACTCACCCACGGGAGACAGGAAGAGAGGGTGCTGTTTGGATCTGGCTATGTCCACTGACCCACGGCAGACGGGCAGGCAGGGCGCAGTGCGGATCTGGCTGTGTCCACTCACCCACGGCAGACGGGCAAACAGGGCGCAGTGCGGATCTGGCTGTGTCCACTCACCCACTTGAGTCGGGCAGGCAAAGCGCAGTGTGGATCTGGCTGTGTCTACTCACCCATGAGAGACGGGCAGAGAGGGTGCTGTGTGGATCTGGCTATGTCCACTGACCCACGGCAGACGGGCAGGCAGGGCGCAGTGCGGATCTAGCTGTGTCCACTCACCCTGGGGAGACGGGAGGCAAGGCGCAGTGTGGATCTGGCTGTGTCCACTCACCCACGGGAGACAGGCAGAGAGGGTGCTGTGTGGATCTGGCTATGTCCACTGACCCACGGCAGACGGGCAGGCAGGGCACAGTGCGGATCTGGCTGTGTCCAATCACCCACGGCAGACGGGCAGGCAGGGCGCAGTGCGGATCTGGCTGTGTCAATTCACCCACGGCAGACGGTCAGGCAGGGCACAGTGCGGATCTGGCTGTGTCCCCTCACCCATGGGAGACGGGCATGCAGGGCGCAGTGTGGATCTGGCTGTGTCCACTCACCCACGGGAGACGGGCAGAGAGGGTGCAGTGTGGATCTGGCTATGTCCACTGACCCATGCAAACGGGCAGGCAGGGCGCAGTGCGGATCTGGCTGTGTCCACTCACCCACGGCAGACGGTCAGGCAGGGCGCAGTGCGGATCTGGCAGTGTCCACTCACCCCTCGGGAGACGGGCAGGCAGGGCACAGTGCGGATCTGGCTGTGTACACTCACCCACGGGAGATGGGCAGGCAGGGCACAGTGCGATCTGGCTTTGTCCACTCACCCACGGGAGACGGGCAGAGAGGGTGCTGTGTGGATCTGGCTATGTCCACTGACCCACGGCAGACGGGCAGGCAGGGCGCAGTGCGTATCTGGCTGTGTCCACTCACCCACGGCAGTAGGTCAGGCAGGGCGCAGTGCGGATCTGGCTGTGTCCACTCACCCACAGGAGTGGGCAGGCAGGGAGCAGTGCGGATCTGGCTGTGTCCACTCATCCACGGGAGATGGGCAGGCAGGGCGCAATGCGGATCTGCTGTGTCCACTCACCCACGGAGACGGGCAGGCAAGGTGCAGTGTGGATCTGGCTGTGTCCACTCACCCACGGGAGACGGGTAGAGAGGTTGCTGTGCGTATCTGGCTATGTCCACTGACCCACGGCAGACGGGCAGGAAGGACGCAGTGCGGATCTGGCTGTGTCCACTCACCCACGGCAGACGGGCAGGCAGGGCGCATTGCGGATCTGGCTCTGTCCACTCAAACACGGGAGACGGGCAGGCAAGGCGCAGTGTGGATCTGGGTGTGTCCACTCACCCACGGGAGACGGGCAGAGAGGGTGCTGTGTGGATCTGGCTATGTCCACTGACCCACGGCAGACGGGCAGGCAGGTCGCAGTGCGGATCTGGCTGTGTCCACTCAACCACGGCAGATGGTCTGTCAGGGCGCAGTGCGGATCTGGTTGTGTCCACTCACCCACGGGAGTCGGGCAGGCAAGGCGCAGTGTGGATCTGGCTGTGTTCACTCATAGACGGGAGACGGTCAAAGAGGGTGCTGTTTGGATCTGGCTGTGTCCACTGACCCACGGCAGATGGGCAGGCAGGGACCAGTGCGGATCTGGCTGTGTCCACTCACCCACGGCAGACGGGCAGGCAGGGCGCAGTGCGGATCTTGCTGTGTCCACTCATCCACGGGAGACGGGCAGGCAAGGTGCTGTGTGGACCTGGCTGTGTCCACTCACCCACGGGAGACGGGTAGAGAGGGTGCTGAGTGAATCTGGCTATGTTAATTGACCCACGGCAGACGGGCAGGCAGGGCACAGTGCGGATTTGTCTGTGTCCACTCACCCACGGCAGACGGTCAGGCAGGGCGCAGTGTGGATCTGGCTGTATCCACTGACCCACGGGAGACGGGTAGAGAGGGTGCTGTGCATACCTGGCTATGTCCACTGACCCATGGCAGACAGGCAGGCAGGGCGCAGTGCGGATTTGGCTGTGTCCACTCATCCACAGGAGTCGGGCAGGTAGGGCGCAGTGCGGATCTGGCTGTGTCCACTCACCCACGGGAGACGGGCAGGCTGGGCGCAGTGCGGATCTGGCTGTGTCCACTCACCCACGGGAGACTGGCAGGCAGGGCGCAGTGTGGATCTGGCTGTGTCCACTCACCCATGCGAGACGTGCAGAGAGGGTGCTGTGTGGATCTGGCTATGTCCACTGACCCACGACAGACGGGCAGGCAGGGCGCAGTGCGGACTGGCTGTGTCCATTCACCCTCGGGAGACGGACATAGAGGGTGCTGTGTGGATCTGGCTATGTCCACTGACCCACGGCAGACTGGCAGGCAGGGCGAAGTGTGGATCTGGCTGTGTCCACTCACCCATGCGAGACGGGCAGAGAGGGTGCTGTGTGGATCTGGCTGTGTCCAATCACCCACGGCAGACGGGCAGTCAGGGCGCAGTGCGGATCTGGCTGTGTCCACTCACCCACGGGAAACGGGTAGAGAGGGTGCTGTGTGGATCTGGCTATGTCTACTGACCAACGGCAGACGAGCAGGCAGGGCGCATTGCGGATCTGGCTGTGTCCACTCACCCACGGCAAACGGTCAGGCAGGGTGCAGTGCGGATATGGCTGTGTCCACTCACACACGGCACACGGGTAGGCAGGGCGCAGTGCGGATCTGGCTGTATGAATTCACCCACGGCAGACGGTCAGGTAGGGCACAGTGCGGATCTGGCTGTGTCCCCTCACCCATGGGAGACGGGCATGCAGGGCGCAGTGTGGATCTGGTTGTGTCCACTCACCCACGTGTGACGGGCAGAGTGGGTGCAGTGTGGATCTGGCTATGTCCACTGACCCATGCAAACGGGCAGGCAGGGCGCAGTGTGGATCTGGCTATGTCCACTGACCCATGCAAACGGGCAGGCAGGGCGCAGTGCGGATCTGGCTGTGTCCTCTCACCCACGGCAGACGGGCAGGCAGGGCGCAGTGCGGATCTGGCTGTGTCCACTCACCCACCGGAGACGGGCAGGCAAGGCGCAGTGTGGATCTGGCTGTGTCCACTCACCCACGGGAGACGGGCAGAGAGGGTGCTGTGTGGATCTGGCTATGTCCACTGACCCACGGCAGATGGGCAGGCAGGGCGCAGTGCGTATCTGGCTGTGTCCACTCACCCACGGCAGACGGTCAGGCAGGGGGCAGTGGGGATCTGGCTGTGTCCACTCACCCACAGGAGTGGGCAGGCAGGGCGCAGTGCGGATCTGGCTGTGTCCACTAATCCACGGGAGACGTGCAGGCAGGGCGCATTGCGGTACTGGCTGTGTCCACTCACCCACGGGAGACGGGCAGGCAAGGCGCAGTGTGGATCTGGCTGTGTCCACTAACACACGGGAGACGGGCAGAGAGGGTGCTGTGTGGATCTGGCTATGTCCACTGACCCACGGCAGACGGGCAGGCAGGGCAGAGTGCGGATCTGGCTGTGTCCACTCACCCACGGCAGACGGTCACGCAGGGCGCAGTGCGGATCTCGCTGTGTCCACTAACCCTGAGCAGACAGGCAGGCAAGGCGCAGTGAGGATTTGGCTGTGTCCACTCACCCAAGGGAGCCGGGCAGATAGGGTGCTGTGAGGATCTGGCTATATCCACTGACCCACGGCAGACGGGCAGACAGGGCGCAGTGCGGATCTGGATGTGTCCACTGACCCATGGGAAACGGGCAGGCAAGGTGCAGTGTGGATCTGGCTGTGTCCACTCACCCACGGGAGACGGGTAGAGAGGGTGCTGTGCGTATCTGGCTATTTCCACTGACCCACGGCAGACGGGCAGGCAGGGCGCCGTGCAGATCTGGCTGTGTCCACTCACCCACGGCAGACGGGCCGGCAGGGCGCAGTGTAGATCTGGCTGTGTCCACTCACCCACTTGAGACGGGCAGGCAAAGCGCAGTGTGGATCTGGCTGTGTCCAATCACCCACGGGAGACAGGCAGAGAGGGTGCTGTGTGGATCTGGCTATGTCCACTGACCCACGGCAGACGGGCAGGCAGGGTGCAGTGCGGATCTGGCTGTGTCCAATCACCCACGGCAGACGGGCAGGCAGGGCGCAGTGCAGATCTGGCTGTGTCCACTCACCCACGGCAGACGGTCAGGCAAGGCGCAGTGCAGATCTGGCTGTGTCCACTCACCCAGGGGAGACGGGTAGACAAGGCGCAGTGTGGATCTGGCTGTGTCTACTCACCCACGGGAGACGGGCAGAGAGGGTGCTGTGTGGATCTGGCTATATCCACTGACCCACGGAAGACGGGCAGGCATGGCGCAGTGCGGATCTGGCTGTGTCCACTCACCCACGGCAGACAGTCAGGCAGGTCACAGTGCGGATCTGGCTGTGTCCACTCATCCACAGGAGTCGGGCAGGCAGGGCGCAGTGCGGATCTGGCTGTGTCCACTCACCCACGGGAGACGGGCAGGCAGGGCGCAGTGCGGATCTGGCTGTGTCCACTCACCCACGGGAGACTGGCAGGCAGGGCGCAGTGTGGATCTGGCTGTGTCCACTCACCCATGCGAGACGTGCAGAGAGGGTGCTGTGTGGATCTGGCTATGTCCACTGACCCACGGCAGACGGGCAGGCAGGGCGCAGTACGGATCTGGCTGTGTCCATTCACCCTCGGGAGACGGACATAGAGGGTGCTGTGTGGATCTGGCTATGTCCACTGACACACGGGAGACGGGCAGGCAGGGCGCAGTGCGGATCTGGCTGTGTCCACTAACCCACGGCAGATGGTCAGGCAGGGCGCAGTACGGATCTGGCTATGTCCACTCACCCACGGGAGAGGGGCAGGCAAGGGGCAGTGTGGATCTGGCTGTGTCTACTCACCCACGGGAGATGGGCAGAGAGGGTGCTGTGTGGATCTGGCTATGTTCACTGACCCACGGCAGATGGGCAGGCAGGGACCAGTGCGGATCTGGCTGTGTCCACTCTCCCACGGCAGACGGGAAGGCAGGGTGCAGTGTGGATCTGGCTGTGTCCACTCACCCACGGGAGACGGGCAGAGAGGGTGCTGTGTGGATATGGCTATGTCCACTGACCCACGGCAAACGGGCAGGCAGGGCGCAAAGCGGATCTGGCTATGTCCACTCACCCACGGCAAACGGGCAGGCAGGGTGCAGTGCGGATCTTGCTGTGTCCACTCACCCACGGGAGACGGGCCGGCAGGGCGCAGTGCGGATCTGGCTGTGTCCACTCACTCACGGGAGACGGGCAGAGGGTGCTGTGTGGATCTAGCTATGTCCACTGACCCACGGCAGACGGGCAGGCAGGGCGCAGTGCGGATCTGGCTGTGTCCACTCACCCACGGCAGACGGTCAGGCAGGGCGCAGTGCGGATCTGGCTGTGTCTACTCACCCACGAGAGACGGGCAGGCAGGGCGCAGTGCGATCTGGCTGTGTCCACTCACCCAAGGGAGACGGGCAGACAGGGCCCAGTGCGGATCTGGCTGTGTCCACTCACCCACGGGAGACGGGCAGGCAATGTGCAGTGTGGATCTGGCTATGTCCACTCACCCACGTTAGACGGGTAAAGAGCGTGCTGTGCGTATCTGGCTATGTCCACTGACCCAAGGCAGACGGGCAGGCAGGGCGCAGTGCGGATCTGGCTGTGTCCACTCACCCACGGCAGACGGGCCGGCAGGGCGCAGTGTGGATCTGGCTGTGTCCACTCACCCACGGGAGACGGGTATGCAAAGCGCAGTGTGGATCTGGCTGTGTCTACTCACCCACGGGAGACGGGCAGAGAGGGTGCTGTGTGGATCTGGCTATGTCCACTGACCCACGGCAGACGGGCAGGCAGGGCGCAGTGCGGATCTGGCTGTGACCACTCACCCTGGGGAGACGGGTAGGCAAGGCGCAGTGTGGATCTGTCTGTGTCCACTCACCCACGGGAGACAGGCAGAGAGGGTGCTGTGTGGATCTGGCTATGTCCACTGACCCACGGCAGACGGGCAGGCAGGGCGCAGTGCGCATCTGGCTGTGTCCACTGACCCACGGCAGACGGGCAGGCAGGATGCAGTGCGGATCTGGCTGTGTCCACTCACCCACGGGAGACTGGCAGGCAGGGCGCAGTGTGGATCTGGCTGTGTCCACTCACCCATGCGAGATGGGCAGGCTGGGCGCAGTGCGGATATGGCTGTGTCCATTCACCCTCGGGAGACGGACATAGAGGGTGCTGTGTGGATCTGGCTATGTCCACTGACCCACGGCAGACTGGCAGGCAGGGCGCAGTGTGGATCTGGCTGTGTCCACTCACACATGCGAGACGGGCAGAGAGGGTGCTGTGTGGATCTGGCTGTGTCCAATCACCCACGGCACACGGGCAGGAAGGGCGCAGTGCGGATCTGGCTGTGTCCACTCACACACGGGAGACGGGTAGAGAGGGTGCTGTGTGTATCTGGCTATGTCTACTGACCCACGGCAGACGGGCAGGCAGGGCGCAGTGCGGATCTGGCTGTGTCCACTCACCCACGGCAGACGGGCAGGCAGGGCGCAGTGCGGATCTGGCTGTGTCCACTCACTCAGGGGAGACGGGCAGGCAAGGCGCAGTGTGGATCTGGCTGTGTCCACTCACCCACGGGAGACGGGCAGAGAGTGCTGTGTGGATCTGGCTATGTCCACTGACCCACGGCAGACGGGCAGGCAGGGCGCAGTGCGGATCTGTCTGTGTCCACTCACCCAAGGCAGACGGTAAGGCTGGGCGCAGTGCGGATCTGGCTGTGTCCACTCACCCAAGGGGACGGGCAGGCAAAGCGCAGTGTGGATCTGGCTGTGTCCACTCACCCATGGGAGACGGGCATTGAGGGTGCTGTGTGGATCTGGCTATGTCCACTGACCCACGGCAGACGGGCAGGCAGGGCGCAGTGCGGATCTGGCTGTGTCCACTCACCCACGGCAGACGGTCAGGAAGGGCGCAGTGCGGATCTGGCTGTGTCCACTTACCCACGGGAGACGGGCAAGCAAGGCGCAGTGTGGTTCTGGCTGTGTCCAATCACCCACGGCAGATTGGCAGGCAGGGCGCAGTGCAGATCAGGCTATGTCCACTCACCACGGGAGACGGGCAGAGAGGGTGCTGTGTGGATCTGGCTATGTCCACTGACCCACGGAGGATGGGCAGGCAGGGCGCAGTGCAGATCTGGCTGTGTCCAATCACCCACGGAAGACGGGCAGAGAGGGTGCTGTGTGGATCTGGCTATGTCCACTGACCCACGGCAGACGGGCAGGCAGGGCGAATTGCGGATCTGGCTGTGTCCAATCACCCAGGGCAGACGGGCAGACAGGGCGCTGTGCGGATCTGGCTGTGTCCACTCACCCACGGCAGATGGTGAGGCAGGGTGCAGTGTGGATCTGGCTGTGTCCACTCACCCACGGGAGACGGGTGGGCAAGGCGCAGTGTGGATCTGGCTGTGTCCACTCACCCACGGGACAAGGGCAGAGAGGGTGCTGTGTGGATCTGGCTATGTCCACTGACCCACGGCAGACGGGCAGGCAGGGCGCAATGCGGATCTGGCTGTGTACCCTCACCCATGGCAGACGGTCAGGAAGGGCGCAGTACGGATCTGGCTGTGTCCAATCACCCACGGCAGACGGTCAGGCAGTGCGCAGTGCGGATCTCGCTGTGTCCACTCACCCACGGGAGATGGGCAGGCAGGGCGCAATGTGGATCTGGCTGTGTCCACTCACCCACGAGAGACGGGCAGGCAGGGCTCAGTGCGGACCTGGCTGTGTCCACTCACCCACGGGAGACGGGCAGGCAAGGCGCAGTGTGGATCTGGCTGTGTCCACTCACCCACGGGAGAGGGGCAGAGAGGGTGCTGTGTGGATCTGCCTATGTCCACTTACCCACGGCAGACGGGCAGGCAGGGCGCAGTGCGTATCTGGCTGTGTCCACTCACCCACAGGTGTGGGCAGGCTGGGCGCAGTGCGGATCTGGCTGTGTCCACTCACCCACGGGAGACGGGCAGGCAGGGCGCAGTGCGGATCTGGCTGTGTCCACTCACCCACGGGAGACGGGCAGGCAGGGCTCAGTGCGGATCTGGCTGTGTCCACTCACCCACGGGAGACGGGCAGTCAAGGCGCAGTGTGGATCTGGCTGTGTCCACTCACACACGGGAGACGGGCAGAGCGGGTGCTGTGTCGATCTGGCTATATCCACTGACCCACGGCAGAAGGGCAGGCAGGGCGCAGTGAGGATCTGGCTGTGTCCACTCACCCACGGCAGATGGGCAGGCAGGGCGCAGTGCCGATCTGGCTGTGTCCACTCACCCACGGGAGACGGGCAGGCAGGGCTCAGTGCGGACCTGGCTGTGTCCACTCACCCACGGGAGACGGGCAGGCAAGGCGCAGTGTGGATCTGGCTGTGTCCACTCACCCACGGGAGACGGGCAGAGAGGGTGCTGTGTGGATCTGCCTATGTCCACTGACCCACGGCAGACGGGCAGGCAGGGCGCAGTGCGTATCTGGCTGTGTCCACTCACCCACAGGAGTGGGCAGGCAGGGCGCAGTGCGGATCTGGCTGTGTCCACTCATCCACGAGAGACGGGCAGGCAGGGCGCAGTGCGGATCTGGCTGTGTCCACTCACCAACGGGAGACGGGCAGGCAAGGCGAAGTGTGGATATGGCGGTGTCCACTCACCCACGGGAGACGGGCAGAGAGGGTGCGCTTTGGATCTGGCTATGTCCACTGACCCACGGCAGACGGGCAGTCAGGGCGCAGTGCGGATCTGGCTGTGTCCACTCACCCACGGCCTACGGGCAGGCAGGGCGCAGTGCGGATCTGGCTGTGTCACTCACCCACGGCAGACGGTCAGGCAGGGCGCAGTGCGGATCAGGCTGTGTCCACTCACCCTCGGGAGCGGACAGGCAAGGCGCAGTGCGGATCTGGCTGTGTCCACTCACCTACGGGAGACGGGCAGAGAGGGTGCTGTGTGGATCTGGCTATGTCCACTGACCCACGGCAGACAAGCAGGCAGGGCGCAAAGCGGATCTGGCTGTGTCCACTCACCCACAGCAAACGAGCAAGCAGGGTGCAGTGAGGATCTGGCTCTCTCCACTCACCCACGGGAGACGAGCAGGCAGGGCGCAGTGCGAATCTGGCTGTATCCACTCACCCACGGGAGACGGGCAGGCAAGGCGCAGTGTGGATCTGGCTGTGTCCATTCACCCACGGAAGACGGGCAGAGAGGGTGCTGTGTGGATCTGGCTATGTCCACTGACCCACGGCAGATGGACAGGCAGGGCGCAGTGCGGACCTGGCTGTGTCCACTCACCCACGGCAGACGGTCAGGCAAGGCACAGTGCGATCTGGCTGTGTCCACTCACCCACGGGAGACGGGCAGAGAGGGTGCTGTGTGGATCTGGCTATGTCCACTGACCCACGGCAGACGGGCAGGCAGGGCGCAGTGCGTATCTGGCTGTGTCCACTCACCCACGGCAGTAGGTCAGGCAGGGCGCAGTGCGGATCTGGCTGTGTCCACTCACCCACAGGAGTGGGCAGGCAGGGAGCAGTGCGGATATGGCTGTGTCCACTCATCCACGGGAGATGGGCAGGCAGGGCGCAATGCGGATGTGCTGTGTCCACTCACCCACGGAGACGGGCAGGCAAGGTGCAGTGTGGATCTGGCTGTGTCCACTCACCCACGGCAGACGGGCAGGCAGGGCGCATTGCGGATCTGGCTGTGTCCACTCAAACACGGGAGACGGGCAGGCAAGGCGCAGTGTGGATCTGGGTGTGTCCACTCACCCACGGGAGACGGGCAGAGAGGGTGCTGTGTGGATCTGGCTATGTCCACTGACCCACGGCAGACGGGCAGGCAGGTCGCAGTGCGGATCTGGCTGTGTCCACTCACCCACGGCAGATGGTCTGTCAGGGCGCAGTGCGGATCTGGTTGTGTCCACTCACCCACGGGAGACGGGCAGGCAAGGCGCAGTGTGGATCTGGCTGTGTCCACTCATCGACGGGAGACGGTCAAAGAGGGTGCTGTGTGGATCTGGCTGTGTCCACTGACCCACGGCAGATGGGCAGGCAGGGACCAGTGCGGATCTGGCTGTGTCCACTCACCCACGGCAGACGGGCAGGCAGGGCGCAGTGCGGATCTGGCTGTGTCCACTCACCCACGGGAGACGGGCAGGCAGGGTGCTGTGCGGATCTGGCTGTGTCCAATTACCCACGGCAATTGGGCAGGCAGGGCACAGTGCCGATCTGGCTGTGTCCACTCACCCTCGGGAGACGGGCAGGCAAGGCGCAGTGTGGATTTGGCTGTGTCCACTCACCCACGGGAGACGGGCAGAGAGTGCTGTGTGGATCTGGATATGTCCACTGACCCACGGCAGACGGGCAGGCAGGGCGCAGTGCGGATCTGTCTGTGTCCACTCACCCACGACAGACGGTCAGGACGGGCGCAGTGCGGATCTGGCTGTGTTCACTCACCCACGGGAGACGGGCAGGCAAAGCGCAGTGTGGATCTGGCTGTGTCCACTCACCCACGAAAGAAGATCAGGCAGGGCGCAGTGCGGATCTGGCTGTGTCCACTCACCCACGGGAGTGGGCAGGCAGGGCGCAGTGCGGATCTGGCTGTGTCCACTCACCCACGGGAGAGGGGCAGAGAGGGTGCTGTGTGGATCTGCCTATGTCCACTTACCCACGGCAGACGGGCAGGCAGGGCGCAGTGCGTATCTGGCTGTGTCCACTCACCCACAGGTGTGGGCAGGCTGGGCGCAGTGCGGATCTGGCTGTGTCCACTCACCCACGGGAGACGGGCAGGCAGGGCGCAGTGCGGATCTGGCTGTGTCCACTCACCCACGGGAGACGGGCAGGCAGGGCTCAGTGCGGATCTGGCTGTGTCCACTCACCCACGGGAGACGGGCAGTCAAGGCGCAGTGTGGATCTGGCTGTGTCCACTCACACACGGGAGACGGGCAGAGCGGGTGCTGTGTCGATCTGGCTATATCCACTGACCCACGGCAGAAGGGCAGGCAGGGCGCAGTGAGGATCTGGCTGTGTCCACTCACCCACGGCAGATGGGCAGGCAGGGCGCAGTGCCGATCTGGCTGTGTCCACTCACCCACGGGAGACGGGCAGGCAGGGCTCAGTGCGGACCTGGCTGTGTCCACTCACCCACGGGAGACGGGCAGGCAAGGCGCAGTGTGGATCTGGCTGTGTCCACTCACCCACGGGAGACGGGCAGAGAGGGTGCTGTGTGGATCTGCCTATGTCCACTGACCCACGGCAGACGGGCAGGCAGGGCGCAGTGCGTATCTGGCTGTGTCCACTCACCCACAGGAGTGGGCAGGCAGGGCGCAGTGCGGATCTGGCTGTGTCCACTCATCCACGAGAGACGGGCAGGCAGGGCGCAGTGCGGATCTGGCTGTGTCCACTCACCAACGGGAGACGGGCAGGCAAGGCGAAGTGTGGATATGGCGGTGTCCACTCACCCACGGGAGACGGGCAGAGAGGGTGCGCTTTGGATCTGGCTATGTCCACTGACCCACGGCAGACGGGCAGTCAGGGCGCAGTGCGGATCTGGCTGTGTCCACTCACCCACGGCCTACGGGCAGGCAGGGCGCAGTGCGGATCTGGCTGTGTCACTCACCCACGGCAGACGGTCAGGCAGGGCGCAGTGCGGATCAGGCTGTGTCCACTCACCCTCGGGAGCGGACAGGCAAGGCGCAGTGCGGATCTGGCTGTGTCCACTCACCTACGGGAGACGGGCAGAGAGGGTGCTGTGTGGATCTGGCTATGTCCACTGACCCACGGCAGACAAGCAGGCAGGGCGCAAAGCGGATCTGGCTGTGTCCACTCACCCACAGCAAACGAGCAAGCAGGGTGCAGTGAGGATCTGGCTCTCTCCACTCACCCACGGGAGACGAGCAGGCAGGGCGCAGTGCGAATCTGGCTGTATCCACTCACCCACGGGAGACGGGCAGGCAAGGCGCAGTGTGGATCTGGCTGTGTCCATTCACCCACGGAAGACGGGCAGAGAGGGTGCTGTGTGGATCTGGCTATGTCCACTGACCCACGGCAGATGGACAGGCAGGGCGCAGTGCGGACCTGGCTGTGTCCACTCACCCACGGCAGACGGTCAGGCAAGGCACAGTGCGATCTGGCTGTGTCCACTCACCCACGGGAGACGGGCAGAGAGGGTGCTGTGTGGATCTGGCTATGTCCACTGACCCACGGCAGACGGGCAGGCAGGGCGCAGTGCGTATCTGGCTGTGTCCACTCACCCACGGCAGTAGGTCAGGCAGGGCGCAGTGCGGATCTGGCTGTGTCCACTCACCCACAGGAGTGGGCAGGCAGGGAGCAGTGCGGATATGGCTGTGTCCACTCATCCACGGGAGATGGGCAGGCAGGGCGCAATGCGGATGTGCTGTGTCCACTCACCCACGGAGACGGGCAGGCAAGGTGCAGTGTGGATCTGGCTGTGTCCACTCACCCACGGCAGACGGGCAGGCAGGGCGCATTGCGGATCTGGCTGTGTCCACTCAAACACGGGAGACGGGCAGGCAAGGCGCAGTGTGGATCTGGGTGTGTCCACTCACCCACGGGAGACGGGCAGAGAGGGTGCTGTGTGGATCTGGCTATGTCCACTGACCCACGGCAGACGGGCAGGCAGGTCGCAGTGCGGATCTGGCTGTGTCCACTCACCCACGGCAGATGGTCTGTCAGGGCGCAGTGCGGATCTGGTTGTGTCCACTCACCCACGGGAGACGGGCAGGCAAGGCGCAGTGTGGATCTGGCTGTGTCCACTCATCGACGGGAGACGGTCAAAGAGGGTGCTGTGTGGATCTGGCTGTGTCCACTGTCCCACGGCAGATGGGCAGGCAGGGACCAGTGCGGATCTGGCTGTGTCCACTCACCCACGGCAGACGGGCAGGCAGGGCGCAGTGCGGATCTGGCTGTGTCCACTCACCCACGGGAGACGGGCAGGCAGGGTGCTGTGCGGATCTGGCTGTGTCCAATTACCCACGGCAATTGGGCAGGCAGGGCACAGTGCCGATCTGGCTGTGTCCACTCACCCTCGGGAGACGGGCAGGCAAGGCGCAGTGTGGATTTGGCTGTGTCCACTCACCCACGGGAGACGGGCAGAGAGTGCTGTGTGGATCTGGATATGTCCACTGACCCACGGCAGACGGGCAGGCAGGGCGCAGTGCGGATCTGTCTGTGTCCACTCACCCACGACAGACGGTCAG